>NC_089587.1:206522607-207158442 GCF_019320115.1 Miscanthus floridulus | reverse complement strand
ATTGGCATTGGAGACTTGATTCAATTGATTTCATATTGATCATCATATGTTGAGTCAAGATATGAAGCCTAGTGCACATCCAAACCCAATGCCAAGTGAAAATTGAGTGAAGTCCAAGTGCTATCAACATACAAGTGCTATAATTCAAGTTGTTGGTGTTTCATTGGATATATTTGATGACTTGCAAATAATTGAGTTGAAGCTTGCTATTTGGATGATCATGAGCTAACCATGGTATATCTCTTGTTGATTATTTCATTTGGATGCATATGAGTGGATTGAGTTGGATAAATATGCAATGTTGCTTGCTATGAGATGATTGAATGGATAATTGATTAATAGTCAAGTTTGGATTGATTTGTGTTGGATAAATTTATGAGATGGCTTTTAGTAAGTAGTTTTAATGGATATATGTCTTATGGAAGTATTCAAACAAGTTAGTTTCAAGTTTGATTCATATTTGATGAAGTATAGCTCAATTGTTGAAATCTATCCTATAATTGAGAATCTGAGCTAGCCGTGATCTTAGCCATGTTTGGATTGGCATAAAAATTGGTGTACATGCTCTAGACTTATGGTATAAGGTTCTGCACAATTTTCATGAGAATAGGATAAGAAATGCTTCAATTTTGGAGTGGATCTTGTCAGCTATAGTGCAGCTGTTTTCAGCATGTAGCAGTGGTGAAAGAATTGAAATCTGGTAGCAATCTAGAAGTCAAATGAAGCTCAAATTATTACAGCTGCTAGATAACTTAGTATTGCACACCTCCACCAAATTTTGTGGTATTTGGATTTGTACTTTGGGAGATATGCTTATTTCTTTGAAGGGTACAGAATCTGCCAGAAAAGTGACAAATGTTGGATTGCTCTAGAGTCACTTTAATTGAAAGGTCCTCAAGTTGGAAACATGTTTATAAGTAATTGAGGTACCTAAGTTTGGTTTTGAGATAATCTAGAAGCATGACAAGAAAAGAGTACAAGGTCATTTGATTGTGGATTGTACTTTGCACACATTCGGTACTCAAAATTGAAAGATCAAGATCAAACTCAAGATGAAGTTGAAGTTTAAGTTCTAGTGACTATTGGAAATCATTTGGTAGAAAGAAAAGGACTTAAACAAGAAGAAAAAAAGGACTTAAAGAATGAATCAAGGTTACTCATCAAGTTAAGTCCATCACTTGGATCAATCAATCAAGCTATTTCAAGTGAGTATCAAGAATGGTTCTTTGGAAAGAGGTCATTTCTCCCTAGTGTAGGGGCTTGCCGCCTATGTGTAGGTAAACCAAGTGTGGTACTTGGAAGGCTAACATGGAAGTGGTGATCCGAGGGACATTTGAGATGCTTAGTTGAAGCAATCAAAAGGATTGATCAAGAAAAGCAAGCAACACCCAAAAAGAGAGTAATCGTGATATTTCAAGTGGTATTCTCAAATTGATGCTCTCATGCAAGCATTGATCAAAAGATGAAGCAAGCCAACCATAACAAGAAAGTGCACTTGATCATAAGTGGTATTCATTTCGTATGGGTGAAGAATGTAATTCAACATGGTATCTATTGGTCTTCACCAAGCTTATAATTGGACTTCATATTGCTATTGGAGTAATGAATTGGAATCTATTTGACTATCCTCTACTCCAACATAGCAAAGGTATCATTGTAATGTGCATGATCATTTCATCCCTTACTAGTATGCGGTTAGTGCATATAGTTCATACTTCATAGGATCATGCATAACAAATGAAACGTTTAAATTCATAGCCTACCACTATTGCTTGAATGATTAAATGATCTAATGGTTAGTATATGAATTTATTCATGAGCTAGTGAACCCAAGTACTTGATTTAATTTGGACTGCCAACAGGTGACAAGTACATCATTGGCAAGATAACCCTTGCAAGAGGTGTAAAGAAGCTTGTCATTGGTTCAAATAGGACTTGAAAGCTTAGGCAAATCAATTTAGTTCAAGTTAACCATAGAAGCTCATGATAGTGATAAGAGTACAAGCACAAGACAACAATGCAAATGGATATCTAGTTCGTTTGTTTCAAGTGGTATCTAGACTCAAGCATTTCATCAAGAATCTACAAATGATGTCTAGATCAACTCACAAGTGATATCCTATAAGTGGTACTCATGAAGATAGCAAATGTTCAAGAAATGTTTTTTATTGATAAATCCAACAAGTGGTTCCATACTAGAAAATTCTTTCAAGTGATATCATATCTACACATGGTATCAATCATGCAAGACGATGGTTCCACAAGTGATGCTCAACTTTAAGTGATCATCAAATGAAAATGCATCCCTCACCTAGAAGAGCTCAAGTGTATCAAATGGATGACCCATGGGGGGAGGTGCCCACAAAATGATCTCAAGATCAAAAATCTTATGTGTGGTATCTCAAGAAGCTCTACACAAGATACAAGTGGTACAAGTTACAAGTGGTATTTACAAATGGTGTCATTCCAACAATCAAATGATGTCCATCAAAAATGCAAGATTCAAGCCTCAACCATCTACCCCAAATGCATACCTTTGCATCAATGAGAAGCACACCTTTTATGGAAATTGATGACAAAGGGGGAAAGATTGTATAAAGATATGAAAGATTTGAGATTGAGATTGTACAAGGGGGAGAGATAAGATATAAAAGCTCAAAGAAGTAGAGGTTGGACATGGACATGGACAAAGAGGGAGCAACATTGAAGAAAAGAGATGGATCAAAATTCTTGGACAAGAGAAGCACACAAGTAGGGGGAGCAAGCTCATGAACTTTGATTGATTGCATTTGATATGTGCATATTCATGTGCTTGCTTGCATTGCATAAGCTTTCAAATTTAATATGCATGCTTGTGTGGTGTATGCTAGTTGTAGAACTTGAATGATGATTTGATAACTAGCATGCATAGGATGATAGCTAGATACTTGGTATGCTTTTCAAGTAATGCTAGTACCTTGCTTTTAATGTTGATCTCACAAGGTATCTAGTGCTTTTATTTCCATGTGATATCTAGCTAACCATGGTGCTAAGGATGAACTTAAAGGTGCAACTCCGATTGGTACACGCTTCAAAGGTTTATTCTATACACCTTAGCATCATTTAGTAGTAATTACTCTCCCACAATTTTAATCTATGCGTATGTGCGAGCTTCAAATCAAACACTCTAGCACATATGTAGGGGGAGCTAATACTACCATTTTGGGTTTGTGTTACTTGTCCAAAATCATTTTCACATGGTAAAATTGCTTGGGCAAGCAACATAAATCCAAAAGAGCTTAATTTCCATATCTTTGTAGAGTTGTCATCAATTACCAAAAAGGGGGAGATTGAAAGGTCCTTGTGTGGTTTCGGTAATTGTGTGACAACCTAGGTGGACTAATTGTGTTTATGTGAGATACACAGGTGATTAGTCCACAAGTACATGTGTGTGAGCAACATATGCCATGAAGGTCAAAATGGCTTGAAGATGTTGCAAAGCTCACACATGTGATGATGAAGGAGCTCATTGCAAATGAGACATGACATTGAGTCATGTGATCAAGGTGGAGAAGATCAAGACATGACTTGGCTTGATGGACCAGTTGCAAGCGTAAAGGGCAAGTTGGAGGCTTTGGAGCGATGGACCGTGTGGCGGTGAAGCTTAAGCAAGGCTTGACGCCGATAGACGAAGGCAACGGTAAAAAGCAAGTGGAGTCAAGATCGATGAACCAATATGATCACGTGATGATATGAAGTGGATCATATCATTATTGATCATGTTGGTGCATGTGTTGCATCAACAATGAAGGAGATGTAATGGAATGCGCAAGGCAAAGGTATAACCTAGGGCATTTCATTTCACCGGTCATAGGTGTGTAGAGAAGTTGATGACCGGGTTTAGGATAGATGGCCGTACTATCAAGAGGGGCAAACTTGTTTGCATATCGGTCATCTAGTGCCACTCGAGTGATCTAACCTTGCATCATTGCTAGGATTGAGTGGCATGGCAAGTTGAGTGACTAATCCTTTGGAAAATGATTGTGAAAATGCTAACATACATACACATAGTGGTGTACACTTGGTGGTGTTGGTACATTTATAAAGGAGATGAAGTTGGAGTTGATGTGGATCAACTCGGCGATAGAACGGAGGTGAGAAGGGTTCGAAACTCCATCGGCAGAGTGTTCGCCCGTAGAGTGCGGACAGTCCGATGGTGCCACCGACGCCCTATACACAAAAGACAAGGTCTCACAGAGTGGATCGGACACTGGCCACGTGGTGACCGGACACTAGGGTCCTATGTTCGGTCAGTGGCTGCCGAGAGCATGCAGGCGGCGGTCTTTGACCAGACACTGGCGCTGGAAGTGACCGGACGTTGGCAGGGTGCGTCTGGTCAGGCCGACATATGGTGATGTAGGCAACACAGAAAAGTTGGAGAAGGATCGGACGTTGACGCTGCGTCTGATCATGACCAACCAGACGCGTCCGGTCGTGACTGGTACCTTACTAGAAACGACCGGACGCTAGGGTTGCTGTGTCCGGTCAGTTTGTGCAGCTGTGTCCAGTCATCACTTGACCATTGAGATCAAGCGACTGTGGTTGAATGGAGGTGACACATGGTGAGCATCCGTTGATCGGACGCTGAGGTCCAGCATCCGGTCGATCGGACCGGAGCGTCTGGTCGTCCCGACTTTTGCCTAGTGAAGGGGTAATGGCTCTATTTGTTCATGGGTTATAAATAGAAGCCATGGTCGGCCTTGGGCCGGTGTAACACCCTAAATTTGCATTTTCTAAAAATAGCCAAATTGATTTATTTAAGCAATTTTGGTGAGCATTGAAATATAGGAAATAAATAATTTTTGTGAAAACTAAAATCAAATATAAGGTTAGCTACAAGTGATGCATACATGCTGTTGCATATTTATTTTGAGATGAATGGTTTTGATTCGAATTCCAAATGAGTTCAAAATCTAATTGAAATTTGTATTTAAAATGCTTTTGGAAAATTTGTTTGGAAAAAGAAAAAGGAAAAATTCCTCTTTCCCTCTCTTCCTGGACTTTCGGCCCCATGGCCATTTCTTTCCCCGCGGCCCAGCACCGCAGCCCAGCCCCGCAGCCGCGCCAGCCCAGTCGCGCGCCTCGGCCGTTCGGCCCAGCAAGCCCCCGCCCACTCGGCCGCCAACCGTTGCCGCGCGCCTGCGCCCGCGCCCAGCCGCTGACGACCGGCCCCCGCCTGTCAGCTCCCCCACCTTCCTCCCGCAACCGCCGTCCCGGTCAAGCCGCGGCCGCAACCGCGCCCACGTCGCGCGTCGTGGGAGTCCTCCCGTTGCCTCGGCCTCGTTAAAAGGCAGCCGAGCCCCCCCCCTTGCGCGCCCCTGCTGCCGCTCCGTTTCGCCTCGTCCCGGCCGAAACTGCCGCACGGAGGAGCCCCGCGATCTCCGGCCTCGCCGTCCGCGTCGCCGTCGTCTCCGAGCCGTCCCCACCTCCGTTTCTCGCCCGTGGTGAGCTCGCCGTGGCCCCCTCTCTCTCCCCATGCGATTCATTTTGCGTTTCGTGATTGTATCGCCCAATCCGCGAGTGCCGTGAGTTCTTGGCCGTCGGCCATGGCGGCCGCCGCTCCAACCTTCTCCTCCGGTCGTCGTGATGGCCTGGGCGAGTTCCCCTCCTCCCCAGCTTTCTCCCGGTGCCTCCGGATTTCCGAACCGTGGCCCCTAGCCCCGGAACCGCGCGCGCCAGTGAGCTTCACGCCGCCGGCAATGGAGTTGCCGCCGGCGTCACTGTTCCGGCCGGCCACTCCTTTCTTCTCTCTCCCCCAGTTCGTTTCCAGCCGTCCGTTCTCAGATCAACGATCGAGATTAGAAGATACCCCTTCGGGGGTAAATTTGCTAAAGAGTCCCTGGATTTTTCTAAGTCCTAACCCGCCGTCCTTAGCGTATTTCTCCGAATGCGCAAACCCGTTTAGAAAGCGTAAACTTCGCTGTTTAAGTCAAAAGTACGCTTTCAGTATTTACAGAAATGCCATTCGAACTGTTTCGCTTATAGAATTGTCGTTTTAACTCCGAATTGATCCATTCAAATCGCGTTAGCTTCGTAATTTCATAAGCTACATGTTGGATCTACTGTTAGTCAAGTTTGGAACTTTTTAATTTCATGATTAGAATTAATTAAATATAGGGCTTTTGGAAAACCCGTTTTAATCATAACTTTCGCATTTTAGCTCCGTTTTTCGTGAACTTCGCGTTGACGTGATCGTAGCGAAACGTAGATTAGTTTTACAAACATTTTATTTTGATTTCAATACTGTTGGTGTACTGTTCTAATGATAGGAATGTTTGCCTTGCATGAATGCTTTTGGAATGTTGTATGTTGCCGTGTTGGTCGCGTTCAGACGGTGAGGAAAACGTTGGAGACCAAGAACTCTTCGACGACCAGCAGGACCAGCACGAGTTTGTGAACCAAGGCAAGTATAACATGGGCCTTCCTTGTTGTCCTATTTCACTTTAAGCAATTACTCATTTGCATGTGTCTAAATTTGAATACCCGTAAGGACATCCTAGTGATTGTTATCCTGTTTCTTGTCTCCTATGGGTTAAATGCATATGGATAGATTGCTAGTGCTGTAACTGAACTTGATATACATATTGATGAATGATACTATGGAACAAAGTGAGTAACATGAATTATAACAACTGTTCCATAGGGCGAAAGTGCAAATGACCTTTGTTCATTTTGCTCCCGGCCCTCCATAAGGACTTATCTGTCGGCAAAAGCTGGGACTGACAGTGCAACCGGGAGAGTCATATGGCTCTGACTTTAGCTTAGTAATAGGACCTTTCCTAGCTGGTTAGAGGTTACCTTTTTGGCGCAAATGGGGCTTGCCAGCTTTGGGTATAGGGCTGCCTCTGTTCCTATGAGTATAGCCGCGATGGATTTGTGCCATAGGAAAGGGGGGTCCCTACATCTGCCTGCCAAGGAAACCTAGCGGCCCTAACTTGTTAGGGAAACCTATGAAATGGCTTCATAGTGTACCCTGCCCGTTCACCTTGGAAGTGACATGGGAGTAATTAACCCGGGCATATGGGGATCACGACTCGCGGTGAATGTGCACCACCTCTGCAGAGGGTAACAAACTGTTATAATAGCCGTGCTCACGGTTACGAGCGGCCCGGAAAACTCACAGAATAACTGGATGCTTGATGATGATTAATTAAGTTGTTCTATGATGAATTATGGTAAACTTGACCCCGTTATATGTTCTTATGGGAATTAAATGGGAGTTTAAGCATAACTTGATAAGACTTGAGAATAAAAGTTTGACCTATTAAAAATGCTAACTGCAGTAAACCAGAGTCTATCCTTTTGAGCTTCATAACCCCTTGTTAGCTTGCTAAGTACGGAATGTACTTACACTTGTTTATTTTCTTTACTTGGATAAAAATCCCGGATGGGTAACAGATGACAACGGGTATGAGGATTTCCTGGAGGATTATTAGGCTTGTGGTCAACCAGTTGACCTTCCCTGTGATGATGGCCACGAGAGTTCATTCTATTTTTATTATTCCGCTGTGATGTATGAGACTAAGTTCTATTATAACTCTGATGTATGAGACACTGTGATGATACTATTGTAATTTGTCAGCTTGTGTGTGTGATTGATTCCTGGGCACACACGAGTTTTGTGCATTCAATTTTATCCTTAAAATTGGGTGTGACAAATTGGTATCAGAGCCGTGTTGACTGTAGGACGCAAGCCTAGTTAGAAAAAGGTCGTTTTAGCAGCTTTGCTCCTCTGGTTTCTTGCTTACTGACTTATCCTTGTTATTTTATTAAAACATTTATGCTTTTCATACCTTAATCTATTATTTAAACTTGTTGATTCTAATTTCATCTCACTTTAAATCTATAGATGTCTCATAATCCGAAGACTGCTCGACTCAGCACCGCCGGCTATCGTGCCATGTTCACCCCGCGTGCCCCACCAGCGGAGAGGGAGATTGTGATCATCTCCGACGACGAGGAGATGGCTACACCGACGCCTACACCTACTCCTACACCAGTCGCTGTGCCCATCTACCCCGTGGTAGCTACACCTGAGGAGTCGACGGCTACTTCCCCCACACCTGCACCCGCCCCAGCTGCCCCCGTGGAGGACGATGAGATTGGCTGGAAGTGCAAGTACTACTTCAAGCCAGCTCCAGAGACAGCCTACTACCACACTCTTCTCACCCACGTGCTGGACGACTACTTCCCCGACTTGCACGCCTCCATCAGCTATCACTGCGCCGAGTACAAGCACCCACTGGAGGCTACCTTCTGGAAGGTAGAGCTGGTGGTCATCGCATGGAATGATATCATCAATGGACATGAGGTGGAGACTGTCCACAGTGCCCCTGCCAGGAGAGCCCATGCTTTGGATGGCATGGAGGATGCGGCACAGAATGCCTACATCCACTACCATGGTCGTCGCTTCGAGGCCATGAGGGAGGATCGCTTCAGGTTCCTTCCTCGAAATGATCACGAGGGTGTTTGGCAGGTTTTGGCTCCACCAGAGAATGACCCCACTTTAGAGGCAACGGTGCAGCATGTCCACGCTATGCAGGGAGTGGATGATGAGGTCAAAGGAGAACTACGTGCATCTCAGAGGGCGCAGAGACGTCTTCAGAAACAAGTGGATGAACTTCGAGCACAGCTGGGACAGCCTTCCATCTACAAGAAGAAGCGCCGTTCCTTCACCATGATTGACACCGCTCCATAGGTGTTAGGTGCCTTGATCTAGACTATCACGTCGTTAGTTCGTGTCCTTATTTAGTCTTGTTGGTCTTGTGAACTTGGTTGATTAGATGTTTGATTTGTGAACTTGGTTGAGTTGGTATTTTGCTTGATTGCTGGAAGTTTGTGGGCATGTCCACAACTTCCTTAGATTGGAACTTTAAATTTAGAATGAAATCTTAATGTAGAAGTATCAGTTTATCTTATCTCTGCTGTGCTGAATTCTGGAGCAGCCTGTGTTCTTTATCTGGTAACTCGAAATCTCGGATGATAAAAATTCTGAAATTTTTGTGGAGATAACTAGACCTCTGTATCTCTAAAGTGTCTTTGGAATCACGTCAATAGCTATTCAGGTTTGGGAGATCTAATTGGCACAAGTTGATGTTCCTGCGCTGTCTGGAACTCAGAACAGTTTCGGTTTAGCTCTATTTTTGACTAGGTGTGAGTTCGAATCAGTAAAAGTGGTCTAAATGAAAGTTGTAGCTGATGTCCTAAGCTTTCTAACGAATCTTGGTGCACCTCTGTTGGATCTCTGAAACTCGAGTTATAACAGTTTTACTGAACTGCCGAATTTGAGTCTTGCCCAGAAAAATTTCAGCATTGCTTCATATCTCTTGTAAGTTCTCTATAATTGGAAAAATCTCTAAATTTTGCACATTTGTTGGACAACAGATGGCCGCAAGAGGAGGAAGAGGCAGAGGCCGTGGTCGTGGGCATGATGCTCTTATGAATCCACCACCGCCACCTGTGACCATGGAGCAGATTTTGGGAATGCAAGCACAGCTGATGCAAGCTATGATGCAGCGCTTGGACAATGAACCTGCAAGAGGTCCACCGCCTGTCCAGGTTAGAGATAAGCGTGGAGAGTTTATGAAAGGTCATCCACCGGTGTTCACACATGCCACAGACCCTATGGAGGCCGATGACTGGTTGCGTGCTGTGGAGAAACAACTGAACATAGCACAATGCAACGACCTGGAGAAAGTGTTGTATGCTTCCGGGCAACTCCAAGGAGCTGCTCAGGATTGGTGGGAATCATTCCAGTTTGGACGTCCCAACAATGCTCCTGATATCACTTGGCAGGAATTTAAGGACAGTTTCCGATCATACCATATTCCTGATGGACTAGTGGAACTGAAGCAGGAAGAATTTAGATCTCTCAAGCAAGGATCAATGACTGTGGCGGAATATCGGGACAAGTTCGCACAACTATCTCGCTACGCTCCTAATGATGTGGCAGATGACAAGGATAAGCAACGCCGTTTCCTCAAGGGACTCTATGATGGACTGCAGCTCCAGCTGATGTCTAATACTTATCCTAACTTCCAGTCTTTGGTGAATCGCGCAATCGTGATTGATGATAAGCGCAAGGAGATGGAAGCTAAGAAGAGAAGGCTCCAAGGGCAAGCTTCTGGAAGCAACACTCGCCCGCATGCTTATCCCCAGCAAGGTTTCCAGCAGAGGAATCAAGGACCAACTCATCAGGGAAACCGTGGTCAGTATCCTCAGCGGAACCAGTTCCAACAACGCCCCCAGTATCAGCAACAGTTTGGAAATCAGCGTCCCCCGCAACAGACTAGCAATCCTGCAACACGCCAGGGAGTGCCTAACAATGCTCCTGTGAAGAGTGGCGCACCCAACAATCCCAATGCCTGTTACCGATGTGGAGAAGTAGGTCACTATGCTCATCAGTGTCCTAAGAAGCAGAACCAGCAAGCACCTCAGAATCAGACCAACAATCAGAAGTTCAACGCCCGACCACCTCTCACAGCGAAGGTGAACTATGTGTCGTCTGATGCAGCTCAGGAGACGCCTGAGGTCATGTTGGGTACGTTCAGTGTCAACTCTATTTCTGCTACCGTACTTTTTGATTCTGGTGCTTCGCATTCTTTTATCTCCCAAGCTTTTGTTAGAATGCATAGCATACCTTTGTGTGCCATGAAAAACCCAATACTAGTGAATTCCCCGGGAGGTAGTATGCCCGCTTCTTATTGGAGCCCCTCAACTAGCATTTCCTTAAGGGGGGTAGACTTCAAGGTGAAGCCTATTGTTTTGAGAACAGCGGGAATTGACCTTATCCTGGGAATGGATTGGATGAAACAACACCGGGCAGTGATACAGTGTCAGGAGAAATCTGTGGTTGTGACATCACTCAATGGGGATAGAGTCTGTGTAGAAGTAGTAGTGCAAGCTCAGCCTACAGCTACAGTGAATCAGCTAGATGGTGAAATCAATGAACAAGATCGTGTCGTGGAGGAATTTCCGGATGTCTTCCCCGATGACTTGCCAGGTATGCCACCTGACCGAGACATTGAATTCATTATTGAATTATTACCTGGAACTGCACCAATAGCTAAACGTCCATATAGAATGGGAGTTAATGAATTAGAAGAGCTTAAGAAACAACTAAAAGAGTTGCAAGAAAAAGGTTTCATACGCCCCAGTTCTTCCCCGTGGGGGGCACCTGTGATCTTTGTGGATAAGAAGGATGGTAGTCAACGGATGTGTGTGGATTACCGCTCACTTAATGAGGTTACCATCAAGAATAAATACCCTTTGCCTAGGATAGATGATTTGTTTGATCAGTTGAGAGGAGCTCATGTGTTCTCCAAGATTGATCTCCGATCTGGTTATCATCAGCTTAAGATTCAGAACTCGGATATACCCAAGACAGCATTCACTACACGGTATGGATTATATGAGTACACCGTTATGTCTTTTGGATTGACCAATGCACCTGCATACTTCATGTATTTGATGAATAAGGTGTTCATGGAGTATCTGGATAAATTTGTGGTAGTATTCATAGATGACATACTAATATTCTCCAAGACTGAAGAAGAACATGCGGAACACATAAGGATGGTTTTGCAAAAGCTTAGAGAACATAAGTTGTACGCTAAGCGGAGCAAGTGTGAGTTTTGGTTAAAGGAAGTCTCTTTTCTGGGTCATGTTGTCTCCAATGGTGGTATAGCAGTGGATCCAGGCAAAGTGCAAGATGTACTGAATTGGAAACCACCAACTACTGTAAGTGAGATTCGAAGCTTTTTGGGATTGGCTGGTTATTACCGAAGGTTCATTGAAGGCTTTTCCAAGCTAGCCAAGCCTATGACAGCTTTGTTGGAAAAGAATGCTAAGTATGTATGGTCGGATAAATGCCAGGCAAACTTTGAAGAGCTAAAGAAGAGATTGACTACAGCTCCAGTATTAATTTTGCCCGATTTAAACAAGAACTTCTCTATATATTGTGATGCATCCCGTTTGGGTCTTGGATGTGTGCTTATGCAAGAAGGAAGAGTGGTTGCATATGCATCCAGACAACTAAGGAAGCATGAGTTGAATTATCCTACTCATGACTTGGAATTGGCAGCTGTGGTTCATGCTTTGAAGATCTGGAGACATTATCTGATTGGACATAAGAGTGATATCTATACTGATCATAAAAGTTTGAAGTATATCTTCACCCAATCAGATCTGAATCTAAGACAACGTCGTTGGTTGGAATTGATCAAAGACTATGATTTGGAAGTGCATTATCACCCGGGAAAGGCAAACGTCGTAGCTGATGCACTTAGCAGAAAGAGTTATGCCAATGGTATTCAGACAACATCTATGTCAGCAGAGTTGTGTGCTGAAATGGAGTATCTCAACTTGAGTCTGGTCACTAATGCAATGGAATTGGTGATAGAGCCTACATCTAGAGTAGGAGATACGCAAAGGTCAATTAGGAGGATGAAAAACTTAAAGAGATAGCAGAGAATGTAGTGCTTAGGAAAGGCACCCGGATTCAGAATGGATGAGAATGGAACTCTTTGGTTCGGGAAAAGGATATGTGTACCGGAAGTGAAAGCTATCCGTGATGCAATTCTGCAAGAGGCCCATGAGTCTGCTTATTCTATACATCCCGGAAGTACCAAGATGTACTTGGATCTCAAAGAAAAGTATTGGTGGTATGGTTTGAAGAGAGATGTGGCAGAATATGTGGCTTTGTGTGACACTTGCCAAAGAGTGAAAGCTGAGCATCAGAGACCTGCAGGGTTACTACAACCAATGAAGATCCCTGAATGGAAATGGGAAGAAGTTGGCATGGATTTTATTGTAGGATTACCCCGCACTCAAAGAGGTTATGATTCAATATGGGTAATAGTGGATCGACTCACCAAGGTCGCTCACTTTTTACCAGTCAAGACTACTTATAATGGTGCAAGATTAGCAGAGTTATACATGGAACGAATAGTGTGCTTACATGGTGTTCCCAAGAAAATTGTGTCGGATAGAGGCACCCAATTTACATCGCAATTCTGGCATAAAGTACATAGATCTTTGGGAACAAAGTTGAATTTCAGTTCTGCTTACCACCCGCAAACTGATGGACAGACTGAAAGGATCAACCAGATTTTGGAAGATATGTTGAGAGCCTGTGCACTTCAGTATGGTGATAGTTGGGATAAGAGTCTGCCTTACGCAGAGTTCTCATACAACAACAGTTATCAAAAGAGCCTCAAGATGGCACCTTTCGAGGCATTGTATGGACGTAAGTGTAGAACACCTTTGTTCTGGAATCAGACTGGAGAAACTCAAGTGTTTGGTCCCGATGTCCTTAGAGACGCGGAAGAACAAGTGAGAATGATTAGAGACAATTTGAGAGTAGCTCAGTCTCGACAGAAGAGTTACGCTGATACTCGCAGAAGAGAGCTGACTTTCGAGATTGATGATTATGTGTACCTGAAAGTGTCACCAATGAGAAGTGTGAGAAGATTTAATATGAAGGGAAAGTTAGCACCAAGGTATATAGGACCTTTTAAGATCCTAGAGAGACGTGGAGAAGTAGCTTATCAGTTGGAACTGCCTGAGAGCTTGTCCGGTGTGCACGACGTGTTCCATGTTTCCCAGTTGAAAAAGTGTCTGAGGGTACCAGAAGAACAAATTCCTTTGGAAGAACTTGTTGTCAAGGAAGATCTTACTTATGAAGAGTATCCGATAAAGATCTTGGAAACTGCCGAAAGAGTTACGAGAAGCCGAACAGTAAAGATGTGCAAGGTGCAGTGGAATCGGTATTCTGAGGATGAGGCTACTTGGGAAAGAGAAGAGGATCTGAGAAAGACTTATCCTCAACTGTTTGAGTAAGCAATCACCCAAATCTCGAGGACGAGATTCATCTTAAGGGGGGTAGAATTGTAACACCCTAAATTTGCATTTTCTAAAAATAGCCAAATTGATTTATTTAAGCAATTTTGGTGAGCATTGAAATATAGGAAATAAATAATTTTTGTGAAAACTAAAATCAAATATAAGGTTAGCTACAAGTGATGCATACATGCTGTTGCATATTTATTTTGAGATGAATGGTTTTGATTCGAATTCCAAATGAGTTCAAAATCTAATTGAAATTTGTATTTAAAATGCTTTTGGAAAATTTGTTTGGAAAAAGAAAAAGGAAAAATTCCTCTTTCCCTCTCTTCCTGGACTTTCGGCCCCATGGCCATTTCTTTCCCCGCGGCCCAGCACCGCAGCCCAGCCCCACAGCCGCGCCAGCCCAGTCGCGCGCCTCGGCCGTTCGGCCCAGCAAGCCCTGCCAGCCCACTCGGCCGCCAACCGTTGCCGCGCGCCTGCGCCCGCGCCCAGCCGCTGACGACAGGCCCCCGCCTGTCAGCTCCCCCACCTTCCTCCCACAACCGCCGTCCCGGTCAAGCCGCGGTCGTAACCGCGCCCACGTCGCGCGTCGTGGGAGTCCTCCCGTTGCCTCGGCCTCGTTAAAAGGCAGCCGAGCCCCCCCCCCCTTGCGCGCCCCTGTTGCTCCGCTCCGTTTTCGCCTCGTCCCGGCCGGAACTACCGCACGGAGGAGCCCCGTCGATCTCCGGCCTCGCCGTCCGCGTCGCCGTCGTCTCCGAGCCATCCCCACCTCCGTTTCTCGCCCGTGGTGAGCTCGCCGTGGCCCCCTCTCTCTCCCCATGCGATTCATTTTGCGTTTCGTGAATTGTATCGCCCAATCCGCGAGCGCCGTGAGTTCTTGGCCGTCGGCCATGGCGGCCGCCGCTCCAACCTTCTCCTCCGGCCGTCGTGATGGCCTGGGCGAGTTCCCCTCCTCCCCAGCTTTCTCCCGGTGCCTCCGGATTTCCGAACCGTGGCCCCTAGCCCCGGAACCGCGCGCGCCAGTGAGCTTCACGCCGCCGGCAATGGAGTTGCCGCCGGCGTCACTGTTCCGGCCGGCCACTCCTTTCTTCTCTCTCCCCCAGTTCGTTTCCAGCCGTCCGTTCTCAGATCAACGATCGAGATTAGAAGATACCCCTTCGGGGGTAAATTTGCTAAAGAGTCCCTGGATTTTTCTAAGTCCTAACCCGCCGTCCTTAGCGTATTTCTCCGAATGCGCAAACCCGTTTAGAAAGCGTAAACTTCGCTGTTTAAGTCAAAAGTACGCTTTCAGTATTTACAGAAATGCCATTCGAACTGTTTCGCTTATAGAATTGTCGTTTTAACTCCTGAATTGATCCATTCAAATCGCGTTAGCTTCGTAATTTCATAAGCTACATGTTGGATCTACTGTTAGTCAAGTTTGGAACTTTTTAATTTCATGATTAGAATTAATTAAATATAGGGCTATTAGGAAAACCCGTTTTAATCATAACTTTCGCATTTTAGCTCCGTTTTTCGTGAACTTCGCGTTGACGTGATCGTAGCGAAACGTAGATTAGTTTTACAAACATTTTATTTTGATTTCAATACTGTTGGTGTACTGTTCTAATGATAGGAATGTTTGCCTTGCATGAATGCTTTTGGAATGTTGTATGTTGCCGTGTTGGTCGCGTTCAGACGGTGAGGAAAACGTTGGAGACCAAGAACTCTTCGACGACCAGCAGGACCAGCACGAGTTTGTGAACCAAGGCAAGTATAACATGGGCCTTCCTTGATTGTCCTATTTCACTTTAAGCAATTACTCATTTGCATGTGTCTAAATTTGAATACCCGTAAGGACATCCTAGTGATTGTTATCCTAGTTCTTGTCTCCTATGGGTTAAATGCATATGGGTAGATTGCTAGTGCTCTAACTGAACTTGATATACATATAGATGAATGATACTATGGAACAAAGTGAGTAACATGAATTATAACAACTGTTCCATAGGGCGAAAGTGCAAATGACCTTTGTTCATGTTGCTCCCGGCCCTCCATAAGGACTTATCTGTCGGCAAAAGCTGGGACTGACAGTGCAACCGGGAGAGTCATATGGCTCTGACTTTAGCTCAGTAATAGGACCTTTCCTAGCTGGTTAGAGGTTACCTTTTTGGCGCAAATGGGGCTTGCCAGCTTTGGGTATAGGGCTGCCTCTGTTCCTATGAGTATAGCCGCGATGGATTTGTGCCATAGGAAAGGGGGGTCCCTACATCTGCCTGCCAAGGAAACCTAGCGGCCCTAACTTGTTAGGGAAACCTATGAAATGGCTTCATAGTGTACCCTGCCCGTTCACCTTGGAAGTGACATGGGAGTAATTAACCCGGGCATATGGGGATCACGACTCGCGGTGAATGTGCACCACCTCTGCAGAGGGTAACAAACTGTTATAACAGCCGTGCTCACGGTTACGAGCGGCCCGGAAAACTCACAGAATAACTGGATGCTTGATGATGATTAATTAAGTTGTTCTATGATGAATTATGGTAAACTTGACCCCGTATATATGTTCTTATGGGAATTAAATGGGAGCTTAAGCATAACTTGATAAGACTTGAGAATAAAAGTTTGACCTATTAAAAATGCTAACTGCAGTAAACCAGAGTCTATCCTTTTGAGCTTCATAATCCCCATGTTAGCTTGCTAAGTACGGAATGTACTTACACTTGTTTATTTTCTTTACTTGGATAAAAATCCCGGATGGGTAACAGATGACAACGGGTATGAGGATTTCCCGGAGGATTATTAGGCTTGTGGTCAACCAGTTGACCTTCCCTGTGATGATGGCCACGAGAGTTCATTCTATTTTTATTATTCCGCTGTGATGTATGAGACTAAGTTCTATTATAACTCTGATGTATGAGACACTGTGATGATACTATTGTAATTTGTCAGCTTGTGTGTGTGATTGATTCCTGGGCACACACGAGTTTTGTGCATTCAATTTTATCCTTAAAATTGGGTGTGACAAATTGGTATCAGAGCCGTGTTGACTGTAGGACGCAAGCCTAGTTAGAAAAAGGTCGTTTTAGCAGCTTTGCTCCTCTGGTTTCTTGCTTACTGACTTATCCTTGTTATTTTATTAAAACATTTATGCTTTTCATACCTTAATCTATTATTTAAACTTGTTGATTCTGATTTCATCTCACTTTAAATCTATAGATGTCTCATAATCCAAAGACTGCTCGACTCAGCACCGCCGGCTATCGTGCCATGTTCACCCCGCGTGCCCCACCAGCGGAGAGGGAGATTGTGATCATCTCCGACGACGAGGAGATGGCTACACCGACGCCTACACCTACTCCTACACCAGTCGCTGTGCCCATCTACCCCGTGGTAGCTACACCTGAGGAGTCGACGGCTACTTCCCCCACACCTGCACCCGCCCCAGCTGCCCCCTGTGGAGGACGATGAGATTGGCTGGAAGTGCAAGTACTACTTCAAGCCAGCTCCAGAGACAGCCTACTACCACACTCTTCTCACCCACGTGCTGGACGACTACTTCCCCGACTTGCACGCCTCCATCAGCTATCACTGCGCCGAGTACAAGCACCCACTGGAGGCTACCTTCTGGAAGGTAGAGCTGGTGGTCACCGCATGGAATGATATCATCAATGGACATGAGGTGGAGACTGTCCACAGTGCCCCTGCCAGGAGAGCCCATGCTTTGGATGGCATGGAGGATGCGGCACAGAATGCCTACATCCACTACCATGGTCGTCGCTTCGAGGCCATGAGGGAGGATCGCTTCAGGTTCCTTCCTCGAAATGATCACGAGGGTGTTTGGCAGGTTTTGGCTCCACCAGAGAATGACCCCACTTTGGAGGCAACGGTGCAGCATGTCCACGCTATGCAGGGAGTGGATGATGAGGTCAAAGGAGAACTACGTGCATCTCAGAGGGCGCAGAGACGTCTTCAGAAACAAGTGGATGAACTTCGAGCACAGCTGGGACAGCCTTCCATCTACAAGAAGAAGCGCCGTTCCTTCACCATGATTGACACCGCTCCATAGGTGTTAGGTGCCTTGATCTAGACTATCACGTCGTTAGTTCGTGTCCTTATTTAGTCTTGTTGGTCTTGTGAACTTGGTTGATTAGATGTTTGATTTGTGAACTTGGTTGAGTTGGTATTTTGCTTGATTGCTGGAAGTTTGTGGGCATGTCCACAACTTCCTTAGATTGGAACTTTAAATTTAGAATGAAATCTTAATGTAGAAGTATCGTTTTATCTTATCTCTGCTGTGCTGAATTCTGGAGCAGCCTGTGTTCTTTATCTGGTAACTCGAAATCTCGGATGATAAAAATTCTGAAATTTTTGTGGAGATAACTAGACCTCTGTATCTCTCAAGTGTCTTTGGAATCACGTCAATAGCTATTCAGGTTTGGGAGATCTAATTGGCACAAGTTGATGTTCCTGCGCTGTCTGGAACTCAGAACAGTTTGGTTTAGCTCTATTTTTGACTAGGTGTGAGTTCGAATCTGTAAAAGTGGTCTAAATGAAAGTTGTAGCTGATGTCCTAAGCTTTCTAACGAATCTTGGTGCACCTCTGTTGGATCTCTGAAACTCGAGTTATAACAGTTTTACTGAACTGCCGAATTTGAGTCTTGCCCAGAAAAATTTCAGCATTGCTTCATATCTCTTGTAAGTTCTCTATAATTGGAAAAATCTCTAAATTTTGCACATTTGTTGGACAACAGATGGCCGCAAGAGGAGGAAGAGGCAGAGGCCGTGGTCGTGGGCGTGATGCTCTTATGAATCCACCACCGCCACCTGTGACCATGGAGCAGATTTTGGGAATGCAAGCACAGCTGATGCAAGCTATGATGCAGCGCTTGGACAATGAACCTGCAAGAGGTCCACCGCCTGTCCAGGTTAGAGATAAGCGTGGAGAGTTTATGAAAGGTCATCCACCGGTGTTCACACATGCCACAGACCCTATGGAGGCCGATGACTGGTTGCGTGCTGTGGAGAAACAACTGAACATAGCACAATGCAACGACCTGGAGAAAGTGTTGTATGCTTCCGGGCAACTCCAAGGAGCTGCTCAGGATTGGTGGGAATCATTCCAGTTTGGACGTCCCAACAATGCTCCTGATATCACTTGGCAGGAATTTAAGGACAGTTTCCGATCATACCATATTCCTGATGGACTAGTGGAACTGAAGCAGGAAGAATTTAGATCTCTCAAGCAAGGATCAATGACTGTGGCGGAATATCGGGACAAGTTCGCACAACTATCTCGCTACGCTCCTAATGATGTGGCAGATGACAAGGATAAGCAACGCCGTTTCCTCAAGGGACTCTATGATGGACTGCAGCTCCAGCTGATGTCTAATACTTATCCTAACTTCCAGTCTTTGGTGAATCGCGCAATCGTGATTGATGATAAGCGCAAGGAGATGGAAGCTAAGAAGAGAAGGCTCCAAGGGCAAGCTTCTGGAAGCAACACTCGCCCGCATGCTTATCCCCAGCAAGGTTTCCAGCAGAGGAATCAAGGACCAACTCATCAGGGAAACCGTGGTCAGTATCCTCAGCGGAACCAGTTCCAACAACGCCCCCAGTATCAGCAACAGTTTGGAAATCAGCGTCCCCCGCAACAGACTAGCAATCCTGCAACACGCCAGGGAGTGCCTAACAATGCTCCTGTGAAGAGTGGCGCACCCAACAATCCCAATGCCTGTTACCGATGTGGAGAAGTAGGTCACTATGCTCATCAGTGTCCTAAGAAGCAGAACCAGCAAGCACCTCAGAATCAGACCAACAATCAGAAGTTCAACGCCCGACCACCTCTCACAGCGAAGGTGAACTATGTGTCGTCTGATGCAGCTCAGGAGACGCCTGAGGTCATGTTGGGTACGTTCAGTGTCAACTCTATTTCTGCTACCGTACTTTTTGATTCTGGTGCTTCGCATTCTTTTATCTCCCAAGCTTTTGTTAGAATGCATAGCATACCTTTGTGTGCCATGAAAAACCCAATACTAGTGAATTCCCCGGGAGGTAGTATGCCCGCTTCTTATTGGAGCCCCTCAACTAGCATTTCCTTAAGGGGGGTAGACTTCAAGGTGAAGCCTATTGTTTTGAGAACAGCGGGAATTGACCTTATCCTGGGAATGGATTGGATGAAACAACACCGGGCAGTGATACAGTGTCAGGAGAAATCTGTGGTTGTGACATCACTCAATGGGGATAGAGTCTGTGTAGAAGTAGTAGTGCAAGCTCAGCCTACAGCTACAGTGAATCAGCTAGATGGTGAAATCAATGAACAAGATCGTGTCGTGGAGGAATTTCCGGATGTCTTCCCCGATGACTTGCCAGGTATGCCACCTGACCGAGACATTGAATTCATTATTGAATTATTACCTGGAACTGCACCAATAGCTAAACGTCCATATAGAATGGGAGTTAATGAATTAGAAGAGCTTAAGAAACAACTAAAAGAGTTGCAAGAAAAAGGTTTCATATGCCCCAGTTCTTCCCCGTGGGGGGCACCTGTGATCTTTGTGGATAAGAAGGATGGTAGTCAACGGATGTGTGTGGATTACCGCTCACTTAATGAGGTTACCATCAAGAATAAATACCCTTTGCCTAGGATAGATGATTTGTTTGATCAGTTGAGAGGAGCTCATGTGTTCTCCAAGATTGATCTCCGATCTGGTTATCATCAGCTTAAGATTCGGAACTCGGATATACCCAAGACAGCATTCACTACACGGTATGGATTATATGAGTACACCGTTATGTCTTTTGGATTGACCAATGCACCTGCATACTTCATGTATTTGATGAATAAGGTGTTCATGGAGTATCTGGATAAATTTGTGGTAGTATTCATAGATGACATACTAATATTCTCCAAGACTAAAGAAGAACATGCGGAACACATAAGGATGGTTTTGCAAAAGCTTAGAGAACATAAGTTGTACGCTAAGTGGAGCAAGTGTGAGTTTTGGTTAAAGAAAGTCTCTTTTCTGGGTCATGTTGTCTCCAATGGTGGTATAGCAGTGGATCCAGGCAAAGTGCAAGATGTACTGAATTGGAAACCACCAACTACTGTAAGTGAGATTCGAAGCTTTTTGGGATTGGCTGGTTATTACCGAAGGTTCATTGAAGGCTTTTCCAAGCTAGCCAAGCCTATGACAGCTTTGTTGGAAAAGAATGCTAAGTATGTATGGTCGGATAAATGCCAGGCAAACTTTGAAGAGCTAAAGAAGAGATTGACTACAGCTCCAGTATTAATTTTACCCGATTTAAACAAGAACTTCTCTATATATTGTGATGCATCCCGTTTGGGTCTTGGATGTGTGCTTATGCAAGAAGGAAGAGTGGTTGCATATGCATCCAGACAACTAAGGAAGCATGAGTTGAATTATCCTACTCATGACTTGGAATTGGCAGCTGTGGTTCATGCTTTGAAGATCTGGAGACATTATCTGATTGGACATAAGAGTGATATCTATACTGATCATAAAAGTTTGAAGTATATCTTCACCCAATCAGATCTGAATCTAAGACAACGTCGTTGGTTGGAATTGATCAAAGACTATGATTTGGAAGTGCATTATCACCCGGGAAAGGCAAACGTCGTAGCTGATGCACTTAGCAGAAAGAGTTATGCCAATGGTATTCAGACAACATCTATGTCAGCAGAGTTGTGTGCTGAAATGGAGTATCTCAACTTGAGTCTGGTCACTAATGCAATGGAATTGGTGATAGAGCCTACTCTAGAGTAGGAGATACGCAAAGGTCAATTGGAGGATGAAAAACTTAAAGAGATAGCAGAGAATGTAGTGCTTGGAAAGGCACCCGGATTCAGAATGGATGAGAATGGAACTCTTTGGTTCGGGAAAAGGATATGTGTACCGGAAGTGAAAGCTATCCGTGATGCAATTCTGCAAGAGGCCCATGAGTCTGCTTATTCTATACATCCCGGAAGTACCAAAATGTACTTGGATCTCAAAGAAAAGTATTGGTGGTATGGTTTGAAGAGAGACGTGGCAGAATATGTGGCTTTGTGTGACACTTGCCAAAGAGTGAAAGCTGAGCATCAGAGACCTGCAGGGTTACTACAACCAATGAAGATCCCAGAATGGAAATGGGAAGAAGTTGGCATGGATTTTATTGTAGGATTACCCCGCACTCAAAGAGGGTATGATTCAATATGGGTAATAGTGGATCGACTCACCAAGGTCGCTCACTTTTTACCAGTCAAGACTACTTATAATGGTGCAAGATTAGCAGAGTTATACATGGAACGAATAGTGTGCTTACATGGTGTTCCCAAGAAAATTGTGTCGGATAGAGGCACCCAATTTACATCGCAATTCTGGCATAAAGTACATAGATCTTTGGGAACAAAGTTGAATTTCAGTTCTGCTTACCACCCGCAAACTGATGGACAGACTAAAAGGATCAACCAGATTTTGGAAGATATGTTGAGAGCCTGTGCACTTCAGTATGGTGATAGTTGGGATAAGAGTCTGCCTTACGCAGAGTTCTCATACAACAACAGTTATCAAAAGAGCCTCAAGATGGCACCTTTCGAGGCATTGTATGGACGAAAGTGTAGAACACCTTTGTTCTGGAATCAGACTGGAGAAACTCAAGTGTTTGGTCCCGATGTCCTTAGAGACGCGGAAGAACAAGTGAGAATGATTAGAGACAATTTGAGAGTAGCTCAGTCCCGACAGAAGAGTTACGCTGATACCCGCAGAAGAGAGCTGACTTTCGAGATTGGTGATTATGTGTACCTGAAAGTGTCACCGATGAGAAGTGTGAGAAGATTCAATATGAAGGGAAAGTTAGCCCCAAGGTATATAGGACCTTTTAAGATCCTAGAGAGACGTGGAGAAGTAGCTTATCAGTTGGAACTGCCTGAGAGCTTGTCCGGTGTACACGACGTGTTCCATGTTTCCCAGTTGAAAAAGTGTCTGAGGGTACCAGAAGAACAAATTCCTTTGGAAGAACTTGTTGTCAAGGAAGATCTTACTTATGAAGAGTATCCGATAAAGATCTTGGAAACTGCCGAAAGAGTTACAAGAAGCCGAACAGTAAAGATGTGCAAGGTGCAGTGGAATCGGTATTCTGAGGATGAGGCTACTTGGGAAAGAGAAGAGGATCTGAGAAAGACTTATCCTCAACTGTTTGAGTAAGCAATCACCCGAATCTCGAGAACGAGATTCATCTTAAGGGGGGTAGAATTGTAACACCCTAAATTTGCATTTTCTAAAAATAGCCAAATTGATTTATTTAAGCAATTTTGGTGAGCATTGAAATATAGGAAATAAATAATTTTTGTGAAAACTAAAATCAAATATAAGGTTAGCTACAAGTGATGCATACATGCTGTTGCATATTTATTTTGAGATGAATGGTTTTGATTCGAATTCCAAATGAGTTCAAAATCTAATTGAAATTTGTATTTAAAATGCTTTTGGAAAATTTGTTTGGAAAAAGAAAAAGGAAAAATTCCTCTTTCCCTCTCTTCCTGGACTTTCGGCCCCATGGCCATTTCTTTCCCCGCGGCCCAGCACCGCAGCCCAGCCCCGCAGCCGCGCCAGCCCAGTCGCGCGCCTCGGCCGTTCGGCCCAGCAAGCCCTGCCAGCCCACTCGGCCGCCAACCGTTGCCGCGCGCCTGCGCCCGCGCCCAGCCGCTGACGACCGGCCCCTGCCTGTCAGCTCCCCCACCTTCCTCCCACAACCGCCGTCCCGGTCAAGCCGCGGCCGCAACCGCGCCCACGTCGCGCGTCGTGGGAGTCCTCCCGTTGCCTCGGCCTCGTTAAAAGGCAGCCGAGCCCCCCCCCCTTGCGCGCCCCTGTTGCTCCGCTCCGTTTTCGCCTCGTCCCGGCCGAAACTGCCGCACGGAGGAGCCCCGTCGATCTCCGGCCTCGCCGTCCGCGTCGCCGTCGTCTCCGAGCCGTCCCCACCTCCGTTTCTCGCCCGTGGTGAGCTCGCCGTGGCCCCCTCTCTCTCCCCATGCGATTCATTTTGCGTTTCGTGAATTGTATCGCCCAATCCGCGAGCGCCGTGAGTTCTTGGCCGTCGGCCATGGCGGCCGCCGCTCCAACCTTCTCCTCCGGCCGTCGTGATGGCCTGGGCGAGTTCCCCTCCTCCCCAGCTTTCTCCCAGTGCCTCCGGATTTCCGAACCGTGGCCCCTAGCCCCGGAACCGCGCGCGCCAGTGAGCTTCACGCCGCCGGCAATGGAGTTGCCGCCGGCGTCACTGTTCCGGCCGGCCACTCCTTTCTTCTCTCTCCCCCAGTTCATTTCCAGCCGTCCGTTCTCAGATCAACGATCGAGATTAGAAGATACCCCTTCGGGGGTAAATTTGCTAAAGAGTCCCTGGATTTTTCTAAGTCCTAACCCGCCGTCCTTAGCGTATTTCTCCGAATGCGCAAACCCGTTTAGAAAGCGTAAACTTCGCTGTTTAAGTCAAAAGTACGCTTTCAGTATTTACAGAAATGCCATTCGAACTGTTTCGCTTATAGAATTGTCGTTTTAACTCCGAATTGATCCATTCAAATCGCGTTAGCTTCGTAATTTCATAAGCTACATGTTGGATCTACTGTTAGTCAAGTTTGGAACTTTTTAATTTCATGATTAGAATTAATTAAATATAGGGCTTTTGGAAAACCCGTTTTAATCATAACTTTCGCATTTTAGCTCCGTTTTTCGTGAACTTCGCGTTGACGTGATCGTAGCGAAACGTAGATTAGTTTTACAAACATTTTATTTTGATTTCAATACTGTTGGTGTACTGTTCTAATGATAGGAATGTTTGCCTTGCATGAATGCTTTTGGAATGTTGTATGTTGCCGTGTTGGTCGCGTTCAGACGGTGAGAAAAACGTTGGAGACCAAGAACTCTTCGACGACCAGCAGGACCAGCACGAGTTTGTGAACCAAGGCAAGTATAACATGGGCCTTCCTTGTTGTCCTATTTCACTTTAAGCAATTACTCATTTGCATGTGTCTAAATTTGAATACCCGTAAGGACATCCTAGTGATTGTTATCCTGTTTCTTGTCTCCTATGGGTTAAATGCATATGGGTAGATTGCTAGTGCTCTAACTGAACTTGATATACATATTGATGAATGATACTATGGAACAAAGTGAGTAACATAAATTATAACAACTGTTCCATAGGGCGAAAGTGCAAATGACCTTTGTTCATTTTGCTCCCGGCCCTCCATAAGGACTTATCTGTCGGCAAAAGCTGGGACTGACAGTGCAACCGGGAGAGTCATATGGCTCTGACTTTAGCTCAGTAATAGGACCTTTCCTAGCTGGTTAGAGGTTACCTTTTTGGCGCAAATGGGGCTTGCCGCTTTGGGTATAGGGCTGCCTCTGTTCCTATGAGTATAGCCGCGATGGATTTGTGCCATAGGAAAGGGGGGTCCCTACATCTGCCTGCCAAGGAAACCTAGCGGCCCTAACTTGTTAGGGAAACCTATGAAATGGCTTCATAGTGTACCCTGCCCGTTCACCTTGGAAGTGACATGGGAGTAATTAACCCGGGCATATGGGGATCACGACTCGCGGTGAATGTGCACCACCTCTGCAGAGGGTAACAAACTGTTATAACAGCCGTGCTCACGGTTACGAGCGGCCCGGAAAACTCACAGAATAACTGGATGCTTGATGATGATTAATTAAGTTGTTCTATGATGAATTATGGTAAACTTGACCCCGTTATATGTTCTTATGGGAATTAAATGGGAGTTTAAGCATAACTTGATAAGACTTGAGAATAAAAGTTTGACCTATTAAAAATGCTAACTGCAGTAAACCAGAGTCTATCCTTTTGAGCTTCATAACCCCTTGTTAGCTTGCTAAGTACGGAATGTACTTACACTTGTTTATTTTCTTTACTTGGATAAAAATTCCGGATGGGTAACAGATGACAACGGGTATGAGGATTTCCCGGAGGATTATTAGGCTTGTGGTCAACCAGTTGACCTTCCCTGTGATGATGGCCACGAGAGTTCATTCTATTTTTATTATTCCGCTGTGATGTATGAGACTAAGTTCTATTATAACTCTGATGTATGAGACACTGTGATGATACTATTGTAATTTGTCAGCTTGTGTGTGTGATTGATTCCTGGGCACACACGAGTTTTGTGCATTCAATTTTATCCTTAAAATTGGGTGTGACAGCCTGTAGCTGAGCACCTCGAGGGACTTTGTGTCCATGCTTGTGAGTGCTTGGGAGCCCTCCATCTCACATATGCTTGATAGTGATCATCCGATTGTGTGAGAGAGCGATTCTAGTGCGATTGCATCATGAGGTTGCATCGAGTGGCACCAGGTGATCGAGTTGCAAGCCAGTGGTGCTTGTTACTCTTGGAGGTTGCCACCTTCTAGATGGCTTGGTGGTGGTCTCCGTCGAAGCCCGCAAGTAGCTTATGCGGTGCTCCGGAGAAGAGCTTTGTGGGGGGCATTGTGCTCGCCCCGCGGGAGCTGTGAAGAGCAACTCTAGTTGAGCGTGTCATTGAGCTACCCTCACTTTTGGGGTAGGTTCTTGTGTTGCCCGATGTGCGGGCTTGGCGGGTGATGCCAATTAGCCACCGAACCACCAAGTGAGCGGTCGACACAACGGGGACTAGTGTGTTGGCAAACACGTGAACCTCGGGAGAAAAATCACCGTGTCAACCTTGTTCTTCCTGTTGGTTTGCATCCTCGTTACACAAGCTTGTAATTACTTCTGCATACATTGTGCTTGTGCTGTTGCTTTTGTTAGTGAGCTAATTTGGTTTGTGTGACCTTGTTAGTCACATTGCTTAGTTTGTGTAGCTAAGTAATTGCGCTCTCTAATTTGGCATTGGTTGCCTTGTTATTGAGCATTGTTAGTGAGCATTAGGTGGCTTTGTGCTTTTGCTTACTAGCATGTGTAGGAGCTCCCCTATTGCTTAAAGTAATAGTGGCATAGGTTTGTGTGACCTTATTTCTAGAAATGGTTAGGTGAGCTCTAGGTAGCCCAGCACCTTTGTTGCTTAATTAGTATCTTTGGAAGGTGCTAGAGAACATAGATAAAGGGGTGTAGTCTTGGCTAGACCGATAGTCTTAATTCTGTACTTGTTTTGGTTAGCCGACGCAATTAATTTTAGAAAGGACTATTCACCCCCCCAATAGTCCGCCATCTCGACCTGACAGCTCCCAATAAAACCAAGGGGTTCACCCCTAGGGTTCCGTACTTTACCTCCTCACCTTTGCATCTACAACCTCCGCTGTTAATCGCCTGAGCCTCCCACACCACATCGCAGCCACCATCAAGCTCGCATCCAACCACCCCTCCCAATCGTTCAATGGAGCCATGGTGTAGATCTGATATCATCCTTCAGCGCCTAGAGGGCCTCGTTCACTGTGGCCTCCTTTGCCTGGCAATGAGGACGCGCCATCGCCGCCCGAAGGCTATGTGGTGTCCTTCGCTCACTTTCACGAGCGGGGATTCACCATCCCCGCCCACAAGTTTCTTTGGGGCTTGCTGCACTACTACAAGGTGGAGCTGCAACATCTTACCCCCAACGGAGTCCAACACATTGCGGCGGTCATTGCCCTGTGTGAGGGATTCCTAGGGATTAGTCCCAACTTCGACCTGTGGTGGTATTTCTATGTCGTCAACCTCTTGAAGAAGCGAGAGAAGAGGCAAGAGCTGAGCGTGCCGATGGGATGTGCCAGCATTCATCTCTGCAATAGCCAGATAAACGAATACCCATCGATGCATCTGCTGACCTCCAACAAGGGGTGGCATTTGCATTGGTTTTACATCAAGGACGACGCATCCACCCCCTTGCCAGCATTCTCCAGGTGCATTATCGAAGAGGTCTCGGAGCCATGGAAGTGGGGTGTACCGGATAAAGACAAGAAGAAAATACAGGACCATCTCGCCGCCATCCGAATTTTGAAGGAGAGGGGCATGAAGGGGTCAGGGATCATCAGCGCGTGCCATACGCAGAGGGTGGTGCCTCTGATGAGCCACGCACTTCCCTTGTACCTGATGGCGCCCAGAGCATCACTCGATGGGATGGCGCTTGCCGATGAAGCACATCCCCCCTCCAAAGTGGCACAGCATATCAAGGAGGTGATGGAGTCTTCGAAGGACGACATCGGCATCATCCTTGATTTCGTGTATCCGGTGCTGGGGCACCCTCTGATGTGGCCGGAACTAGGGTACATTGACTTTGTAAGTTCTCTTTTCCCGTGCCTCTTTTTTAATTGAACTTTCGACGCCTTGATGCCGACATTGGGATAGCAGGACCAGCCGAAGAGGCTCATCCTTACGGATAGCTTGGCTCCGCTGTTGAAGGACCCACTCATGGCAGCGGTGAATCATACCGCGGCCGAGTGGGAGAGGAAGATGAAGGAGTTCAAGAGGAAGAAGGAACTATAGAAGCAGCAGGCATAGGAGCAGGGTGAAGAAACAGACAGTGATGACAACGATGATGAGGAAGATGATGAGGTAGTCACAGACATCGAGTGGGGTGACCTGGGCAGCGAGGACATGCTGACAGGTGCCCACTCATCAATGCAGGGACCCTTCTCATTCTACGCAAGGGAAGACGAGGCCGTGAGGCCAAAGGAGGAGGTGGGCCAGACAGTCGGCCTGTCCTTAGCGCCATTAGGGGTGGGCGGATCTACTGCCATGCCCGAAGTGCCAGCGGGAGTAGGCAGACCTATCACCATGCCCCAAGAGCCAGTGGGGGTAGGTAGATCCACTGTTACGCCTGCGGTGTTGGTAGGAGCGGGCGGATCCACCGCCGTGCCCATGGTGTCGGCGGGAGCGGGCAGATCCGCCGCCACGCCCGTGGTGCTGAGAGAGGGGGGTGGCTTCACCGCCATGCCCCCAGACATGAAGGAGGTGAGCCCCTCAGCCTGGGAGTAGGGAATGGGCTCAAAATGGTCCTGCCCCAACGAGGTGGAGCAGGGAACTAGGGGTTCATCCCCTAAACGTCTCCATCGCCCAACAGTGCCGACGTAAGTTGCTGATTCCTCTATTTTTCTCTATTTTTCATAGCGACTCATGCCTTTTATTTCTTCTACAACGTCAGGAGACTGGTTAGACAGGGCACTTCCATAGCACTGGTCCCCAAGAAGACCATCGCCCTTCAGGCGAGGCGGGGGCCGCCGTCAGGCGTCGCTCCTGTTTCGAGCGAGAGCGGAGCCGGTGTCATAGCCTCGTTGGCTGGTCTGGCGCCATCCGCGGTGGTGCCCGTGCCCTCGGTGGGTCAAGTGGTCAGCAAGGCCGAGGGGGTGCCCTCAGAGGTTGCCACGCAACCGGCAACGGAAGCGATGCCCCGTCAACGTTGGGGCGGGCAGAGCTGTTGGCCGCACCCATTGCGTCGACCACGGTGGGCGCGGTGCAGCCGAAAGAGGTCCCGCCGATGGAGGTGGAGGTGATGGTGGCTATGATAGATGGGTCACAACCAGGAGTGGTGGTGGCGGCGCCCAAGGCGGCGGCACATCCCGAGCCACAGGTGGCCCCTGAGACGATGCCCGCCGTGGGCAGGACCGAGGGGGTCATGACACAGGGACCCTTTGGCACCACGGTGGCTGTCGAGGAGACCAGCAGGTAGTTGTCCCTGGCTCTACCATCAGAGGGCTACTGTCGATAAGGAAATTTTGTCTCGTGCCGAGGGCACACGAGCAAGCCAGAAGGGTCCGCTCGATGGAGCTAGAGATCCACCTAGCTTCAGCGCAGGGGTGGTCGATCCTGCACACTCCTCCCAAGATGTGCTAGTTAATTTGACCCTACAATTGACAAGGAGAGAAAGTTTATTAGTAATTTAGGGTGGAACGTGCTGGTGTTGCCAGACAGTCCCGAATGTGTGGCTCGAAGAGCCGATATGAAAGGAGATCGACTAAATAGTCGATTCCAGCATATTCATAAGAATAAATCAGTTAAACCTCGTGGGGTTGTGTAAGAAGAATCGGTTATCATTCAGGATGAATATCATTATTTAGACAAATATCGGTCAATGGCAAAAGGATGTCAACAATAACTAGTTTATGCTAAGCCAATGACTGCAAGTAACCGAACCTCTTTTTATGTAAAAGAAATAGTTCATCATCATTCAACCAATTAATAAAGATAAATCTAATGAACATATTAGATCTCATCTATCGCTATGACCAGTGGGGCATGAGGTAGAATCATGCAGGCCGTAGAAACAACAATAGACTTGATGACCTAACTTATTACTAATATCAGTGGGGCATGAGGCAGAATCATGCAGGCCATAATACAATAATAAGATCATGGGGCTAACATATCTTTCAACCTATCCCTACTTCAATGGTCTAGTGATGTGAATTGTTCATGGAAGCACTCGATATCGGCTAAAACAGTCGATTCAGGCATAGCGCACAGTTAAGGTCATGCCCTCTTAGGAACAGATCTAGCAAATAACGATCCCAACTCCACGATGCTAACAGTGGGGTGTGAGGTAGAATCACACAGGCCGTGATAACAGGCCATAGAACAGTTTTTGCTAGCCAATAGATCTACTCAAGATCAGACATGCCTTAACCGCACACTATGCACAATCAAGATTGATATAAAACAGCCGATAAAACATAACTCATTGTTTAAAGTGCAAATTAGATTAGTTTAGATTAACAAACGATGGGTTAAACAAGATATAATGCCGATCTAGATTAATCCCAATCGGGCGAAGTGATATTGCTGTAATTAAATAAATAAAGGAAGTAATAAGCAATATCGGTAACTTAATGAATCTATCCAGAGGAACATCACCCTTAGATAGAGCCGATAACTTGACCTTAATCTAGTTTGAGCAGTGGAGGTCGACCAGATTGATGTAGCCTTACTTGAACTAGACAAGAGTCAATAACTAACTTATACCAGAGTTGTAGTGGAGGTCGACCGGATCGATGCAGCCGTACGAACAGAGGTATAAGCCATAACGGTACTTACAGACAAGTAGTGGAGGTTGACCAGATTAATGCAGTCATACTTGCTGAAAAACTCACCGAGATCTACTCTACTCCTAGTCCTAAGCGGTGGCCAGAGCCAAAAAAAAGTAAGTAACTTGTATTGGATTGATTCTGTGTCTTTTACAATAGCCGAGGTTTGATATTTATACCCGGAGCATACACATGAATCCTACTCGAGCACGACTTATTAGAACCTTTGTCATAGAATAAAACATTCATATTTTAAGATAACTTGGACCCTAATTTTTTCCCTTTTGTAGAGTCCGACATGTATCTTCTCGACGCCCAATCATATCTCATCATCGTTATCTGCTAACATCATTAAAAGAGAACCGATCCCAGTATCGCATCTGAACTAGCTTATATCAATCCTTATGCATTTGACTCCTTGATTGGCACAATCTTAGAAGCCTGCGAGTTCCCGCGCTCTTTTCCCAAATTTTGGAGTAAACACATGCCCCCCAATTTTGGGATAAAATGATTTTATTCCAAAATTCTGGTTCATTGGTTTACCATGCCGCAACTGTTTTATCCTGAGATATACGCATGACTCCTGACTTCCTGGCTCGAGTTTTATATAACACCCCAACAATATCTCTTCCAACTCACTCAGCATATTTACTTTCTCCTTCTTTCTCGAACCAACTTTAACAGCTGATGGCATCATCGCCAAGGCCTCAAACCCTAGCAAATCACCTATTCTAACAAGCCATCATCTAAGCGATCCTCGCCAGATTCAAACCTATTTCAGCTGCAATGGTGACCATCGACCATGTCCCTAAGGTATGTCTCCAAGTTTCTACTCTCCAATCATCGGCCGCTACCTTGTATTTCTTTTCTCCTCAAACTTATTTCGTCTGATTTCTTAGGAAATGAGGAACGAAATCCTGATTCCATCAGTTGTTGCCTCCAATATCTATTTTCTTGGGCCTATGGGTGATCCTAATCCATCTGATTTCATCCATCAAGAAACCAACCAAATCTCCTTTAAACAATCTGCAGTGGATTTGTCCTCTTGGAATACCAAAACTCTCTTCAAAAATTGGCCAAAGATGCCTAAGGGATAGAGAAATTAGTTCTGTAGGGTGTCTGAGAAAAAGGATGGAGATTGAGAGTTTTATGACCTGAACCAATGTTTGACCCTCTTGTTGTTCAGGATGGAGAGAAACGATTCACTCCTGATTTCTGCATCTTATTTCTGGTCCAATGCCCTGAATGCCTTTATATTTGGTCATAGCCCAATGACCATCACTCTGGCTGATGGTTACATGTTGACCGGCCTTAGAATTACTGGATCAATGCAACCTTATGAGTACTTGAGTGCTGGCACCAAGAAATTGGCCAAAATAGCAGACTGCACAGGATGGGCCAGTTACATTCTGAACCACGTTGGAGATGGATCAGCTGTCAGTGAAAGGGAATACGTGGCGTTTCTAAACATGTGGCTGGAAAGATTTATTTTCTACGGGTCATCTTGTAGTCCAACCTACAATCACAAACTCATGGTGGAGCACCTAGCATTAGGCAAAGATATTCCTCTTGGAAAGTATTTGCTAAGAGCCACTTATCATCTGACGTACCAGGTGGCTGTCCAATTACCAAAGAATGAACCAGTGCATACTGTCAGTGGCCCTTAGTGGTTAATACAACTGTGGCTTAACCTGTATATGCATAAGTTTGTGAGGTCTGATCTCAAAAGCCTGAACTTCCCTTCTTCCACCTTTCATGAGGAATATAGAGGTGAAGAAGGAAGAACTCGACAGTGCATGAGCCATGGTGAGGCTGCATCGGCCATAACAATTGATTTTGATATTGGCCATCTTTTCAAGAAGTTCTACAGAGGGTTTGATGTAGACATCCTGACTTGGCTACCATATGATGATGAGAATGATGAGCTGATCTTCCCATTCAAGTTTTGATTTGAGTCAGGCTGTTCGCACGATGAGGCGGCCGTAATCTTCAATTCCTTCGTCAAGCCCTGTGTTCTTCTAGCCGAGTTTCATCATGGCCATGGCAAAATGACTACAGGCTCTTTCATTACAGGCAACCTTCCAACTTATGAGTTTTACAACCCATCCTTTGTAGCTTGTTAGTTTGGTTTCAATCAATTGCCTCCTCAGCTATTTTTCAAGAACATATTGAAGCCACGGGAAGATATCAATGAAGTACTGGAAGCGTCCAGAGTTTTTCAACTAGGATTAGATCTTCCTTCCCTCTATTTGCATGACTAGATTAGAGTCGGCCTCTCTTCCACTCTTCAACTCCTGGTGGCAAGAATGGTGCTCCCATCTCTTCTGTGGATCGGTTCATCCTTTATGTATAGCCCTGGATGGAGAATTTGCTTCTGACGGAGAGGTGATTTGCAATTTCTTTTCAAGAAAACTGCTCGATGGATTCCTCTGCCAACCGTTCTAATCAATCTTTTTAGGATGTTGAATTTGATCCTCCGAGCTTGGATGGGAAGGGACGTCCTATAGATTACCAACCATTGTGCTCGGTTTCAAGAATGGGATCGGCTGCGCCTTCACTGAAAAAATTAATGAAAACTCATGGTGCCTCTATTATCGTGACGTATCAATCTTCAAAGCACAAGGCAGCTCAAGGGATAACCTAGAAAACTACTACTAGGAAGAGGCTCCATAGAACGAGGCCATCAGCTGCTCAGGTAAACAATTCATCTTCTTCTCGAACCCAGGTTCACCTTTCTAATCCCATTCCTTTATAGTTATCAAATATTGCGTCCCAATCTGTGGAACTGCTATCCTAGGCATTCGACTCAACACCAACTGAGCCCCTATCGGCTAGTCCACAAAAGGAGCCAATTTTGGTTGAAATGACCAATGCTTCCACAACATCAGAAATGTGAGTTCCCTTCTTGATGCTTGTCGGAGCATTTTCTCTAACTTTCGATTTATTCAGTTTTTCATCCTTTGTCTAACTTCTTATTATGCCAAATACTTCCTGAGGAAACATCTATGCAAGGGCAGGAGCCTGATAGTCTACTCAGTGATCCTGTCGGCGTTGAAGGTGATCCGGTTTTTGTCGACACTCAGACCGTCGATTCCCTAGTTCAGCATACAACTGATGGTAAGAAAATCATACATCCCTTTTATCCTTCTACACTGATTATGAACTAAAAATTTTCCTTGATACTAGTAGATACCAATGTTGAAAGTTCAGAGCTAATTCAACCAGTCATCACTGGTCCATCATCAGCCGTCCCTCCTCTTGAGATGGAGGCTATCATAGAAAAGGTGTTGTATCCACTTCGCCATCCATTTTGTCATGAACTGATCAAAACCTTCTAATCAAGATTTATATATAGGCACTCGATCTCCCAGCTTTGAGCTATTCATTCAATCTTGGGGAATATTTGGATGAAGATGAAGTCAGTTCGTCAGCCACATCGTCGAAGGAAGCTTTATCAGAGGAGACCAGAAATCAGCTAAGAGACGTATTGCTAGTGTTAGAGAAGAATATAGCCGATTTGGTCCAAGACTCCAATTCAATGCAGAGAGTCCTCTCGGCCATCAAAAACAATCCATCCCCAGTTCTCTCCAGAGTCTTATCGTCTTTATCCATCTTTGAGGTTCAGGCCTTGAAGGTGAAAAAGGCTTAGAGGAATCTGTCTGATCATGAAACTTTACTGGCCAAGAGGAACTTCAACAAGTAAGAGGCTAAAGAGCTAACATAGTTGATTGATGATCTAAAGAACTCCTCCCTCAGGACCGATCTAGAACTGTCCCAACTGGAAATCAAGTGTGCAGAACTTGAGAGGGAGCTAGAAAATGTGAAGGCTACCATTGATCATCGTAAGTCCACCCTAGCCCAAATACCTGATGCCATCAAATAGAAGAAGCAAGAACTGCTGGCCAAAGTTAGAGAAGGTAGGGTCACCCGCAACAGTCTTGAGGACATTCCTAGATCAGCCGAAGAAAACAAGCAATGAATTGCAGAAGCTGATGCTATTCAGCCAGAAGTATTGAACGCAATCCAGGATGTTCTAGCCTTATAATCTATATGTTAATGCGTGCTTTGTGTAGAATCAATCATACTCTCCATCATCTAATTGTACTTCTTGTTTTGGCTAAAGAGCCGATTTGAAACAGCCGATCCTAGACTTCTAATCTGAATCCAATTAAGTATGAAAACACGGCCTTCATTAAGCGAACCCCTTGATCTTCTGGCCTTAATCACCCAGCGCCGTATTCTCTTTAGCGTTGGTGAAGTGGCGCTTTGCCTTCTATTAATTGCGGTTGCCTTTTGCGTGTCTCGAGGCGTCTGCCTCTTCGCTTCATGTCTTCAAATACTAGTCGAGGGTTTCAAGCTCAAACACATCCACACTCACAACCGTTCCTGTTCCTTTGCATTTCTCTGCCCTCGCAGAACACTGTAGCGACCTTCCTCCCTTCCCGTAGATCCGATCAACTTCATGGCTGGTGAGGAGAACCGCGGCAAGCGTGTGGTGGAGGAGGTCCCGGAGGAGAACATGCCAGTAAATCAGCGCCTCCGGCGTATGAGGTGAGATCGACATCTTCTGCTTGCAACGATGAACTGTTCTGATTTGTCTATAGATTTGTTTTGAATGATAGCCTCTGTCTTCTTCCTAGGGCTGGTGAGCCCTCTAATGCTGCATCTTTCGCGCCGGCCTCATCGTTGGACTCCTCCGACTTGTACAACGGCGACGACGCCCAGCGTTTTCTCCGAGAGTGGAGGACAGCTTAGAACCACTATTCCAAGGTGACTCGGGAGAATGGCTAGCTCGAGATCCGCCTTGAGGTCTCTCAGGCCGCTCTTCATGCGGCCGAGGAAGAGGCTAGCGTCATCCAAGCGTGGCTGGCTGAGTCTAACGCCATGGTGGCGGGTAAGACGAATTCCAGGAACACTTTACTCCAATTTCCATTGTCTTTTATGTTGACAACTCTCTTGTTTCTACGATCGTCAGCCCTAACAGAGCAATTGGAGTCTCTCCAACTGGCGATGAACGCCGCCATGAATGCCATCAATGCCTGGGGCTCCCCCATCAATGCTCACCTCAATGATGTTCTGGCCCACGTTTAGGAGATCACCCTCTACGGCATTCGTCATGGTGTGCGGCGGCGTTTGCCCTCCACAACCCACGTTCAGGCGATCGCCCTCCACGACGGATATGGCATCATGAACAGATTTATCTATAATTTCCGTAAAGAAATGCCTATCTTCAGCTTCAACTGTATCCATCTGCCCATGCAATAGAACTCTTGGTAGTGGAAATTTCTGAACAATTGTGTTGTCACGTGTTTTGGTGTAGGACAACAAACACTTGTCCCAAAATTCTTCTATAGCTTTGCCAATGACATCTTTATCTCCAACAGGTAGATCTTCATAATGTACCATAAGGATGTCATTGTTGTTGTGAACCGCCATGACGATTGTGGGGTCCCACCGGGTGTGCCAGAAACGTGTGTCGACATGGAACTTTCGTCCCATGCCGAGGGCACACGAACAAGCCAAAAGGGTCCGCTCGATGGAGCTGGAGATCCGCCTAGCTTTAGCATAGGGGTGGTCGATCCTATGCACTCCTCCCAAGACGTGCCAGTCAATTTGACCCTACAATTGACAAGGAGAGAAAGTTTATCAGTAATTTAGGGCAGAACGTGCCGGTGTTGCCAGACAGTCCCGAATGTGCGGCTCTGAGAGCCGATATGAAAGGAGATCGACTAAATAGTCAATTCCAACATATTCATAAGAATAAATCAGTTAAAGCTCATGGGGTTGTGTAAGAAGAATCAGTTATCGTTCAGGTTGAATATCATTATTTAGACAAATATCGGTCAATGGAAAAAGGATGTCAACAATAACTAGTTTATGTTAAGCCAATGACTGCAAGTAACCGAACCTCTTTTTATATAAAAGAAATAGTTCATCATCATTCAACCATTTAATAAAGATAAATCTAATGAACATATTAGATCTCATCCATCACTATGACCAGTGGAGCATAAGGCAGAATCATGAAGGCCGTAGAAACAACGATAGACTCGAGGACCCTAACTTATTACTAATATCAGTGGGGCATGAGGTAGAATCATGCAGGCCATAATACAATAATAAGATCATGGGGCTAACATATCTTTCAACCTATCCCTACTTCAATGGTCTCGTGACGTGAACTATTCGTGGAAGCACTCGATATCGGTTAAAACAGTCGATTCAGGCATAGCGCACAGTTAAGGTCATACCCTCTCAAGAATAGATCTACCAAATAACTATCCCCACTCCACGGTGCTAACAGTGGGGTGTGAGGCAGAATCACACAGGCCATGATAACAGGCCATGGAATAGTTTTCGCTAGCCAATAGATCTACTCAAGATCAAACATGCCTTAACCGCACACTATGCACGATCAAGATTGATATAAAACAGCCGATAAAACATAACTTGTCGTTTAAAGTGCAAATTAGATTAGTTTAGATTGACAAACGATGGGTTAAACAAGATATAAGGCCGATCTAGATCAATCCCAATCGAGCGAAGTGATATTGCTATAATTAAATAAATAATAGAAGCAATAAGCAATATCGATAACTTAATGAATCTATCCGGAGGAACGCCACCCTTAGATAGAGCCGATAACTTGACCTTAATCTAGTTCGAGCAGTGGAGGTTGATCGGATCGATGCAGCCTTACTTAAACTAGACAAGAGTCGATAACTAACTTATACCAGAGTCACAGTGGAGGTCGACCGGATCGATGTAGCCGTACGAACAGAGGTATAAGCCATGACGGTACTTACAGACAAGTAGTGGAGGTCAATCAGATTGATGCAGCCATACTTGCTAAAGAACTCGCCGAGATCTACTCTACTCCTACTCCTAAGGGGTGGCCAAGCCGAAAAAAGTAAGTAACTTGTATTGGATTGATTCTGTGTCTTTTACAATAGCCGGGGTTTGACATTTATACCCGGAGCCTACACAAGAATCCTACTCGAGCATGACTCATTACAACCTTTGTCATAGAATAAAGCATTCCTATTTTAAGATAACTTGGACCCTAATCTTTCCCCTTTTGTAGAGTCCGAGATGTATCTTCCCGACACCAATCATATCTCATCATCGTTATCTGCTGATGTCATTCAAAGAGAACCGATCCCAGTATCGCATCTGAACCGGCTGATATCAATCATTATGTAATCGACTCCTTGATTGGCATAATCTTGGAAGCCTACAAGTTCCCACGCTCTTCTCCCAAATTTTGGTGTAAACAGCTGCCACCCGCCCGCGTAGGATGAGCCCCCGTTCTGGTGGGTGAGTCCGTTGGACCCATCGTCAGAACTCTTCACCCTCGACTATGCCATCGAGGGCAAGGAGCAGGAGAAGCTCTACGAGGGGTTCACAGCCATGCTAGAAGCTCTGAACCAGGCTAGTGGCGCCCTTTGAGATGTCATTGTTCCCACCAGCTAGGTATCCATTTGGTCTTACCTCCCGATCTCTTCTTTCTTCATCTATTTTTGTTTTTTGACCACCGTCTTTTTTCAGTCGCTTATTGCATGTAGCCGGGAGAAATCCCAGTTCCTTCATGAACACAAGGAGGATTGGGACCACCTTGTCAATGAGGCATGACTGCATAGGGATGTGACCGCCCAGCTCCGATAGAGGGTGGCCGAGCTGACTCCCCTTGCCATGGAGGCGGACAATCTTCGACGATGGGAGGCCGAGGCCCGCAGGGATGCAGAGCTCACCAAGAAGTCTTTTGATGAGCTATCAGAGAGGGTGCGGCGTGATCAGTAGGAGGCCACTAGAGTGTAGAAGGAGCGGGACAAGCTGCTCTAGCAGGACATCGAGACCCGCCAGCGGACCATCGACCTCCTGGCCGAGGCCGAGAGGGAACAGGATCTTAGGCTAGTGGCCGAGGAGAGGTCCGCAGCCCTAGAGTAGAGGGCGAAACTAGATGCCAAGATGGTTGCCCAGCTGCGCATGGAGTGAAATGAGTTGCGCCATACTATGGAAAGGCTCCACTCGGAGCGCAGCTCGGCCTACGGGGAGCGCGACCAGGCCGTCTGAGAGCGCGATGAGGCGCAATAGAGGATCAGCTCCCTCTAGGCCAAGCTAGAGACCACGAGAGCCTAAAAGCTAGAGGCCGAGGGTGCCGCTGCCAGACTGGCCATGGATCTCGCCAACGCAAGGAGTCTACTTTAGGTGGAGAGCGACGAGCTTGATATCCTAAAGGTTGCCCTTGGCGTAGTCTGTGACGACCTACAGGTGGTGCTGGCGAAGGGGACCAGCTCGCTCATGGCCCATGCCACAGATATCACAGCGCGGGTGCGCCAGCTAGAGAAGGAAGCTCTTCGCATAGGGATCACCTAAACCTTCATCATCACCCGCTTGCATTACGATGACAACATCGATTTCAAGGCGATGAGCCTTGGCTTCATGCCTGGTTATGGACCCTCTGAGCTGGATGCCATAGAAGCGATGGTGACTCCTTTTGCGAAAACCCTAGCGAGCAGAATTGAAGATATGGTTCTCCCCGAGAGGGGGTAGTTAGTCGAATGAGTCTTGATGGACATTTATCTATAATCTGTGGACAAGTGTCGGCACTTTCATTTTTTTGAAAACAGATTCGTAGCTTAGTTTTGTTAAACAAATTCACAATTTCATTTTGTTTGAATGAACTTGCTTTCTTCCCTTTTTTGCATTCGAAAAAAAGGTACTCATGCGATCCGACCCTTCCGTTTGTTTAGGCCGTAGGGCCTGAGGTGTATAAGAGGGGAAATTCGATTATGCTGGTGAGCAAAGTTAGCATAGCCATTGGGGCATGGGTTTTCTACAGTCTTACTAGGCACACATGGTTATTTGTTCCCACAAACCTTGCTGCTAACCTTAACGTGAGGGAGAGGTCCGACGCAGCGACTATTTCAAAAAAGGAGGTATTTATACCTTTACCAGCCCCCGAGTGAGATCTGACCCCTTGCGGTCACTAGGGCCGGATGTTACTGGTGAACGAAGCGAGGGTAGCGAACTTACTCTTGTTCTCACATGTACCCCTTACTTAGGATTTTAGCTATCATTCTGCGACCGTGCGTTCGGTCTCATTGCAAGTCCAGCCTTCCCCGAGCCCCCACATGTAGCGGGGATTTAGTCAAGGGTCGGCTCATTTTATGATTGTTGCCCTATCCATGGTTTTTGCAACTAGAGGGGTTGAGGCGACATCACTTGCCTTGATGGCTCGAGTGACGCACTTGATGAGCTCGCTAACGGGGATGTTCAAATGGAATCCGGTCTCGTCGCTCGTGATAGGGTCAACAAAGCCCTTGGATAGCATTCCATTGCTCCTTAACCCGCCTTCCAATAGATTCCCCCTCAATGGGGATTCTATGGGCTCGGCTAGAGGCTTGGATTGAACTAGAAGGTTGAGATGACCCTAATTGCCTCTATGTGGGTTGGGCGAAGGCCGCTGAGGCTCATCTGTGTTTTCTCCCCTAGCTCTTGTTCGACGTGAGGTGGCCTTGGGCCCTTCATGGGCCAGCCTTCGAACCTCGGTCTCCCGATCTAGGATCGGGCGGCTCAAGTCCCTAGGCCCCTTAGGGTCTGATAGGGGTTGGTCATGTTTCACACATCCCCCCGTCCTCAGTTTCTACAACCAGAGGGGCTGAGCTAACGACACTTGCCTCGATGGCCCAAGCGTCGTGCTCAATGAGCTTGCTAATGGACATGTTCATGTGGAATCTAGATCCATCATTCGCTGATGGGGTCATCATAGCCCTCATGTGGCATTCCACTACTTCTTAACCCGCCTCCCGACAGATGTCCGAGCCGTTCGATAGGCGTAGGGTCTAGTGGTTCGTCTAGTTTTACTCAAAGTTTTACACCCGCACACCGCGCCTCTAGTTTTTAAATGTAAGGGTCGGACGAAGAGAATGTCTAAACAAGTAGACACTCTCGGCAGCCCCCGAGCGATGTCTGCAGCCCTGCCATTGTAGGGGTCAGAGGCTCGGTAGTAAGATAGACACGCAAAGTAAGTAAACAAAGGTGCTTATCTTTCGGTGGCCATTCGTATGGCGTTCTCCTAGGCCATCCGATCGACCCAGGAGGCCCATTGGGCTCCCCTTGATGGGGTTCCATCGTTGGGTCATTCTAGGTCCTGCCTGGGGAAGCAAAGAGTTGCTTACGTGTGGGTGCGTCTTGTTTGTCACGCTCGGCGTGTGGTAGTGGTGGGCCATGTCCCGTTTGACCAGGCACTGTCTCGCTGAGCCAGGCGTGTCCCGTCGGTTCGGACGTGTCCCCTTGAATTCCCATCAGCATCGAATTCCCATCTGCATTGAATAGAGGGAGGGAGAGGGTTTTTCATCCCAACCTTTCACCTTTCTTCAACTGCAGCGTCTCCTCCTTAAATAGGGGAGGGAGAGGAGTTCTCGTCCCATTCCTCCGCCTATTCCTGAGTTGCCACCTCCCCTCCTTCTTCCTATTCACTGAGCATGTTCGCATGTCATGGCGGTTCCTAAGTGAGAGAGGGTAATGCGAGGGAGAGGAGAACTCATAGATCCATTCATGAATCTGGAGTGCGATGTTGAGCTGGAGGTCATCCAACATAGATGAGATAGTGTTGGCCGCTTTCGCTAAGAAGGGGCCGCTTCCACCGAAGGAGGAGGCGCACTGGAGGGTGCTGAGCGTCGTCGGCTTTGTTGTCGTCCGCAAGGCCTTTATCGGGGTGGAGCCGTACTAGGACCTCTTCTGGTGAATCTTCTTCGAGCGAGCCTTATTGGTGGGGAAGCCGCCTAGGACCTTGTTGATGGGGGGTTTTGCCCTTGCAGCCACTCAGGTCAGCCAGTTCATGAAGCTTGATGAGATGTCAGAGACGTCCACCAGCCATGGTGGCCATTCTTCGACGGGGAGTGCCCCCCGTCCAGGTGCTGTTGTCAGGGTTGTGGCTGATCATGATCGCATAGTCCCTGGATGCCCCAGCGAAGGTGCCACGGTCACCGATGTGGTGCTCGATGTTGCAGATGACGGCACCCTTAGGGATCCTACGGAGCGGTAGGACATCGCCGATGGAGAGCGTCGCGTGGCGACCGTAGAAGTATTTAGAGTAGAACTGGTCAGAAAGTGTAATCATTTAAGTTGTGGGGGAGCCCCTGTGGGAACAGTCTTTTGTATCCATGAATACATTAGTCCCTTTTCGTGATGAAATCACTTTGTAAGTGAAGATTTTGTGCAAAAAATGAACATGTTCTCAAATTTTGTTATGCAAACAGCTTTTCAGCTCTTCTCCCTCTTTTTGGCAAAGGAGGTTTAATGCCTTCCGACCCTTCCCATAGTTACGGTCACAAAAGACTAGGAGTGCGGGCGAGCCAATTCTGATCACGCTGGTGAGCAAGGAGATCGTAGCTGCTAGGTCGTGGGTTTCCCAAGGTCCTACCAGTTATACTCAGATTTTGTTCCCACTGTCCTACCATAACAAAAGAGGGAAAACACAGAGAATATTTGCAAGATAACATAGAGAATGTTTGCAAGATAAACGTACTCATACCAGCCTCCGAGTGAGGTCCAACCCCTCGCACTTGCAGGGGTCAGATGTCACAAAAGATCAGGGATTTTGATGACAAAACTAATAAGAGAAAGTATGCATTTATTTAAGGTTAAAAATGACGTAGCTGCTCAATGTTCCAGGAGTTAGTGAAGACATTGTCGTCGATGGTTTTCAACTTGTAGGCGCCTGGCCAGAGTACTTCTGCGATGACGTACGGCCCCTCCCAGGGCGGGGAGAGCTTGTGGCGGTCCTTGTTGCTCTACACAGGGGTGGAGAACTAGGTCCCCGATGTTGAAGGCTGGGTCCCACACCCATCGGCTATGGTACCATCGTAGTGCCTGCTGGTACTTGGCCGAGCAGAGGAGGGTGACGTCACGGGCTTCATCTAACTAGTCCATGGTGTCTTTGTGGGATGCCTCGGCTCCCTGTTTGTCGTATGCTCTAATCCTTGGTGCTCCATAGTCGAGGTCAGTTGGGCGGACGGCCTCAAAACCATAGACCATGAAGAAAGGTGTGTAGCTAGTGGCTCAGCTGGGAGTTGTCCTTAGGCTCCAGAGCACCATGGGGAGCTCGGCGACCTAGTGTGCACCAAATTTATTCAACCGGTTAAAGATCCTAGGCTTGAGACCTTGTAGGAGCATGTCGTTTGTGCGCTCGACCTGCCCGTTCGTTCGGGGGTGCGTGATAGCGGCCTAGTCGACCCAGATGTGGTGTTCATCGCAGAATCGGAAGAATTTCTTGCCGGTGAACTGTGTGCCATTGTCTATAACGATGGAGTTCGGTACCCCAAAGCGATCGATGATGTCAAGGAAGAATAGCACGGCTTGCTCGAATTTGATCACGGAGATCTGCTGAGCTTCGATCCACTTTGTGAACTTGTCTATGGTGACAAGCAAGTGGGTGTATCCTCCGGACGCCTTTTTGAGAGTCCCAACCAGATCGAGCCCCCAGACCACAAAGGGCCACATGATAGGGATCATCTGGAGTGCTTGGGCTAGGAGGTGAGTTTGCCGAGCGTAGTACTAACACCCTTCGTAGGTACGCACGATCTGCTCGGTGTCGGCTACTGCAATGGGCCAGTAGAAGGCCTATCGGAATGCGTTTCCAACCAAGGTTCTAGGCGTGGCATGGTGACCACAGACCCCACCCTGGATATCGCTCAGCAAAAGCTTCCCCTGTTCGATGGGGATACAGAGCTGTAGGATCCCGGTGTGGCTTCATTTATAGAGTTTACCATCTACAAGAACGAAGGACTTGGCGTGATGTGTGAATTGTCGAGCTTCCATCTTGTCTGTCGGTAGCATGTGATGGAGGAGGTAGTCGAGGTAGAGTGTTCTCCAGTCGACCAGAGGGTCGGCCTCTGTTGCTGGATCTTCTTCAAGCTCCATGACCTTAGGGCCGGACGGAGCCGTCGGTTGGTTAGCCCCTGAGGCTGCATCGGACGGACCATCGTCGGCCTGTTCTGACCCTTCATAGTGCACCGAGGGCTTGTGTTGGTCGCTGGCGAAGACACCTGTTGGTACCAGCTCCCGGCCGGATGCCACCTTCGCAAGCGCATCAGACGCCTTGTTGAGGCATCTTGGGATGTGATTGAGTTTGAGGCCGTAGAACTTGTAATCCAGCCATTGGACTTCTTGGTAGTACGCAACCATCTTGGTGTTGTGACAGCTTGACTCCTTCATGACTTGGTTGACAACCAGCTAGGAGTCGCCTTGGATGTCGAGGCATTGGATGCCCAGCTCGATGGCAATGCGTAGGCTGTTGATGAGCGCTTCATACTCAGCCACATTATTGGATGAGGGGAAATGGAGATGGACCATGTACCTCATGCGTACCTCGAGGGGTGATACGAAGACTAGTCCTGTGTCGATGCTCTTCTTCATTAGTGATCTGTCGAAGTACATTGTCTAGTATTATTGATTAATGACCGCCGGTGGTGTTTGGACCTCGGTCCATTTCGCGATGAAGTCAACCAACACCTAGGACTTGATCGCCGTTTGGGAGGCATACATAATGCCCTGATCCATCAACTCGAGTGCCCACTTTGTGGTTCTTCCCATGGCGTCCTGGCTTTGGATGACCTCGCCAAAGGGTAACGAAGTCACGACCGTCACCGGGTGTGACTCGAAGTAGTGGCGTAGCTTCCTCTTGGTGATGAGGACAACGTACAAGAGCTTCTAGATTTGAGAGTAGCGGGTCTGAGAGTCGGATAGTACCTCACTGATGAAGTACACATGGCACTACACCTTAAGGGCATGCCCCTCTTCCTCCTGCTCTACTACCAGGGCGACGCTGACCACTTGCGTGGTGGTCGCTATGTATAGCAGAAGGGATTCTCTATTGGTTGGACGAACCAAGATCGGGGCCTTCATCAGAAGCAGTTTGACCATGTCAAGTGCCTCCTAGGCCTCGGGTGTCCACTTAAAGCGGTCGGCTTTCTTCAGGAGGTGATAAAGGGAGAGACCTCATTCACCGAGGCACGAGATGAATCGACTGAGTGCAATGAGGCACCCTATGACTCGCTGAACCCCCTTAATGTTCTAAATCGGGCCCATCCTTATGATGGCTGAGATTTTCTCTGGGTTGACTTCGATGCCGCGCCTGGAGATGATGAAGCCGAGCAGCATGCCCCTCGGGACCCCGAAAACATACTTCTTGGGATTGAGTTTGATGCCGTTCGCTCAGAGTTTTGCAAAGGTCTGCTCAAGATCAGCAATGAGGTGGTTAGCCCGTTTGGACTTAACTACGATGACATCAATGTAGGACTCAATGGTCCGCCCGATGAGGTCCCCGAAGCATTTGAGCATACAGCGCTGGTACATAGCCCCAGCGTTCTTTAGACCAAACGGCATTAAAACATAGCAGAATGATCCGAAGGGGGTGATGAAAGATGTCGCGAGCTGGTCGAACTCTTTCATCGTGATTTGATGGTACCCGAAGTACGCATCAAGGAAGCAGAGGGTTTCGCACCTCGAGGTAGAGTCGACTATTTGGTCTATGAGCGGCAAAGGAAACGGATCCTTTGGGCATGCCTTGTTGAGACCCGTATAGTCTACACGCATACTCCATTTCCCACTCTTCTTTCATATAAGAACAGGATTGGCTAACCACTCTAGGTGGTATACTTCCTTGATGAATTTGGCAGCTGATAGTTTTGCTATCTCTTCACCGATGGCCCTGCATTTCTCCTCATCGAAGCGACATAGGCATTGCTTCACTGGCTTGGAGCCTGGGTGGATCTTCAAGATATGCTCAGCGACCTCTCTCGGAATGCCTGGCATATCTGAGGGTTTCCACGCAAAGATATCTTTGTTGTTGTGGAGGAAGTCAACGAGCACGCTTTCCTATTCAGAGGAAAGCATGGTACCAATGCGTACCATTTTGCCCTCGGTGCTCCCAGGGTCTACGGGGACTTCTTTAGAGCCCTCTACCGACTCGAATGAGCTGGTCGACTTCTTGGCGTCGGGTGCTTCTTCGGTGACCTCCTCCTTGAGGGTGGTGAGCTCCCCGAAGGCGGCGATTGATGTGGCATGATCGTAGCACTCAACCTCGCACTCATAGGTGCGCTGGAAGGAGGTGCCAACGGTGATGACCCTATGGGGGCCCGGTATCTTTAGCTTGAGGTATGTATAGTTGGGGATGACCATGAACTTCGTGTAGCACAGATATCCTAGGATGGCGTGGAAGGTTCTGGGGAACCCAACCACCTTGAAGGTGAGGGTTTCAGTCCTAAAATTGAACTGATCCCCGAAGGTAATGGGTAGATCAATCTGCCCAAGTGGCATGGCCTGCTTCCTAGCCACGATGACATGGAAAGGTGCTCGGGTTGGGAGGAGGCTTGTCCGGCCGACACCCATCTCATCTAGCATCTTGGCGTACATGATGTTGAGGCCGCTACCTCCATCCATCAGTACTTTGGTGACTCACTTTGGGCTGACGATCGGGTCAACCACAAGCGGATATCTCCCTAGGTGCGGGACGCTATCTGGATGGTCGGTTCAATCGAAGGTAATGGCGGACTCTGACCACTGGAGGAAGGGGGGTGTCGCCGGTTCAACTGTGTAGACCTCACGACGTGCGGCCTTCTGATGACATTTGGAGTCAGGCTGCTGATCATCCGAAGATCATAAGGCAGCCGTCCAGCATCAGAAAGCCATCGTCCTTCTCCTCGGCGTCATCCACGATGGGGGCAGGGTCCTTTCCCTACTCCCCCTTGTTGGAGCCTCTAGACAAGAACCATCGCATGAGGCTATAGTCCTTGAGCAGATGTTTAACCAGAAAGGCGTGGTTCGGGCATGGCCCCTCAAGTAATTTTTTAAAGTGGTTCAGAGTGCCCTCCATGGGCTTCTAGCCTCCCTTGCAGTCAGCAGCGGCCACGAGCAAGTCCTCACACCATTGCTTCTTGTTCTTTCTTTTGGCGGAATGATTGGAGGTGCCTTCGCTGGTGCCCTCGTCCCGCCTTGCCTTGCCCTAGAGACGATCAAAGATTGCTCCGACCGCCTCTTCTCCTAAGGCGTGGCTAGTGGCGATGTCCAAGAGTTCCTTGGTGGTTCGCGGGCCCTTGCATCCTAGCTTATGAACCAAAGACTCACAGGTAGTCCTAGATAGGAAGGCTCCTATAACGTCAGCGTCGGCGACGTTAGGGAGCTCGTTGCACTGTCGGGAGAAGCATCGGATGTACCCACAGAGGGTCTCACCGGCCTTCTGAAGGTAGTTCTTGAGGTCCCATGGGTTTCCAGGGCACTTGTATGTGCCCTAGAAGTTCCCCACAAAGATCTCCTTCAGATCCGCTCAACTCTGAATCACGTTGGATGGCAGGTGTTCCAACCACGCTCATGCCAAATCGACTAAGAACAGTGGAAGGTTGCGGATAATAAAGTCGTCATTATCCACACCACCGGCTTGGCAGGCAAGCCGATAGTCTTTGAGCCAAAGTCCAGGGTTTGTCTCCCTAGAGTACTTAGGGATATTGGTAGGTGGTCGGTACCTTGGTGGAAAAGCAGCGTTGAGGATGTGCAGGCCAAAGGCTTGAGGGCCCGGTAGGCTAGGGCTCAGGCTTTGGTCCTCACCGCTGTCATAGTATCTGCCACAACGAGGATGATAGCCATGGTGGGCTCCTTCTCTCGGGTCACTATAGGTGCATCTACGGGCATCGAGGGTGTTGCGTGCGTCGCGGTTGCGGCCGAGGTGCTGATGCACCAAGACCACAGCGTGCTGCCTACTGCCTTGTGGTGCCTGGTGGACTAACGCGTCCTAGGCAGGGCGCGCCAAGGTTGTGCGCTGGTTGGCGTCGAGCTCGCATCGTCGAGATAGTGAGCTCTCAGCCTGCTAGGCCACCGCACGCTCGAGTAGTGTGCGAATCTCGCGGTGGGCCTAACGATACTCGGGCGTCGTGGCCTCTAGAAGGCCATGGAGCAAGGACGTCGTGGCGGCAATGTTCTGGCTCGCCTGGGTGAAGCGAGGAAGGGTTTCATCATCGGCAATGATCCTTCGGTTCACATCATGGGCTATGGCACGTGCGCGCCCAACGTCTTCGCAACGCTCGATCTCCACGCACTCCTGCACAAGCTGGATTCTGGCTTCCTCGATCTCTCACTTTTGGGCTTTCAGCTGCTCCACCCCCATGCGAGGTGGAGCCGCTATCTCCCCTTTGGTTTTATCACCGAGGTTGTCCGTCGGGGTAGCCTCCTCCGCGGAGACGCTTTCGACGTGTCCCTTGGGGGTACCCATCATGAAGCACTCCTGGGAGGGGTGATGGCTCCCCCTGCTAGAGTTAGAGCTAAAGGACGACCTCAGCCCCTCTATGAGGAGGTTGTGGAGGGATTCCGTGATGTATTTGATCACCCCCACGAACTCATTGTTCATGGGCGGCAGAGCCATGCGTCGTGCCACAAGGTGGCTAATGGTCGCCGCAATGTTGCGGATACTGAACGGAAGCGCTATTGGGGCGCTCCGTATGTGGTGTTTCAGAGAGAGGGACCCTCCTCCAGAAAACCACGCCATGTCATTGGCATCGGAAAGGGTGATGCGGCGCTGGTTCTCCCTGGACTGCTGGAGTCCAAGGGAGACACCGAGCTAGCGCTCAAGCCTCTCGTAGTTGAGGTCGATGGAGGGGAGAGACTGGATGGCGACGTGAGCCAATGCCAACTCTCCTCCCACCGTGATGATGAAGTCTAGGTTTCTAAAGCGCACATATGCACCTAGGACCCAACTGATGCCATGGCTAGCCATCCATGGCCTGATGTGGAACGCGCAAAGGTCCCCTACCTGGCACGCCAACTGTTGGTGTTTCGAACAAACACTAACTAGTAAATTTATATTTGTTGTGCATTAGGCTCGGATGGTGTACTAAAGGACACAAGGTTTATACTGGTTCAGACAGAATGTCCCTACGTCTAGTTTGCTGCTGATCGTGTTATTAGCACCAAAAAAGGTTCATAGTAGAGGGTACAAACAGTCGAGAGAGGAACAGGTCCTAAGTCTGTAATGGAAAGGTCGAAAGGGTGCCAAGAGCTCAGTTGCTGCTTGGCTATGTGTTGTGTGTGAAATCGATCCGTCCCCTTAGTGGGGTGCCCTGTCCTCCATTTTATAGACAAGGGGGAGCAGGGGTTACAGATGGGAGAAAGAGAAAAAAACCAGAGGTAGAGAAGGTCCTTCGAAGGTGCCGGGTCTTCCTTTTCCCTTGAGCCTACCCTGCTGACATGGCAGGCCATGCTAGGGATAGCACGTTCGCTGACCCTGATAGGGCCGTGCTCTGGCTTCATTTCTACAAGTGGTTACGTCCCATCCTACTCCGGCGGATGATGCGGCGTGCCAGGGTGCCGAGCTGTAACCCTACGGGGAGCAGATGGGGCAGTGACTATACGTCTGTTACTGTAGATGATGCGAGTTCTCTCTTAGATTATAGTGGTTGTCGTATGCTTATGTCAGGATCCACGTCCGAGGGCTGATGGCAGCGCCCACAACACTGTAAGACAAAAGTCGACGCCTACAACACTGTTCGGGCTCTGTCATGCCTAGAAGGGCTTAAAGCGCCCGTCCCGTCGTATCCTGACAGTACCTTCCTGCAGATGTGCAGGGCATGGTCCTCGGTACTGCGGTTGACTCGAATGTCCTGTCTTACCCTGTGCTCGTCAATATGAAGGAGCAGGATACAGTCGTCGGGCGAGGCGGAGCCAGCCCTGGAACATTGGGCGAGGCGAAGCCTGCCCTAGGACATCGGGCGAGGCGGAGCCAACCCTTAGTCGTCAGGCGAGGCAGCGCCATCCCTCAGTCGTCGGGCAAGGCAAAGCCAGCCCTCAGCCGTCGGGCGAGGCGGAGTCCAGTCCTCGGGGGTCGGGCGAGGCGCAGCCAACCTTCGGTTGTATGGGCAAGAAGTGTAGTTGCGTTCTTTCCTGTTCGAAAGCATCAATGTTTGATGGTTATTAGTTCCACCTCTTTGAGTACCCCAGTAATCGGTCCCCAACAATAATCATATATATATTCATGTTTTTCCTTTCGTTCGAATTGAAGATTGAATGGAGGAAGCAAAAGGTTATGCGATGTGACCAGATCAAAGCAATTCAAGACGCATTGGCAGGATTTCTTGTGGATGAGGTCATAGATCCCAAAGGCGCGTACCATTATGACCCTAAAGAATTAACACCTAGTAGCCATACGATAGAAGATAATTAGGGTTGAATGAAGTCCCAAGGACATAATTAGTACAAGGTTTTTGTGACTTTATTATGTACATATTCCATACATGTACAACATCTTGAAATATTTGTATATACGTAGATTCATACATTTTAGTGTGTTATTTATGTATAATACTCGAACGGAACCTTATATGTGGACGTATATTAGCAGCGTAGAATCCGTATATGAAAAGCTAATCGAAATAAAAAAAGAAATCATAAAATGAAAAGAAATGGAATGAAAAAAAAACCTTTAGTACCGGTTGTGAACACCAACCGGGACTACAGGTGTCAGTCCCGGTACAAAGCCTAGGGAGCTATTTAGTCCCGGTTAATAACCGGAACTAAAGGTCCACTTTCAGTCCCAGCTACGGAACCAGGTCTTTAGTCCTGGATTCGTAATCCCGGTTGGAAAACCAAAACTAACGGGTTTTCCAATCGCGACCGATGCTCGGTCCTGCACCAGTCTTGGGTATGAAGACGAGCGACAACTGCATGAAATCTCCAGTCACGAAACTTGAGAGAAATGGATCGCCCAGTTCGTTGCCGACATACACCACCGGACTGCTGGCGAGGGCTTATATTGCGTCAGCATCTTGGCTAGCAACAGCAAGCTGGCAACAATGATGTGATGCGTATCAAGATAGGAACAATTGCAGGTAGGTTTCCGACACAAGGGCTTGTTTATTTACTTGTAGCTTATACAATCCAGTTTATTTATAGTTATAGCTAGGTCCCAAAGAAAATAAAAGTTTGAAATAAGCTGGTTTAGAGAGCATCTTGTAAGATTATACAAGATGGCTTATCTAAGTTTGATTACACAGTTTTTTTAAAAAAACTGATTACAAAGTTGAAATAAGCCTCTTGAAGTTTTAGCGTAGATAAGAGTGTTGCTTTAATTTGGACAATATTGATTGAAAATTTTAGCATAATTTTTGTTCTGGCCACACCCCATCATATTCAACAAATGTCCCTTCTGTCTCAATATACTTGAAGTTTTTTACATTTTACACTTTGATTATAAATTTTACTTTATGTTAAATGCTATGGGAAGCTTTATAGTGAAATATATCATAAGTGTGTACTTTCGTCACGCGTTACAAATATATCATAACCAAAAATAGTGATAAAAATATATCATAACCAAAAATAGTGATAAAAACGTACCGACGGCCAAATGCCGCTCATTTGTGATTGGAAGCATAAATGCATACGCTAAGGTGCTCTTATGAAAAAATTTATTATTAGTGAATACTACTCCCTCTGTTCCAAATTATATGATATTTTGGCATTTCAACTATGTATGTAGACAAACTATGTACATCTAGACATAACTTATACCAAGGTGCATAATAAAAGCTATGGATCTAGAAAACCAAACATCTTATAATTTGGAACGGAGGGATTAGTGGTTCTATTCGCTTCTCTTATAATCCATCTTTTTCAGCTTATTTTTTCAGCTAGAACAGTGTTTTTCTCTCATAACGAATCAGCCGAAGCAGTGTTTCGGCTTGTTTTTTCAGCGAAGCGAACGGGCCAGTATATATAACTAGTGAGGTTATTATAGTCTTGGAAAGTTTGCATCCACGATTGTTGCTAGTATTGTTGCTAGTGGTAGAGCCAAGAGGGCTGGTAGCGACCAGCGACCTTGTTTGTTCTGTTATGGCCCCCTCTATCACTATAGGTCCTGGCTTCACTCCTGACTATATATTTGTAATTTATCTAGAATATTCGTGGGTTGTACATTCACTTGTGCATATTTTTTTTTCTTTTTTAGTCAATGTTTTTTACTTGCTAATATAGGGTATCTTTAGTTTTCACTGCAGTCTCCATTACACGTTACACGTTGAGGAAAGGTTGTTCAGAAATTTTGATTGCACGTCTGGGTTTTCCATATACTACGTGAAAAACGGTTTTTAACAACGGAACAAATTTTTTTAGGGGCGGCTGGTGATGGAGCCGCCCCTAAAGTGACGCGCTCGGAATCCACGAGACCAGCCATCCCTATAAATGAAACAGCAGGGGCGGCTGGTGATACGAGCCGCCCCTACAAATGGGTCTGATTTGTAGGGACGGCTCACTCACTAGCCGCCTCCGAAGTTAATATTTGTAGCGGCGGCTGGTGATTGAGCCGTCCCTGCAAATGCCCTACCTGCCCGAAACCAGTTTTTTCCCGCAAAAGCCAGCCGAGCGCGCGCTCCAATAGCTGGACGTGACCCACGTATCAGAGACAGTAGCGTGAAAAAAGAGCGCGCAATGGCGCACGAGGGGAAAAAATTTCCCATCCTTATCCTCTCACGCCGTCCCCAACCAGTCGTCTCCCCGCCGCCCGCGCACTCGGATAAGGGCAACGACCCACCCAAGCGGGCGCATCCGCCGCCGCCGCCGCCACCTCACCCCCACCCGCATCCGCCGCCGTCGCGTCCTCGCGACCCGCCCGCAGCTGCCACCGCCGCGTCCTCCCGACCCGCGTGCCGCAGCCACCGCCACATCCTCCTGAGTCCAGACCCACGCATAGCAGCCACCGCCGACCCCGCTCGCTAGATATGAGTGGTCGTGGTGCCGGGACGAAGGTGAAGGCGCAGCAACGGTGCTCCAACCTTCGGTGGTGCAGCAGCCATGGTGAGAAATCAATCTCTCTCTCTCTCTCTCTCTCTCTCTCTCTCTCTCTCTCTCTCTCTCTGCCAACTTCTTCCTCTCAGATCTACTCAGTCTCTCTCCTTCAATTAGCAGAGGACTTGTTACTTTGTCGCTGGGAACCGGGTGTGGTGGCCACGGTGACAGGACTCCTCCACGAAGAGTGACCGGCGAGGCTGCAATCCCCAGCAACCCAACCCCCCGGGTGAGCTCTAGTCCAATGGCGCTACAGCATAGGCAGGTTTATGTGATTCTCACATAATCTATTGTTCAAATCTCTAGTGGTACTATGGATATTCAAGTCCCAACCTGCGCAAGGTGCCCTCTCTCTTACCCTCTCTCAATCTCCCTCTCAGATCTGCTCTCTCTTTCCATTCCTTCAAAGGATCTATGTTCACAGTTGCATAAAAATGATGAGATCGATGTTTTGGTTTAGAATGGAATATGGTCGTGTTGATATTCTTGTTGCTGTCTACTTTATTCTGCATAAAAACGAAAATTAGGTCAATTTTTCTAGTATGTTTCTATGAAACTAACATCCTGTCATAGAACAACTCAATGATTTAGTGGAGGTAGTCTAACAACTTATGTCAAATATATTCCACCTTGTACTAATTTCTCAATCTCATTGATATGTGCTGCATGCTTGGTTTGTATATTATTTAACAGAGTATCATGTGCTCCTGATATCTTAGGTTTCCGAGAATATTTGGAGCTGGAGTTCTACAACCATATCTATCATGTACAAGCATGCTCCCGTGCAGGTATAAAATAAATTTTCCTCATTTCTTGTAATTAGCTCTTGTTGTTGCCTTTAAGTTTTAAGTACTTAATGTTACATGCCTACTCTGATATTGCAGTTTTACTAGACAATAGAATATTCAAATGTCTCTAGTCAATGTACTTAGCATGACTAGTTAGAGGAAATTTAAGTGACTCTGAATCTCTGATCATTGATTTATAGTTGTGGCATGTCAAAATTTTCTGCTCCGAAAATGTGGGTGAAATTTGGCGGCTCAACATTAGGAGTCATATTTGGCTTTAAAACATTGTTGCTTTGCTTGTAATTCACACAGGCTTGTAGTTGTTTTTCCTAGATATTATTTCTTGTTTCTAATACATTGTTGCTTTGTTTGTAATTCACACAGGCTTGTAGTTGTTTTCCTAGATGGGCTACACAGGGTACAATGCTTATTCATAGGATGCTAATTATGAGTCACATAGAACTAAGTAATTTCAGGATAGTTGTTCGGAGATAGTTGATTTAGTAGTAGCATTTTGCGATTCAATGTTATCTAGTACGTTGTGATCAGATCAGCTTGAATTGGAGCCAAGCTTAATATTACTTTCTGATGCTTTCTCCAATTTAGATGTTCATTTTTTTGCTGCCACTGGCTGCTAATTACTTTAATGTTGTACATGTCTGAATGATGGAGAGGACTATGACATGGGGGCTGCACAGGAGAAGACAACATCGACAGGATTAATATCAAGGTGTGCCATGCTTCTACACTACTATAGGATGTAGCAACGGTGCATTTGTTAGAACAATATGTGTTCTTTATTCCTTGTTGACATCTAGCATCTCAAAAGAAGATAGCTATAATATATGATCTGATCCACTAGCTGTATAAGTGAACTCTGCATATAGGTTACAGTGTTAGTCAGACCTGGTAAAATGAACTCTTGCTTTCTCTTTTACAGATTCCATCTTATAGTAAATTTGTTTATACAACTGACTTCTGAAGCACTATTTCGGGTTGGCTTCCGAGTGTAAGTTTGTTAAATGCCTTCAAATTCAACACTACTTTTACCCTTTGCTGTTGTTATCTCTTTATGTTGGCTAAGTTAGTATTTCTGTTAAATTGGTTGATAATTTGTATGTGTCTCAAGATTTAGTTTTGCTCCATTAATTAATCATTGTCTTGCATAGAGTAAACTGGAATAAGAGTAGCTGCAGAACTGAGGTGTTACTTAGTTGTTTTTCCAAAAATATCTTTTTTAGAACAGCTTGGATCATCTGTAGTCTATAAGGCCTCAGATCAGAATGTGTGAAATTTAGCTACTCCTGCTTTTAGAAAGCTATTAACCTGTCAATAAATTCGACAACCTGATTTCTCAGCGATGCCAGAGTGACTTTCTAATGAATTTGAGAAATTCATTAGTAATGAGTCATTTGAGTAGCTCTCCCCCCCCCCCCCCCCCCCCCCCCCCCCCCCCCCACCCCCCATCGGTATGAAATGAAATTCTAACTCCACACCACTTGAATGACAACCATTTCTTGGACTTTTATTTTAATTTTAAAAATATATTCTCACACAAGCATTAATTCCCATTCTGCAGCATATTACTTACAGTAGTCCAGGGAGTTCATCTAATAGCATCAAGGGTGATGCAGACAGGAGCTTCTTTGTTGAGCTTTGGGATGTTTCCGGACATGAGCGCTACAAAGACTGTCGTTCACTTTTTTATTCACAAATTAATGGTAGGTATTTTCTGCATCATTTTTCCTGCCAATAAAGTAATCCAATGCTGCATCTTTGCAGAAGTCATTTTTTCTGTGCAGCTATTTAAACTGTGTAATATGAAACAATATCCCCTTTGAATGATATTTCATCTTCTCAGCTAGCCAACCATACTTGTATGAATATAGGGAAAGAAAAAACCATACATTTCTTGCATTTCTTATATGAACTTCGTTACATTTTGTTAAATCAGCGTGAAACTACGTGGCATGGTATGTCCACAATCTGAAACCTTATTGTCCAGTTTTGCCCAAGTTCCGTTTGATTTGTGCAGAACAAGAACTCGTCCTACTTCGTGGAGTGGATCCCGAACAACGTGAATTGTAAATTTAATTTTTTTTTTTTTTGCGGAAAAATGATTTGTAGGGGCGGTTGGTACTGTAGCCGCCCCTATAAATCGATTTATAGGGGCGACTGGTGTTCCCAGACCGCCCCTATAAATCGATTTGTAGGGGCGGCTACAGTATCAACCGCCCCTACAAATCGATTTGTAGGGACGGTCTGGGAACCGCCCCCTATAAATACATGATTTGTAGAGACCCTTGCGTAGGGGCGGCTGGCCGAACCGCCCCTACAAATACACTGTAGCCGCCCCTGGAAATGATATTTGACGTAGTGGCATGCATTTCCCAAAGTCTTCTTTCAAAAAAGTTGATCTCAGAAACGTTTTGTATTTCCTGCCCAAGTCTAACTCTGCTTAAGTCAGTCACGGGTGCCACTTTATTTGAGTCGTTCACAATCACCGAGAGATGAACACCACTAAACATGAGCCACGATGCCCTCTGCCCGGTCTGCGTTACTCCTTTCCTTTCTTTCTCTTGTTGATTGAGAATGAGAGGAATATTTACTTTCCCTTTTGGGGAGGGATGACCGGATGACGAACGAAGCAGCAGGGAATGTTCCTTCCGCCTTTTATAGGCCGACCAGATCGAGTGGATGGGCGGTGGGCCAGCGGCGAGAGGTTTGACACCGCGGCAAAACGGTGGGCCGACAGCCTGACACTAGTGCGCCCCGCGCAGCGGTCACACGCGGAGAAAATTTGAGTGGGGCTTCTCGCCACGACATAACTTCACTTAACATGTTTTTATACACAAGCATGTAACGTAATGATCCTTCTTAATTTATACCGTAGTTTTTCTTTCTAGCTTGTTCCCGTGAATTTGTGCGATCGTTTGATGCAACTGACGTCTCCATAGAGTTACGTATCCATCTTTTCTTTTCACTGTACGGGGAATCTGAAAATTGAAGAAAGAAAGAAATTCCTGCTGATGTGCGTTACGTGTGCGACTCGACAGAGCGGGTTCAACTGATGAAGTCATCGAACACAAACCTGCGGACCGCGGACCTGGCGCTGCTCGTCCCGTCAGCGGCCTTTCGTAAGGGAAATACTATGAAATAATCTGATCCATGCAGCAGGCCCCAGCAACCGCACTAGTGTTTACGCACATAATGGCATTGCTATTTTATATCTCGTCGATCTAGATTTGGGCACCAATAAGTAATAATCATGTAGGTAGACAGCAAAATAGGTATTTCTGGGGCTTAATATTGATTGAACAATATATTTGGAACATATAATCATTTCCCCCAAAATTAACATATCCTCTTATATAAATTAGTTTTGATCAAAGCACTGTTTTGGAGACCTTGTGAAGGGTCCGTCGGATGTATATGCATTTACAAATACGACTGATGTTCACAAATTACAAACAGGAGCAATCATTTATTCATGAAAGCATATCATCGTTAGTAAACTACAAAGAAAAATCGCAGCACACAAACGAAATATCACGCCCTACCTTTTTTTTTAGAACAGCGTCCAAACCTTAATTGTTTCACTTCACGAAAATATCACGTCCAACGGGCCGATGTGTTAGAAAACAAATAAAGAGTTTTGTTTCAAAAAAAACAACAAATAAAGAGAGCAACTGCGTTAGGAAACGGCCCAATGGGCCCATTTGTTCTGAAGAAGAAAGGCGTGTAGCTTTCCGCCTTTTCCGAGACCGACCTAGTCCAGTGGGCCAGTGACCAGGCTCGACATCACTGGTCCAGTAAGGATGTTCAGACAGTGGCCACCAGAGTCAGAGGAAACGCACGCACGGCACGGTGCCGGTCCTTCCATGCGCGCATCTGCTGTCTGTACGGGGGATCCGGAAATTCCATGCTGATGCGCGTTACGTGTTGGATTGGACTCGACACGCAGCGAGTCTCTTGGACCGGCGAAACTCGAGCTGCCGACGTCGCACCCGGCGACGCTCGCACGTACGCTGCTGGTCCCGGTCCCGGCCCAAATCAACGGTCTTCGATTTCGCACGGCAAACATTGATGTCATCATCGTATAGGTCGCAGCGACAGGGTCAGAAACCGACCTGTTGCTTTGCCGCGGGGGCGGCGTCCGGCGATCGTGCGACGCGCGCCGGTGTGCCCTCTGCCTCCGGGCGTGCAGCATGCCCTCACGACCAGGGCCGCGCCCGCGCGCGCGGCTAGCTGGATGCCCCCAGGATCCCACGTCCGCGACCGGTTCGCACCGCGCCGACGTATCACGCATGTCACCTCACCGCCCGGCGGCCTCTAGCGCGCGGCGTCGTCGTCGCTGCGTCCGCTACGGGGCGTCGTGGCGAACGCGTCTCCGTCGGCCGGATCGAGCGAGCTTTTGCTCGACGCGTGCTAGCTTCAGTTGACCTGTTGCGAAGGATTGATGCGTTGGTGGTACAGGGATGTTTGGCAGAAAGGGCTGCCCGGAAACGCTCTGCTGGTCGGAGACTCCGCGACACGCACGTCTGCGGGGACGAACTCTCTTAAGCACGCCACGGCGCCGGCGCGTGGGCGATTAGACAAAGAGCAGATTAGTGAGCAAGGTGTTGTTTGGGTCAACGGCTGCCGAACTAAAGATCTGACGATGTGACGAATGGGCCGGGAGAGACAAAGAGCTGATCGATCAAGCAAAACAGCTAGCCACGGCATTATTGCAGCCACCGCTTCAGAGTACGTGGTTGGCTTTTGCACAGAATGTGCGTGTCATCCAAGGAGCAGCCGTCAATGGGAATCCATGAAGCCCTGTTCCATTTCCATGGTGACTTATGGTGTCGTATGCAATACCATTTGAATCCCCAATTCTCGAAATTCTTAACTCCCAAGAGGCCACAACAACTCTGGCATGTTTCAGAATTCGCTTCTTTCATTTAGTAGGTTTCTTCTGATGAAACTCGGACAATATGCTACGGTAGAGCATGCATGTCTATCACCTGTTTGGTTTAGTCTATGTCACATGGGATGGGATGTTGGGATACTAATTAGAAGGACTAAACATAAGCTAATTATAAAACTAATAATTACATAGATAGAGACTAATTTACGAGACAAATCTATTAAGTCTGATTAATCCATCATTAGCACATATATTACTGTAGCACCACATTATCAAATGATGGACTAATTAGACTTAATAGATTCATCTCATAAATTAGTCTCAATCTGTGCAATTAATTTTATAATTAATTTATATTTAATACTCTAAATTAGTGACCATACATCCGATGTGACAGGAACTAAACTTTAGTCTCCGGAACTAAACATGATACCGCCTATTTTTTCTATGAAAGGGCATTTTTCCTAACAGAAATGTTATACAGCACACATGTGTTTTAGCACAAAAAAAACACATGGATTTTTTTTATATCTATAACGTCTAGGGCCCACATGTAAATGCAGCGGTGGGCGCGCCGGGCGCGGATCTGGCGGTATGGTGGACGCGGGCACGCGGCACGCCTGGGCGGGGCTGCCGTTGTCGATTTGGGATTGGCGGGTGACGACCCCGCGCCTGATTTGTGGCCGGTGGATGGTGGGGCTAGTCTCGGCTGTGGGAGCGAGCGTTGAGCCGCGTGCGGTGACATGGTCGCGAGCAGCCATCTGTTTTCGCGGGCTTTTACGACCGGCGCGCGACGAGTTCACGCGCTTTTGCAAGCCAGCTGCTCTACCCTGCGCCGTCGTCGAGGTTGGCCGAGCAGACCTTGTGAGTCCCGCCATGGTCTCTGGAGTGCGGCGACGGCGGATCCGACTCCAGGTATGCCTCTCCTCCTCCTCTTCTACGATCTGTGATTTGTCTTTCCATATAAAAAATGTTTCTTATGATCTGTAATATGTGGATTTGTGATCTTGTGATTTGTGATTGTCTGAAGGTAGAAAAAGGCCGGAGGCTGGAGGTAGAAGAAGGGTGGAAGCTGTTGGATCTTAATCCTATGGTGCAAAAAAAATTCATGTGTTGAAACTACATAAAACACATGGTTGTGTAGTAGACATACTATTTCCATAATTTTATTAGAAGGGAAAAAATCGAGAATTTGGTCTAGTTTTAAAGGAAAACTGTGCAAAAAAAACTTACAACTATAAGACGAAAATTACTCAACGAACAATTAAAAATAACCTAGCAAACTTGCCGCACTAAAGACAGCTAACACGCTATGCCAATCAACTAGACAACTCACTTAAGAGTTAAGATATCACAATCTAAACAAGACTAGCCAAGCACAACAACTGCAGCTAGAGGATTTGACTGACAAACAACGAGGAAAACACACAACTATAAAAACCACTAGAGCGAACTGAGCCTAGCTCGATCAGTTGGTTAAGTTTATTGTGGTAGAACCTGTCTACCTAAGTTTTAGTCCTCGACTTGGACACATGTGCTTGTATTTTCTACGATTTATTTCAGGATTTAACGACGTTGTTCTTTCAGTGGAAGGCAACGTGTCCATCAACAGCAAGGTGCATGTGGTGACTTTATCAATTTCGAGATTTGCTGGACTAACTTAGTTCTTCGGGGGTGTTCATAGGTGTAGAATATGCATGCATATGTTTGTAAGGGTGAGTGTAGGCTAGTGTATACGAGCGTCTGCATTTATGCTAAGATTCGCAAAAAAAAAAAGTAAAGACCGCTAGCAATTACCATAAAAAGACATCTGTAAAACCTTGATGAAACACTAACACCACCGGCAAAACGTATGTCAAGCAAACAACATAAATGACAGCTACAAGGAACTAAGAAAAATACTACCACCTCTGACAAAAAGCGGCACTAGAAAAACTGAAGGCAGAACTAAAAAGAAGGCTGATAGCTGACATGCCATCAGAAGATTATTAACAGGTCAAAAGGCAAGATGGACAAGGGTTGCCTCAGGAAAAAAAACTTCCAACTACGTCACAATCATCCGAGTTTTCTTCAATTTCTTTGGTTGCCCATGCTCAATTAGAGCCAAGAGGGTGTAGCATTCTCTGTTCGGGCATGCTTAAGGTCCTAACAAATACGTAGTGGAACTAGAAAATTTCCACCACAAAGAATCTGCACAGGAGGAAAAAACATGTAAAGGGTAAGGCCTGTATTCACTGTCATGGCTTCATACAGTTGTAGCTTTCGTCTATATTTGCTATCTACCTGACAGAAACTCTTTATAGTCTTATGTGTGGGAGAGATACATAGTTCCAACAAGGGAAATTTAACCCCTGACAAAAAAATAATCTATCCAAAAATAGGAAAAACACCATCGCTACTAGCTCCTATATACGACATCCAAGCCTGTTTCTGGAACTCATCAGCATCCACCGTTTGGGTTCCAGGTTTGGCAGGAGTGGCTTGGTCCTCTTAGCCGCTGCCGGAGAAACCTGCTGACAACGGACTCGCCGGCGGTGGCTTCAGCGGACGGTTCATCTCCCGCCAAAGGCCGCGCTGCGCTGACGGTTGCCGCCGCCACCGCCGAAAACACCAAGAACACCATGATCACCGGCACGACGAACCTCCTCACCGCGGCCATGATCTCAAGCTTCTCTCTCTCTTCTGTGGCTTCTCTCTCACCTCGGCTCGGAGCTAGAGCTAGCTTTACAATGCGCAAGCTGTGTGCTTTGACACGCTAATCGCTGGTCCAACAAACACATTATATATAGGGATCAGTAGCGCCGTCCGCCGTGGATACAATTAGTCACAGCATTGTACGCGGCAGTTGCTTGCGCGTTACGTGATCGACGAGACTTGCATTGGCGCGTATATTTGAATTCCGTTCGACAAATAAAAAGAACGCCAAGTTCTTCGAACTTTACACCGAAATACAGCACATAAGCCTGCGACTTCACAATACAAAATTTTGGTTTTTGTGAGAAGCGAGAAATACTATACGTAGCTTTCGACAGTGAACTAGCCCTGGCCGAAGCAATCTGTGTACCAACCGCCGGCATTTGAAAACAAACTTACACATATTTCAACTGCACAAAGTTTGTAGTGTGTAGGAATTGAAGTGTTGTTGCGTTGCTGTCATGAAGGCCACCTTAATTATGTAGACTTCGAATTACGATCCATGGGACGTACGTTGCTGGTCAACGATAATGATGTGCAACATGTCGTTTATTCAACACAACTCGTTTTCATGGTCAAAACCTTGGATTTCTTATGGAATACGACACTGTGCCCTTCCACTGCTGTTGCTTGGTCAAAGTTTTGTGTTTTCTGTCCAAGTAAGAGTCCCATGTATAAATTTCCAAGAAAATACGTTAAGTTGTACTTGCCATAATATCAAAGCTAAGAATTTTATCTTATAATATTACTATAATTGGAGACTTCTTTTGGAGACTACGGCAATAGAGATTTTCGCCAAAAATGGATGGTTGGCTTTTCATAGGCTTAGGCCATGTTTGGCTACTAGACAAAAGTTTAGTCACCTGACTAAATTTTAGTCACCTTTTAGTCACCCCGTTTGGCATTTTAGGGACTAAAAGTGACTAATATTTTTTTCGAATAAAAGTGACTAAAGTTTAGTCACCCCAAACCAAACAGGCCCTTAGTGTTTAGTTGGCTCTTTTAGAGAATCTCTAAGAGTCTTTCCAAAATTTACTCTCTAAATTATCATCTAGAAAATTATTTGAGTAAAATCGTTTTCTATATCTTTGTACCATCCAACAACTTTTTTTATATCCTATATATGCGCACTCTAAAGAGTCATCCTCACTCTCTATCTTTGGCTAGCGAGAAATATAAAACATAGGTTGTCTATATATTTTGAGATCCAGTTAAAGAGGCCGTTAGAGCATATTTTTTCACTAAAATCTCTATTTCTAAAAATTAGAAAGAATATAAAGAGTCTCTTGGAACTGCTCTTAGATCCTTTATTTGCTTTTGCTGCTTTTTGAGAGCTTTTTTTCCGCTAGAGCTTTGAACTTTGTAATAATGAATGAATGATTGTGTGCAAAACTGTTGATGAGGCTGAAATAAAATTTATTTTTCTAAAAAAATCAACACAGTGCTTAAAAGATGAGAGGGAGATAATTTTATTTTAACTAAACACATTAATTGAATCGGGATGAAAAAGTATATAATAGAGTAATTTAATTTGTAGCCGAAGTATATTGCAACCAGATAAGGATAGGAATACCTGCCTAAATATTGTTTTAGAAAATAAGAAAGAGCAAAAATAGAAATTTTGGCCAGTTGTGCACCCCCAAATTACTACCATTACTAGCCCATGCAACAATAATTGATGAACTAGCTAGTGTAAGGAAAATGGATCCTAGGCCCATTTACTTTAGATTTTGGTGTTTGATGACTGACACAACCAAATAGGACTAATGAATTTGCAAGTGTTTGTTTTGTAGTCCAACAGGGTGTAAGACATGACTTGGACGAAGGCGACGTGATGATCCGATGATCAACACCTTAAGCAAGACTTTAGGAGCACAAGAAAAGACCCAAGATATCAAGCAAAGTCCAAGCATGAAGATAGGAACCAAGCCGTACGCAAGATCGCGAAGAAACGAGCTCGCAGAGGCGACCGGACGCTGGACCGGTGGCTCGGCAGACAGGCGACCGGACGCAAGGACCGGACGCTGGCGGCAACCGACCGGACGCAGGAATGCAGCGTCCGATCGAGTATAGAAAGGTTCCAGAGCGGCATATCTGCGACCGGACGCTGGCCAGCGTCCGATCAGCACATTGCCGGCTCAACGGTCGGGACGACCGAACGTGTCCGGTCAAGACGATTCAGCGTCCGATCAGTAGCAGTTTCGCGGGAATTCGACCCCAACGGCTACTTTCTCAGTGGGGCTTATAAATACAACCCCCAACCGGCCATTTGAGGTGTGTGGAACTGAGGAAACATATCAAGGGTGTTGATACACCATTTTAGTGATCTCCACATGCATAGTGCTTAGTGTTTTATTAGGTGATTAGCATAAGTGCTTTGCGAAGTGCTTAGGTTGATTAGACCACCGCTTATGCGCTTGCTCTAGGTTTATGCCTAGTGTTTAGTGAGGTTTGCATACCTCTTGCCACCCCGTGCTTGCGAGCACAAGTATTGTACATCGAAGGGGCTTGAAGTCTTGCGAGATCACACCAACCGCGTTTGTGGTGTGGCCGCCACCGTGTACCGGAGGGAACAAGGCCCGTGGCGTTTCGGTCGGAAGCTTGATAGTGAAGACGGCGGGGAGCATCCGGGAGAGGCTTGCCGAGAAGCACATTGGAGACCCACTTGTGCGTGGGAAAGGCCCGAGGCTATCCACGGAGTTACCCGACCAGGAGCTTGGCCCTTGCGAGGGATTCCTTGCGAGGGGCTCCAACGAGGACTAGGGGGAAGCTTGCGTGCTTCTCGATACCTCGGTGAAAATACCGGAGTCGTCGATGGGAGTTTGCATATCTCTACCTTGCTCTTTAGCTTCCGCATTTACATTGATTACTTTACTACTTTTGCGGTAGAGATAGCAACACACTAGCAAAACCGTAGTTGCATATTTAGATAGTTTATCTTTTGCATAGGTTTTGCTAAGGAGAAGAAAAAGAGGCCATAGTTTTGAGTTGCCTAATTCACCCCCCCCCCCTCTTAGGCGTCACAGTCCCTTCAATTGGTATCAGAGCTGGTTGGCTCATTTTTGGACCTTTGGCTTAACCGCCGTTGAGCCGACGCTATTTAGAGTGGTTGGGATGGATACCGCTAGGCCTCCACAATTTGATGGCACTAACTTCCTCTACTATAAGGCTAGAATGGCTTGCCACCTTGAGGCGGTTGATTTAGGTGTGTGGAGAGTCACTCGTGACGGGATGAAACCCATTAAGAATCCCGAAAAGCCCACAAAGAGTGACGAAAAAGAAATGCATTTTAATGCTAGAGCTAAGAATTGCTTGTTTGAATCATTTAGCATGGATGTGTTTAACCAAGTGTTCACCTTAAATACGGCACATGAAATTTGGTTAAAACTCCAAGAGCTCTATGATGGCACAAGTAATGTCCGTGAGCAAAAACATTGTCTAGCTAAGCAAAATTATGATTCCTTTACTATGAATGATGATGAGCTTGTTCGTGATATGTATTCTCAATTGAATCTAATTATCAATGAGCTCCATTCAATAGGATTATTAAAGCTAGATGATGCGGACATCGTGAGGAAGATCATCTCCGTTCTACCACAAAAGAAATATGCAAGCATCATCACCATTCTTCACAACTTGGAGAACTTGAGCACCATGACCCCGGGCATTGTCATTGACAAGCTAGTGGCATTTGAAATGTCACATAAGATGGGTCAAGGAGAAGTATCTTCATCAAGCAAAGGCAAAGCTCTCGCTTGTAGCAAGAAGAAAAAGATGAAGGGCAAGAAAGTTAAGTCAAGCTCCAGCTCAAGCTCCTCAAGTGAAGAAGAAGAAGATGATGATGATGAACAAGAATCAAGTGATGATGATCAATCTTCCTCCTCCACCTCCGACCTTGATGAAGAATCAATTAAACTTATCAAAAAGGTGGAGAAGATGATCGTAAGGCTCAATGTCAAGGGTGTGCCCATCCAAATTTAAGACCTTATTTTCACTAATCAAAGAAACGAGCAAATAAAGAGAGGATGCTATGGATGCGGCGAGTTAGGGCACTTTGTGGAAGTTTGTCCAAACAAGCCCACACCCAAGGCAAAGAAGAAGGCATGCAAGAACAAAGCCCTCACATCAATAAGGTCATGGGATGATTCTTCAAGTGAAGAAGATCATCACAAGAGGCGAGGGCGCAAGCACTCATCATCAAGCTCTTCTCGTGTGTGCCTTATGGCACGAGGTAATGAAAGCTCATCCTCTAGTGAGAGCGATAGTGATGATGATTTGCCTTCTTATAATACAATTGCGCAACAAAATCATAAATATGCTAAAGTTTGCACTAGTCAACAAAAGAAACTAAAAAATTTAAAAGAAGAGCTAAGTAGTTCACAAGAAGCATACAAGAATTTGCTTGAACAATATGAAAACTTTGCAAATCTCAATGTTGAACTATCTACTAAAATTGAGCAACTTGAGGCTAGTGCAACAACAAATGAATGCATAATCAATGATAAGCAACTTGAAAAGAAAAATGAAAAATTAAAAGAAAAAGTTAGCTAGCTCACAAAATGATTATCAAAGTTTGCTTGCTAAATTGGAAATCATGTGCAAACATTATGATGAGCTAACTAATAAAGTTGCTAATCTTGAAGCCGTCAAAAATACCCCCATCAAGGCACCTAAAAAGAAAAGTTCTATCATTAAAAGGGATGCCTCTACTTCTTGCAATAATTTATGTTTAGACTCACCTTTGTGCAACCAAGTTTGTGTTGAGAAAGTTATTGTAGATACATGCACACAAGAGGTTGCAAAGGAAAATGAGGAACTTAAGTAAGAAGTAGCTCGCCTCACGAAGGACTTGACTCAAGTAAAAGGCAAGGCGAAGCAAGCTCAACTTTATCAAGATAACACCGTCAAGGGAGTGAAGAAGCTTGATGAAGGACAAACCATGGTTTGCTACGTGTGCCACAAGGAAGGCCACAAGTCCTATGAGTGCAAGCTGAAGAATGGGGGAGGAGCAAAGGAGGAGAAAAAGCAAACAAGTAAGTTCTCCAACACCTACACCAACATGGTGGACAAGAAGGCATCCACACCTTATCTCTTGAAGAAGAAGAAAAATGACAAGGTGGTGGCCATAAAGGTGAACAAGCAAGCCAATAATGGGGTCAAACGCTTTTGGGTGCCAAAAGAAATCATTTCAAACATGAAGAGCACCAAGAAGGTTTGGATCCCAAAAGGGAAGTGAGAAGTCCATCGGACGTCGGGGAATTTGAAGACTTGGCAAAGTTTAGGTGCATTTCATGGGGTGCATCATGATGGACAAAGTCATTGCCAAGTGGGTTAGTGAATACTATGAACCCAAATTCCTCTTCCCATGTTAGGTAACTAGATGTCATTACTTTCAATTAGTTTTCATTTCAATTGGTATTGTTTTTCAATTGATATACTCTTAAAGCATCTAGTTATCTTTCATGCCTATGTTTGTATTTACATGCTTAAATCTTTTGTCATGCATTCAATAGGTATATCATATGGTAGGCTTGCTCGGTTTTATGATCAACCCTTGGAGCAAACCTACATGGTTTAAAATTGTTTAGGAGCACGGCACATAGCTTGTTTTACAATTATTTATCTAATATGTGCCAAAGTCTAAATTGTAGATAATCTCTCCCAAATATCATCTTTCAAATAGTATTTTGATACTCAAATCAATGTGCACAAATTTTACAAGTATTCAACACTTGTGTGCACAAATTTAGGGGGAGCTTAATCTGCAAGTTGGATGCCTTGAGACTAAAACTTTTTCAAGCTTATCTTATGTGTAGTGGTCTCATTGCAAGGAAAATGGAGTCCCCGGAGGAAAGCATTATACTTCAATTGGTAGAAATCAAATTGATTTTCACATGTGGTATTTCTAAACCGATATCACCATGTTGATCTCTCTTTGATATTCATTTGCTTTCTCCATGCATTATATAGATTAACCCCTCTTGTGTAATAAATTGCTAATTATGCATATGCTTTGCTTTCTACCATATGTATGCATATATTTAGGGGGAGCTTAGTCTATATAATGTGAGAGTCAAATTTTGTGATCCATTTCACTCTCTACACAAAGGATCACGAAATTTGACCCTTCCTTGTACTACTAATGTCTTTCTTTTTGGTGTTTGATGCTAAAGGGAGAGAAATTGAAGGACCAAAGTTAAGCATCAAGTTGATGTCTACAAGTGGTAATGGTCTGAAAAAGGGAGGAAAGTGAATTATGGGTTAGTTTAAGTAATGGGAGAATTTTTTTTAGAAAGCTAGGCCTAATCCATAATATCACATGGGGACATTTGCAAGGGCAAGACAAGCTTTTAAGTAAAGTTTTAATTGGTATCTGTCAATTAGTATCATATAACCTTGCCCTTCGCATTGCATCCTAGCAAGTAGGTAGTTTTTTAACTTCCAAATTCTTATTATTTGCTTGCTTTGGTCGTGTTGTCATCAATCACCAAAAATGGGGAGATTGTAAGGAAAATGGACCCTAGGCCTATTTACTTTGGATTTTGGTGTTTGATGACCAACATAACCAAATAGGACTAATGAATTTGCAAGTGTTTGTTTTGTAGTCCAACAGGGTGTAAGACATGACTTGGACGAAGGCGACGTGATGATCCGATGATCAACACCTTAAGCAAGACTTTAGGAGCACAAGAAAAGACCCAAGATATCAAGCAAAGTCCAAGCATGAAGATAGGAACCAAGCCGTATGCAAGATCGCAAAGAAACGAGCTCGCAGAGGCGACCGGACGCTGGACCGGATGCTGGACCGGTGGCTCGGCAGACAGGCGACCGGACGCAAGGACCGGACGCTGGCGGCAACCGACCGGACGCAGGAATGCAGCGTTCGATCGAGTACAGAAAGGTTCCAGAGCGGCATATCTGCGACCGGACGTGTCCGGTGGCAGGCGACCGGACGCTGACCAGCGTCCGATCAGCACATTGCCGGCTCAACGGTCGGGATGACCGGACGCATCCGGTCAGGACGATTCAGCGTCCGGTCAGTAGCAGTTTCGCGGGAATTCGACCCCAACGGCTACTTTCTTAGTGGGGCTTATAAATACAACCCCCAACCGGCCATTTGAGGTGTGTGGAACTAAGGAAACATATTAAGGGTGTTGATACACTATTTTAGTGATCTCCACATGCATAGTGCTTAGTGTTTTATTAGGTGATTAGCATAAGTGCTTTGCGAAGTGCTTAGGCTAATTAGACCACCGCTTATGCGCTTGCTCTAGGTTTATGCCTAGTGTTTAGTGAGGTTTGCATACCTCTTGCCACCCCGTGCTTGCGAGCACAAGTGTTGTACATCGGAGGGGCTTGAAGTCTTGCGAGATCACACCAACCGCGTTTGTGGTGTGGCCGCCACCGTGTACCGGAGGGAACAAGGCCCGCGGCGTTTCGGCCGGAGGCTTGATAGTGAAGACGGCTGGGAGCATCCAGGAGAGGGTTGCCGAGAGGCACATCGGAGACCCACTTGCGCGTGGGGAAGGCCCGAGGCTATCCACGGAGTTACCCGACCGGGAGCTTGGCCCTTGCGAGGGATTCCTTGCGAGGGGCTCCAACGAGGACTAGGGGGGAAGCTTGCGCGCTTCTCGATACCTCGATGAAAGTACCGGAGTCGTCGACGGGAGTTTGCATATCTCTACCTTGCTCTTTAGCTTCCGCATTTATATTGATTACTTTACTACTTTTGCGGTAGAGATAGCAACACACTAGCAAAACCGTAGTTGCACATTTAGATAGTTTATCTTTTGCATAGGTTTTGCTAAGGAGAAGAAAAAGAGGCCATAGTTTTGAGTTGCCTAATTCCCTCCCCCTCTTAGACGTCACAGTCCCTTCAGCTAGTAAAGCTGAACAATATCATTTCATACTCCTACCTTCATATGTCAAGTAGTGTCTAGTATTCCACATTTCTCTGGTAGTATACCAAAGTTCCAAAAATTCAAGTGACATAAAAGGATCATCACTTTCTTCAGATAAAAGCTGTAAAAAAGTCTAAGAAGTGCCAGGGCAGGACATTTCGCAAGTTAATTATTCCTGCCTTCTTTCTACACAGAAATAGTTCTTCAATTCCATAGCACATGCAGTATGAGCAATCCTCTCGTTCTCTGGTTCCCTGTCCATAATTACACGGTCATGATGTCTGTTTCTAACGTCAATTTGGGTTACAATTTCTGAAATTTCAGAGCATGAGATTTGACCTATAGGAACGCAGCTCCAAGCTGCAGAAGTGAGCACAAGTGACTGATATTTCCATGACAGGTCGACGTCAAGACTCAAGAGCCAAATACATTTCTGTATTGCAAGTACCACACGGTCAGGGAATCGAACTTGACTGGGAGACTCGGTGACTTGGTGACAGGTTTAGGTGTTCACTGAGTCAAGATCCTACCCTTTTGTAAGCAATAAAGGGAGCTCAGTTGGAAAAACAATTATAATTGACGTGTACCGGATTGTTAATTAGTCATCGCCAAGTCCTACTTTCACCGATGCACAGTATATGCATGTATGAGAAAGAAGGTATTTAATGATAGATGCAATTAAGGATGCTAAGGTTAACACTAAAAAAATAATTCAAAGTTGTCTACAAATTGTAGAACAACGAGTATTTCAAAGATTATAAAAAAGGTTAAACACAAGAGGTATTTTGTGTTCAATGGAGTATATTATTTCAAATTCCTCAGATGATTTGCTCATGGCAACAAAAATTCTGGTGAAAAAAAAAGTAAGATTGAAAGAGTACAGTTGGTTCTCCAAACACACTGCAAGTTTGGCCACAGTACGTTGAATTCAGTTGCTGGTAACGATAATTATTAATCTAATGCATGGACGCCCATTGGCACAGACCAACTAGGCAACTAGTGCGCACAGCTCCGGGAGACTATTGAGCTATTTTGTTGAGATTATTGATAAAGTCATCCAGACCTATAGTTAAACCTTAGTGTCGAGATCAAATATGATATTAAGCAATATCTCATTATTTTAAACATATAGATAATGTCCAACATGATATCCAATGATGTCAATACAAAAAGAACTAAGTATTGTATTATTGATTAGTATTAGAATATAGAGGATGTTTGAAGCTCAAAATTGTTTTTTATCAGTACTGTATACTTGACATAATGATTGAATGGCAAGTCATTCCGGTAATTTTCTATCAAGCGTCCTGTCGGTAATTTTCTGTCTGGTTCATCATTCATCGTCAGAAAAATATTTTTTTGTAGATACAGTAATTTTCCTGTCGGTTTTTGCGCCGACAGAGGAATTCACGATTCCAGTAGTGCATGGCTAATTCATAATGCTCTCACAGGTCACAGTATTAGTAAAGCTGGAGTTTGGCATATATAGTCATATTTGTAGGGCCTGTTCGCTGGTTGGTGCTGATGCTGGTTTGGGCTGGCTGGTGCTGGTTTTTTGTGAGAGGAAAACACTGTTGGCTGACTGGTTTAGGCTGGCTGAAACCAACCAGCGAACAGGCTGAATATTGAACCATAATAGCTCAAGCACAAGTTGTCTCGTCAAGGAAACAAGGCAATGCTTGGGGCCGAACCGAACCGAGTCAAAATTATGCTCCAGCCGAGACAGCTGACGAGCCTTCTTGACCTTTTCTGCTCGTCCTAGTCCTACTACATGGTGCACTTGTGCTGGTGCTGCAAGCTGCCACCTACTCTACAGTACATTTCTGACGAATCTAGACATGAGAAAAAAAACAAGTAAAATTATCTCCGTATATGCTCATATAGTATCATGGTTCAAGTGTCATGGATGAACCTAAAATTCTGTACGAGAGAGTTATTTTAACATGGGAAGTATATATAGCCCCTGACCTCCAAAAACAAACAAATAAAATAACACCCTACATAAGTACGTACATTAACAAGTTACTAGGGCCTTGTTTAGATGTCATCCAAATTCCAAATTTTTTCACTCTCTCTCCGTCACATCAATTTTTAACCGCTTGCATGGAGTATTAAATGTAGGTAAAAAAAATAACTAATTACACAGTTTAGTTGAAAATCACGAGATGAATCTTTTGAGTCTAGTTGATCCACGATTGGACAATATTTGTCAAATAAGACGAAAATGATACTATTCATCGGGTTGAAATTTTTTCGCAATCTAAACGAGGCCTAGTACAAATTGATGTACTGATGGCTGGGTTGCGTGCCATGCGTCAGCTTCTGCAAGACTGCAACTCATGGTGGTGGTGGGCATCCGTTGTTTGGGCTCCAAGTTGTACACGAGGGACCTGGCCCGTTGAGCCGCTGCCAATATAGCTGCCGGATGAACCTGACGATGGAGTCGCCGACGGCGGCCTCTCCGGGCAGTTCTTCTTCTGGCAGAGGCCGCGCCGCGGCCGAGCCGAGCGCCATCGAGAACGCCATGGCCAGCATGATCACCGCCGGCAGCACGAGGTTCTTGTTCTTCAGCACGGCCATGGTCGATGATCTCCAGATTGTATCTCTGCACGATTGAGGTTCTTTGCAATGTGCAAGATGTAGGATTTGATACGCTAAGCTGTTGCTGAAGGAACTATTATATAGAGAGAAGCAAGGCGTTGTCCGCGGAAGTTGCCTGCTCGTTACGTGGGACGACTTGGCGCGGGCATTTGAATTCAAATCGACGAGTAGAACGCCAAGTCGCCGATAGTGGGAGCTTTACAACGAAATGCTACAAAGCTAGCTAAGCCTGAGAATTGTCGGCGTAACCATCTTTAGTAGTTCTTGTGTGATGTCAGTAAGCACGTTGCTTTCAACGGTAGGCTGGCTGGCCGTGGCCTAAGCAATGTGAAATGCGTATGCGTGCCGGGGAATTGAGGAAAACCTTGTCAGCCGTTGATCAGTCACGAAAACCGTCTGATTGGACGCAATTTGCAGTCCTACTACCACTACCAAATTGTCCTGTATGGTTGCGCTGCTGTAAGCATAGAAGACCTTGTTGTGTCTTTGTTTGACTTCGAATTCCATCTCCATGCGACGTGCCTTGCTGGTCTATTGTAATTTATCTGAGGACTCGTTTTGTGTATAGTCAAATTATGGATTCCTTAGGGAATACGACAGCGTGCTCTCCCACTATTGTTCATTCGTTGGTCAGAGTTTCAGGTATTTTCTTTGCGAAACTCGTAATTCTTTTATTCAAGTCAAAGTCCCTGCAAATCTCCATGAAAAAAACAGGAGATATTTTCCTCTGAGCTCTGAGCAAAGAATAATCAACCTTTCATTTTCCTAGCTCTGAATGACTAATACACATGTGAAAGTCCATTTCTTTCCTACGATATTGAAGGCTCACCAGCGATCACTTTGTCGTATACAACTATAGTAGATTATTTCGATTCTACATACACTATGAGATTAGAGTTGCCTTATACTCCCTTCGTTCCAAATTACAAGTCATTCCAACTTTTTTAAGAGTCAAAGCATCTCAAGTTTGACCAAAATTATAGAGAAATTTATAAAGATTTATCACATCAAATAGGCATATTATGAAAATATAATTAATTAAGAATCTGGAAACAGGATCTTTGCCGAGTGTAAACAAATCGGGCAATCGGCAAAGACCTTCTTTGCCGAGTGCCGCACTCGGCAAAGAATTGCACTCGGCAAAGAGTTCTTTGTCGAGTGCCGGGCACTAGCCAAAGGACTTCATTGCCGAGTGCCAGGCTCTCCGCAAAAGCGCGGCACTCGGCATAGGCTACCCCGCGTAACAGTGTTCGGCCACGTCCTTCTTTGCCGAGTGCCTGCTGTTAGGCACTCGGCAAAGTTTTTTTTTAAAAAAAATTCTTTGCCGAGTGTCCCAGATCTGGCACTCGGCAAAGATTTTTTTTTTAAAAAAAATACTTTGCCGAGTGCCTCTGACACGGCGCTCGGCAAAGAATTTTTTTTTTCTAAATATCTTTGCCGAGTGCCCCTATGAAGGCACTCGGCAAAGAGGATATTTAAAAAAAATCCAAAACCCTCTTTGTCGAGTGCCTTAGTCTTGGCACTCGGCAAAGACCCCCTTTGCCGAGTGCCATGCCCCGGTATTCAGCAAAGTTTTTTTTGTTTTTTTGCCTCCAAATTTTTTGTGCAGCCTTTTTAAAGTACCAGAAACTCCTAGTTAGAATTTGGGGATTTTTTGTGGCTTTTTGATATATTTAGTTACTTTATTTCCTTTACTTTAATTTTTTTGAAAAATATAAATTTGAACTGCACGTGGTACGAATAATGGAATTTAATGATTTAAAAAATGATAGTCATGTTACTGAGTATAGTGTGAGGCCGTATCTAGGAACGGACCTGAAATTTTAGACATCTTGTTCAGGAAACATGACCGCGAACTTGCGTGCGAAGTGTTTTTAAATTCTATAAAAAGCAAACGAAGTCCGAAAATCATGAAACTTGTTGAGATGTCGTGATATCGTAAGTTGAGGCTATGATAAAAATTTGAGAAGGTTTGGTGCACGTTGTCACGTACGATGATTATAAACCAGGACATCTCCACATGTGATATCTGATATTGCAGGTGATTGTCCACTTGTTGAGATGACAAGGCTCCCCTATTTCGATGACATTCTTCTGCCACATAACATTGATGTAATGCACTCTGAAAAGAATGTCGCCGAGGCACTTTGGGCAACACTCATGAACACTGAAAAGTCTAAGGACAACACTAAGGCTAGAGTGAACCTGGCAACGTTGTGCGATAGACTAAATCAAGAGATGTAGCCTCCTAGTCGTGGCAAGGCCTAGAGAAGGCCTAAGCCCGATTTCGTCTTGAAAAAGGACCAAAGAAGGGAAGTACTTGAATGGATCAAGACGCTAATATTCCCTGATGGGTATGCAGTGAATCTAAAGAGAGGAGTGAACTTAGGCACTCTGCGAGTCAACGGGATGAAGAGTCATGACTACCACATATGGATTTGGCGACTTCTTTCAGCGATGGTTCGAGGCTATGTCTCGGAGCATGTCTGGCAAATGCTGGCAGAGTTGAGCTACTTATTCCGCCAGCTTTGTGCCAAGGAGCTCTCTCGGACCGTCATTGATGACTTGAAAAAAGCGGCACCCGTGTTGCTCTGTAAGTTGGAGAAGATCTTTCCACCCGGCTTCTTCTTGCCGATGCAGCATTTGATTGTGCACCTCCCGTATGAAGCACGTATGGGGGGCATGTAGAACCGTTGGTGCTATCCAATCGAGAGATGTCTGAAGACTCTTCGCAAAAAAATGTAGAAATAAAGCCAAAATTGAGGCTTCCATTTCAGAGACATACATTCTAGAAGAGGTGTCGAACTTCACAGAGAAATACTACACTAAGAAACTTCCTAGCGTTTATAATCCACCCCCTCGTTACAATACTGGCGAAAATGAATCGAACCTCAGCCTTTTCCAAGGGCAACTCGGAAGCGCAAGTGCATCGACCACTAAGCAATTGAAAAATGAAGAGTGGCGCAATATCATGTTATATGTGTTGACCAACCTTGTCGAGGTGCGGCCGTTCATTGGGTAAGTTCTAAATGAACTTGTTTTATTTCGTCATATGTCCTTCTTTCTTTGTCCAACCTCCTTGTTTCTCGTTGGTACAGGGAATTTCTTCATCAATCCTAGCATGGATCAAGGCAACCTACCCTGCAAGAAAATGATACCCTTCTTTCATAGGGTGCGGGACCAGAGAGCTCCGATTTCATTTGTTGGTTCAAACAGAAAGCCCAAACTGATGCGCCTATAAGTGACGAGCTGAGACAGGTTGCAAACAACTGTGCCGTTAGGGTCAAGTCATTTACCGGTTATGACATGAATGGATATCATTTTCACACAGCAAGCTACGAGCAGAGTCGGCCCAATCGAAAAACCACAAACAGTGGAGTTGTTACGTCCGGCACTGATAGACTCGACTATTATGAAAGAATTGAAGAAATCTATGAACTATCATTCTATGGTTCCAAACCTCTTACTCCTGTCATATTCAAATGCCACTGGTTTCATCCTAGAGTAACGAGATAGACCCCTAGATTGGGCTAGTCGAGATTCGATAGGATTCCGTCTATTCAGGAAAAGATGTCTACATTGTGGCTCAACAGGCTGTCCAAGTTTATTATACGTCATACGCGTGCAAAGACATCGAGCATCTTAAGGGTTGGTCTATTGTGCACAAGGTATCGCCACAAGGTAAACTACCTATCCCAAACGATGAAGATTAAAACTTCAACCCAAACACAAATGATGGAGAGTTCTATCAAGAAGAGGGCCTACAAGGGAGGTTTGACATAGACTTAACCAAAGATATAGGAATGGAAGTAGACAATGAAAGGGATAATGACGAGGACGTTGGAGACGAGGTGCGAAATCTGAAGGACATACAAATGCTTGAGCGATTACGTTTAGGCAATGACAATGAAGACAACATTCCTCCTTCGGATAGTGTTGATGAGTTGGACAATGTTGATAGTGATGACGAGACCTATGATCCAGCTAATCTCAATCATGAAGATTATTTCTAATACATGTAATACTATGTTTTTTGTAATTATGTTTTGTTCACTTTTGCAAATATTTCTAATACATGTATTACTATGTTTTTTGTAATTATGTTTTATTCATTTTTGCACATATTTCTAATTACGTCTTGTTTTTCTTTTTTATTGTAGGTTATTGAACAAAGATGGTGGGCGATCGTCATAGGTCCGTGAACTTGATTTACCAAAGACGCAGCCGGCTGCAAGAGGAGGCGGAGGGAGTGTCGGAGGGATCGGACAGGAGGAGGAGGAGGAGGACCACCAAACGTAGGAGGGGGCCGTCTCCTCCCATGCCGTGTGAGGAGGAGACGGAGGAGGAGGTGGCGCCCGTGGATGAGTCAGACGATGAGCTGGTTCGGTAGACGGACGAGGAGGAGGGGCCGCACGAGGACGACGAGTTGGAGGCGGCAAGCACGGGTTCTACTTCCTCCGACTCCTATTCAAGTGTCTACTTGTGAGGTCCCGCGAGCCTCCCACAGGTTCCACTTCCTCACCAACGCCCAGTGATTCGCCTCGAAGGGCAAAAGTAAGTAACTTTATATGTTATCACCACTACTTCATATGATATGACAAAAAAACTAATAATTTTTTCTTAATCACTTGTGCAGGAACTAGGTGGTTGTGTTGGATGGTTGCGCACGGCTAGTCAATGGCATCCTAGGTCTTCTATGCAGGCAACACTTCCCCGGCATTGTCACGTACGCATCAAAGATGGAGCCGGCCTACTCGTTTGACCACTATGTCGTCGCCACCGATGCAGAGTGTGGCAGAACCGTCTAATCTAATGCCTCACAGGAGTGCTTGTCTTCCATTAGACACTAAGCACTCAAGGGAGAACACTAAATTACTCGGTTCCGTCGGGCACACCCCAGGGGAGAACCCAAAAATCCACATTTTTGCCATCAGGATCACAAATGAGAGAACAAAGCTTACATCATTCTTAACCATTTCATACATCCCTTTTAGCACAACATCAGAGTATAATAGTTATTGTGTAACAGCGGAATGTAATCATATTATCAGAGTTATAAATAATTTAATGTACAGCAGAATTTAAACATGTGATCAGAATTATAGCGGAAATAAATATCTATTATTGATATGATGAAGTATTGATATATAAACTATTACAACAGATTATGAAACTTTCATTTATAAAAACATTTGGTGAGAGTTATAAATAAAAACTACGATCACGACATAAAGGAATCCTCGTTGAGCCCACCAGGAGGAATCCACACACAAGGGTCAGCTCTAGCATCAACCTATCACCTGCAACAGGGGGAATAAAACCCTAAGTACTCAATTGTACTCAGCAAGACTTACCCGACAGGAGAAAAGAAAAGACTCCAAGGATATGCAAGGCTATCTGGCTTGTGGGTTGCATTTACAGGAAGCATTACTAAGCGTACGTCCTTATATTCAATTTTTATTAATAGCCGCATTGGTTCATTAACTAACCATTCTATGTAAGCACCTGTGCTACTTTCAAGCAGGTGGTAAGCAATCGGATTTTCTTTTCCATCTTTCATCTTTCATCTTCAGTTCTTACTACGATGCTAAACCGCAGACAAGCCGTACCGGATAGTCCGGCGATTCGCGAATCAATGCCCCCAGCTGGGTACCCCGAAAACACACGCCCCGCTTGTACCCCAGGCACAAGCAGGACCAACCCATCACTCTCCTGTCTCGGGTGTCCAGGTCCCCGTCCAAACTGGGACTCCAAGCCCCCGCGCCTGAGTCCCGGACTCAGTGCGGTGCAAGGACCTCCTCCACCAAAACAAACCCTAACAGTCGGTCCAGAAAGAGCCGGATCCACGACAAGAGAGCAACAAGTCTTTCAAGCGCCTATACACAAGTATGTGCTCGGGATAATAAGTCTGTGACCTGCCTAGAGTCATATGCAACGATCGGTCCTTAACCGACCAGACAGGAAAAAAATAGTGTAACCAAGCTATGCCCCGTGTCCACGGCGACATAACTCCTTACACTCACCAATACCCAAACCATATCCCTGCCCGGTCACCATTTTCCTTTCCACCATTTTGATATTTTCCAAGTGATAGTAATCCAATAATATATTTCCTATCTCTCGCGAGTGACAGGCAATCACTCGACTTCTACCGGAGTCCTGTAGCATAGCATTCTACACGATCCTGTCATACTAGTAAGACTCATAGGAATAAAGATATATATGCAAGTGGGTTTCATTCAACTCCTTAAACTTAATGCACAAATATAATTTAAACTGCAAAAAAGTAGAGGTTATGCACCGGGGCTTGCCTGGGTAAAATATAACCAAAAGTTAGCATTCCATCTTCGTGATATGATCACCATAGCATCATCTTTCAGCTACTCCAGTTGATATCATCGATCCACCGTCGTTCCTATTATGATATGTATTGATGCAAATGCATAGTTGTAAATAATCAACGGCAGCCAAAATTCTTAGAAATCCAACCACGCTTCCAAAAGTACCATTTCTCCAGCAACTCCCGATGACTCCACGATCCATCGACGTCCCTCCGTCGGCGTCGAACTCGCGGTACTCAGCAAACAGACACAAATAAATATTCACATAAATTCAACCACGTTCCAAAAATTATGAAACTTTATGGATAGGTGGGGTTTGATCTTAGATGGATTTAGGAAGAAGTGATGGAATCGGAGTTAGCATAGTGGAGATATTAATTGTGCAAGGTGGCCGCTAATTAATCACGAGGAGAGAAAATGAAACGTGATTAGTGGCCACGAGCTGCCGCTGGTTATTAGAAAGGGAAAATGAATAAAGAAATTGGTGGCGTGGATTAATGGCTCATGACTCTTGACTTTACATGTATAGGAGCTGAGTTGGTTCTCGGCTTTGCTACTAGCACATGGCATAGGACAAGCTACTGTTGTAGACTTAAATAAAGAGCAGAGTGGGTATACGGCTAGGATTCTTTGAGAGAGACACAGAGAGCACCGAGCGTTTGTGCACCTCAGCTTGTCCACCATGGACAGCTGCTGGACTTTCGCCTGATGGCAATTCTGGCCATGACTTCCAAATCTAAGGGCATGGGGAGGTAGAAGGGAGGTAGAGGATGTATGGGGACTATCTACCTTGGTCTATTGCAGCTCGAGGAAGAAGATCAACAGAGCATCGCCTTTCTAGGCAAGAACAGAGAAACTCGATTTAGAGAGTAAGATGGTGAGCGGTGGAGTGGGATGGCTTGGCAGGCTTGGTGTGTCCTTTATAGGCAGGAGATGCGGGGCTGGAGGTGGAGCTGGCATCTGGCTAGCTAGTCATGTGAATTGGATTTCACGTGATGAACTTGGAGTGGGTCTTTGGTCATGAGTGCATTAATTTAAATGATAGACTTTGAGTGGTCTTTGGACTTGACGAGCACATCAGGACTAGAGTGTGCTTTGGGCTAAACGTGCTTGGTGGTGAGGTGCTGATTCATTCATGCAGGTCAAGGAATTAATGGAGAAGGAGACCACAGGTCAAGGAAACATTAGAGAATGAGAAGATCAATTGCAGATTAGCTACCTCAGCTGATTATTGCAGCTCGAGAGAAATTGATAGACGCAACTTGCACGGACAAGAACAGAGAAACTTGATTTGAGAGAAGCAAGTGAGCAGTGGAGCGGAACAGCTCGGCGTAACCTTTTAAAGGCAGGCGACATGAAGGCGCGACAGCGACGCGTCGTAAGGTTAGCGGCTAACTAGCTTGCTTAAAGGTAATAAAACGTTGCTGCGAACGACGGGATGCTTTGGATGAACAGTGTTTCCACGCTGCTACAGCTACCGTGTTTTTACTAGGCTTATTACAGCAGATGGTGACTGCCTGACAGTAGTCGTCGTCGGATAGTGAGAGAAGCTAGCTAAGCTGAACAACTAACTGCTTGCATCGATAGTCCCCAGCTCCCACACCACTTGCTTATGTGTGTGGCGTGCTGCTCATGCATCACATTCTTTTCCTAATAACACGTCATAGACTTGACCTTGGGGACAGCTAATTAATCCATGGGAGACTTTGGTGCTTGAGCTAGTATACTATAGCAGGAAGACATGACTTAGTTTGCAGGTGTATACTAAAGATAGTCAAGAGCTGCCAGAGGTCATGGTTCTCTGCAGGAAGCAGTGTTTTTCTTCGTGCTACAGTTTTTTCCTGTGCCCTACAGTGATTTCCACCGATCTACAGTGATTTTCACGACGCTACAGTGTTTCCTGCGGTGCTGCTATGCCCGACCCGCAAGGCGTGCCAGCTACAGTGAAGCATGTTTGATTTCAGGCGAGTATGGTGCACGCCGAAAAAATAAATGAAGCTGTTGCGCTCTCTTTCTCGTCAGTTCGTGCTTAACAAAATAAACCCGTGAGTTTATATATATGTATCGTTCTATTTATTAATGGATTTTATTTTATTTATAAAAGTTGATTTTCATGCTTAATCTAACCGAACAAAACGTTCTCTAGAATCGTCGTCGGACATTCTTGAATATTTCTACGCACTGCGTAATTTATCTTGAGCGTTGATTTGAGTCCACGAAACTAAGTCACACGGGATTCACTTGTCGCAGCAAGTACGTTTTAAATTAAAAACCCGAAAAACTCGTTTCAGAAATTTTTCTTAGGCCTAAATCGCGGTGCTAAATAAACTCGTAACACCAGGGGTGTTACACAGAGTACCCCAACAAGGCGGCGCGGGTGAAGGCAGAGTTTTGGATAAGTCTCCCTCGCACAACATTGCTCAATACGTCGCATTCATTGGGCTTTTCTTGAAATAATGAATGGATACATCGCTTTTGTATGCAGACTTATTACAGATGCGAGGAGGGATTTGAGGCCAGGACGGAGCAGGTGACTACCAAAGCCTGTAAAAAATTCGTCACCAACATGCATCACGAGGTGCGCATCTAGGCCATCGTAACCTACTACGGGTCGAAGCTTGGAGAGAGGAAAACCAAGAAAGACGCAAGAGAGATGCAGCTGACCCGGGAGCAGTACATTGAGGTAAATGAAGAACATCAATATTGATTCGTTTTGATATTAAGTTGGTTTAATTTGATCTTCTTATATGTCCAATACTTGATGACGTGTAGATGATTCCCTAGTGGTGCCAAGCGTATCTCGAGTGCTGGACGATGATAGTGGAGAGGTGGTTCACGGAGGAGTACCTCAAGATGCACAGGGATGCCTGAGACCGTTGTTTGTAGATTCAAGGTCCAGCACACCATCAAGACAGCCACAGCCTCACTGGATACAAATAAGCATGGGTACGCAAATTCATTTATCTATTGTGACGCTCAGTTCTGCCTGATTTCTAATCATCGTGCTGTCTTTCTCGCAGTTGGCGTCACATAGTGGCCAGGCTTGCTCGGACTTCCAGGCATGGTGTATGGCCCATAAGGGCAAGACGACGTCCGACGTCTCCTTCAACCTGGAGGACCCGCCCGAGGCATACACGAACCCGAGTGTCCACTCCCGCATCAGTGAGTACACTGAGGTGGCGAGGTCGCTCCATGGGTCAGACCACGATCCGAACATCCAGGACTTTGATGGAGAGGCCATCATGAGGACGGGGCAAGGCAAGAAGCATGGGCGGTTCTGGCTTGGCGACGGCGTCATCGACACGGCCTCTACTCCCTCTCTCTCCCAGATCCGAGCACAGAGCACGAGCGAGAGCCCGGCCATTCACACACGGCCGACCGCTGCACAGCATCAGGTCGACGCACTCGAGGTTATTCCTATTTTACTTGTCATACATTGATCTTTACACACCTTAATTAGCTTTGCATTACTGAAACATTGGAGTAAAATATTGTAGGTTCGGCTGGAACAAGAAATGAGGCAACGTCAGGAGCTGGAGGCCGGGCACCAGAGGATGGTGGCCCAGCTGGAGGTCGAGCGGGCCGAGCGGCAGGCCCAGACGCAGAGGCTGACGGACATTACGGAGTTCCTATAAGGGCTTGGGCAACATGTGGGCTTCTCTCTGTCAGCTGGGCTATTGGTTCCACCTCCGCCTCTGCGTCCTACAGCTCCAGCTACTCCTGTGAGTATGAAAGTTTTTTACTTTCGCTTGTGTTTTGCTTGTATGACCTGTACCTTCCTAGAGTAGCTATCCAAATAATCTTATCTTACATGCAATCTTTTCTCCTTTGTGCAGTCTTTATCTGACGGTGGTTCGAATAATCCACCTCATGCACTTCCGAATGATGGACCTTCATCACAGTCGCAGTGCCCGAGATGAGTGCACGTTGTATTTTTTTTATTTGTTGTTCACTTGGTGATGCACTTGTGATATACTTGTGATGCACTTGTGGACTTTGATGGACTTGTGGATTTATTTAGATGGACTTGAACACTTATTATTATATATGTGATATATATTATGATGGATGTGATATGTGCGGATGGATGAGATATATATGTGATGGATGAGATATATATGTGATGAATGAGATATATATGTGATATATGTTTGTATGAATTTATTTGTCATGATGGAATGTAAAAAAAATTAAAAATTACCGTTTTGGGTCACTTTGCCGAGTGTTGCACTCGGCAAAGGACCCCGTTGTCGAGTGCCATGGTCACAGCACTCGGCAAAGCTGGAAAAATAGGCGCCCAGAAAACCATTTTTTCAGCTTTGACGAGTGCCATGACCATGGCACTCGGCAAATATTTTTTTTAAAAAAAAATCAAACTTTGCCGAGTGCCGGCCAGAGAGCACTCGGCAAAGAATTTTTTTAAAAAAAAATTCAAACTTTGCCGAGTGCCGGCCAGAGGGCACTCGGCAAAGATTTTTTTTAAAAAAAATCAAACTTTGCCGAGTGCCGGCCAGAGGGCACTCGGCAAAGAATTTTTTTTAAAAAAATCAAACTTTGCCGAGTGCCGGCAAGAGGGCACTTGGCAAAGATTTTTTTAAAAAAATTAAAACTTTACCGAGCGCCGGCCAGGGGCACTCGACAAAGAAATTTTTTTATAAAAAATAAAAAAATCAAAGAAATTTAAAAAAAAAATAAAAAAATCTTTGCCGAGTGCCTGCAGGGTTGGCACTCGGCAAAGCCACCGTGAACGGGGCCGACGCCGTGACGGTCGTTTTTCTTTGCCGAGTGCCCCCGGGGCTCTCGGCAAAGTCTTTGCCGAGTGCCCGATAAAAGACACTCGGCAAAGAGGTCTTTGCCGATCAATTTTTTGCCGTGTGTTCTTTGTCGAGTGCAATTGGCATTTGCCGAGTGCCTCAGGCACTCGGCAAAGAACCTGAATCTAGTTGTGTATACTTATTTGATATCATAAATATTATTATTTTATTATATAAATTTGGTCAAACTTGAGATGTTTTGACTCTCAAAAAAATTAGAATGACTTATAATTTGGGACAGAGAAGTAACTCCTTAGTCATGATGCTCATTTCAACCATATTGGCATTAGGAATATTTCTGAAATTCACAGAGGAGATTCTACACCATGCTACTCTAAGCTGAAACAGGGGAACGGATTGCTTGTACCATACGGTCAGGGAACTTGACTGTTACAGAGAGAGATCCACAGGAGTATTTACCGTGTCAAGATCCTCCCTTCTGTAGTAACCACAGAGTCAGTGGGGAAAAGCTTATCAGCAAGTAACCACAGCTAATCACCAGGTTAGATTTCGTCGAAGTACCTGATTATTGATCATGTATGAGATGGGATATACATCTTCATCTTTGGAAGAGGGCTAGCGTTGCGTGCAATCCATCAACTTCATTCTTTTTATGTTGACAAGTACTAACAGCACCTAATGTGCTCCATTTTTTCTTCCTGTTTGACTTTCCTTGCAACAGGATAAACTTAGGACACTCATGGTATGCCACATCACCGTGCATGTGATTTCATAATTATTCCATCCTCCATCTCACTTTATAGTCTGAATTCGCAGCACTACGTACAATCATATATACATGAGATATCTACTGAGATCGCCATGGAAGGCAGAGGTCAAGCCTTAATAGTGACTCCTGCGTCGGCTTGTGCCGGAATAATAATACATGAGCGATTCAGTACCTCTCCGTTTCAACTGATGACCTATCCACTTATCTATGCCCTTGTTTAGTTCCAGAAATTTGGATTTTGGGGTTATTGTAGCACGTTTGTTTTTATTTGATAAATAGTGTTTAAACATGGACTAATTAGGCTCAAAACGTTCGTCTCGCAATTTCCCACCAAACTGTGTAATTAGTTTTTCTTTTCGTCTACATTTAATGTTCCATGCACGGGCCGCAAACATTCGATGTGACAGGTACTGTAGCAACTTTTTAGAAGTTGGGGTGAAACTAAACGAGGGCTATATCTTCTATAAAAGACTATAAATTTGAGGGGTGTCGCATCGCGAATCACTGTTCATCCAGTGCACACAGACCCTTTTTTTTAGCGTTCAATGTTGCCTGCGCGGAGCGCGGGGTTACCTGCCAGTAAAAACTTTAAATTTGTCTGTTTTTACTGTTTATCCGGCGCTCCCCAAGACTCAGATAACTGTAGATGATGCCGGTGACTAACAAGGAGAATGCAACTACATAACCAATCTACTGCTCTGATAGCTGTCTAGCTCGTCAAATATCTACTTCATAATATAAAATGATCACGTTTTTTTTTGAGGAAATCACGTATTTTGTTTCTACGACAATCCGGAGGGAAGATTGCTGGTATATGCCTGGAGCCCCTTTCTGCGCGTGTTTAGTTTCAGGAAGTTGGAATTTGGGGCTACTGTATCACTTTCGTTTTTATTTGATAATTAGTGTTCAATCATGGACCAATTAGGCTCAAAACGTTCGTCTCGCAATTTTCCACCAAACTGTGCAATTAGTTTTTTTTTCATCTACATTTAATGCTCCATGCACGGACCGCAAACATTTGATGTGATAGGGTACTGTAGCACTTTTTAGGAATTTGGGGTGGAACTAAACAAGGTGTCTATGTAAAAGAAGCGTAATTACTAGATCTAGGGACATTTTTATAAACCTCCAAGAGTGTATTTGTAAAGTCTTTACTCTCGATAATCTTCTCTTCTCTCCTTATTGGGCAAATCCCAATAGTTGCGCCCTCCATGCTCAGTAGTTAGCACAAAACAGATTTTCGGAGAGATAGAAGGATGATACTGAAGACTAGCTATCCAAAAGCAGTAATGCTCCACCACGGGCGTCCGTCCCGCATCCGTCCATCCGGACGTTCCTAGCTGGGCCTGTGGACCGGCCCAAACGCCTGCTCTCCTAACCACGGTATACATGGTTTATAAAAAAAAGAGCGATATTTACCAAATCCGCATCGGCCGCATCCGCCCTGGCGTTTCCCACCACCGCACCACGGTCCACGTCTCCCCCCAGCTCCGGCTCCTGCTTCACCGTGCTGCCCTGCCACTCCTAACACTACTCCTGCTCTACGCGCTCGCCCTGCTGCTCCTGCCGCTCCTCCTGCTCCTATTCCGCGTGCCCGCCCCGTTGTTCCTGCCCCGGCCGACGACGCCGACAGGTGCCGCCAGCGCAAGGAGAAGCGTGGAGCCCTGACGCGAAAGCCCTCCGGCCTCACCTACTGCTACGGCTGCGGTGCGCTGATGCCCCGATGCAGATGGCAGCGGAGGCCGCACCGGGATACGATGCATGTTGCAAGTGTACAATTTAAATGTTTAAGATGTTTTAGAGGTATATTGCAAGTATTTCATAAGGATGTTGCAAAAGTAGATCGGGATGTTACATATGTTGCAATGGCTATACACATATGTTTTTGACCGAATCAGCAGGGGAGTCCCCTACCTATTTTTTTTGTTTTTTAATTAAATAAAAGAATGAGCAGTACAGATACAATAAAATTACAAGGCATCAAGGCCCAAAAGGGAAAAGAATAGAAACAAGTACATTATGTAAAGCTGTCTCTCCACAAATTGAGTAAAGTTTGTATCGCTGGTTTGGCTTTTGTGCATACAAAGCCAAGTTCTTCTATGAACCTCCTCTCCCATGTATTGAGATTAGCTTGCTCATTGTCAAAAATCACACCATTTTTGACCAACCAAGTTGCCCAACAAGTGGTGATGATGATTTCCCTGAAGATGATGCTTCCAAATGCTTCCCTAGCTTCTATAACCATGTCCAGTGGCTGCAGGTTCATGTTCCAGCTGATGGGAATAGTGTTCCATCAAGATATACTGAAGGGGCATTCAAAGAATAGGTGAAAGAGTGTTTCTTCATGCCCTATGCTACATAGCACACGACTATAATGTCGGGTTCATAAACCCGGGGTCCCCAATAGATCCACTTCCCTGCAATACTTGGCCCAGCAGACGGCGCAGCGACAGCGCGCGTCTGAGTTAGCCCAAATACACAATGACAGGCCGAGACCACGATCCGATCCCCGACCGACACCTCCAGTCGGGAGACCTGGTCGGAGCCCCGACCGGAAGGCCTGGCAGAGGTAGGACCGCAGTCCGACTCCAACCCTGTTCCTCCGATCGAGGATATGCCAGACCTTTGCTCGTCTCTCTTTCTCGACCGACACGATCGGAGCCGACTGAGAACGACCGACCAGGATGCCTGCTCGGTGTGGGCCCGGGGAGTAGGCAGAACAGATAAGGTAAGACGCTCAAGTCAATCGTAATACCGAGGACCGTACCCTGCCAAGCCCTACGCACCTGCAGGACAGTGTCGTCCGGCCATGTCATACAGACACTATACAGCCTACCAGACGCGGCAGAGCACAAACAATATTGTGGACGCCGTCGTTTGCCATCCCAAGCGAACACTGTGCAGCCTGCCAGGTCATAAACAGTAAGGTGGGCGAACGCTGTGCAGCCTGTCAGGTCATGAACAGTAAGGTGGACGATGACGTGTCGTACCCGACGGCGTAGGCAACAAGACTATGTAGCACCCGTACACACTCTCTCCCTTTTCGTCTTTGACTTGTAAGGCCATCCGCTTCATCTATAAAAGGAGATGCGCTCTCTCCTAACAGCGAGAGAGCTCAACAGCTACACAATTTACACGCTCTCAACAGCTGATAAGCTCGGACACACAAAGCATACGCTCCAATACTTAGCGTATATTTGAGCATCCGTCACTCTCTTCTACTCGGTTCAGAGTTCGACTGGGTCTCTAACACCCCCTTCTCATTACTTACTCGTTTGTAATTCCACAGCAAACTTCGAGCACCTAGGCCCAGGAATAAAGTCACCGACCGACTAAAACTGGATATAGGGCATGTTGCATATGTTGCACACATATGTTGCAAGTGTTTTATCTGGATGTTATGTATATTCGCAATGGATTTGCAGGTGTGTGTTTTTTCAAGCGCTTCAGACGCATGTTTCAAGTGTTTCATCTGCCATCTTTTGTATGTTGCAAGTGTTGCATCCGGATGTTTCAAAAGTAGATCGGGATGTTGGATATATTGCAATGGTGTTTCAAGTGTATGCCCCAAATATTTTATCTATTTTAGACTTATGTTCCGCAAATATTTTTATCTAGATGTTGTAAAAGTAGATCTGGTATTGCACATGTTGTAGTGGGATCCATCTACCGCAGCCAACTGCTTGCAACTGTTGGGCCCGTGCATGCGTGTGGGAGTGGAGTGGGCGCGTGCGACAAGCACGGAAAATGAAGCATGCACAGATTGAGACGTGGCCCTGTAGGCGCACGTATGCACGGAAAATAGAGCGGCGTGGGCCTCCACGTGAAGCAGGTGCAGACATGCGGACAGACGCAGCAGCATAGACATGTGGGGACGCAGCAGGCGCGAGCTTCCGGACGCTCCCGGATCGGAACGTCCGAATGCACATACGGGCGCTGGCAACTCTGATCCAAAAGCCCATACTGTAGTAGTAGTCGAGGAGCCAACTGGTGGACTCAATTCAATAAATAATTAACAAAAGCCCAGATTGTAGTAGTAGTCGAGGAGCCAACTGGTGGACTCAATTCAATAAATAATTAACAAAAAAAATAATCAAGTTGATCTTTTCACCCAAGTGAACCTTCGGATAATCTCGTTACCCAATCCGCCTTCGGATAAGTATTCTTCGCAAGCCAAAGGTTGGTCCTCGGGCTCTCTATTTCCAGGCATGCGGGATTTGCATCGCCAACCAGCGTCGAGCTCAAAGCCTCAAACCAGTAAAACGATGACTATTGGACTTCCGGTTTTTGCTCTACGCCAATCCAATAAACAACTCTGTAGTTGCGACACCAAACAAACGGCTAAGCTTTAATACAGTTATCTTATCTGCTATCAAAAAAAGTTATCTTATCTGAATTTGTTCATTATCCACAAACGTGGTGAGATGTTTCTTGTGATTCTGTTCATGCATTGCGCAATTTTCTCATGGCGAGCGGTCCCCAAGAAGCGATGGCCTGCTTTGATCAGCGATGGTTTTCATCACGAGCGGAATTTCAATCCGTGCTAAAACAGCAGGTTTACATCCAGACATAACCTTGGGTTTTATAATAATCCCCAAAGGCTTCGAGAATTCGATGTTGCACCGGCCTGCCAACAAAAGGACCAGCTAGTAAAACTTTGGGCCCGTGTGTTCAAGGTCTGGCCCAACTAAAGGTCCTGGCCGGAAGACGACAGCCCATGCCTCCTCACCAAGCTTTTCTCTCTCTGCAGTATATGAACAAAGACAATCACAAATTTGGCCCATCTTTCGAATCTCTACATTCTAGTCCAATCTTTCGAAGATAAAACCCTCAGAAGGTATAAACTTTACCCAAATTCCAAAAAGCTTGACCAAATATTTCATCGAGCAGAAACCCTAGATCAAATATTTGAATTGTTTTGGTTCAATTCTCCAAAAAGTCTAAAACTATAATTAGTGCTAGACTGACCCTCTCTCTTTGTCTTCTTTCTTTTCCTCTTGAACTCTGAGTTCAATCTTTCCCTAATATTAAAATAGAAGTAGTTTCTTTGCCATGGTCTTTTGTTCGATTTTTTTTTTGTTGCGTCCATTTTTTTTTGCCCATCAACCATTAGGCACCTTTAGTTTTTTTTTCTCCGTTCCATGCTTGGTTCATTTTTTTTCTGATTCGGCTCCCTCATTTGGTACTGTGTCCCACTTCGTTGATTGTATGGTTTTTTCAGCCACCTCGTTACCATCTGGCTCCCTAATTTCTATTTTTCCCGATTACCTCTTATATGATATATTTTTCTGTTTTTTCATTAACATAAAAAATAAATAATAAAATGCAACATTATGGATCTTTGAACCTTAACCCTTCCCTAATAAATAAACCAAAATTGTTGATGTAATTTTGATTACGAAAAAAACTTATTTTTATTAGTACCAGAATGAGCTGACGATCAAGTAATCAAATCGAAAATCTTGAGCAGTTTGTTATCTTCCAATCCGGTCTAAATAAATGCCTCTAAGTTGTACGTATGTACCAGTGCAATTCTCGATGTAAAATCGAGAGAGGTCTCTCGTTGTAATCATCAGCGAACAAACGAGTCCTTAACAAGTTAGTAACTAACTATTTGTTGACTTACAGATTTTTATAGGTTCTTAAAGAAAGTCATGAAACTCAATGTTTAATTGTACCAATACATTAATAGTATGAAAAATAACTTATGATATATTTATGAGCAAAGATTTCTCTATTTTTAACGGAAGAAAAAATCTATCAACATTATATTTTAAATTCGATACAGGACTAATACCATTAGTCGTAGTTTGCCAACATTAACTTATATTATCGATGTCATGGCCATCATAGAATAAATCATACATTTTAAATTTTATAAAAAGGGTAAAATATAAATAGATATGTACCATTGGTATCCTCATATACTATAAATGTTTAATAGTTTTTTTCCTCGTGTTGTAACACACAGACAAGTTTGCTAGTACAATGTAAAAGGAGCTTTACTCCATCCTAGTCTGCCTCTAGCCTAGGGCCCACATGGATTTTTTTTATATCTATAACATCTAGGGCCCACATGTAAATGCAGCGGTGGGGGCGCCGGGCGCGGATCTGGCGGTATGGTGGACGCGGGCACGTGGCACGCCTGGGTGGGGCTGCCGTTGTCGATTTGGGATTGGCGGGTGACGACCCCGCGCCTGATTTGTGGCCGGTGGATGGTGGGGCTAGTCTCGGCTGTGGGAGCGAGCGTTGAGCCCCGTGCGGTGACATGGTCGCGAGCAGCCATCTGTTTTCGCGGGCTTTTACGACCGGCGCGCGACGAGTTCACGCGCTTTTGCAAGCCAGCTGCTCTACCCTCCGCCGTCGTCGAGGTTGGCCGAGCAGACCTTGTGAGTCCCGCCATGGTCTCTAGAGCGCGGCGGCGGCGGATCCGGCTCCAGGTATGCCTCTCCTCCTCTTCTACGATCTGTGATTTGTCTTTCCATATAAAAAAATGTTTCTCATGATCTGTGATCTGTGGATCTGTGATCTTGTGATTTGTGATTGTCTGAAGGTAGAAAAAGGCCGAAGGCTGGAGGTAGAAGAAGGGTGGAAGCTGTTGGATCTTAATCCTATGGTGCAAAAAAATTCATGTATTGAAACTACATAAAACACATGATTGTGTAGTAGACAGACTATTTCCATAATTTTATTAGAAAAGAAAAAATAGAGAATTTGGTCTAGTTTTAAAGGAAAACTGTGCAAAAAAAACTTACAACTATAAGACGAAAACTACTCAACGAACAATTAAAAATAACCTAGCAAACTTGCCGCACTAAAGACAGCTAAACACACTATGCCAATCAACTAGACAACTCACTTAAGAGTTAAGATATCACAATCTAAACAAGACTAGTCAAGCACAACTACTGCAGCTAGAGGATTTGACTGACAAACAACGAGGAAAACACACAACTATAAAAACCACTAGAGCGAACTGAGCCTAGCTCGATCAGTTGGTTAAGTTTATTGTGGTAGAACCTGTCTACCTAAGTTTCAGTCCTCGACTTGGACACACGTGCTCGTATTTTCTAGGATTTATTTCAGGATTTAGCGACGTGTCCATCAACAGCAAAGTGTTTGTGGTGACTTTGTCAATCTCGAGATTTCCCGGACTAACTTAGTTCTTCGGGGGTGTTCATAGGTGTAGAATATGCATGCATATGTTTGTAAGGGTGAGTGTAGGCTGGTGTACACGAGCGTATGCATTTATACTAAGATTCGCAAAAAAAAAGTAAAGACGGCTAGCAATTACCATGAAAAGACATCAATAAAACCTTGATGAAACACTAACACCACCGGCAAAACGTATGTCAAGCAAACAACATAAATGACAGCTACAAGGAACTACTCCCTCTGTCCCAAAAGACTGCAGTTCTACGGTTTGAAATTTGTCCAACAAAAAATGCTCATGTAGCTAACAGGGTAAAGGTAGCAGGGGTACCGAACCCGACACGTATCCACATCTCACGTAAAAGAAAGACACCATGGCCATAAAAAATCCAAAAGACATACTGGCAGACACGTGGACACTCACCCTTCCATACGTTTTAACCCTAGCTATGAATACGTACCTGCTAAACAGAGCTGCAAAGGGAGGCCGTCGGCCTTTCCCAGGAGCATTTTCGTCATTTGCCAACTACATTGGTTCCCGAGCCTAGTTCTAAAATTGCAATATTTTTGGAAGGGAGGGACTAAGAAAAATACTACCGCCTCTGACAAAAAGCGGCACTAGAAAAACTGAAGGCAGAACTAAAAAGAAGGCTGATAGCTGACATGCCATCAGAAGATTATTAACAGGTCAAAAGGCAAGATGGACAAGGGTTGCCTCAGGTCAAAGCGGCCATGATCTCAAGCTTCTCTCTCCGCGTTCTCTCTCTCTTCTGTGGCTTCTCTCACCTGACAAAAAAATAATCTATCCAAAAATAGGAAAAACACCATCGCTACTAGCTCCTATATACGACATCCAAGCCTGTTTCTGGAACTCATCAGCATCCACCGTTTGGGTTCCAGGTTTGGCAGGAGTGGCTTGGTCCTCTTAGCCGCTGCCGGAGAAACCTGCTGACAACGGACTCGCCGGCGGTGGCTTCAGCGGACGGTTCATCTCCCGCCAAAGGCCGCGCTGCGCTGACGGTTGCCGCCGCCACCGCCGAAAACACCAAGAACACCATGATCACCGGCACGACGAACCTCCTCACCGCGGCCATGATCTCAAGCTTCTCTCTCTCTTCTGTGGCTTCTCTCACCTCGGCTCGGAGCTAGAGCTAGCTTTACAATGCGCAAGCTGTGTGCTTTGACACGCTAATCGCTGGTCCAACAAACACATTATATATAGGGATCAGTAGCGCCGTGGATACAATTAGTCACAGCATTGTACGCGGCAGTTGCTTGCGCGTTACGTGATCGACGAGACTTGCATTGGCGCGTATATTTGAATTCCGTTCGACAAATAAAAAGAACGCCAAGTTCTTCGAACTTTACACCGAAATACAGCACATAAGCCTGCGACTTCACAATACAAAATTTTGGTTTTTGTGAGAAGCGAGAAATACTATACGTAGCTTTCGACAGTGAACTAGCCCTGGCCGAAGCAATCTGTGTACCAACCGCCGGCATTTGAAAACAAACTTACACATATTTCAACTGCACAAAGTTTGTAGTGTGTAGGAATTGAAGTGTTGTTGCGTTGCTGTCATGAAGGCCACCTTAATTATGTAGACTTCGAATTACGATCCATGGGACGTACGTTGCTGGTCAACGATAATGATGTGCAACATGTCGTTTATTCAACACAACTCGTTTTCATGGTCAAAACCTTGGATTTCTTATGGAATACGACACTGTGCCCTTCCACTGCTGTTGCTTGGTCAAAGTTTTGTGTTTTCTGTCCAAGTAAGAGTCCCATGTATAAATTTCCAAGAAAATACGTTAAGTTGTACTTGCCATAATATCAAAGCTAAGAATTTTATCTTATAATATTACTATAATTGGAGACTTCTTTTGGAGACTACGGCAATAGAGATTTTCGCCAAAAATGGATGGTTGTCTTTTCATAGGCTTAGGACTAAATTTCAGTCACCTTTTAATCACCCCGTTTGGCATTTTAGGGACTAAAAGTGACTAATATTTTTTTTAAATAAAAGTGACTAAAGTTTAGTCACCCCAAACCAAACAGGCCCTTAGTGATTAGTTGGCTCTTTTAGAGAATCTCTAAGAGTCTTTCCAAAATTTACTCTCTAAATTATCATCTAGAAAATTATTTGAGTAATTTGTTTTAAAAAAATTATTTGAGTAAAATCGTTTTCTATATCTTTGTATCCTCCAACAACTTTTTTTATATCCTATATATGCGCACTCTAAAGAGCCATCCTCACTCTCTATCTTTGGCTAGCGAGAAATACGAAACATAGGTTGTCTATATATTTTGAGATCCAGTTAAAGAGGCCGTTAGAGCGTATTTTTTCACTAAAATCTCTATTTCTAAAAAATAGAAAGAATATAAAGAGTCTCTTGGAACTGCTCTTAGATACTTTATTTGCTTCTGCTGCTTTTTGAGAGCTTTTTTCCGCTAGAGCTTTGAACTTTGTAATAATGAATGAATGATTGTGTGCAAAACTGTTGATGAGGCCAAAATAAAATTTATTTTTCTAAAAAAAATCAACACAGTGCTTAAAAGATGAGAGGGAGATCATTTTATTTTAACTAAACACATTAATTGAATCGGGATGAAAAAGTATATAATAGAGTAATTTAATTTGTAGCCGAAGTATATTGCAACCAGATAAGGATAGGAATACCTGCCTAAATATTGTTTTAGAAAATAAGAAAGAGCAAAAATAGAAATTTTGGCTACTTGTGCACCCCCAAATTACTACCATTACTAGCCCGTGCAACAATAATTGATGAACTAGCTAGTAAAGCTGAACAATCATCATTTCATACTCCTACCTTCATATGTCAAGTAGTGTCTAGTATTCCACATTCCTCTGGTAGTATACCAAAGTTCCAAAAATTCAAGTGACATAAAAGGATCATCACTTTCTTCAGATAAAAGCTGTAAAAAAGTCTAAGAAGTGCCAGGGCAGGACATTTCGCAAGTTAATTATGTCTACCTTCTTTCTACACAGAAATAGTTCTTCAATTCCATAGCACATGCAGTATGAGTAATCCTCTCGTTCTCTGGTTCCCTGTCCATAATTACACGGTCATGATGTCTGTTTCTAACGTCAATTTGGGTTACAATTTCTGAAATTTCAGAGCATGAGATTTGACCTATAGGAACGCAGCTCCAAGCTGCAGAAGTGAGCACAAGTGACTGATATTTCCATGACAGGTCGACGTCAAGACTCAAGAGCCAAATACATTTCTGTATTGCAAGTACCACACGGTAAGGGAATCGAACTTGACTGGGAGACTCGGTGACTTGGTGACAGGTTTAGGTGTTCACTGAGTCAAGATCCTACCCTTTTGTAAGCAATAAAGGGAGCTCAGTTGGAAAAACAATTATAATTGACGTGTACCGGATTGTTAATTAGTCATCGCCAAGTCCTACTTTCACCGATGCACAGTATATGCATGTATGAGAAAGAAGTTATTTAATGATAGATGCAATTAAGGATGCTAAGGTTAACACTAAAAAAATAATTCAAAGTTGTCTACAAATTGTAGAACAACGAGTATTTCAAAGATTATAAAAAAGGTTAAACACAAGAGGTATTTTGTGTTCAATGGAGTATATTATTTCAAATTCCTCGGATGATTTGCTCATGGCAACAAAAATTCTGGTGAAAAAAAAGTAAGATTGAAAGAGTACAGTTGGTTCTCCAAACACACTGCAAGTTTGGCCACAGTACGTTGAATTCAGTTGCTGGTAACGATAATTATTAATCTAATGCATGGACGACGCCCATTGGCAAAGACCAACTAGGCAACTAGTGCGCACAGCTCCGGGAGACTATTGAGCTATATTTTGTTGAGATTATTGATAAAGTCATCCAGACCTAGTTAAACCTTAGTGTCGAGATCAAATATGATATTAAGCAATATCTCATTATTTTAAACATATAGATAATGTCCAACATGATATCCAATGATGTCAATACAAAAAGAACTAAGTATTGTATTATTGATTAGTATTAGAATATAGAGGATGTTTGAAGCTCAAAATTGTTTTTTTATCAGTACTGTATACTTGACATAATGATTGAATGGCAAGTCATTCCGGTAATTTTCTATCAAGCGTCCTGTCGGTAATTTTCTGTCTGGTTCACCATTCATCGTCAGAAAAATATTTTTTTGTAGATACAGTAATTTTCCTGTCGGTTTTTGCGCCGACAGAGGAATTCACGATTCCAGTAGTGCATGGCTAATTCATAATGCTCTCACAGGTCACAGTATTAGTAAAGCTGGAGTTTGGCATATATATAGTCACATTTGTCAAGCATTGAGCCATAATAGCTCAAGCACAAGTTGTCTCGTCAAGGAAACAAGGCAATGCTTGGGGCCGAACCGAACCGAGTCAAAATTATGCTCCAGCCGAGACAGCTGACGAGCCTTCTTGACCTTTTGTGCTCGTCCTACTACATGGTGCACTTGTGCTGGTGCTGCAAGCTGCCACCTACTCTACAGTACATTTCTGATGAATCTAGACATGAGAAAAAACAAGTAAAATTATCTCCGTATATGCTCATATAGAATATAATCATGGTTCCACAAGTGTCATGGATGAACCTAAAATTCTGTACGAGGGAGTTATTTTAACATGGGAAGTATATATAGCCCCTGACCTCCAAAAACAAACAAATAAAAGAACACCCTACATAAGTACGTACATTAACAAGTTACTAGTACAAATTGATGTACTGATGGCTGGGTTGCGTGCCATGCGTCAGCTTCTGCAAGACTGCAACTCATGGTGGTGGTGGGCATCCGTTGTTTGGGCTCCAAGTTGTACACGAGGGACCTGGCCCGTTGAGCCGCTGCCAATATAGCTGCCGGATGAACCTGACGATGGAGTCGCCGACGGCGGCCTCTCCGGGCAGTTCTTCTTCTGGCAGAGGCCGCGCCGCGGCCGAGCCGAGCGCCATCGAGAACACCATGGCCAGCATGATCACCGCCGGCAGCACGAGGTTCTTGTTCTTCAGCACGGCCATGGTCGATGATCTCAAGATTGTATCTCTGCACGATTGAGGTTCTTTGCAATGTGCAAGATGTAGGATTTGATACGCTAAGCTGTTGCTGAAGGAACTATTATATAGAGAGAAGGAAGGCGTTGTCCGCGGAAGTTGCCTGCTCGTTACGTGGGACGACTTGGCGCGGGCATTTGAATTCAAATCGACGAGTAGAACGCCAAGTCGCCGATAGTGGGAGCTTTACAACGAAATGCTACAAAGCTAGCTAAGCCTGAGAATTGTCGGCGTAACCATCTTTAGTAGTTCTTGTGTGATGTCAGTAAGCACGTTGCTTTCAACGGTAGGCTGGCTGGCCGTGGCCTAAGCAATGTGAAATGCGTATTCGTGCCGGGGAATTGAGGAAAACCTTGTCAGCCGTTGATCAGTCACGAAAACCGTCTGATTGGACGCAACTTGCAGTCCTACTACCACTACCAAATTGTCCTGTATGGTTGCGCTGCTGTAAGCATAGAAGACCTTGTTGTGTCTTTGTTTGACTTCGAATTCCATCTCCATGAGACGTGCCTTGCTGGTCTATTGTAATTTATATGAGGACTCGTTTTGTGTATAGTCAAATTATGGATTCCTTAGGGAATACGACAGCGTGCTCTCCCACTATTGTTCATTCGTTGGTCAGAGTTTCAGGTATTTTCTTTGCGAAACTCGTAATTCTTTTATTCAAGTCAAAGTCCCTGCAAATCTCCATGAAAAAAAACAGGAGATATTTTCCTCTGAGCTCTGAGCAAAGAATAATCAACCTTTCATTTTCCTAGCTCTGAATGACTAATACACATATGAAAGTCCATTTCTTTCCTACGATATTGAAGGCTCACCAGTGATCACTTTGTCGTATACAACTATAGTAGATTATTTCGATTCTACATACACTATGAGATTAGAGTTGCCTTATACTCCCTTCGTTCCAAATTACAAGTCATTCCAACTTTTTTAAGAGTCAAAGCATCTCAAGTTTGACCAAAATTATAGAGAAATTTATAAAGATTCATCACATCAAATAGACATATTATGAAAATATAATTAATTAAGAATCTAATGATATACTTATTTGGTATCATAAATATTATGAAAAATATAATTAATTAAGAATCTAATGATATACTTATTTGGTATCATAAATGTTATTATTTTATTATATAAATTTGATCAAACTTGAGATGTTTTGCCTCTCAAAAAAAATAGAATGGCTTATAATTTGGACGGAGAAGTAGCTCCTTAGTCATGATGCTCATTTCAACCATATTGGCATTAGGAATATTTCTGAAATTCACAGAGGAGATTCTACACCATGCTACTCTAAACTGAAGCAGGGGAACGGATTGCTTGTACCATACGGTCAGGGAACTTGACTCTGTTACAGAGAGAGATCCACAGGAGTATGTACCGTGTCAAGATCCTCTCTTCTGTAGTAACCACAGAGTCAGTGGGGAAAAGCTTATCAGCAAGTAACCACAGCTAATCACCAGGTTAGATTTGGTCGAAGTACCTGATTTTTTTTTTAAACGAACCGGCAGGAGAGCTGCCCGCTATATTAAAAAGAAGGAACGTCCAGACGGACACTGTACAAACTCAGTCAACTTGACTCTGTACACAACTAGAAAATCAAAAAACACAATAAACACAATTTGAAAACTAGGAGAGAAGTTGAAGGAAAGTAGAAAGGTGCTTTGCTCCCGCCAAGATCCACAGTCTCGCCTCGTCTTTGATTCTCTGAAGAACCATAAAATTGGTGGACTCTGTGTGCTCAAAAACTCTCGAATTCCTCTCCTTCCAAACTTCCCAGCAAACTAGTATAATGAGCGAACGTAGGCCTTTCCTCCTCGTACTCGGCGCATTTGACATCGCCGTCCACCAGTTCTCAAGTGTCTCGCTATGTGGCCATGCACTCGGGTGTAGGTTGGAGTTTTGTGCCCAGGTGGCAATTTCCTTCCAGAGGCGCTTCGTGAATCTGCAGTCCCTGAAAAGATGCAGGCCTGTCTCCGCATGAAGCCAGCATAGTGTGCAGGTTCCTTGGTTTGGCCACCTCCGAGCTTCCAATCTATCAGTGGTCCAAACTCGGTTTTGAATCACAAGCCAACTGAAGAATTTGCATTTAGGCGGTGCCCAAGGTTTCCAAATGAGTGCCTCAAAGTTATTTTTGGTTGCACCAATAAACTGGGCATGGTAAGCAGAGGATGTTGTGTATTCACCATTTTCCTCAAATTTCTAGGAAAGGTTATCTGGCGTGCCCGTTCTTAGAATTATGCGCCTAGTTGCTTGCCATATATGTGTGTATTCAGCTAAGTGCTGGGCAGAGAAATTATGATGCTGAAGGTTGATGTCGTGAATCCAATTATTATCAAGGAGTGCCTGTTGCAGAGTTCTATTTTTCCTTCTGGAGATGGCAAAGAGGTGCGGCGCTACGTCGCATGGCCGCTGACCATCTAGCCATGCACTCGACCAGAACAATGCTCTTTTTCCGTCTCCTATTGTTAAAGTTGTGGATGCCACAAAAAGGAGCTGATCGGTCGTGTTACATGGGGTTTCATCCCCAAGACTACCATCAGAACTTGCTGACCATTGTCGCCATAGCCATCTCAACCTTAATGCCCTTGCAAACTTCCCTAGATGGAGGATGCTCAAGCCTCCAGAATATTTGGGTCTAGCTGACCTCGGCCAATTGACCTTCCATTTTCCTCCTGTTAGCGTCTCGGCGCCTGCCCACAGGAACCTCTTCCTCTGCCGATCGATGTCCTTGATTGTCTCTTTTGGTGCACGGAGGGATGTGAGGAAGTAGACTGCTTGCGAAGTAAGGACCGCTTTAACCAGAGTCGAGCGACCTGCTGGGTTAATTTGGCGCCCATTCCAAGCAGTGAGCTTGCTGACCGTTTTGTCTACCAGAGGCTGGAAGTCCACATGCCTTAGGCGCTGATGTGTTAACGGTAGGCCTAGGTATTTGGTTGGGAAGCATGAAATTTCCGTTGGAGAGCCAGCAAGGATTTCATTTAGATTTAACCCTTCACACCGTATAGGGATGATTGTGGATTTCTGAAAGTTGGTTTTCAGTCCTGAAGCCTCGCCAAACAAGGTTAGGAGCTCGGCCATAGCTAAGATGTCTTCCCTTGTTGGCTTGACAAAAATGGCGGTGTCGTCAGCATACATTGAAGCTCTAATTTGAGTTGTTCTTCCCCTCAGCCTGGACAAATGTCCTTTTTCGGTTGCTAGATCAAGCAATTTTTGCAGTGGATCCATTGCTATGACAAACAATAGAGGTGACAGCGGATCGCCTTGACGAAGCCCTCTACCATGTTTGATAGGCGCGTTTGGGATGCCATTCAATAGAAACCTCGTCGAAGAGGTGAAGAGAAGTGCAGCGATCCAGTCTTGCCATCGACTAGGAAATCCAAGCTTATTCAACAGAGTGAGGAGATATTCCCATCTAACTGAATCAAATGCTTTGGCGATGTCGAGCTTGAGGAATATTGTTGGCAGCTTAGAATTGTGGTAGCGTCTTATTGCATTGCGGACGACCATGTAGTTGTCATGGATGCTTCGTCTTTTGATGAAAGCACTTTGCGTTGGGGAGACAATGGAACTCATATGGGGCGCTAGCCGTAATGCAAGTACCTTGGCGATTATTTTGGCAAAGGAATGAATCAGGCTGATAGGTCGAAAGTCTGTAATAGCTTCAGCACCATCCTTTTTGGGAATCAAAACCACGTTGGCTGAGTTGAGGAGTGCAAGACTGTTTGTCCGTAGTGAATGGAAGGCATTCGCCGCATTGACGATATCAACCTTGACGATGTCCCAGCATGATCTGAAGAAGGCGCCAGTGTATCCATCTGGCCCCGGTGCTTTGTCAAACGGCATTTGGTGGATAGCATGTTTTATCTCCTCTTCAGTAAATGTTGCGTCCAGTCCACTAAGATCATGGGATGGCAGGTTCAGCTCATCCCAGTTGATGTCATGCTGCCGTGCTGGAGGGTGTCCCATGAATTTTGAGTAATGGTCCTGTATTACAGAAGCTTTGTCATCATGGTTTATTGCCCAGCCATGGCCGTGTCGCAATCTTTGGATGTGGTTTTTCCTTCTCCTCGCATTTACTTTACGGTAAAAATATTTTGTGTTAGCATCGCCCAGCTTGATGGACGACAGTCTCGATGCTTGTTTACATCTAGCTCTTTCGATCACTGCTAGCCCCAAAATTCTTTTCTTGAGCTTAGCCCGTAGAAGCAGCTCAGCAGCCGTGAGACTTCTATTTTCTTGGGCGATATCGAGCCTTAGGATGATCTCTTGCGCCATGAAGAAAAGTTTTTTGGCGTCAGAGTTGATTTCCTTGCTCCATGCTTTCAGTTTTTGCGAAGTAGAATGCAGTTTGTGGCACAGGACATGAAACGGCTCATGGTGGTCCGTTGGAGTATCCCATGCAGTCCTGACTACATCTTTGAATCCTGGGAGTTTGACCCAATAATTTTCAAACTTGAATGAACTTGGTCTTCTAGGTCCCGATTGGTTGGATAGCAGCAGAGGGCAATGGTCAGAGAGTGATGTTGACAACACATTTAGGATGTGGTTGCTGAAGGTAGCGTCCCATTCTGGTTACAGAAAAAGCGGTCGAGTCTTGACATTGTGGGTCGTTGCCTCTCATTGCTCCAAGTGAATTTCCTGTTCTGAAGGCTAATTTCAGACAGATCACACTCATCTAGCATCTCACGGAAGTGGCGCATTAGGCGTGGGCTTAGGTTCCTGTTGTTTTTGTCTGCAGCTCTATAGATGAGGTTGAAATCGCCCGTGATGAGCCACTGCATGCTTGGCGCTGGCTTTAGCGCTTTTAATTCATCAAGAAAGCGTAGCTTGTCTGCACTACGACGCGATGGTCCGTACACTACTGTAAGCAGGAAGCTGGCGTCCGAGTTTTTTAGCTGAACGTTCGCCAAGACGTGGAATTCTCCGATGGTGATGTCAGTGCAGCTTACACGACATTCGTTCCATAGTATGATGATGCCCCCACGCGTTTGAGAAGACCCTGATGCCGGCTTGTAAGCAAACTGACTCAGGCGATGGCCACCAAGGTACGAAGCATCATATTGACAGATTTGGGATAGCTTGGTTTCTTGAGATGAGATATACATCTTCATCTTTGGAAGGGGGCTAGCGTTGCGTGCAATCCATCAACTTCATTCTTTTTATGTTGAGAAGTACTAACAGCACCTAATGTGCTCCATTTTTTCTTCCTGTTTGACTTTCCTTGCAACAGGATAAACTTAGGACACTTATGGTATGCCACACCACCGTGCATGTGATTTCATAATTATTCCATCCTCCATCTCACTTTATAGTCTGAATTCGCAGCACTACGTACAATCATATATACATGAGATATCTGCTGAGATCGCCATGGAAGGCAGAGGTCAAGCCTTAATAGTGACTCCTGCGTCGGCTTGTGCCGGAATAATAATACATGAGCGATTCAGTACCTCTCCGCTTCAACTGATGACCTATCCACTCATTTATTTTATAGCGCTGTTCCTCCCAAATGTCATAAAGGACTACTAATTGCTGAGGAGATCACACATGAAAGGAGCTTAGTTGACTACGTATGCAGCAGATTGCAATGATGCCGGTGACTATCAAGGAGAATGCAACTACATAACCAATCTACTGCTCTAATAGCTGTCTAGCTCGTCAAATATCTACTTCATAATATAAAATGATCACGCTTTTTTTTTTTGAGGAAATCACGTATTTTGTTTCTACGACAATCCGGAGGGAAGATTGCTGGTATATGCCTGGAGCCCCTTTCTATGTAAAAGAAGCGTAATTACTAGATCTAGTGACATTTTTATAAACCTCCAAGAGTGTATTTGTAAAGTCTTCACTCTCGATAATCTTCTCTTCTCTCCTTATTGGCCAAATCCCAATAGTTGCGCCCTCCATGCTCAGCAGTTAGCACAAAACAGATTTTCGGAGAGATACAAGGATGATACTGAAGACTAGCTATCCAAAAGCAGTAAGGCTCCACCACGGGCGTCCGTCCCACATCCGTCCGTCCGGACGTTCCTAGCTGGGCCTGTGGACCGGCCCACACGTCTGCTCCCCTAACCACGGCATACATGGTTTATAAAAAAAAAAGAGCGATATTTACCAAATCCGCATCGGCCGCATCCGCCCCGGTGTTTCCCACCACCGCACCACGGTCCACATTCTCCCCCAACTCCAGCTCCTGCTTCGCCGCGCTGCCCTACCACTCCTGACGCTACTCTGGCTCTATGCGCTCGCCCTGCTGCTCCTGCCGCTCCTCCTGCTCCTATTCCGCGTGCCTGCCCCGCTGCTCCTGCCCCGGCCGACGACGCCGACAGGCGCCGCCAGCGCAAGGAGAAGCGTCGAGCCCTGACGCGGAAGCCCTCCGGCTTCACCTACTGCTACGGCTGCGGCGCGTTGGCGCCCCGATGTAGACGGCGGCGGAGGCCGCACCGGGATATGATGCATGTTGCAAGTGTATAATTTAAATGTTTAAGATGTTTTAGAGGTATGTTGCAAGTGTTTCATAAGGATGTTACAAAAGTAGATCGGGATGTTACATATGTTGCAATGGCTGTACACATATGTTTTTAACCGAATCAGCAAGGGAGTCCCCTACCTATTTTCTTGTTTTTCAATTAAATAAAAGAATGAGCAGTACAGATACAATAAAATTACAAGGCATCAAAGCCCAAAAGGGAAAAGAATAGAGACAAGTACATTATGTAAAGCTGTCTCTCCACAAATTGAGTAAAGTTTGTCTGGCTGGTTTGGCTTTTGTGCATACAAAGCCAAGTTCTTCTATGACCATTGTCAAAAATCACACCATTTTTTACCAACCAGATTGCCCAACAAGTGGTGATGATGATTTCCCTGAAGATGATGCTTCCAAATGCTTCCCTAGCTTCTATAACCATGTCGAGTGGCTGCAGGTTCATGTTCCAGCTGATGGGAATAGTGTTCCAACAAGATATACTGAAGGGGCATTCAAACAACAGGTGAAAGAGTGTTTCTTCATGCCCTGTGCTACATAGAACACAACTATAATATCGGGTTCATAAATCCGGGGTCCCCAATGGATCCGTTTCCCTACAATACTTGGCCCAGCAGACGGCGCAGCGACAACGCGTGTCTATGTCGGCCTAGATACACAATGACAAGCCGAGACCACGATTTGGTCCCTGACCGGCACCTCCTGCAAGGAGACCTGGTCGGAGCCCCGATCGGAAGGCCTGGCCGAGGTGGGACCGCGGTCCGACTCTGACCTCATTCCTCCGACCGAGGATATACTGGACCTTTGCTCGCCTCTCTTTCCCGACCGACACGATCGAAGCTGACTGGGAACGACCGACCAGGATGCCTGCTCGGTGTGGGCCCGGGGAGCAGGCGGAGCAGATAAGGTAAGACGCTCAAGTCAACCGCAATACCGAGAACCGTATCCTGCCATGTCCTACGCACTTGCAGGACGGTGCCGTCAGGCCATGTCATACGGACACTATACAGCCTGCCAGACACGGCAGAGCACAAACAGTATTGTGGGCGCCGTCGTTTGCTGTCCTAGGCGAACATTGTGCAGCCTGCCAGGTCATGAACAGTAAGGTGGGCGAACACTGTGCAGCATGTCAGGTCATGAACTGTAAGGTGGGCGAACACTGTGTAGCCTGCCAGGTACAGCAGGACATGACTGTAGGTGTGGGCGATGGCATGCCGTACCTGACGACATGGGCAACAAGACTATGTAGCACCCGTACACACTCTCCCTTTCCGTCTTTGACTTATTAGGTCATCCCTTTCATCTATAAAAGGGGATGCGCTCTCTCCTAACAGCGAGAGAGCTCGACAGCTACTCAGTCTATATGCTCTCAACAACTTATTAGCTCAGACACATAGAGCATACGCTCTAATACTTAGCTCATATTTGAGCATCCGTCACTCTCTTCTACTCGGTTCAGAGACCGACTGGGCCCCTAACACCTCCTTCTCATTTCTTACTCGTTTATAACCCCACAGCAAACTTCGAGCACCTAGACTCAGGAATAAAGTCACCGACCGACTGAAACTGGATGTAGGGCACATTGCCTGAACCAGTATAAATTCTGTGTTATCGTGTGCTAGGCCACATCCGATCACAACGCATGGCAAAACTATAAATATTTATTTGTTGGTCACATTTTGCACCGATATATAATCTTCAAGATACATATTCTTTCGCCTCAGAAGATTTCTTGTATTGAGCCTGTCTCTAAGAAGAAGCCAGAAGAAAAACTTGCGCTTGCCCAAGTTGCTTGAACCCCAAAGCCATGAGAAAACAGGGGATGTTGTACACGTATGTTGCAATTGCAAGCGTCTGTCCCCAACGTTTAATCTGTTTTTTCAGACTTAAGTTGCAAGTATGTTTATCTAGATGTTGCATATGTTGCACACATATGTTGTAAGTGTTTTATCTGGATGTTATATATGTTTGTAATGGCTTTTCAAGTGTTTGTTTTCAAGTGCTTCAGACGCATGTTTCAAGTGTTTCATCTGTCATCTTTTGTATGTTGCAAGTGTTGTATCTGGATGTTTCAAAAGTAGATCGGGATGTTAGACATACTGCAATGATGTTTTAAGTGTATGCCCTAAATATTTCATCTATTTTAGACTTATATTGCAAATATTTTATCTAGATGTTGCAAAAATAGATCTGGTGTTGTACATATTGTAGTGGGACCCATCTGCTTATAGCTGTCGGACCCGTGCATGCGTGTGGGAGTAGAGGCGGCGCGAGCGATAGGCACGGGAAATAGAGCAGGCACATATTGAGATGTGGCCCTGTGTAGGCGCACGCATGCACGGGAAATAGAGCGGCGCGGGCCTCCATGTGCAGACATACGGACAGACGCAGCAGCATGCGCATGTGGGGACGCAGCAGGCGCGAGCTTCCGGACGCTCCCGGATTGGACGTCCGAACGCACTTAGGGGTGCTGGCAACTCTGATCCAAAAGCCCATATTGTAGTAGTAGTCGAGGAGCCAACTGGTGGACTCAATTCAATAAATAATTCACAAAAAAAATAAACAAGTTGATCTTTTCACAAGGCCCAAGTGTCAAATACTAATTCCTAATCCTAATCTAAACAAGGCCCAAGTGAACCTTCGGATAATCTCGTTACCCAATCCGCCTTCGGATAAGTATTCTTCGCAAGCCAAAGGTTGGACCTCGGGCTCTCTATTTCCAGGCATGCGGGATTTGCATCGCCAACCAGCGTCGAGCTCAAAGCCTCAAACCTATTGGACTTCCGGTTTTTGCTCTACGCCAATCCAATAAACAACTCTGTAGTTGCCACACCAAACAAACGGCTAAGCTTTAATACAGTTATCTTATCTGAATTTGTTCATTATCCACAAACGTGGTGAGATGTTTCTTGTGATTCTGTTCATGCATCGCGCAATTTTCTCATGGCTTTCATCACGAGCGGTCCCCAAGAAGCGATGGCCTGCTTTGATCAGCGATGGTTTTCATCACGAGCGGAATTTCAATCCGTGCTAAAACAGCAGGTTTACATCCAGACATAACCTTGGGTTTTATAATAATCCCCAAAGGCTTCGAGAATTCGATGTTGCACCGGCCTGCCAACAAAAGGACCAGCTAGTAAAACTTTGGGCCCGTGTGTTCAAGGTCTGGCCCAACTAAAGGTCCTGGCCGGAAGACGACAGCCCATGCCTCCTGACCAATCTTTTCTCTCTCTGCAGTACTAGAAAACCAGGCGCGGCAAAGCCGCGTCCTTATTGGAGCAACCAGCCTGTGACAACGACGAAATGGTTGAAATTCACCTCAAGTTTTTAAGTGACTTGGAGATCGGGATACGAGGACATGAGCTATAAAGTTTTTGACATATAGGAGCAACAAAGTAAATATCGTGCATGCTGATGTAGCAATGTGATATATTTTTAGCAATTGCAAGAATGACTACTAACAAGCTGAGAGAAGGCATAAACGATCAAATTTAATTGGAGGTTGCACTGACATTGTTTGATATGTGAACGTTGTTTCAGAAATAATCTTGGTGAAAGGGTGTTCACTTAGATCACTTATTATACCGTTAAATTTGTCTGTCTTCAAGATAGTATAAAGCAAATGATGATAAAACAGGCTTCATGTAATTATAGCTAAAAACTGAATATTTTATGTAGCTAAATTTATAGTTATGGATAAAGCCAGCTGCGAGCGTATGAAGATAGCGCCAACGATCCCTATCAGAGTGTGACATTTTTTATCACTATCTTTAGTTATCAAACATAGAAGTAGCAAAATTTCTATGGGAAGAACATAAAAGATTGAGCAACTAAAAAAACCTATATTCTAATGTCTTTTTATTACCTTCGTCGGAGTTTTGAAACTTAATGGTATTCAGGTGGTTGCTATATAAGCTTCACTGATGCTTAAGGGCAGATTTCAAGAGTGCAGCCCCTAACTTTATTTAATAATTTCAGAAAAACAACACTTACATATATCTTTAGTGCAAGGAAAATAAAGTGTTTAGGTGTAAATGTTACCATGCCTTGAGAAGAAGAGAGTACAATAATTTTCTGAAAGAGCAACACTTATTCTGTTCTTTTCTTATTCTCTTCCCTTGCTGTATTTTTTGCTATGTTAATTATCTTATTATTTTGGAATCTGGTTGGATATTTCTCTATTTCAAGAGCAAAAGATACATTATGTATATAGAGTATAACCACATTTAACTGTTCCTTTTAATTTTAAGACACATTAGGTATACAGAGTATTACCAAGTTCAACTCGTCCTTTGAATTTCATAAGAGTTTGTGTGTGTGTGCGTGTGTTGAAATTTTTCGCAGAACACATGAGGGGAGTAATAACCCCCTACTAAAACAGAAAGCTGCATCGGTACCAATGTCCAATGAAAAATACAAAAAAATGACCATGAAAAATGATAACTGCTCCAGAACCATAGAGTTCTTGTTTTGCAAATTCATCAATAGTCAAAATAATTTATTAGCACTCAAGATTCCATACATTTAAAAAACCATTTGATCTCTGCAACCTAGAACTCTAGAGCCTTTTATAATTAATTGAACCTGCTTAACAAAATAACATGTTTCATATTTTAAAAAGTTATCAACGGACGTTTCATTAATTATGGAAACTTCCAACTAATTCGTCCCACTGTATACAAAAGGTGAAATGAGATTTGCTCTATTGAGTAAGGTAGCATTCAGAGAGAAGAATAGGAGACATATACCTTTATGCTAGCAGCATGTCCTTGCTGGGTACAGATCAAAGGAGAATGGCCAAACATGAGTTGAAATTATTTTTGTATAACAAGCAATCAGGGATTTGGCATGGCAAGCAGCGCGGTGTCTTTCTGAATCAAGCAGCAGAGGGGTCCACCCTGGTCATTATTAATCAGTAATTTCTCGTCTGAAGCAGAAACCGGTGGACCTTATATGTCACCAAAATGGTGCTGAGCAATCTCCTCAAGTGTTTTCTTGGTCAGCACCTAATTGTTGGCTAATGCTGGATTGTCTGAGGTGATCTTCTATGAGACGAAGATATCCAGGTGGTTCACCAGATCTTTAGCCGACATCGGCAGTCTAAGCCCATGCACCTTTAATTAACTCCACCAGTGAGAGATATTGAATCCTGTTGTGGTACGATTCACATTCCAGCTCCTATAAAAATGAATGGGATTAGAAAGATTAATCAAAATATATTAAGATGTATATTGTGATTATGTGAGTGGCACTGAATGTTTGATTCATCAACTGGAGAGGATTAGAGAATGTACAGGCTAGCAAATTACATTTATAACATTTAAGATATATTTAATCCGTCCTTGAGAGACGCTGGCTGTGGTACCCTGCTGTTCTGGGGCTCGGAGCGTCACGATCCAAGCGAGGGAGGGAGGAGGGAGCAGCTGCGATGGTGACCACCGTGGTTTCGACCGGCACGCCGGAAGATAGAGAAATCAAGGGAGAAGCAGCAAGCAAGCATGTTCGAGGCGAAGCGGCATTTCATCGAGCAGATAGCGCACATCCAGGAGCAGTGGCGAGGGACCCCACGGAGAGGGCTACGGCCTACGGGGGGTGAAAGGGCGGGTCAGCAGGTGTGATGCTTACCAGCGGAAGGAGGTGGTTGCGCATCCATTGGTTCCTACCCCGATCGTCCAGTGAGCCTATACGCGACGGCGGAGATCGCGTGTTCGTGCTGCTGCTGTTGTGCTTGATGGAGTGCTGCTACTACTAGTGCTGCCCAGGGGAAGGGAGGAATGGAGCTCCCTGGCTGCCTCGTCGCTTGGCCGTAGTGGCATTCGCCATGGGGAACGCCTGCGCCGGTGGCCTGCCAGCTGCCGCCACCGCAGCACCCGCGCTGCCGCCCTCTACCCGAGCGAACAGGTCGACGCGCAATGACTCCGTGAGGCTCGAGAGATTTTACGTCGGAGTCTTGGCTTGATGGACGAGGGACTGATCGACCCGCAATTGAACTGGCGACAGCGTCCGTGTGGCTGGACGCGTTCGCGTCTCCTCGCCGATCGCCGCGCCGCCCTTGCTACACGCCGCTCATCCGTCCGAGGAGCAGGACGGGCCAATGGGCCGTGAAGATTCGCGAGCCGTTGGATGGGCAGAGAAGCGGGTAAAGACCCAAACCGCTCCACCATCGGACGGACCACGTTGCTCGTCTGCCTGATTGGACGTCTAATGAGCTAACGGGCGACGTGGCCCGATCCGCTACCCGTCTTTTGGAAGCAGGATTCCTTTATAGAGATACGAACAAAGACAATCACAAATTTTGCCCATCTTTCGAATCTCTACATTCTAGTCCAATCTTTCAAAGATCAAACCCTCAGAAGGTATAAACTTTACCCAAATTCCAAAAAGCTTGACCAAATATTTCATCGAGCTGAAACCCTAGATCAAATATTTGAATTATTTTGGTTCAATTCTCCAAAAATTCTAAAACTATAATTAGTGCTAGACTGACCAACTCTCTCTTTGTCTTCTTTCTTTTCCTCTTGAACCCTGAGTTCAATCTTTCCCTAATATTAAAATAGAAGTAGTTTCTTTGCCATGGTCTTTTGTTCGATTTTTTTTTGTTGCGTCCATTTTTTTTTTTTTTTGCCCATCAACCATTAGGCACCTTTAGTTTTTTTTCTCCCTTCCATGCTTGGTTCATTTCTTTTCTGATTCGGCTCCCTCATTTGGTACCGTGTTCCACTTCGTTCATTGTATGGTTTTTTCAGCCACCTCGTTACCATCTGGCTCCCTAATTTCTATTTTTCCCGATTACCTCTTATATGATATATTTTTCTGTTTTTCATTAACATAAAAAATAAATAATAAAATGCAACATTATGGATCTTTGAACCTTAACCCTTCCCTAATAAATAAACCAAAATTGTTGATGTAATTTTGATTATGAACAAAACTTATTTTTATTAGTACCAGAATGAGCTGACGATCAAGTAATCAAATCGGAAATCTTGAGCAGTTTGTTATCTTCCAATCCAGTCTAAATAAATGCCTCTAAGTTGTATGTATGTACCAGTGCAATTCTCGATGTAAAATCAGAGAGGTCTCTCGTCGTAATCATCAGTGAACAAACAAGTCCTTAACAAGTTAGTAACTGAAAGGACCTAGGATGCCGTCTAGAGGAGGGTGAATAGGCGTTTCTAAAAATTAACACCTTTAAATGCGGAAACGATTAGTAAAGAGAGTTTTTAAAATGAAAACTTCAAATTAAGTGTAGTACCACCCCTCACAAGTTAGCCACAGAGTAAACAAGGTATAAAGAATATATATAGAAGTTACAACCCAGCAATACAAAGTTAGAACAGAGAATGAATATATTAAGCACAGGCAGAAAATACCGGACGTGTCCGGTAGGTATACCGGACGTGTTCTACAGAATAGCCTGTCACAGTGATCAATACCAGACGTGTCTATACCGGACATGTCCGTTATACACGGTTTTAGTGGAACAGCCCTAAACTTGCTTCTTTCGATTTCTAACTTCAAATCAAATTGCAGGTACCTACTAGATATGACAATATACACAGATAACCTGCACAAGAGCAAGAGCAGCACAAATATCGAATGAAATGTGAATTGAGACACAATATTTGTTTTACCGAAGTTCGGACTCGTTCGAGTCCTACTCTTCGTTGAGGGGGGCTGCGGGAGACCCAGCGAAGATCAGCCCTAGAGGATACCACGAAGGTTATTCTAGCCGGAGTCTTTTCCAACTCCTTTTCCTCCTTCCACTAGTTGATTCCAAGGCGGCGGAATCGACCGTTACAAACTTTTCGAGGCACACCACAATCTCTCGGGTGCTCTCCGGAGACGCCTAACCGTCTAGGATTGAAGAGTCCAAGAGTAACAAATGCGAATCACCGAATAGACAATATGTTCAAGTGCTCAAGTGGTGGCTTGCTCTCTTTTTCAAATTCTCTCTTAACCCACCAATGGATTTTGCTATTTGGATCACACACTCACTAAGAGAGGGTTTGGAAGAGTTGGCGAGGCTCAAAACGTGTATAGAAACCAGCAGAATCAGCAGCCTCCAAAGGTGGAGGCTTGGGGATATTTATAGCCCCCTTGGAAAAACTAGCCGTTGCCATACCAGACACGTCTGGTATGACTTACACTGCGCCAACGGTAACTAAGTTATAGTGTCAATGTGAGGCATCGGAACTCCCGATGAATGCTAGAACTCCTGACTCACGTCGGAACTCCCGACCCTCAGCATATTTGAAAACTAAGTAACTGAGTTGAAGTTTATGAGTTGTCGGAACTCCCGACTCATGCTGGAAATTCCGACCGTCGGAACTCCCGACTTACGTCAAAACTCCCGACTCCCAAGGCATTTGAAAACTAGCCATTGGCCTCGGTCGTCCGTACCGGACATGTCCGGTATGAATACCACAGTGAACTCTCCAAGTTAGTTAAAGCGCGAGACGTCGAAACTCCCAACCATTGCCGAAACTCCCAACCGTTAGAACTTTCGACTAACCAACCCAAGAACAATAATTTTACCATTGCTGGGCAAATACCGGACACGTACGGTATTGCCAGACCAGCAAGAAATCAGTTAGCTCTTTTGTCTCTCAAATACTCAAAACTCACATGGGTTGACTTGAGCACTTATGAAACATTATCTATCAACATGATGCATCTCTCTTAATAGTACGGCACACCTATTAAATTCAAGATTAAAGGAAAAACGAATTTATACCGCTTGAGTTGACCTCTTTTGAATTAATGCCGTCTCTTTCAATCTTCATCAAGTAAGGGTGCCAACATGTTGATATTGATCTTGTCACTTGAGCATAGCCATCTTGAGCACATGACTTGATTCCATTCATCAAATATGAATAACTCCAAATACAGCAAGTCACTTCAAACACTTTGTCCAATATAGATTTGATCCTCCACATCAATATGACCATCGTAGCTTGATTAGTACCTCAACTAAATGCAAGTACTTCCTTCTTCACCCTAGCTAGGTTCTCCGGCCGCCATGCCGTCGCTTGCCCTTCACCCTTGCTTAGTACCTCGAAGCCTTTCCTTGCTATCTTCACCATCTCAAGCCATCAAGTCACATCTTGTGTTGAATCAACCATTCATTTGTATTGCCATCTTTTTCATTTCAATTTAGCAACCTTCAAATATGAGACCATTACATATGCAATCCCTCATGTCTCATTAATTAATTCTTACGAGCTTGCTTTCACATAGAACATGGAAATCCCATAATAAATAAGCATTTGCATGAATTCCATTTACATTGTTGTCTTGTGCTTGAACTAGATTGTTTATACAATAACACATCATTTTGGCTTTCATTAAGTACCTATGAGATAACCTATTACCTGTCCACACTTAGCAAAAGGGTTAGACCTTTAATCACGTTGTCATTCAATCATCCAAAACCCACTCAAAGGCTAGATGCACTTTCAATCTCTCCCTTTTTGGTGATTGATGACAACTTGATTAAAACTTACAAAAGAATATAAACATTTAAGCTTTTGGGTTCAATGATTTATGAGAGGCTCCCCCTTAATATGTGCTTATGATTAGAATTCATAAAATGACCTTAAATGTCAATTGCACATACTAAAACATATAGGAGACTCCCCCTAAATTATTGCATCCGTGGGGTGCATGTGTGTGTGATAAGTAAAACCATGATGCATATGACAAGATATATCATACAAGAATAAATATAAAGATATCACATCAAATATTTTCATTCTAGCATGCATAGTCTTTATGAAAATAAATATAACACATGTATGTTACACATAGCACTCATTACACATTTTCTCAAGTCCACAAGCCACTGATATATAAATAAAGATCATGTCTCAAGAGATACAAAGATAAAACATAAGTAAGTCTTATCTCTCACATGATACAATCTATTTCAAACTCAAGATATACATCAATGAAGCTCACAAACTACAGCCTGTAATACATATCTTCAGGTGCAAAGAAAAGAAAAAAAGACAAATATCCTGAAGCTTTAATCAGTCTCTCTCCCCCTTTGTCGTCTATCACCACAAAGGTCCAGCAATGACATACTAAGGATAAAGGGGCTACAAGTTGTCCCTGACAGCTGTCATCACTCATCATCATCTTCATCTCTACCAACATCCTCATCATCTGAGCGTGTAGCACCGACTAGACGAGAACCACCCGCACCAGACGGGTCATAGAAACTACTCGTAAGGTCACTCCACCAGTCTAAAGCATACTCATCTGCTGCACTGGGATGTGGCTGAGAGTGAGTAGGCACACAAGCCTATAGTGGTAAAGTGTCAGGGTGCTCTGGTGCCTGCTGTCGCTGAAGGAACTCAGCAAACTCTGCGTCGTACCTGCCCTGCTGCTGCTCCTCAGTCTCAAGCTCACTAGCTACCTTATCTGATAGTGGAGACCTAGGAGGATCAAGCTCAAGTCTAGAAGCAATCTGCTTCAAAGTCCGAGTATCCTTCCTCCTAGCCTCCCTCTCCTTCGGCTGACAACTCCATATGTCCTTGCACATCCCAAAGATAGCACTGAACATCTTACGAATAGGAGAAGGAGGACTGCGGCGACGTGGAGAAGAACATGAACGAGCATGTGGTAGATGAGAAGCTCGTCCTGCTGCACCACCACCTATAGGTGCGTCTGCTTCTGGTGCTGCTGCTGCTCCTCTTGGTCCAGCGGGAGGTACCCCAACCTCAGTCAAATCTGCAACAATATTCAGGGCCTTATGTACCTTGTCATACTCAAAGGTATGCCCTGTGACCTGCTCAATCATGTGCATGATGTAGGGAGCAAAACCACAGCCCTTGAGGGGCCTCTCGCCGACACTCCTAATCTCGTACCATATGAAATCAAAGACGCTAAAAGGTCGTGCATCAAGTGCCATCCTGTGGAGTAGGTTCCTGGAGTAATCTATAATGTTTCCCTTATCTCCACCCTTACAATCAATGGTATTCCTGAACATCCTGTCCAGGTATCTATAAGTAGGGTGAAGACCTAGAACCTTCCCCACTGCTCCTCCCTCACCCCCTGGTGGGTACATGTAGGCAAGCTGCTCTAGAGACAATACTTGCTCTGTGTGGATCCTATCTTTCTGAAGATCATCATCTGAGAAGCCAAGTAGAGCTGCAAAAACATCATAATCAACATTGTACCACTGGCCCTCAAGCATCCAGTGCATACGCCTCTCATTCTCCTCAACATACAGGGTGGCATAGAACTAAGCTACCACCTTTGTGTTCTAGTCATGCTGGAACTCCATAATCTCATAAACCCCTATATGCTCACAAATGACAATAGCATGATCAATGGAGGCCTTCTGCAAATCTCTAACATACTGCCAGTCAATCCACTGAGACCTGACAATCACTGGGTTCCTGGCGAGGATCACACTGGTGTAGAAGTCCATATGAAAGGCTATCTGAAATCGATGATCAAACTGAATCCTAGACAAGCCCCTTGAATCAATCCTTCTTTCATCTTTGGCCCTTCTGGTCATGCCTTTCCCTTGATAGTCAACTCTAGCGACATAAGAGGGTACACTAGGTGGATGTGGCTCAAGTAAACCATAGTGCATACCCTGACCTAGCTGGTGCTGAGCTGGAGGTATAGCCTGCTCCTCCTCAATCTCTTGCTCATCATTTGAGCTGCCACCATCTGAATCTCTATCAGTGCTCTTCCTCTTTCTGGTACTAGGCTCCACTCTATACTCCTCAGTATCTGTGTCAGAGGAAGAACTATTGTCTCCCTCTTTGTATTGTGGAGCACCTCTAGTAGCCCTGGAGAGTCCTCTGCTGCTGCCCTGCTCCTGCTGACTATATCTGGGATGCATTTCTTGTCTTGCCTTCTTATGTTTTTCTAGTGCTGGATCATGCCTATGCTTGGACCTAGGCTCCTATCTTCCACTCATAGCTATTGTCCTGTATCTAAAGATTTACAAAGAATTTTAGATACATGCCCAAACAATAGCTTATTTTAGTTGAAATATAGAAATAAGAATAATTATCCTATGCTTTGTAATCACCTTAACCAACCTAGGTCAAAAGGTTCACAAAACACAATAGATAATTAGACTTAGTCCTAAGAATCAACCACTGAGATGATTGAAACAAGAGAGCAAAATCTGCTCTGCTGTCCCTGCATCTGGTATGAGCAGACAGCAACCCTAGCCAGAGTCCTTGGCTCAATCTTCAACCAATCCAATCCAAACTCTAGGCATTGCTTCTAGACAGGTAATGTAGCATCTCTACCGAAGGGATTTCAAAATCATGCCCTAACCGCTTAGATCGGATAAGGTCTAGGATTAGGGTACATTATGAGAGTGAATGAAGATACGATTGGAAATCCAAGTCTCGGAGTCTTCGATCTTGATGCAAATCTCCTCCGATCTAATCTCCCTCTCTTCCTTTTCATGGTGGAAACTTGAAATCACCAATGAAGGTTGAGGAGAGGCGGCTGGGTTGGCTAGAAGGAGGAGAAACTATCTTGGCCGAAGGGGTACCGGTCGTTTTATAACCCCGCTCATACCGGACACGTTCGGTAGGCATACTGGACACGTCCGATATTTGCGGGCTGGCTAATCTTTTTCCAAATTTCATTCACTTAATTCCAATCCCCTTCTCTATCATTTATTGATCCAAAAACATGTATGTCCTTGATCCAAATAAGGTGTAATTACTTTTCTTATCCAAATGCCATGAGTATCACTTTTCTTTTCCAAATATTTGGCATATATAGATTTTGATTACTCGAGAGAGATATTGTGAAACATAGTAGATTGTGGACTTAAGAAAGCCATGTCATGTGTAATTAGCCAATCAAACAATCAAAGAGAGCTATAATTATCATATGACAAGGCTAGGTCACAAAGACCAAGATTCAAATAGTTTTTCAAATTCACACCACCTACACATGCTAGTAATGAGTTTTTAAAAACATCTCTTCTACAAATGCACATTCTAACATATAAAGGGCCTTAGATGCACTTACAATGCGTGTATGTAAAGACATACCTTTGCCTTGAGCTCACAAGAATACCACTAAGAAGATACACAGCATGATAATCTTTATGTTGACCTTAATTGTCAAATAATCATGCTACATACATTTTCATTCAAAGGACTACAAATAATGCTAGATAAATGTGTTAGTCCACAAGGGTGCAAAATAGAAACTGAGCTCCCCCTAAATAAGTGCTTTAAGTAATTTGAATGACCTTCAACTAGCACTTTATTCTATTAAGAATATGGGAGATAATTTTCTATTTTGAACCATAAACAAATAATTTGCCATATTTAAATTTGAGTTCAAGAGATGCTCACAATCCACTTAGATTTGGTAAACCACAAGCTTCTGAGTAAATTGACAATATATGAAAATATATGGATCAAAGACTCAATTGTAATCCTATTAGTGTTCTAGTTCCTGCAATACTAGACACATCCGGAATATGCAGAATAGAAACACTTTCTTTCAGTCCCTAGCCATACCGGACATGTCCGATAGGTGCAGGACAGAAATAATTAATTCACTACTTGTGATTCTTCATTTAGCTCTATTATTTATTGTATACTTGCAACTCAACAAATGAATTGCTCTACTAGAGAGCTATTAAAAACATCATATGGCAAACATGATAATTATCAAGTAAAACTAATTAGTCACTTTCAATTTTTCATAAAAATGCCTATTTGTGAGTCACTGAGCACAAAACAAGCAAAGTGGCTATCCTATAAGGGTTTAGGTACTTGTTACCAATGGTGAAGATGAAGTAAATGATATATTCATTAAATTATCTTCGGGTCAACCATATAAGATGATAAGAATTTGGTTGATAGATTGAGTGAGTATTATCAATTTGCTTGCTCAACCACCCCGAAGCCTTCATCTCATCACCAAGTACCTACATCATTAAACTAAGCACACTTTGGTACCCAACTCTTGTTGGATCCTTTTTGGTTAGTCAACAAGTGCTTAGGCACCCAAATGGCTTTAGCACTAGTTTGTGGTGAACACATCACCTTGCTAGTGCTAACTCCATTTGTGGTCTTCCTAAGCTTATCATCATAAACAAATGTGTTCGGCTTAGGAGCGTTACCATTTGGGCATTCATAGCTTAGATGCCCCTTTCTTCTACAAGCATAGCATATGCGACCTTTGTTTGCTCTATGCTTGTTTTGCTTGTATGGACATCTATCAACCTTGTGGCTCATCTCATTGCATCCATAACATCTTCTTGTTCCAACTTGGGCTTCCTTTCTTGCCTCTTTGTACATTGGGCATTTCTTGGTAGGATGCCCCAATTTCTTGCTCATGAGACAAGTGCTTTGTCCATCACTTTTCTTTTGGTTGGCCAACTTGTTTGAGGCCTTTTGTTTGGCCACTTCATACTTGTCGGACCAACTCTTATGTGGACACATTGCCCACTCATGTCCATATAATCCACAGCCATAGCATAACCTTTTCCCATGTTTCTTGCTCTTGGTTGTGTTGGCCTTACTTGAAATGTGATTCTTTTATTGGGCTTTGGAGGAAGCAAGGTTTAAACCCTTCTTAAGCTTCTTCACCATGTTATCACGGTTATCTTGAGAAGGTTGTGCTTTCTCCCTACCCTTCAACCGAATCACATCTTTCTTTAACCTTTTCACCTCTTCTTTGAGCTCTATGTTTTCTATAAGATTTAGCTCAATCGAAGATTGGCTTGCTTGAGGAGCACACTCATTAATACAAGAAATATTTAATTGAGATGGTGTACTAGTGAGTGAATGTGTGAGAGATTGAGAAAATTTTACCAATGTGATCACAACCTCATGAGCTACCTCAAGCAAGATGCTTGATTCTATTACTTCATCATGAGAGCACTTTAGATGAACATAGTTTGCTTGTAGCATATTATACTTGCTTGATAGTTCATCGAGCCTTGCCTTGAGCTCAAAGTTTTCCTTCTCTAGTTGTGAAACACTAGAACAGGAGTTAGTAACTAAAGCATGCTTAATTGACAATTTTTCATACCTTTCACTTAGAGCCTTTAGTTCTTCTATCTTGGAGATGAGAAACAATTCTTGCTTTTGAAGTGATTGCTCTTGCTTCTCAATCTCTTCTTCAAGCTCATCATTCTTTTCAACTATCTTCATGATGATGAACTTGTCTTTGTGGTTGAGATGATCAAGGTTGTAGTTGTCTTCAACTTCAACATCACTCTCATCTTGATCATCTACTTGTGATTTCTCCTTTTCTTAATCTTTCTTGTTACTCTTTTTCTTGCTTTTCTTGGCCATGAGACATAAGTGATGAGTATCATGAGATACTGAGGTTGACTCATCACTTGGTCGCCACCGGGCTTAAGCATCGTTGCAAACAGTTGTTTGTTGTTCTGCTGCCTCGGCCATACCGTACACGTCCGGTAGGCATACTGAACATGTCTGGTATGTTCAGGTAAACAGCAAGTCATGCGCTGCTTGCACTTCTTGCTCCGACTCAGCGCTCTTGAGGTCTTGTGAGGCTTCTTCGCTGCATGAAGACACAATGGACATACTTTCCATTGACTCGATCTCAAATGCATCATCACATTTGGATTTTCTATATAAATCAAAAAGTCTAGTCTAAATGAGATGAGCACTCTCCAGAGGTAGTTGTCCATTGAAGATTGCCTCATCTTGAACCTCTACACTTAATGTACTCAAAATGACATTAATAGCTTGAGCATTGAGTTGCACACATATCTCTTCCTCCTTTTACAAATTTTTGTAGTTGCTCCAATCAACTATAGGAAGAGTTATGCTTGCATCCATAATATGCTCAACAAGAGGACTAATATCCCTAAAAGCATTGAGTATATGAATTGACCAAGGTAGAAAGTTTGAACCATTATTTTGGAGAAGCACTAGCTCCAACTCGATAGGCGTCGACATCCTTTTCTCACGGCGGTGAAACTTTAAGTGAGAACCTTGCTCTGATACAAATTGAAAGGACCTAGGATGCCATCTAGAGGGGGGTGAATAGGTGTTTCTGAAAATTAACACCTTTAAATGCGGAAATGATTAGTAAAGAGAGTTTCCAAAATAGAAACTCTAAATTAAGTGTAGTACCACCCCTCACAAGTTAGCCACAGAGTAAATAAGGTATAAAGAATATATATAGAAGTTACAACCCTGCAATACAAAGTTAGAACAGAGAATGAATATATTCAGCACAGGCAGAAAATACCGGACATGTTCGGTATGTATACCGGACGTGTTCTACAGAATAGCCTGTCACAGTGATCAATACCGGACGTGTCCGGTAGCTATACCGGACATGTCCAGTATACACGGTTTCAGTGGAACAGCCCTAAACTTGTTTCTTTCGATTTCTAACTTCAAATTAAATTGCAGGTACCTACTAGATATGACAATATACATAGATAACCTGTACAAGAGCAAGAGCAACACAAATATCGAATGAAATACAAATTGAGACACGATATTTGTTTTACCAAAGTTTGGACTCGTTTGAGTCCTACTCTCCGTTGAGAGGGCTGCGGACGACCCAGCGAAGGTCAGCCCTAGAGGATACCACGAAGGTCACTCTAGCCGGAGTCTTTTCCAACTTCTTTTTCTCCTTCGACTAGTTGATTCCGAGGCGGTGGAATCGACCGTTACAAACTTTTCGAGGCACGCCATAATCTCTCGGGTGCTCTCTGGCGACGCCTAACCATCTAGGACCGAAGAGTCCAAGAGTAACAAATGTGAATCACGAAATAGACAATATGCACAAGTGCTCAAGTGGTGGCTTGCTCTCTTTTTCAAATTCTCTCTTAACCCACAAATGGATTTTGCTATTTGGATCACACACTCACTAAGAGAGGGTTTGGAAGAGTTGGCAAGGCTCAAAACGTGTATAGAAACCAGCAGAATCAGCAGCCTCCAAAGGTGGAGGCTTGGGAGTATTTATAGCCCCCTTGGAAAAACTAGCCGTTGCCATACCAGACACGTTCGGTATGACTTACACTACGCCAACGGTAACTAAGTTACAGTGTCAATGTGAGGCGTTGGAACTCCCGATGAATGCCGGAACTCTCGACTCACGTTGGAACTCCCGACCCTCAGCATATTTGAAAACTAAGTAACTGAGTTGAAGTTTGTGAGTTGTCGGAACTCCCGACTCATGCCGGAACTTCCGACCGTCGGAACTCCCGACTCTCAGGGCATTTGAAAACTAGCCGTTGGCCTCTGATCGTCCATACCGGACACGTCCGGTATGAATACCACAGTGAACTCTCCAAGTCAGTTAAAGCGCGAGACGTCAGAACTCCCAACCATTGCCGAAACTCCCGACCGTCGGAACTCTCGACTTATGTCGGAACTCCCGACGAACCAACCCGAGAACAAAAATTTTACCATTGCTGGGCAAATACCGGACACGTCCGGTATTTCCAGACCAGCAAGAAATCAGTTAGCTCTTTTGTCTCTCAAATACTCAAAACTCATATGGGTTGACTTGAGCACTTATGAAACATTATCTATCAACATGATGCATCCATCTTAATAGTACGACACACCTATTAAATTCAAGATTAAAGGAAAAACGAATTTATACCGCTTGAGTTGACCTCTTTTGAATTAATGCCGTCTCTTTCAATCTTCATCAAGTAAGGGTGCCAACATGTTGATATTGATCTTGTCACTTGAGCATAGCCATCTTTAGCACATGATTTGATTCCATTCATCAAATATGAATAACTCCAAATGCATCAAGTCACTTCAAACACTTTGTCCAATATAGATTTGATCCTCCACATCAATATGACCATCGTAGCTTGATTAGTACCTCAACTAAATGCAAGTACTTCCTTCTTCATCCTAGCTAGGTTCTTCGGCCGCTAAGCCGTCGCTTGCCCTTCACCCTTGCTTAGTACCTCGAAGCCTTTCCTTGCTATCTTCACCATCTCAAGCCATCAAGTCACATCTTGTGTTGAATCAACCATTCATTTGCATTGTTATCTTTTTCATTTCAATTTAGCAAGCTTCAAATATGAGACCATTCCATATGCAATCCCTCATGTCTCATTAATTAATTCTTACGAGCTTGCTTTCACATAGAACATGAAAATCCCACAATAAATAAGCATTTGCATGAATTTCATTTGCATTGTTGTCTTGTGCTTGAACTAGATTGTTTATACAACAACACATCATTTTGGCTTTCATTAAGTACCTGTGAGATAACCTATTACCTGTCCACACTTAGCAAAAGGGTTAGACCTTTAATCACGTTGTCATTTAATTATCCAAAACCCACTCAAGGGCTAGATGCACTTTCAGTAACTAACTATTTGTTGACTTACATTTTATAGGTTCTTAAAGAAACTCACGAAACTCAATGTTTAATTGTACCAATACATTAATAGTATGAAAAATAACTTATGATATATTTATGAGCAAAGATTTCTCTATTTTTAACGGGAGAAAAATCTATCAACATTATATTTTTAATTTCTCTATTTTATGAGCAAAGATTTCTCTATTTGCCAACATTAACTTATATTATCGATGTCATGGACATCATAGAATAAATCATACATTTTAAATTTTATAAAAAGGGTAAAATATAAATAGATATGTACCATTCGTATCCTCATATACCAATAATTTTTTTCCTCATGTTGTAACACACAAAGTTTGCTAGTACAATGTAAAAGGAGCTTTACTCCATCCTAGTCTGCCTCTAGCCTTTTCTCACCATGGTCCCACCATGCCTCTCCTCCTCGATACCAAGCCCCCTCCTCATGTTGCGGTCGATCTCCTCCTCCGCACGATGCTTGTCTTCCACGAAACCGCCGCCCTCCTCCTCCCACACTCTACCACTCCATTGTCAGGCTCGCTCCTTCCTGTTACTACAGAGTTCGGTCCTCCTCCGTGTCGTTGGGGGCCTCCTGTCCGCGCTTTACCTATACACCGCCACCAGACATCTCTCTCCCTATGCTAGTGGCATTGGAGCACGCTACAGTGGGGTATGGGAGCGCACAACTATGGTAGGACATGCCGTAGGAGGAGTCGAGGAGGAGGTGGCCTTAAGAGCAAGGCTAATAATACAGTCAGCAGCCTGGCTGTAAGGGTCTTTCTAGCCTTCTCTCAGCCCACCTGTATAGCAGTTAGTTCTTCATTATTAATACATGGTCCACTTGTCTCTCTCATAAAGTTTTTCGGTTCTTGTGTCTAAGTCGGCTGTAAGCTTACAGCCCGCTTCTCTTCTCTCTCCTCTCCTCTCTCCTCCACCTCAGCACTCAACCGCCCTACATCATGCTATTATACTTGCTCTAAGCTCTAGCAGCGCGCTGTCCGCGACATTGAAGATGAAGACGCACCTGTGGGAGTCCCCAAACGATAAGATTCTTTGCCCTAAGATTCTTATTGAATTTGATGGTGGGAGAAAGACAACTTTAATTCAAAGGCCCCTTTGCTGAAAAAACAAGCCGAAACATTGTTCCGGCTAATTTGTTGCGAGAAGAGAAACACTGTTCCAGCTAAAAAAACAAGCTGAAAAAGATGGATTATAAGAGAAGCGAACATGGACTGTGGTTGAAATAAGTTGTCCTAAACAGGACCGTATCAAAATACTTGATGTTGATTGTAAGAATCTCCCCCGAGAATCCTATTGTTTTTATGTTACTCCCTCCGTACCTAGGTACTTGATGTTTTAGGACTTTTGAGACAGATTAGTGGTATATGAAAATTGATTAGCTATGTATCCCTATTTGTTGAAGGTGATCCACGCTAATTACTAATAATAATAATAAAAATAAGTCACTAATTTAAAGTAATGCATGGACACGTACATAACGCAATAGCAGGCGAGGTGAGGATGCTGAATTGCTGATACGTGCCCAATCATGCCTTCACTCATGATGAACTAAGCATTAAGCTAAACTTTACGAGACATTTTTTTAATCTAAAACATCAAACTTTTATCACACAAAAAGAGTATCATTCTTCTATCTCACTCTAATAGTTTATTTTTAGGAGATCCAAACATACATTTGCTCGTGATGAACCAGCCCCTGGACTGGATTAATGCTAAGTTGATGCAGCTGTGCAGCAAATCATTACATTATAAGAAGCATATTAGTGGTTCGATCCGGAGTATCAGCACGCCGGCATAAAAAACTTTACCTGAGGAAATCACGCGCTGTTCCATGGAAATTCATCCTCTCCGGCTGCTGACTGCACGCTGCGCAGGGCAACTCGGTTCTATTCAGAAGCAACAGCGGTTCGGCGGCGACCGACGCGAGGCGAGCGCCGAGCCTGCCCCTGCTCTCCACGCTACCCGGCGAGGCCGCGGCCTCCGCGTTGATCCACTCAAACCTCTGCGGTGGTTATTCCGCTTCCGCCCCAGTGTAACCTTTTCCAATTCCAAACGCGGTCTCGTTTAACGACTCGCCCCACCGGTGAATCCAACGAATCCCCCTCGTCCGCCACGGGCCAGGATGCCTCTGCCCCCAGTCTGGTCGTTTTTGCCTGGCTCGTTTTTTTTTTCGGCCAGAGCAGTGTTTTTCTCTCGTAAAATTCCAGTAAAATCCGGTGTGAACAGTGCCCATTTCAGTCCAGCCGAACAACGTGCAGCAACACAACCCGGTCCGCCGATCCGGAGGCGCCCGCGAGGCCGCGACCAAGCTGTCCGCGGCTAGAAAAGTACGGCGTGGACCGGGTCGCCCTTCAGCGCGGTTTAAATACAGCTCAGACGCTCTGAGTGCCCGCCCACCGAGCTCGCAGATCGCAAACCAGCTCACAGCTCAGCGAGCAACGACCCCAAGATCACACACGCAGACACAACACACTAGCGCACGCGCATACACGCAGGCAGGCAGCCAAGCACGCTCGGAGGCAGAGGAAGCTGCCGAGAATGCCGGGCTGCCTCGGCGGGAAGCAGATGGACGGCGCCGCAGCGCCCGGCGTGCACCCGCGGTACGTGCCGGAGCGGGGGCAGGTGCTCAGGGGCGTCCTGGGCGCACTCTTCGGCTGCTTCCGCCCCGCCAAGACCCGGCCTCTGCCGCGGTGAGCGGCGAGCGCCGCTGGAGTTTTCGACCGGAGAAGGGCGCGGCATGCAATGGACAGCTCGTCCCGGAGGACCGCGAATGGAGGGCCTGGAACTGAAGCCATGAGGCTGACATCTTTCCTTTCTCCATCCATTAGTAACTAGTCTAGTCACTGCTAATGTACTTAGTTTGACGAGGAGCTTTCTCGTCGAAGTTTTCCTTGTTGCTGCGTGCCTGCGTGAGCTCAGTTGTTCGACTGTCCATTAACCAGGGTTATTATTTGCCCCATGAATTGTGCCGTGAGCTCTGTTTCTGGCGCTTAATTCGACTGAACGCAGAGGCATAAGAGAGGGATAATAAACGAAAGGGTTGCGTGTCTGCGACACCAGACAACAAAAACAAACTTCTATACGTACTCCTATACTTATACTTAAAAAGAACAGGAACAAGAAGACGAGAAACCGTCAGCGAGGGTTATAAACTGAGACTTGCTTTCGAAGAAAGGACTGCATCTGCATAAGACAGGACAAAATAAAAATGATGAGAAAAGTCCGAAAGTCAAAGTCAGCCTTTAGACTTGGCTTTTTGGACTTGTCTTTAGTCCTTTCTCTCTCTAGTCTCTGTCGCTATGGTGGGGGTTGGTGCTGGGATCCATCTGCAGTTTGTCATGGCTGCAGTTGTAGTGAGATTAAAAATTTGACCACTATATAGTCCCTTACATATACTTCCTTCATTTGAAAAAAAAATTTTTTTTAACATAGTATCAAGTTAAATTATTTTAAATTAGCTAAGTTTATATAAAAAGAAATCTCGATACCAAATAAGTGTTATCAAATTCGTCATAAGATATACTTTTATTGTTATTTTTTATTATAAGTATCAATACTTTTTTCAATAAATTTGATTTGACTATAGAAATAGGGTTAGAAATATGTCCTTTTTCGGAAAAGAGGTGGTATTTGCTAGCGTTGCTCGTTGCATGTGAACCAGACAGTTCTTCAGAAAGTTGACCCAGAAGTCGACGCCTAGCGAGCTTTTGTCACCTTGGCACCTCCTAGGCCAGCTGGCACTCTGTCGTCACTCGTCAGTCGTCACACGGGACCAGGGGTGGATCCAGGGCCCGGGCTGCCTGGGCTGCAGCCCAAGACGAGTCTATGTAGCCCCTTTAACATATGTGGTGTTTAGCCTAAAAAACTATGATCTTAAATAGACAAAAGGAGATCTAGAAAGCAAGATCAGACTGTTTTGAACGTGAATCAGCAACTCAATCCGGGGCGTAGCCCCATTCTGAATCCGCCCCTGCACGGGACTCCAGTGCTGCTGTATGCAGAGAAAAGGTTTCTGATGGCTGAAACAACTTGCGACCAACAAATACTAGTATTCCGTTTTCACACCGATTGGCGTATAGTATATATATACACGTCCTTTGCTCCTCCTGTTGGCCCCATTCGGCTTACCCCATATTCGGCTTGTTCGGTTTGTTTTTTCGATTAAAACAGTATTTTTTTCTCATAATAATTCAGTCAGAATAGTATTTTTCAGCCAGTTTGAGCCAAAATTCAGCTAACCGAATGGGCCGTTGTCTTCACGATTGCTCTACTTCTACTCCCGTCGCCGCTTACAGTCCTTGTCTCCCAGACCTGGTGACAGCCGATCGATTCTCCACTCTGAACGGACACGCCTAGACACTGCCAGTGTGAAATCTGAAAAAGTGGACGATGACTAGACCGTCCATGATCCGCCACGACCCCGTCCGCCGTCGCGACTCGCGAGCCGGTCTGCTTCCAAGGACGGCATGCGATGCATGCATTGCATATCTGCATGGTCGATGGTTCGGGGTCGAGGTTCAGTGCACGACGAACCTGTCGTAATCCTTTCACAGCAAATCAACAACTTATCATCTCAGAAATCAACCAGCGAACATGCTCACGTACATACATATATTCTAGTCTCGTAGCAAAGTTGCAAAGATGACGCGGACCGCCAGAATTCCTTGCACTTGAGCTCACCACGGCAACCGCATGCGATGCGACGGGTCCGGTGCCACGCACGGCCGGCCGGCCGGCCGGGGGTATGCTTTTGGTCTGCATGGGTCCGCACCGTGGATTTCGGTGGCCTGCAGGCTTGCAAAACCAACGGTGTTTTGTGTTCAGTGCTCCAAACACAACACAATCATAGGAGTAACAACCTGCGCACTCCCTCGGTCCCTCTACCAAAGCTGCGGTGGTGACTGCTGACAGAAATCCATGGCGCTTTTGCTCGCATAGTCGCATCAGGTCAGGTAATCAGGCTGAAAAGAGCAGCGAAAGCGCTCGGGTGGATGACAGAAGGGTGCGCGGCAGGCACGCACCTGCACCTTTCGCCGCCGCAATCCGGAGGGGAGGGGGCCCCACGCGGCGAGCTTTTCCCACGGCCCCGGCCGGGGACAGGTGGCGCGCCCGGCCCCCAGCTATAGTTGGTCAAACGGGCAATAGCATGGGTACGGCCAGGCACGTTACTACATGGCACGGTAGACTAGTCGTGCCGTGCCGGTTAGTGCCATCGTGTCGAGGTACCAGCCTAGACACGGTACTATTGAGTCTTAGCCGTGCCGTGCCGTGCCACTGGGCACGACGGCCCAGCAGTGCCCGTGCTGGCACTGGTACTATAAGTGGTCAACACATCAAACTGATCAGAATATCAGGGACAATAACTTCATCATCTCAATCTTAAGTACATATTCTTAAAGTATCATAATATCAGAACAGCTCCGCGGCGTCCTCGCGCAGGTCGTCCTCATCATCATCTCCGGCCAACCCGCACAACCGCCTCTCTTGGTTGGAACCGACCTCAAGCGTCTCGTCGTCGGATCCAGCCATCGCCACTCGTCGACGCCCCGGTCCCTAAATGGCTTCAAACAAAACAGAGCAAGGGTTAGTAGAGATTGAGGGTTAGGGTTAGGGATTGAGCAAGGGTTAGGTCGACGGCGACTTACCTTCAAAGCCGGAGCACCAGAGTCGCAGACGAGGTCGACGAGGCACGGATCCGGCGAGGTCGACGACGAGGGATGGATCCGGCGAGGAAACCGACGGATTCGGCAAGGTCGACGACGGATCCGTCGAGGACGAATCGAGAACAAGGGTTAGGGTTAGGGATTGTGCCAGTGCCGGCCAACGGTGGCTCCAGAGGCCACCAGAGAACGAGAAGAAGAGAGGAAGTCGAAGGCGAGAGAGGAGAGCGAGTCGCCGAGAGATGAGAGCAAATGAATTAGGGCGACGGAGCAAGATGCAGCCGGCCGACCGGGACGGGTTTTATACCCCCTATTCCAACGACCGGATCCAACGGTTCGATGGGAGCGAGGCTGGAGATTCGACGGATCCGGCGAGGATGAAGCGAGATCAAGGATTAGGGTTAGGGATTGAGCTAGGATTAGGATTAGGGATTGTGCCAGTACCGGCTAGCGGTGGCTCCATAGGCCACCGGAGAGCGAGAAGAAGAGAGGACGTCGGAGGCGAGAGAGTAGAGCGAGTCGCCGACGCGGCGACGCGTCTACACTGACTCGCCGAGAGAGGAGAGTGAGGCGAGAGAGGAGCGGGCGAGACGGCGCTGCGGGGGAGAGCCAAGAGAGGAGAGCCGAGAGAGTGAGAGCAAATGAATTAGGGCGACGGAGCGAGACACGGTCGGCCGACCGGGACAGACGGTTTTATACCCCAAATTCCAACGGCCGGATCCAACGGTGATGAGCCGTGCCGCTGCCGGGCCTACCCATATAGCGTGCCGTGCCCGGACCTGTACTATAGACTAGAATGGTGGCCTAGGCATGGCACTAAGGCCAGGCCGTGCCGAGCATTGGCACGAAGACCGTTGGGCTGGACCATTTCTGAGCCGTGCTATTTAGTGCCGTGTTTAGGCCGACCCGTAGTGTCCGGGTCAAATGGCCTATACCCCCAGCCCACCGCTCCTTCTCTGCAACTTTCCCTCGGGCCTTGTTTAGATTGCAAGTTTTTTTACTCTCTCCATCACATCAAATCTTTGGACATATGCATGGAGTATTAAATGTAGATAAAAAAATAACTAATTACACAGTTTGATTGTAAATTACGAGACGAATCTTTTAAGCCTAGTTAGACCATGATTAAACAATAATTATCAAATACAAACAAAAAATGCTACAGTACACAATAGTGATTCTAACCCCGATCTAAATGAGCCCTCGCTCCGCCCCAAATCCCAAGAACTGACGGGGGGCATCGGCGCACCCACGCAAAACTGTAAAAGAAGCTTCCACTCGCTCGCTCGCTCCCAGTAGGCCAGCCAGCAAGTAGCTCAGTTCACCACCACCACTTCACCGCCCCAGGCCAGCCAGACTTCCCCCATCAGGCGAATCCGTCCGTCCACCCGTCGCCGTCGCCGTCGCCGTCGCCATCGCGCGCCACTTCCCCTGCAGTTCTCGCCTTTTTCTCCCTCCTTTCACTCGCTGCCGGCTCGGCATCGACGTGCATCCTCGGCGCGCACGCCACTACGCCACACCGGCCGCAGGAGCGAGCAGGCAGCGGCAGCGCAGTGCTATAAAATGGGGACGCACGACACAAGCCGCGGCCTCACTCTCCCGGCGTCCTCGCGCTCCCCACCTCAGCTTAGCTTCAGCCCGCCGCTCTCCAAGGTAACCAACGCCATGAGCCCCGGAGGTGCGCGCGTGGGGGACGGCGGCGGCGGCGGTGGCGATGGCAACAAGAAGCCGCTCCCGCCGACTCCGGGAACACATCCGCGCTACATCCCCAAGAGAGGGTCGGTACTGAAGGGGATCGTTCGCGGCGCGCCGGGCCTCATCTCCACGCTGATCGGCGCGCCGGCGAACTCCGGCGGCCACCGCGTGCGCCCGGCGCCGCCCGGGGAAGGAGGTGATGATGGCGCGGAGCAGGGGAAGTAGGTGGGTGCGAGTGGGATTTGTCTGCGCACTCTACGGTGACGATCGGCTCTCGACGGCCCAATCTTTTATCTGGGCCGTCCGTTCAAGTTACCCCCTGCCTGCTGCTTGTTTGTGTTGTCGTAGCATCTTTGCAGTACGATTTGTTCTACTCTTTTACGCATCGTGGGTCTTGATGTTTATACATCCTGTCTCGAGTTACTACCAGTGCTTCTAGTGCCTGTGCTGTGATTTTTGTTTCTGCAGATGATTTTTGACCAGCTGAGCAGGTATCTCAGGTGCCATGCCACCAATAGTCACTTCAGTTTCCTTCTGTTTAGTGTTTCCCGATTTCTGAGATGTTTCATTCCATAAGAAGCTTGCATGAGTACTTGGTCCATTGGCCATACTAAGCGCGTGTTTAGTTTCAGGAAGTTGGAATTTTGGGCTACTGTAGCACTTTCATTTTTATTTGGCAATTAGTGTTTAAACATGGACTAATTAGGCTCAAAACGTTTGTCTCGTAATTTCCCATCAAACTGTGCAATTAGTTTTTTTCGCGTGTTTAGTTTCAGGAAGTTGGAATTTTGGGCTACTGTAGCACTTTCATTTTTATTTGGCAATTAGTGTTCAAACATGGACTAATTAGGCTTAAAACGTTTGTCTCGTAATTTCCCATCAAACTGTGTAATTAGTTTTTTTCGTCTACATTTAATGCTCAATGCACGAGCCGTAAACATTCGATGTGATGGCTGCTATAGCATTTTTTGAGATTTTGGGTTGGAAAACATGGGTTAACATGAAAACGAATGAAAAAGCAAACTCTGCTGGTTCAAGCATCTGTGTGTGCAGCTAGTAAAAGCTTTGATGCGACTACCAACGCTGCACGGGATGATCTCCAGGAAGATGCCATGCGAAATTATCAGAATTTACATGCATTTCACGGACTGACAATTTTTTAGTTCCAGGTTCCAGCGGTCCAGGCGGTGGTTTTTTTTTTTAAATAAAAGATAGGAGCTCTGATATTCAATTAAGATGAAAAAGAGGCAGTGCCTAAACACCAAGGTCCGAAGACGGAAGAGGAGAAAACACGTCACGCACTGTTAATTTTACCCCTCATCAAAGTTGAGTGCCGCCTTTGCACTATGTCCTCTTTGGTAAAAAACGCCACCTGCTGTGCCGCCCTGTGCACATTTTCGAAGATTCTTCTATTCCTCTCCTTCCACAAATTCCACATAATGTATATCACCATGCCATTGAACCGCATGCGGTCTTGCTTTTGAATCTTGCTTGCCGCCTGCTCCCACCATTCGGCAATTGAGGCAGGGTCCTGTTGTGGCCATTGCACAACAAAGTTCTCCCAAGCTAGCACTTGATCCCAGACAGCTTTTGTGAAGGGGCAAAGCAAGGAGAGATGAAGCCCATTTTCCAGAGGACCATTACATAAGACACAATGTTCCTGGTGCGGCCAACTCCTCTTTTGTAGATTTTTTGGCGTTAGAATTTTATCATGCATGAGGATCCAGGCGTGTATCTTGCACTTATTCTCCGATCGTGCCTTCCAAATGAGCTCATGTTGGAACTTTCGATGTGAGCCTCGGAACTATATCATGTATGCCTAACTGATGGAGTAGGCACCGCCAGCCGTCCATTTCCAAATAATTGTGTCTTGCACATTGGGCTGCTGCTGAACATTTTGTAATCTAATCCATAGGCCAACAAATTCTTGGAATTGTGTTGTTGTGGTGATATGTGCTCGTAGTGCTCTAATCCAGTTGCCATTGTGTAATTTCTGACGAACCGTCATGTTCTTCCTGTGCACCAGCTTGAATAGTTACGGCGCTAGATACCTAGGTGCCTCGCCCTCTAGCCAGTTGTGGTGCTAGAAACGTGCTTTGTCACCATTGCCAATTGTGACTGTGGTAGAGGAGTTGAATAGGAGACGATCTGTGTCATTGCAGGGGACTTCCGTTCGCACCCAAGGCTTCCAGGTGGTGGATTTACCTTTTCTTTTCTTTTTTGAAAGACTGGGTTTACTTGACCTATCCTTCTTTTGTCAGAATCTCTTCTAGAGCTCGTAATTCTCAAGTTGAACACGAGATGTCACAGCTTGTTCATGGAGTTTAGTTTGTCCAATGCCAATTGCATTGGCGGAAAAATTACTCCAACTTGTTCCACCACGAATCGCTTGTAAAGGTCGAGCCGTTGAACCAATCGAATCTTGCTGGAATGCAATTTTACATGCAGACCAAAGTTCATGCAACTATGCCACCATGATTCTGTCATCCAATGTCAAAACCCATATGCGAACTGCGGATAATATGTTTAGGGTTACAATTTTATCCCATTGGTACACAAACTATGTAAAAGCATACTCTACACCTCTAACGCTGTTTTTGCCCCTGAATCGGATACTGCAGATGCTAAAGAAAAAAAATAGAAAGAAATGATAATCAATCTGCGCACAACCATTTCCGTTTGTTTCTGTCGTATCCTACCCCTGGCCCTCACTCGAAGCCAATCACCTCCATGGACCATGGCTATGGCTGCATATATCAGGATATTTCTCAGGTTCTAGGTTTTGAGCAAATGGTTGGATCAGAAATCATTTCTGACATAGGTGGCATCGTCCGAGTGGGATTCCAAACGGGCCGTCGCGGTCGCCGCGCCCTCATCGCGTATGGCGTCACCTCGCGGCTGAAGGCGTCGCCTAGGCGTCGATTTTGCTGAGGCGGACGCCGCTGGACGGAAAAGCACGCGGGAAAGAGCAGCGCCGCGCGCGCGCGGGAAAAGAGCGAAGCGATGCGCGCGCGTGGGAGAAGAAGCTGCGCACCTACACCTCCCGCCAACCCAATCCCCATCGCGTCAGTTGAGAGAGGGAGAGGGAGAGGGAAAGGAAGGAGAGAGGAAGAGAGAGGAGGGCGGCGGCACACCTGGAATCCGGCGCGGCGCAGGCGACTGCCCCCGCGCCAGTCCGGCCCATCCGCGACCCGCCTGTGCGAGCGCAACTCCGTCCCGTCCGCGACTCCAGCCCTGTCTGCGACCGACTCCCGCTCCGTCCGCCGTGACCCGCGACCGACTCCGGCCCCGTCCCCAACCGCGACTTTGCTCTGCGACTGCGTGATTGGCAGTTACGTCCTCCCCTCCTCTTTCCTCTGCCGCTCTACGGCTCTCCTCTTGCTCCTCCTTCTTCCTCTGCTCTTCCTCCGCCTCGTTCCTGTAAGGAAAATGGACCCTTGGCCCATTTACTCCCTCCCCCCATGAATAGAAGGCGCAACTCCCTCCAACGCAAAGACCAAGATGCGAATTAAATGTCGGGCCTCCAAATTACTATGACGCTGCATGCGTGCATGCAAAAAAACCGGCTGCCCAATTAGCTTCCACATGAAATCAATTAGCGTGTTGTCTTGTGGCCCCAATCGCTTCATTTTCTCGGCCTCATAGGCCATGCGACCGTGCATGCATAGGAACCGAGGAGTCAATTAGGCAACATAATAAATACTGCATGCGTGTAAAGACTTGGCCGCTAATTATGTATTATATAGGTTTTTATATACTTCGTTGAATAGGTTTTTATATGCTTTCTCCATGCATTATATAGGTTAAACTCTCTTGTGCAATAAATTGCTAATTATGCATATGCTTTGCTTTCCACCATATGTATGCATACTTTTAGGGGGAGCTTAGTCTATATAATGTGAGAGTCAAATTTTGTGATCCATTTCACTCTTTATACAAAGGATCACGAAATTTGACCCTCCCTTGTGCTACTAATGTCTTCCTTTTCGGTGTTTGATGCCAAAGGGGGAGAATTTGAAGGACCAAAGGCAAGCATCAAGTTGATGTCTACAAGTGGTAATGGTCCGAGAAAGGGAGGAAAGTGAATTATGGATTAGTCTAAGTAATGGGAGAATTTTTTTAGATAGGCTTTAATCCATAATATCACATGGGGACATTTGCAAGGGCAAGACATGCTTTTAAGTAAAGTTTTAATTGGTATCTGTCAATTAGTATCATATAACCTTGCCCTTTGCATTGCAACCTAGCAAGTAGGTAGTTTTTAACTTCCAAATTCTATTTATTTGCTTGCTTTGGTTGTGTTGGCATCAATCACCAAAAAGGGAGAGATTGTAAGGAAAATGGACCCTTGGCCCATTTACTTTGGATTTTGGTGTTTGATGACCAACACAACCAAATTGGACTAATGAATTTGCAAGTGTTTATTTTGTAGTTTAATAGGGTGCAAGACATGACTTGGACGAAGGCGACGTGATGATCCGATGATCAACACCTTAAGAAAGACCTTAGGAGCACAGGAAAAGACCCAAGATATCAAGCAAAGTCCAAGCATGAAGATAGGAACCAAGCCGTACGCAAGATCGCGAAGAAACGAGCTCGCAGAGGCGACCGGACGCTGGACCGGACGCTGGAAGCGCGACCGGACGCTGGACCGGTGGCTCGGCAGACAGGCGACCGGACGCGAGGACCGGACGCTGGCGGCAACCGACCGGACGTAGAAACGCAGCGTCCGATCGAGTACAGAGAGGTTCCAGACACGCGAAACTGCGACCGGACGCGTCCGGTGGCAGGCGACCGGACGCTGGCAGCGTCCGATCGGTAGTTCGCGGCTGCAACGGTCGGGACGACCGGACGCGTCCGGTCAGGACGATCTCAGCGTCCGGTCAATAGCAGAATTGTGGGAGTTCAACCCCAACGGCTACTTTCTCAGTGGGGCTTATAAATACAATCCCCAACCAGCCATTTGAGTGTGTGGAGCTGAAGAAACATACCAAGGGTGTTTATACACCATTTTAGTGATCTCCACTCGCTAAGTGCTTAGTGTTTCATTAGGTGATTAGCGTAGGTGCTTTGCGAAGTGCTTAGGTTGATTAGACCACCGCTTATGCGCTTGCTCTAGGTGTATGCCTAGTGTTTAGTGAGGTTTGCATACCTCTTGCCACCCCGTGCTTGCGAGCACAAGAGTTGTACATCAAAGGGGCTTGAAGTCTTGCGAGATCGCACCAACCGCGTTTGTGGTGCGGCCGCCACAGTGTACCGAAGGGAACAAGGCCTGCGGCGTTTCGGCCGGAAGCTTGATAGTGAAGACGGTGGGGAGCATCCGGGAGAGGCTTACCGGAAGGCACATCGGAGACCCACTTGCGCGTGGAGAAGGTCCGAGGCTATCCACGGAGGTACTCGACCGGGAGCTTGGCCCTTGCGAGGGGCTCTAACGAGGACTAGGGGGAAGCTTGCGCGCTTCTCGATACCTCGGTAAAAATACCGGAGTCGTCAATGGGAGTTTGCATATCTCTACCTTGCTCTTTAAGCTTCCGCGTTTACATTGATCATTTTATTATCATTTTCGGTAGAGATAGCAACACACTAGCAAAACCGTAGTTGCACATCTAGGTAGATTATCTTTTGCATAGATTTTGCTAGAGGTAGAAAAAGAGGTCATAGTTTAGAGTTAGAATCTTAAGTTGCCTAATTCACCCCCCCCTCTTAGGCGTCCACGTGTCCTACAAGTGGTATCAGAGCCGGTTGGCTCATATTTGAACCTTTGGCTTAACCGCCGTTAAGCTGACGCTATTATAGAGTGGTTGGGATGGATACCGCTAGGCCTCCACAATTTGACGGTACTAACTTCCCATACTATAAAGCTAGAATGGCTTGCCACCTTGAGGCGGTTGATTTGGGTGTATGGAGAGTCACTCGTGACGGGATGAAACCCATCAAGAATCCCGAAAAACCCACAAAGAGTGATGAAAAAGAAATGCATTTTAATGCTAGAGCTAAGAATTGCTTGTTTGAATCATTTAGCATAGATGTGTTTAACCAAGTATTCACCTTAAATACGGCACATGAAATTTGGTTAAAACTTCAAGAGCTCCATGACGGTACAAGTAATGTCCGTGAGCAAAAACATTGTCTAGCTAAACAAAATTATGATTCCTTTGCTATGAATGATGATGAGCTTGTTCGTGATATGTATTCTCGATTGAATCTAATTATCAATTAGCTCCATTCAATAGGATTATTAAAGCTAGATGATGCGGACATCGTGAGGAAGACCATCTCCGTTCTACCACAAAAGAAATATGCAAGCATCATCACCATCCTTCACAACATGGAGAACTTGAGCACCATGACCCCGGGCATTGTCATTGGCAAGCTAGTGGCATTTGAAATGTCACGTAAGATGGGTCAAGGAGAAGCATCTTCATCAAGCAAAGGCAAAGCTCTCGCTTGTAGCGAAAAGAAAAAGATGAAGGGCAAGAAAGTTGAGTCAAGCTCAAGCTCAAGCTCCTCAAGTGAAGAAGAAGAAGATGAGGATGATGATGATGATGAACAAGAATTAAGTGATGATGATCAATCTTCCTCCTCCACCTCTGACCTTGATGAAGAATCAATCAAATTAATCAACAAGGTGGAGAAGATGATCCAAAGGCTCAATGTCAAGGGTGTGCCCATTCAAATTCAAGATCTCATTTTCACCAATCAAAGAAATGAGCAAAGAAAGAGAGGATGCTACGGATGCGACGAGATGGGGCACTTTGTGGAAGTTTGTCCAAATAAGCCTACACCTAAGACAAAGAAGAAGGCGTGCAAGAACAAAGCCCTCACAACAATAAGGTCATGAGATGATTCTTCAAGTGAAGAAGAAAACCATCACAAGAGGTGAGGTCACAAGCACTCATCATCAAGCTCTTCTCGTGTGTGCCTTATGGCACAAGGTAACAAAAGCTCATCCTCTAGTGAGAGTGATAGTGATGATGATTTGCCTTCTTACAATACAATTGTGCAACAAAATCTTAAATATGCTAAAGTTTGCACTAGTCAATAAAAGAAGCTCAAAACTTTAAAAGAAGAGCTAGGTAGTTCACAAGAAGCATACAAGAATTTGCTTGAACAATATGAAAACTTTGCAAATCTCAATGTTGAACTATCTACTAAAATTGAGCAACTTGAGGCTAGTGCAACAACAAGTGCATGCACAATTAATGATAAGCAACTTGAAAAGAAAAATGAAAAATTAAAAAGAAAAGTTAGCTAGCTCATAAAATGATTATCAAAATTTGCTTGCTAAAATGGAAATCATGTGCAAACATTGTGATGAGCTAACAAATAAAGTTGCTAATCTTGAGGCCGTCAAAAATACCCCCACCAAGGCATCTAAAAGAAATGACATAATTAAAAAGGATGCATCTACCTCTTGCAATGATTTATGTTTAAACTCACCTTTGTGCAACCAAGCTTGTGTTGAGAAAGTGATTGTAGATACATGCACACAAGAGGTTGCAAAAGAAAATGAGCAACTCAAGCAAGAAGTAGCTCGCCTCACCAAGGACTTGACTCAAGTGAAAGGCAAAGCAAAGCAAACCCAACTTCATCAAGATAACACCGTCAAGGGAGTGAAGAAGCTTGATGAAGGACAAATCGTGGTTTGCTACGTGTGCCACAAAGAAGGCCACAAGTCCTATGAATGCAAGGTGAAGAATGGGGGAGGAGCAAAGAAGAAGGAGAAAAAGCAAACAAGCAAGCTCTCCAACACCTACACCAATAAGGTAGACAAGAAGGCCTCCACACCTTATCTCTTGAAGAAAAAGAAAAATGACAAGGTGGTGGCCATCAAGGTGAACAAGCAAGCCAACAATGGGATCAAACGCTTTTGGGTGCCAAAGGAAATCATTTCCAACATGAAGAGCACCAAGAAGGTTTGGATCCCGAAAGGGAAGTAAGAAGTCCGTCAGACCACGGGGAATTTGGAGACTTGGCAAAGTATGGGTGCATTTCATGGGGTGCATCATGATGGACAAAAACATTGCCAAGTGGGTTAGTGAATACTATGGACCAAAATTCCCCTTTCCATGTTAGGTAACTAGATGTTATTGCTTTTAAATTGGTACATCTTGCAATTAGTTTTTCCTACAATTGGTATCTTTAAGCATCTAGTTACTTTTTATGCCTAGGTTTGCTTTTGCATGCTTATATCTTTTATCATGCATACACTAGGTATATCTTATGGTAGGATTGCTCGGTCTCATTTTTCAACCCTTGAAGCAAACCTACATGGTTTAAAATTGCTTACAAGCACGGCACATAGCTTGTCTTACTTTTGTTCATCTAATATGTGCCAAAGTCCAAATTATAGATAATCTCTCCCGGATATCTTTTTAAAAATGATTCTCACATTCATGAGATGTCATCTTTCAAGTGGTATTTTTTATTCTAAAATCAATGTGCATGATTTCTACAATGTATTATATATTTGTGTGCACATATTTAGGGGGAGTATTTCTACAACTTGGATGCTTTGAGACTAACACTTTTTAAATAGTATCAACTTTTCAAACCTATCACATGTGTAGTAGTCTCATTGTAAGGAAATTAGAGTCCTCGGAGTTAAGCGTCATTCTTCAATTGGCATCATCATGTTGATTACATTTCTTTTTTATATGCTTTCTCCATGCATTATATAGGTTAAACTCTCTTGTGCAATAAATTGCTAATTATGCATATGCTTTGCTTTCCACCATATGTATGCATACTTTTAGGGGGAGCTTAGTCTATATAATGTGAGAGTCAAATTTTGTGATCCATTTCACTCTTTATACAAAGGATCACGAAATTTGACCCTCCCTTGTGCTACTAATGTCTTCCTTTTCGGTGTTTGATGCCAAAGGGGGAGAATTTGAAGGACCAAAGGCAAGCATCAAGTTGATGTCTACAAGTGGTAATGGTCCGAGAAAGGGAGGAAAGTGAATTATGGATTAGTCTAAGTAATGGGAGAATTTTTTTAGATAGGCTTTAATCCATAATATCACATGGGGACATTTGCAAGGGCAAGACATGCTTTTAAGTAAAGTTTTAATTGGTATCTGTCAATTAGTATCATATAACCTTGCCCTTTGCATTGCAACCTAGCAAGTAGGTAGTTTTTAACTTCCAAATTCTATTTATTTGCTTGCTTTGGTTGTGTTGGCATCAATCACCAAAAAGGGAGAGATTGTAAGGAAAATGGACCCTTGGCCCATTTACTTTGGATTTTGGTGTTTGATGACCAACACAACCAAATTGGACTAATGAATTTGCAAGTGTTTATTTTGTAGTTTAATAGGGTGCAAGACATGACTTGGACGAAGGCGACGTGATGATCCGATGATCAACACCTTAAGAAAGACCTTAGGAGCACAGGAAAAGACCCAAGATATCAAGCAAAGTCCAAGCATGAAGATAGGAACCAAGCCGTACGCAAGATCGCGAAGAAACGAGCTCGCAGAGGCGACCGGACGCTGGACCGAACGCTGGAAGCGCGACCGGACGCTGGACCGGTGGCTCGGCAGACAGGCGACCGGACGCGAGGACCGGACGCTGGCGGCAACCGACCGGACGTAGAAACGCAGCGTCCGATCGAGTACAGAGAGGTTCCAGGCGCGCGAAACTGCGACCGGACACGTCCGGTGGCAGGCGACCGGACGCTGGCAGCGTCCGATCGGTAGTTCGCGGCTGCAACGGTCGGGACGACCGGACGCGTCCGGTCAGGACGATCTCAGCGTCCGGTCAGTAGCAGAATTGCGGGAGTTCGACCCCAACGGCTACTTTCTCAGTGGGGCTTATAAATACAACCCCCAACCGGCAATTTGAGTGTGTGGAGCTGAAGAAACATACCAATGGTGTTGATACACCATTTTAGTGATCTCCACTTGCTAAGTGCTTAGTGTTTCATCAGGTGATTAGCGTAGGTGCTTTGCGAAGTGCTTAGGTTGATTAGACCACCGCTTATGCGCTTGCTCTAGGTGTATGCCTAGTGTTTAGTAAGGTTTGCATACCTCTTGCCACCCTGTGCTTGCGAGCACAAGAGTTGTACATCGGAGGGGCTTGAAGTCTTGCGTGATCGCACCAACCGCGTTTGTGGTGCGGCCGCCACCATGTACCGAAGGGAACAAGGCCCGCGTCGTTTCGACCGGAAGCTTGATAGTGAAGACGGTGGGGAGCATCCGGGAGAGGTTTGCCGGAAGGCACATCGGAGACCCACTTGCGCGTGAGGAAGGCCCGAGGCTATCCACGGAGTTACCCGACCGGGAGCTTGGCCCTTGCGAGGGATTCCTTGCGAGGGGCTCCAACGAGGACTAGGGGGAAGCTTGCGCGCTTCTCGATACCTCGGTAAAAATATCGGAGTCGTCGACAGGAGTTTGCATATCTCTACCTTGCTCTTTAAGCTTCCGCATTTACATTGATCATTTTATTATCATTTGCGGTAGAGATAGCAACACACTAGCAAAACCGTAGTTGCACATCTAGATAAATTATCTTTTGCATATGTTTTGCTAGAGGTAGAAAAAGAGGTCATAGTTTAGAGTTAGAATTTTAAGTTGCCTAATTCAACCCCCCCTCTTAGGCGTCCACGTGTCCTACAGTTCCCATGCTCTGCTCCTTCCTGTGCTCTACTTTGCTTTCTCTGCTCTATTCGTTTCTCCTATTTATGAGTTACAGTTTGATAGTTGGAATGGATAGCTCACAGGTGTGATCTTCTGATGTGATTGCCTAATTGCTGTGAATAATTAATATATGCTTGACTGTTTGTCTCTCTGACGTCTGAACTTTGCTGCATAAGAGAGGTTAATTTATTGATCTGTGTCATTGTTATATGTGCCTCCGAGGCTTAAATTGTGAACAATAGTATGTGTATGGCGTCGCCTCGCCACGTGCCTAATTCGCCTAGGCGTCTGGAAGGGGGTGGAGCGCCGCACCTCGCCTTACCGCCTTAAAAACTATGGGTGGCAGGGTGAAAATTGCTTGCAGTGGCACAAATGAGTAGGTTTCAGCTGGGCTGGCCCTAGGTGTCGGCTACAGTAACTTGTGAGGGGGAGCAGCCAGTCCAGCCGGCCGCAGCTGCCCAGCCGAACGGAGCCTATGCAACGAAACAAATCCAGATCAAGGCAAAATGTCTGGACAAAACTGCTGGATTATGCATGTCATTGGCTCAACTGCATTATCCAACTATGTTGTACACTTGCAGAATGTTACGATGCTGCTGATCTATTCCTGAATGAGCGATCACGTGAAAGATGTACAACCACACACACACACACCAAAAAAAAAAAAACCCCTCTGTCAGTGAAACCAACTGCCCACCAAAATCTCTGACTAACCTTTAACTTTCTTGGATCTCTTTGGGAAAAGCTTGTGCCCCTCAAGGTGAACCTGTTGGTGCATCTGCTCCCATATTAAGTCAAACTGGCTATGGAATTTATCCTGGTACCACACCTTGACCTCAGGATAGAGAGAACCTGCATCAACATTCCATACATCCCTCAGTGTTGCCCGGCTGTCAACTAATTTTGGACCGATCTTCATCCTGTTAAGAAGATCTCCTACTCTTCGTTGCCTGGCAGGCCCCAACACAACAGATGGTGACAGTGCGAGGAAATCCTTAACATCCCGTAAACATGGCAGAACATCCCCTTTAAGCAACGCACATGCAAATACTTGCAGCCGGCTTGTTTCATCTTTGATAGGTAAACTATGCAATGGAAGCTGCCAATTATGTCGAGAAAAGATCGGACTAACATAACAGTAGACTTGGTCATTCAGTGGGTCATAATACGGTTTCGGATCTTCCAATGGCGCAGAGAAGGTGCAGAGAGAACTAGCATACTTTAAAAGCCACCCTGGCTTTACCGTTGTTACACCATGCATGTATAACCTCTTTGTATTAAGTAGCTCCGAGTAAACTACAAGCTCTGGGGCAACTTGGGCAACAGACGATGATCGGTGCAGATATATTGTATCATCAAGTGCACAAGACTGATAACGAACAGCTCGGACCTTTCGATCTTCTGATGATTTGGAATAGGTGTGAATCCTCCTTGCAACTCTATCAGCCCATCCAGCACAAATTCCTTGCCCAAGAAGTTCCTCTTCAATCAATTGCAATACTTTTTTACTGGGCTCATTCCTCCAGGCCTGTTCAACATCATCAAAATCACCCGAATTCCAAGCAAATTCCTCGCAAAACTTGCTATGGTGAAATATTAACCGCAGAAGCTGCTTTCTCAATTTCGACATCTCTTCCATGGTTTTAAGATGAAGCGAATTAGCTCTACAGAATTCCATTGGGTTTTCTGACAACTCAAAGATCTGTAGGGCACGGGCAATGGATAAAGCATCACTGCTAGGGTTAGAAAATTTTTCCTGTGCCTCTCTAACCACAGCCTTGAGCTTCTTCTGTCTCTTCCTTTCCCATGGACCATTAGCTTCCGGATTAATGTTTTCTTCTGATTCACCATTAGTATCACATTCATCCAATTACTTGAGAAAAGGATTAGTAAAACTCAAAGCTGATGCAGCAGCAGCAGCATATCCCAATATGAAGTTAGATCTAGCAAAGCCTTGCAGCTGGCTCTTCAAATTCTTAATCACTGTCAGAAGAAGACGAGAATGTCTTGGGCTCATGGGGTATTGCGCCATAGCCTTCCCCATAGGTGTAAGTTTTCCATCACTATAAAGTGCTTCCAATGTCTTTAAGCAACGCACAGCTTCAACCAAACTTTCCTTGTTTGGAGGTGTAGGGAAAGGAAAGTTCTCAACCTGAAATTCATCATATGTTTTGTATGAGCTCAAAAAAGCCTAAGAAAATATTATTATCTGATAGAAGAAATTAGCAACTTTAACCTTGGTACCTTATCAATAGACATGAACTTGAGCATCAGGACAACACCTTCAACTGGAATTTTCTTAATTTCAGGTTCAGCGAATTCAGGGAATAAATCGTCTTTACCATATGCTGCAGCTGAGTAGAGACGGTAACAGTGCCCAGGCCCTGTTCTTCCTGCTCTTCCAGCACACTGGGATGCTGATGCCTTGCTTATCCATTGGACTTCATAACTTGATATCCCAGTAGCATGGTCATAATTCTTAACCTTTTCTTTTCCAGTATCAACTACATATTTTATGCCCGGAATTGTTAGAGGTTTCTGCAACATTAGTTGCCACCACAACTAATCTTTCCCCCTCTGGGATACCTTGAAACACTTGAAGCTGTTGTGAAGCTGGTAACATTGCATAAAGTGGCAAGACACGAAGTCGACCATGCGGAATAGGCTTATGTTCTGTGCATTTACTAAAATAACTAACTGAAGGACTGGTCTTTTCTTCAGCTTTAGCATCACTTGATTCCTCAACACTTTCCAGCACACTTGGTATTCCCGACAGAGCTCCAAATGACGCCTTCAACGCAGATGAGCTCTCAGCATCTTTAAAAAATGCTCATACTGGAACATCCTCTTCTGTAGTTTCAATAGTAACAGACTCTTCGTCATCAGTTTCAGTATCCATATCATATGCTTCAAAAATTTCCTTTTCATCTACTTCTGGCCATGGACCATTATCTTCGCCATCAGTTTTCTCTGGATTCTTAGCACTTTGCACATTGGATGCTCTTCGCAATTTCTTACACAAGTAATCCACTTCTCATTGTCCAGTGACAAATACGAGGATTCCACCTGGTGGAAGCCTCTTGTGGATTGACATAACCTTTTTATAAGCTAGCCCTAAATAATCATCATGTGTCCTCTTTGAGAAGTGAACTGTTACTGGAAACTGCCGCACAGGTACCTTAACAGCTGGTGGGATCACATCAAACAACCTTCTATTTGAAATAAAGTCTTTCAACTGCAGAGTAGCACTCATGAGCACCACCTTTAACTGACTGATCTTATCCTCTGTTTTGATCTTAAATCCAGATCATATTTTTTTCCTGCTGCTTTGCATACAAATCCTGCCATGTGGCAAAGGTTAGCAACGAATATTTTTCATTTCACTTATATGAAATAAAGTTTTAGTTCAAACCTTGCGAATCTTTATAATTCTAGAAAGCATCCCAATAAGTATATCTGTGTTCAAGCTCCTTTCATGTGCCTCATCCAATATGATCACTTCAACAGAAAATCACCCTGCAGAAGGTTACTAAATCAGATGATGATGCACAGGATTGGATTTTATGTTACCTATTCAACGAAAAGAACAGAAAATTTTCACGTATACATTTCTGGATGTCCAATCACTTTATACATAAGTTATGGGAGAATCATTTCTGTGATCACACAATCATGGAGCATTCAATTGAATGACATAGTAAACTGCTGACAGCATGAATAAACATTGTTATAACAGTTTATGTGGACCTGTAGATATGATAAGTTTACAGTACACTACAGTTAAGATCTCGAAGGCTGCAAACATATCACTGCAATTCATTTCTTTGTTAGAGGCTTTCCTTTAAGCACAAGTGACCAGGATGAACAAAAACTTGGGTGAAGAAAAATATGTATTATAATAATTAATAAATAAATAGATTGGTAGAAGCAAATGAGATAAGTAGATAGATAAACAACCTGGATTTCTCGCAGCAAAATACCATCTGTCATGAACTTGATGGAGCATTCACTTCCTACCTTTCTATCATGCCTAACTTGAAAACCAACTTCTCTTCCCAGCTTAAGTCCTAACTCATAGGAAACCCTCCTAGCTGTGGCAAGAACAGCTACACGTCGTGGTTGGGTGATACCAATCATCCCTTTTCTATCAGCTCGATCACTAGTGCCAAAGCCAGCTTCATATAGGAACTGTACAACACAGAAAGCATAAGGAACAATGACAGATTTGGCTACAATTGGACAGTTAACATAAGCAGATAACACCAAAAGTCTTAGTTTGAATACACATTCAAGAAGCATCGTGCATGCACATATACTGACCTGGGGAACCTGAGTAGTTTTACCGCAGCCAGTCTCTCCGCACAGAATTACTACAGAATTTTCATAGATAGCTTCCATTATTTCCTGCTCCATCATTATTATTGGGAGATCCCTCCTTGCCTTCTCAACCTCATGTGGTCTTGACACAGGTACAACAATTGGAGGATTTATGCACTCTTGTACAGCATGTTCCCCATGTCCTAGTTCTTTACCCTACCAAAAAAAAGGAATAATTACAATCAATGAATTATATTAAAATAAGTACAGCAGGTTCTGATCTAGCACCAGGTAAGGACTAAGGATAGGTGAAACTAGCATTCGTTTGAATAATCTAAACATTGACGAGCATGCAGAAAATGAGCTAAATATATAGTTTGGATCAAACTAATGACCTGCAAATCTAATTCTGCTCCAGAACAACTTGGAGTTGACAACTGAATTTTCTGATTTGTCAACATATGAGCATCATCACTAGGTTCTTCAGTTTTTGGCTCTGGAATGCCAGCTCCAAAATCCATAACCAGTTGGCATTCAATAGCTTTTACTGGATCCTTCTTCATTTCATTATTACATTCTCTACCAGAATCCACAATTGGTGCTGGCTCAACAAACTTTGATGGGCAAACTTGCTCCACAACATCACTGTTTGCAGGAACTTTCATATCGCCATTTTTCTTGAATAGTGAGAGTTCTTCAGGAACATCCAGACCAGCCTTTGAGAACTGCACAGCACGCCTCCGTTTTTCTTTCAAAGTCTCAGCCTGCAGTATAATAGAGCTCTTTGAGCAAATGCACTATTATATTGAGAAAATAACTAAATTCTGAGTGTGGTAGGGTTGATCTGCCATACTTGACCAATAGTCCCTGAAGAATGAAGCAGTGAATATGCATTCTCTGAGATCTTGTGCTTCCTATCATATGGGATCAGTGTTGTATAGTGACATCAGAAAAGCTAGCATGGTAAACAAGTAAACATGCATCATTTGCAACAGAATAAGTTAAGGAGCATACTGCAAAACCTCGATGCTTTTAGCTTGTAGCAGCTTCTTTTTCTTTTCCTCCTGGACGCAACCAAACCAACATAGCTGTAAATGCCTAATAACAGAAAAAAAAGAGTACCAATTGGCAATGCTAAGTGGCGCACCTCCAATTTTTGGAGCTTTTTCAGCCTCGTCTTGCTCATCTTTGGGTCTTCCTTGTTGGCTTTCTTACCATCCTGGAAATTTAGTGGTTTCAGAGTTCACATATGCAATGCTAACATTGGGTGCAATGGAGTTATGAAGGAAAACCAATAAACCGGGCTCCAAGTCAAGCTGACATTACCTTGGCTTTCCCTTGCGCCTTGTTCTTCCTTTTGCAGGGCAAAATCAGGGCGTTGCTGTCTTCCATGCTTTAACTGCAAAGGCTCCAATCTCAAGCAAAGCTCACACACAAGGGACGACGGACGACACGAGCATAGGCGGTCTGAGACCAGGAGCGGACCAGCAAATGACACGGGTGTATATTGGAAAAAAAATCGAAGTTAGTAGGCATAATTCACGTATGCACTTGCAATTAGATCAGGTCCGATTACAAATAGCCAAATGGCTTACGTTCAGTCTTCGAGTGCTGCTCGGTGACGCAAAGCGGGAAGGGGAGAGAAGGTAGGTTAGGGTTTGAGTGCTGCGCGGTTTCGCACAGCAGGAAGGCAAGAGAAAGGCGGGCATACCTGTTGGATGCTCTCGTTGCCGGAGAAGGGCCCGACGAAGACCAGGGGGTAGGGCGGCGGCGGCGGCGGCGGTAGGCCGGTAGCCTAGTAGAGCACGCGGGGGGAACGAATAGACCAGGGGGCAGCGCAACCGCGGGGCCTCCTGCTGACATGGGCTTCATTGTTTCATTGGCCCACTAACTCATACTCATACGGCCCACCTGCTCTTCGCCTCACGTCGCAAGGCCCACGACTGTGACCCTCTTTTCTGGGGCGATTTGTAAAAATAGGACTCGAAACATCGGTCATTTACACTTATCATCCGCCGATTGTCATCCTAATCAAGAGTCAATCTTTCCACTGTCGTGACCTTCACGTTCCGATTCCGATCGGCGAAAACGAACAGCCCCTGCCTCCGGTCCTCCACCTCCACTCCCCAAGTCCCCCACTCATCTAGATCGCCGGCCCCTCGCTCGGCTCGGCCATGGCGGCCGGCTCCGCGGCGTCCCTCGTCGCGGCCGCCATCTGCCTCGCCCTCGCCGTCCCTGGTGAGTTGGTCCTCTAAAATCATCGCCTACTCTAGTTGTTTGAGCGGAAATTGCTCAGTCGAATCGAGACGATCGCTTGCTTCGCTTGCTTACTCTGTTATGCGATGCTGAAATTCTAGGGTAAATTATGGGCCTTAGGTTTTAAGTAGGTCACAGTACGACTTCCAGGTGAATTGGGTAGTAGGGTAGCAGACCCAGTTAGCTCTAAGTTTTGGCAAACTCCTTTGTTGTTGTGTTGGTATTTGAGATTGGAAGCTAGCAAAGCCTTGCTGGCTCTTCAACTGATTGTTGACACTGCTCGACTACAGCTTATAGGATTATAATTGGTGTGAGTTCTGTTGTTAAAATTGAGACCAAACCAGGGGTTAGTTATGATTTTGGTGCATTTTTACCTAATTCTCAGTATCTGGGAAATAAGAGGGACATGTTTGGGGCATATGGCTGTTCTATAGCTCTTCGTATTTCTCTACACGCCTATTCTACTGTAACTGGATGTTGCTATTGCCATTTCATTTTATAGGAGATGGTGCCACGTTGGAATCAGTTCCGGACCTCGTGAAGGCAATGTACCTAAACATTGAAAGCTTCCCTTGTGTGAGGCTGCTGAATCTTTCTGGTGAAATTGGCTGTTCTAGTGAGTCTCCACTCTACACTTATGTAGTCTGGCATCTTCTGCCATTACTAAACCTGATGTCCCCATGTCATTAAGAGCAACTGGTTATTGAAATGACTTTTGTGCTGTCAGATCCTGGAAGTGAAAAGGTCATTGCACCGATTGTAAGATTCAGAAAAGGCAGTGATCAATTTATTCAACCATCCACTATTCTCCTTCCCTTAGATCAGATGTCAGATTTCTTTCTGAGGTACATGTAAGCACAACTGCAATTATTCACATCTTTTTGAGTTCATATGTGCTTGTGAAACGTGAGGTGTTGAAGTTTGCCTCTTTGCCTTGGTACTGACCAAAGGAAGTTAAGCTTATTAATGTTTTTTTTGCCTTCTAAAGTCATATAGCCTTTAGGGTGTTAAGAGATGATAATAATAATATTTGGGTGCTATTATCCAGGGTATCCAATGATCCAGAACTTCACCAGAAGGTGGCTGGTGTATTGATTGAGTCAAATGGTGTCAACAATGACTTACAAGGTCAGTATTCTGAACCGGCATCTCTCCGTTTTCTTGTGTGTTATTTGCGTATTTTTGCCTGATGATCCCTAAGAATTTACTATTTATTTCTATATAGAGCTGTCGCCTGATAGAAAATTTCCACAAGATGATTTTGCACCCTACTCAAATCACAGCCATGATTGGAATCCTGCTGTAAGTAACAGGGTTGATTACACTGGTGCCACCCTATCAAGAGTCAAACTTGCTGCTTCCCTGCAATGTAAAAGTTAAATCTTGTATTGAATGTGCCTCAGTTACTCTATTATCTTGTAGGGATCAGGTATCATGTGGAACAGATATAATTTCCCTGTATTTCTACTTTCAGAAGAGAGTACAAAGACTGTTCAAAAGGTAGTTTTCCGTCTTCTCTGTTGCATACCTTTTTATTTCCAAAGTCCTGTTTGTCTAATCTGTTCTTCCACATTTATATATTGATGATGACTGTCAATAAAAGATTTCAGAAAAAAATGAGAAGACTGGCAATGGATATAGAGCAAATGTTGCAGAATTCGACCTTGTTATGCAGGTTTGGATTCTTTTTTAGTCCTTATTATGTTGTATTGACGACAGAAGCATGACCTTTCATCAAATGGGACTATTCTTCTTCTAATTGACATGAACTTCAGACAACCAAAGCTCAAACACATGATTCAGCATCCTGCCTCAAAGAACAATCATGCTTGCCCTTAGGAGGACACAGGTGTGTGTTTTTCCCCTTAGAGGTAGTTTCAAGTTGCATAATCATGTATACACTTTTTTTTTTTGCGAAAAAAAGTGTATACATGATTATGCATAATCATGTATACACTAATACAGTAAAGTTCAAAATTGTCTCTCAGAAACTACTATATGTACCTCAGTACCTGCAGAGCGTCATACCTTTATATTTAGTTTTTATATGTTATATCATTGTTTAAATCCTCATATTTGAAGGGCAGTGTATGGGCTTCATTACCGCCACTTAAAAATGGATCTACAGAGCATCAGAAACCTTTAATATTGGCTATTGCATCCCAAGACTCTGCATCCTTTTTTCGGGACCGTAGTCTTGGTTCAGATTCTCCCATATCTGTAAGTTGCTAGTTTGCTAACGGTTTGCGATTGTCCTATTCATATTATTTACTTATGCCAGATAAATAATTTCTTGAGTTGTTTCACAGGGATTGATTGCCTTGCTCACTGCTATTGATGCTCTTTCTCACATTCATGATTTAAGCAACCTTAAGAAACAGGTATGATATGACCACTGATTTTGTTTGCTAGTTGCTCCCATGTTATTATGCTGGATATTCTTCTCTCTTACTTAGAGCAGGTATCCAGCAAATCTTATCCACCAATTTATCTTTTCTTCTATTATACTTGTCGTGAGGTCCAAGCTACTGGTATCTTTGTTAATGTTCTTATACCTTAGCTTACACATGGAATGGTACATCTAATGTGGTTCTTCATATCACTCTTACTGAAATTATGTGTGATTGGTTCCTCAAGCAACATCTTCTTCCTGACATTTTCCCCATTTTTCATACAGCTTGTGTTCGCTGTTTTTAATGGTGAGGCCTGGGGTTATCTTGGTAGTCGGAAATTCTTACAGGAATTAGATGAAGGTGCTGCTTCTGTGAATGGAATTAGTAGCTTAATGATTGACCAGGTGAGTGCCAGACAAGTTAATACAGGCAGTGGCAACCTCAGATTATTGTTAATCATTTTTCATTTTTCAAACATATATAAAGGCTTTGTTTTCAGCACTTCTTTTTTGGTCTTGTGTCATGATATTTGTTTTCTGCACAGTTTATGTCTACCAATTGTAATGAATACTCTTTTCGGAATTTTACTGACAGCTTTGAATCACAAGCGATATACATATCTGTTTGAATACCATTCCCAACCTCACTTGTGTTTTCTAAGCTCTCTCTTTGAACATATTTAGGTAGTGGAGATTGGTTCTGTTGGCAAGGCTATACTTGAGGAATATCCATCGTTTTATGTGCATGCTGAAGGGGTAAGGATTTTCGGAAGTGCACTGTAACTGTAAGAGCTGAAATGGCTGATCGCCACATGGTGCAGTTAGAATATTGCATTCAAATATCTTTTTGTGATGTCTTAGTGCTAGTACATTGTTATATGTCAAAACAACCGTACCATTTTCTTTACAGTGATATTTGAGCTGGCCAATTTTGACCATGGAGATTGTATTTGTTCTAAATTATAAGTAGTTTTGGCTTTTTCTAGATACATATTGTTTACTATGTGTCTAACTGTCTAAGACAGCGTATATCTAGGTGCATAGCAAAACCTATGCACCTAGAAAAGCCAAAAACAACTTACAATTTGGAACAGAGGAAGTAGTTATTATTGACATTGCACAGCACTGACAGGTAGTTCACATTTTAAAGAATTTGCTAATCAATAACTGAATAAACATTTACTGAACTTTTGTGGTGTCAATGGGACATCTATACAATTAAGTTTGGCTGCACTCCCTTAGTCCCTTTGATTGATTGTGAAGAAAAGAACCTTTTTCCCCTCAAATTTCTATACAAACATGTTTCATTATATCATGTTATGAAGATACATACATGAAGAGACCTACCCAGAGTAATTGTGTTCCTTTCTTCAGTGAAGTGAAGGTATAAACCACACTGGGTGTCCAAATAACGGTCATGCATGTATCCGTGATTAAAATTGCAATAAAATGGTGCTTATAGTAGACTTCCTATTTATTATATTTATCCTATGCTTGTACAGAATTCATCAGCTTCAAAGAAAATATTAGATGCACTGCAAAGCGCCAGCAAATCGCTTGGTTCTGATAATGTTAAAGTAAAACAAGCAGCTTCATCAAATCCTGGTGTTCCACCATCTTCATTAATGTCATTCATAAGGAAGGTAAAACCACTTATGCTTACTAAATATATGTGATTCATAGTTGCTTCCTTCACTTGAGGAACTTTTTTTTTCTCTTGTACACCCATAACATTATTTTTTTCCCAATATGCTTTATTTGAAGACTTCTGCTCATGATCTGTTGTCAATTAATGAATGTAGAATACGTCAACTTCTGGAGTTGTGTTGGAGGATTTTGATTCCCACTTTTCCAACAGATTTTATCATAGCTATCTGGATAACCCTGGTAAGATAATGCATAAATCTGACAACATTGCTCTTGAAAATCCATCTGTCAGCATGTGACATATCCTTTTTTTTTCCTGCAGTAAACATCAATTCCTCGTCAATAGCTGCAGCTGCTGCTTTGGTTGCCAGGTCGCTGTATATTCTTGCTAGTGATGACTCAGTTGTCGATCTCATAACACTAAACACTATAAAAGTGAATGTTTCGTTGGTCGAAGAACTCATTGGATGTCTGCTTACTTGCAATCCTGGTCTTTCTTGTGGCCTTGTGAAAAGATTCATTTCTCCAAGCAATTCCTGCCCAAGTCATTATGTTGGTGTTTTTCTGGATGACCCTTCTGGCACACAGTTTCCTTCATACGCAGATGACACGTCTCGGTTTGTATGGAACTTCTTGGCAGACAGAACTTCTAATTTAGCGGGCAATAAAAGCTCATGTACTGGAAAGTGTGGTGATGAAGGTGAAGTATGTGTAGGGGCAGAGGTGGAGGGTGGAGGTAGATGTGTTGTATCTACAACCAGGTAACCTGTGTTTACTAGTTATGCTTATGCAGCTATTTTTTTTTTGTTGCTTTTATTATATTCAGCTGCCGCTGAAGAAATAATTATTGAATCCATAAGAAACTCTAGTTTTAATACCTTTTTATGTCAGTTATCCAACTTATAATTAATTAACTTATAATCCTGGTGTTCGGCGAAAGGTTGACATTATATCTTCACCTTTTCTTCCCCTGGAGACCTACTGATTATTGCAACACATCACTTCCCAGGTATGTCCCTGCATATTCAACTCGGGTGAAATTTGAGGACAATGCATGGCACGTTCTTCCAGCAAACTCGTCAGATCCAATGGGTGCTGCAGATCCTGTGTGGACTGAAAGCTACTGGAACACTATTGGCCTCAGGGTCTACGCAGTGCAAGATTCAGCTTACGATTGGCTTATTCTTCTTGCCGGGCTCATTATCACTGCTGCATCTTATTGCGCTGTACACTTTGGCAGAACATACATTTCAAAGGTGGTGAAGCGTGACTGAAGCGTCAGTGAGCTGCTCCACTGATTCTGGGTATTTAGAGCTGGAAATAGAACTAATTGAGCTGGCAATTTGTAGAACATTAACAGCACATGAGACAGGGTGATTGAACTGCAAGAAAGCCACAATGAATTATGAAGCCTTCCAGCTAAGGAGGAGCTCGTGGATGTATATCATCATAATTCGGACGTCCAGGTTAGAAGCCCTTATCTTGGGCCGATGCAATATGAAAGTGTGCCCCTGGCACGTTTGGCACTGAACTGGTCGGTGGATGAGACGCCTCTGGCTCTAAGGTGGAGGTTTCCAGGAACGTGTGTTTTTCTTTGTTTGTGGATGCTGCGTACTCAGTTTTGGTTGCGTATAAGCCTGTTCCTCACGACTCCTATGGAGTTGCGCACACCAATTATTATACTGGTACTCGCATGCTGATTGGATCTTGTATCGTGTTTGGTTTCACCGCTCCAGTTGTCAGCTTATCTGAAAGTTGCTCGTTCGTTCCCTATCTTATCCTCCACCGACGCTCGGATCTTCGGCATATCTGCCATGTGACCTATGTCCACCGTTTTGCATGCCTGGTTTGTGAATTTTAGTCGCTGTCCCATCGAATGCTTGACATATGTATGGAATATTAAATATAGATTAATTATAAAACTAATTGCATAGTTTGTGACTAATTTGCGAGAGGAATCTTTTAAGCCTAATTAGCCTATAATTTGACAACGTGGTGGTACAGTAAACATGTGCTAATGATAGACTAATTAGGTTTAAAAAATTCGTCTTGTGGAATACTGACGGATTATGTAATTTATTTTTTTATTAGTATCCGAACATCCCATGCAACATTCTTTCGACACACCTCTTAAATTTTAGTTACATGATTCAAACACCATCTTAGACTTAGTCTACTTGCCGAGCCATCTTGGGAAGATGATACCTTGTGCTTCTGCAGTTCTGCTGCATGAGAACTGCGAAGTGCTCGTTTCGCACGCAGTCGTTTCGAACTTTTAACTACTGGAGTCCACTACTGCATGTATCGCGACGCGCGGCACAGATCCCGCCAGGAACAAGCGACAGATGGGAGGGGAGAATGGGAGATTCCTCTCGCGGTCGCAGCGTTGTTTGTAACGGCGCCAGCGCAGGACAACGAGGCCACCGCCCACCAGCCTCTTCTATCACCCTGTTTTGGGCATGCTCGATCACACGTCACACCAGAATTATTCTAATCATCATCAGGCTCACAAAAGTGAGGTTAGCAACCACGGTGGAGAATCTGTGTTGCTGTTAACGTCGTTTCTGATTCACACGGCAGCAGCATTTTTTACTTGCCAAATCAAGCTACCTTTTCACTTACAATGTCACCAACTCGTGATTATCCTGTACAGAGCACAGGCTACAGAGTTAGGAACTCTCAGCAGATCAGTAGCGTGTGTGCACCAAAAAGGTCAGCTGGATGCGTGTCAATGTGTATCGTGACACCAACTAGAAAAAGGTGCCGTAGCGGTACCACCGAGCCTAAATAATCAACGCTCGTGTGTTTAGGTCGTGTGGAATATTTTGCGAGCTGTTATGTTTCATGAGCCTGCATTTCATTGTACTATACTGTACATATGTTTGTGCAAGTTGATATCAAGAACGGATTTAAATTGGACCAATCCATAGAAACTCTATGAAGTCCATGGAAACAAGGCTAGCATTTATCTCTCTATTTTTATAAAAGAAATGTTACTAGTCGCCTCTCTCTTTGTTCATGAAAAGGTGCTCTGGTGAGACAACATCTGTTCGATCAGACATGACACGGCAAGCTGAGTCACGATAATAACATGTTCATACATCACATGGCCTCTTATTTAGGTAACTGAAATTATAATTATGTGTATGCAAAGCTCCTTATTTAAAATCTGTTGGGATCCATGCAACTAAGCTAGTAATAACTTTTTAATAGATGAGATTGTTTGGATCCCTAGTTGCATTTAGCTTGAGGAGCCAGCTAATACTTTTTTTATTAGTTGGGTAGTTCAATTTAATAAACTATTATAAATCGGATAATGTGTATCGATTAGAGTTTTCCTTTTACAGTTACCGTAAGCTGTCCCGTTCGTTTGGCTAATAAGTTATGACTGAAAGTACCATTGACTAATTTATTGCGAGAAAAAAATACTATTTACTAACTAAAACAATATGACCTATAAGCCAAACGAACATAGGCCGGTCCATCAGTCCATGCAAATCCAAAACACACTTACACAAAAGGGCGTGCCTTTCGTCCTCATCCGTGATACTCCCACAGATTCTTATCAAAACAGATGAACCCCCCCCCCCCCCCCCCCCCACCCCACCCCCCACCCACACACACACACAAAAAAAAAAACAAAACCACCGCACCATGGAATCGCTGACGCTTCGCGCCTCGATTGCGGCGGCGGCGGCCGCCTCTCCGCTGCAGCAACGCCGGCTCCCCGGGCGGCAGCGCGCGACGTACGTCCGCGCCATGGCCTCCGCGTCCGCCGCCGGCGAGCCGGACCTCTCGGTGCGCGTGAACGGGCTGCAGATGCCCAACCCGTTCGTGATCGGGTCGGGGCCACCGGGCACCAACTACACCGTCATGAAGCGCGCCTTCGACGAGGGCTGGGGCGGCGTCATCGCCAAGACTGTGAGTCGCTCCCCCTCGCCCCTTACCGGTGTGGCGGTGTCTCCCGTGGTCTTGCTTGCGTGGTTGCGCCATAAAGTTGGCACCCATTTTTTTCTCTGAATCCGTCGTCGTTACGGTGCACTTGTGTACGATCTGTGGGATGAGTGTTAATTCACTTCGATCACGTAAATAGTTGACGCCATTGCCTTTCGGTCTCATGATTCAGATTTGGGCTGGAACTTAGAAGATGCAGTGGGGCCGTGGGGGGGACCGATTTGAGGTTGTTGAGAACTACTAGCTCTTATGTTGATGTCCAACAAGCGGCTGTAGTGGTATGTATTTGGTTCGTGAAATCGAATCTTGGAACCATGGACGTGCTGATCACGTTACTTTCATTGGTTTCGGGACAGATCCTATGTGCGTACCCAAGTAAGAATTGGCAACGATTTGACTGGTTAAGAAATTGATATCTGCATATCATAAGAGGATTGGCTACAGTCGAAATATTTTGTTCATTTTTGCCGCACTGGACTAGTAATGTTGATCACTTGTCCTAGTGGCTAAGTTTTTATTTTTTTTTCTGTTTGACCATTTGTACATTGTTGGCAAACCTCACTTGTCCTAGTGCTAAGTTGTTGATCTGCTGATAGAGTTGGATAGCCCAGTTTTTCAGACGAGCGTTTGTATCGTCACTAGTTACAAGGAGTCTGCAGTTCTGCAATGGACCTTCTCAGCATGACTTTAATTTTGTTGGTCCCACTATGCATTGGACGGGCCTGGGGCAAGCGGTGGTCTCCTCGCATTGCACAGGCGAGGGTAAGGCTTGCCACTGACACCCTTCCCCAGACCCCGCACAGAGCGGGAGCTCTCTGCACTGGGTACGCCCACTATGCATTGGACCTGTGTAGTCATCACTTTATCCCCAATAGGTTCCTTTACTCCCTTAACATTGTGGCTAATTACTGCTGCTTTGACATGACATCTAGGTGTCTTTGGATGCTGAAAAAGTTATCAACGTTACTCCTCGTTATGCAAAGCTTCGGGCAGAACCAAATGGGGCTGCCATGGGGCGCATCATTGGATGGCAGAACATTGAACTCATCAGTGACAGGCCTCTGGAGACCATGCTGAATGAGTTCAAGCAGTTGAAGAAAGAGTATCCTGACAGGATACTCATCGGCTCAATTATGGAGGAGTACAACAAAGCTGCATGGCATGAGCTTATCGAACGTGTTGAAGAGTCTGGAGTGGTACCTTTCTTTCTCACATGTTTATTTTGGTGCATCGGCTTACTTGTACTTGAACATAATGGAATGCAACTGATATCTGTTTTTGTTAGGATGCTCTTGAGATTAATTTCTCATGTCCACATGGCATGCCAGAGAGAAAAATGGGTGCTGCTGTGGGGCAAGACTGTGATTTGCTAGAGGAAGTTTGTGGTTGGATTAATGAGAAGGCCACTGTCCCTGTTTGGGCAAAGATGACTCCTAACATTACAGATATTACACAGGTTAGTTGAGTATAGATATGCAGTACTTCATACTACCTGTGTTGACCTGTGTCAACAACTAATGAATTCCTAAGATTTTTACTCTCTAAATTGTTTGCATGTCTTTGTCCTTGTTTTCCATTATTTAAGTAGCTTGATTCTCTGATTTAACTTTTGCTGATCCTCCAGAAGACCAGAATAAGTCAGATTAGAAAATAAGTAACGTACTTTATCTGCACTATTTTCCCATTGCATCTTTTTATGGTTTTTTGATGATATCAAGATGTGAGATCTGGCCATGTTCTGTAAATGCAATCAGTTCTGTAGCAGCTAATTCCATGTTCTGTAAATGCAATCAGATATGTAGCAACTAACTTATACTCCCTTGAAATAATCTTACCTTTCTTTTGGACATTACACAATGGCCTGAGCCCCTTACATCATATCAATTATTCAATACAAATTTCACATCAATAGGCTTACCGGTTTCCCAATGGTACTGTAGTATTTTACTGAATTGTAATACTGCTTTTTTTTTGCATTAGATTGCTGAGTAACATTTTTCTTTTTCTTTCCTTTCTTCTTGTATTAGATTTCATTTCCCCCTATCTTGACTTGACATTTTGCAGCCTGCAAGAGTATCTCTTAAGTCTGGATGTGAAGGAGTTTCTGCAATTAACACAATTATGAGCGTAATGGGGATTAATCTCAAAACGTTGCGTCCGGAACCTTGCGTGGAAGGGTTAGATTCAATTCCCTGAGTTATTTCTGTAACATGCTCATTTATCTGTTACAAAGTTGAAACATTGTGTTTTGCAGGTATTCTACACCTGGGGGTTATTCTGCAAGAGCTGTGCACCCTATAGCACTTGCTAAAGTCATGCAGATAGCAAGGATGATGAAAGAAGAATTTGCTGATGGACAGTCTCTCTCTGCCATTGGTGGTGTGGAGACTGGCAATGATGCTGCTGAGTTTATTCTTCTTGGTGCTGATACAGTACAGGTGAAACAGCGTATTTGCTAATTAATCCGGGTAGCCATATAGCGAGGCCTTTTACTGCGCATACTCATGTCTTCGTTTAGCATATAGTTGTGCTGAGCTGTATTGTTTTTTTTCCAAACATCACTTTCACAGTTATCACTTTGCGTATCTTGGAAATTGTCTAACCATGACTAACAAGCTTAACTCACAGGTATGTACCGGTGTAATGATGCATGGTTATCCTCTTGTGAAGAAGCTTTGTGCTGAGTTACAGGGTTTCATGAGAGAACACAACTTTTCATCGATTGAAGAGTTCCGAGGGTATGCAACCACTCCCCCTACCATGATTGCAGTGTTTGATATGGCATTTAAATCCAACTTGAGGAATTACTCTAGAATACATCTTCTATGGTACTTCTACATTTCAAAGTTCAACTCTTTGCCCCAATCTTGCAAGGACCGTTTCATTACTAAAGCATAGAAACATAATAAGCTTTGGCAGTAAATCATTAACATGAGATCTCAGGGCCTTCCCTAGTACTCCATTCCAAATTATAAATCGTTTTGTCTTTTCTAGGTACATATATTTTGCTATGCACCTACATAAACACTATTTCTAGATACATAGTAAAAACTACTCCCTCCATTCCAAATTATAAGATGCTTTGGCTTTTCTAGATACATAGCTTTTGCTGTGTACTTAGATACTGTATATTGAATCAATATAACTAGAAAAGTCAAAACGTCTTATAATTTAAAACGAAGGAAGTATGTATCTAAAAAAGCCAAAATGACTTACGGTTTGGAACGAAGGGAGTAAAAAATAATTGCTGGGATTATTGGCTATGCTTCTTTTCTTTCTTTTGTAATCTTTGTGGCCACATGTTATTACTAAGTGGAAGGTGACTAGGTGAGTTATCTAACGAAGACGGTGTAAATGGGTTGAACATAATCATTAAAATGAGGACTTGGTAACAATCAAGTCATAATTAAGTATGTGTCCTATAGAAACATTCCTTGTGCCCTTCTTTGCACGCCTGGCCCTACTCTGTGTGAATGATGTGGAAGTGGAACATGTTAAGTAATTTGCTGCTCCCCTGTGTGAATGCGTAGCAGGGGGTAGGCGCCAAAAAGGGCTCCCTGCTGCTGCACTCTAGCCGTTGCAGAGCCACAGCAGGGGCAGGCGCCAAAGTCAGCCCTGCTGTCACATCTAGTCACTGTAGCAACATGGTAGCCTGACATGTCTGTGTACTAGGATTAGATGGGTAGAGTTGTATATATAGTTTCCCACTGCAAATCAGTAAAGAGAGCGAGTTCAGTTTTGACATCTCCTCTGCAGAGCTTCCGGCCAACGCTGGTGCTTGTGCTGTGTGTGTGCTCTATTCTTCCCTCTCTTCTTCTACCTCTAGCCATAGTGTGTGGTCGGCAACGTCGGTGAGTGGTCAGCTCACCCGTTTTGAAGATCTAGGGCCAACAACAAGTGGTATCGGAGCCGTACAAGCGTCGTCGTCGGACTAACCGCTGGCGATGACGGACGGTTTTGAGATGGGACGACAGCAGCGGCGCTGCTGTGGCTATCCCATCCACGACAGGAGGTCGTTGTGCGCACAGTGCGGGAGGTCAGCGACACTAGTTGGCCGACGTTGACTCGCACCAACTATGGCGAGTGGACGGTGACCATGAAGATCAAGCTCAGAGCCCGACGGCTCTAGAATATTGTTGACAAGGGCACCGACAACGAAGAAGATGACATGTCAACGTTGGAGGCTATCCTCGCTGCTGTGCCAGCGGAAGTACAGGGAGCCGTTGGGGGCGAAGAACTCGCTAAGGAGGCGTGGGAGGCCATTGTAGCGATGCGCGTCGGTTCTGACCGCGCAAAGAAGGCGACGGCCCAGCTGTTGAAGCAGGAGTACGTCAACCTCAAGTTCAAGGATGGTGAATCGGTGGAGGACTTCTCCCTCCGCCTGCAGACGCTCATCAGCAAGCTGAGGAGCCACGGCGTCACCATCGACGAAGAAGAGGCGGTCTCCAAGTACCTCTACTTCATGCCGATGAAGTGCATCCAGATCGCCCTTTCCATAGAGACGATGCTGGACTTGTCCACCCTCACCATTGAGGATGTGACAGGCCGTCTGCGGGCGGTGGACGAGCGCATGGAGCAGGCCACAACAATGACGGACAACGGCAAGTTGTTGCTGACAGAGGAGAGTGGGCTGCTCGGAGGAACTCCGGGGAAGCCTCTTCCAGCCGCGGTGACGATGGCAAGCGCCGCGACAAGGCTTCTTCGGAGAAGAAGAAGGATCGACCCCAACGCTGCCAGCGTTGCGGGAAGACGGGCCATTGGGCAAAGGAGTGCCCAAATCGCAAGCAGCAGAAGAAGGCTGAGGCTCATTTGGCGCAGGGCTGATGATGATGATGAGGCCACTCTCCTGATGGCGACGTTCTGTGCACTACACGACGTTGAGGCCAAAGAGAAGGGAGAGGGGATGGCGGTGGAAGGGTCCTGGCAAGGCTTTGAAGGTTGTCCACCTCGACGAACCACGCGCCCAAGTCCATCTCGGACTGTGTGGGCGGTGGACAGGAGCAGCGGTGGTATCCTGGACTCTGGCGCCAGCAACCACATGACGGGCTCCAAGAAAGCCTTCTCCTAGCTCGACGGCAACGTGACCAGCACGGTGAAGTTCGGTGACGGCTCAAGGGTGGCGATCCAAGGGCGCGGCACCATCATCTTCAGGTGCCAGAATGGTGAGCATCTCGCGCTGACGGATGTGTACTACATCCCGCAGCTACGTTCTAGCATCGTCAGCATCGGGACAGCTGGACGAGCGCGGATGCGAGGTACTGATCGAGAGCGGGATCCTGAAGATTCGGGATCGGGAGCGGCGTCTTCTCGCGAAGGTAAAACGCTCGCGTAATCGATTGTACCTGTTCGATTTGAAGGTGGAGCAGCCGGTGTGCCTGGCAGCACGGCACACTAAGGAGCCATGGCTGTGGCATGCCTGGTTCGGCCATCTCAGCTTCGACGCGCTCGGTCGGCTGGAGAAGATGGTCCGAGGGCTGCCTCGCATCAAGCAAGCAGGCAAGCTGTGTGATAGCTGCCTGGTCCGGGAAGCAGAGGAGGCTGTCGTTCCCAAAGGCGGCCAAGTATCGCGCGTCGGACGCTCTCGACCTCGTCCACGGCGATCTCTGCTCGCCAATCACGTCAGCCATAAACGGTGGTTGGCGGTACTTCCTCCTGCTCATGGATGATTACAGTCGCTACATGTGGCTGCAACTCCTGACGAGCAAGACCAGAGACAGAGAGCGGCAAGAAGCTGTGCGTGCTGAGAACTGATCGCGACAGTGAATTCACTTCGGTGGAGTTCGTTGCGTACTGCGCGGATCAGGGTGTGGTGCGACACCACACCGCGTCGTACTCGTCACAGCAGAATGGCGTGGTGGAGCGGCAGAACCAAACGGTGGTCGGCATGGCTCGATCCATGATGAAGGCCAAGGGCATGCCGGCAAGGTTCTGGGGTGAGGCGGTGACCACGGCGGTGTTCATCCTCAACCGCGCACTCACTAAGGCCCTGAAGGGTAAGACGTCGTTCGAAGCTTAGTATGGGCGCAAGCCAAGCGTGTCCTTTCTCCGGACATTCGGCTGCATCGGCCACGTCAGGAAGACGAAGTCGGTCCTCACCAAGCTGGAGGACAGGAGCACACCGATGGTGCTCCTGGGCTACGCGGAAGGTACCAAGGCGTACCGGCTCTACGACCCACTGCGGAGACAAGGTGGCTGTCTCGCGTGACGTCGTGTTCGACGAGAAGGCGGCCTGGGACTGGGACAGTACGGGCACGGGGGAAGCTAGCGGCTTCACAAGCACCTTCGTCGTCGAGCACTTGGTCATCCACGGTGGTGGAGACGCTGGAGAGGAGGTGCCGACCACTCCAGCAACAAAGCCGAGCACTCCTGGGGCGGTGCCAAGCACTCCAGGAGTGTTGCCGAGCGATCCTGCAGTGGTGCCGGCCACTCCAGGACGGGTGCCAAACGCTCCCGTAGCGGAGCCGAGAGGTCTCGCAGTGATGCCGACCACTCCAAGACTGGTGTCGAGCACTCCTGCAGTGGTGCAAACCACTCCAGGAGTGGTGACCAGCAGTCCAGGAGTAGTGCCGAGCACTGCAGCCGGAATGCCGAGCACTGCAGGTGCAGTGCCGACCACTCCGGCGGAACAGGGAACTCTATCGACGTCGATCGAGTTCGCCTCACCTCCAAGCGACATTACTGAGTTCGTGGATGCTTTCCACGACGGTGAGGAGGTGCGGTTCCGTAGGCTGGATGACATCGTCGACGGCACAGGGTCCTCAGGCCTGTCGGGTCGGCTGCTCAATGACTCAGAGCTGCTTCTCGTCAGTGTAGAGGAACCACCCACGTTCGCGCTGGGCGAGCGCGATGGAAATTGGCGACGGGCGATGCTAGAAGAGATGAAGGCGATCGAGGAAAACGAGACTTGGGAGCTCGTCGATCCACCTCCAGGATGCCGTCCGATCGGCCTGAAGTGGGTGTACAAGGTCAAGCGGGATGAGCGCGACGCCATTGTCAAGCACAAGACGTGCCTCGTCGCTCGAGGCTTTGTCCAGCGCGAGGGCATCGACTTCGAGGAAGTCTTTGCGCCGGTAACGCGCATGGAGTCTGTTCGACTGCTTCTGCCTTTGGCAGCAGGGAAGGACTTGTGCGTCCATTATCTGGACGTAAAATCGGCCTTCCTCAACGGCGAGCTAGCGGAGACAGTCTTCGTCAGGCAACCTCCAGGTTTCGCCGTCAAGGGAGCGGAGCACAGGGTGCTCCGATTGCGCAAGACGCTCTACGGGCTACGACAGGCCCCGCGAGCGTGGAACGCCAAGCTTGACGCCACGCTGGGCGAGCTTGGGTTCACACGGTGCGCAACCGAGCACGCGCTCTACACTCGGCGACGGGGGAAGGAGGAGCTCGTCGTCGACGTGTATGTGGACGACTTGATCGTCACCGGCGCGCGTGCGGAGGACATCGACAGCTCAAGCGCGGATGGTGGCTCGTTTTCGAATGAGCGATCTCGGCGCGCTCTCCTACTACCTCGGCATCGAGGTGAGACAGGGGAAGGAGGCGCTCACGCTCGGTCAGAGTGCGTACGCCTCGAAGCTAGTTGAAGCGGGGCAGCTTGACTGAGTGCAAGCCGTGCGTGACTCCGATGGAGGAGCGGCTGAAGCTGACGAAGGCCAGTACCGTGGCGAAGATAGATGCAACACTCTACCTGGAGCATCGTTGGTGGTCTACGCTACCTAGTCCACACGAGACCAGACATTGCGTTCGCCGTGGGCTATGTCAACCTCTTCATGGAGGATCCTCGACAGGATCACTAGGCTGTAGTAAAGCGGCTGCTACGCTACGTCAAGGGGACGGTGGAGGGTGGATCATGGGATCATCTTCCCCAAGACCGACGGAAGTGGGCTGCAGCTCACTGTGTTCAGCGATGCAGACATGGCGGGGGACATCAACGGATGGCGGAGCACCTCTGGCGTGCTCGTCTTCCTCGGGTCGGCTCCAATCTCATGGCTGTCGCTGAAACAGAAGGTGGTGACGCTGTCTACGTGCGAGACAGAGTACGTGGCGTCGACCACAGCGGCGTGCCAAGCTGTATGGTTGCGCCGGCTGCTGGACGAGTTGACCGGTGTGGAAGCTCACCCACCAGCACTGATGGTGGACAACTAGCCCGCCATCGCCCTCGCGAAGAATCCGGTTCTCCACGACCGGAGCAAGCACATCGACAGTCAAGTTCCACTTCCTCAGGTACTGTGTCAATGGAGGGCAGATCTTCATCGAGTTCGTCGAAACTGGTCGGCAACTCGCGGATGTCCTCACCAAGCCGCGGCCGTCTTCGGCTCACGGAGCTGAAGAAGATGATCGGCATAGAGGGGGTTCAAGGATTAGCAGCAGGATTAGGGAAAGAATTGTTAAGTAATCTGTTGCTCCCCTGTGTGAACGCGCTGCAGGGGGCAGGCTCCGAAAAGGGCTCCTTGCTGCTGCACTGTAGCCGCTGCAGGGGCAAGCGTCGAACGACTCCCCTGCCGTACTGTAGCCACAGCAGGGGCAGGCGCTAAAGTCAGTCCTGCTGTCACATCTAGTCACTGTAGCAGAATAGCAGCCTGACATGTCTGTGTACTAGGATTATATGGGTAGAGTTGTATGTATAGTTTTTCACTGCAACTCAGTAAAGAGAGTGAGTTCAGTTTTGCCATCTCCTCTGTAGAGCTCTGGTTCAGTTTTGCCATCTCCTCTGTAGAGCTCTGGTCAACGCTGGTGCTTATGTTGTATGTGTACTTTGTTCTCCCTCTCTTCTTCTATCTCTAGTCATAGTGTGTGGTCGGCAACGCCGGTGAGTGGTCGGCTCACCCGTTCCGAACATCCAGGGGCCAACAGAACAAAGTCTTGTGTACAGTGTGATGATTGATTCCTTGACACTTTGACCTCGTCTTACTCTGTTACCAAAAGTCTTGTGTACAGTGTGATGATTGATTCCTTGACACTTTGACCTCGTCTTACTCTGTTACCGGGAAGTTTCTCAGAAGCATCATTAGTTCAGTGCTAGATATGCACACCACTAGAAAATACCTGGGCTGCCCCTTTCCAAATTTAAGATAAACATGCTTTATTTTCTGCTTTTTCTGTTTTTGTTGAATCACACAAACTAAAAGCTGTCTTCTCATCATCTCAGGGCCTCGCTTCCGTACTTCACGACGCACACAGATTTGGTTCACCGGCAACAAGAGGCGATCAAGCAAAGGAAGGCCATCAAGAAGGGCCTTCAATCAGACAAGGACTGGACAGGCGATGGGTTCGTCAAGGAGACCGAAAGCATGGTATCCAACTGATGCATCTCTGCCACCCCCCATCCGGCCATTCCTTCCACCATGCTTCAACTTGTGACTAAATCATGTTCGAGGAGAGACAGTGTGAAACATTTGTTTCATCCTTTTAAATAAGCGCGCTGCACCAGGATGCCATACACCAAGCATGTAATCCTCATCTGTACATGGTTCTGAACCTTGGGGCTTCAGTCTATAGAACAAGTCATGAATCCGCAAGTCGTTTCCAGCATCTGATAGTTCGTGACAACGGGTAACATTGTGCGATATATTTGCCATGTGAACATGAATTTGTAGCACTGAGCTGAGGAATATCTGGAGTTGACCTGGTAAAGCTTGTTGACTTAAGTCTCGTACGGGGTCTCTGGAGTTTGTAGGTGAGTGGTGTGTAAGGACATGCTGCCCTCAGCTTCAAGTCAGGTCCAACTTCAAGTCTTCGCCAAAAAGCTCATCCCGTTCAGGGCAGGGCAGCAATGGTTGGCTGTTGCATGCGTAGCTAACGAACATGCTGCTATTGCGAGCGACACGGTGTTGCTCTGTTGGTCGCTGGACGGGTATTCAGATTCAGTCTTCTCTAAGAAGTCAGGTTCACATCAATATCTGGAAGTGCGTGCTCATTTCAGCAGGTTTGTAGGAACTTTGAGCTCAACCATGTGTCTTCCTATTCATGAAGGAAATGGGGCCAGTGGGATCTTTCCTTCAGAAATTCCCATTTCATACTAGGCCATGAACATAAACCCTAGCATGGTGGTGGTGGTTTCTGAGTAGCCCGTTAACAAGGCTTTAAACTCAATTGAAAGCTATCCTAAGGTACACAACACGCCATCGGTCAACTTAACCCTTTTGCAAGCGCGAGGAACTTCATTAGTTCCCACTAGCATCGCCACTCATGTCTCCTCTCCATACCCATTTCCCTGCCCATATATATAACAACCACTACTCACTCATGACCCATGATTCACACAACAAGAATAAGCAACCTCATTCATTTCAACCCCCAAAAAAGTAGGGGAAAGACAAGAAACGTCCTTGTTTGATGAGAGAGAGATCCCAGTAGTTTGACAGCAAGAGCAAATCCTTGACATCCATCCTCACAGCATGTAATAGCCACAGGGCAGTTGAGTTTCTATTTCTACGACAGCATGATGCTTCTTGGCACAAGCAATTGTATATATAGTCAACTACTACTAGTAGCAGCCTACTACCAACAGGACATGGCTGCGGCGGCATAGCATATATAGCACACCAGGCCGGGCAGAGAGCTCGACCGGCCCGGCAAAAGTCGCGCGCCAGATGGCCGTGGCGGCGGCCGAGAAGGCCGTGAGGTGCCTCGGCCGGGGCTTCGACATGACGTGCGACATGAGGCTCAAGTACTGCAAGGGCACCGGCGGGTGCCTCGTCGAGAGGAGCGGCGTCGAGACGGCGCCGCTCGCCGTGCCCGGCGTCGGGACCATCGCCGGCGTGCCCATCGACGTTAAGTGCGGCAAGGGCGACCGTGTCCGGCTCAAGTCCGGCGTGCTCGAGTTCAACAAGGTTAGCGATACGAACCACCATGCATGAAAAGCTTGCCATCATCAGAGAGCAGAGATTAGCATATAGAAACTTCATTTTTTATAGCCTGAATACAAGGTATATAAACTATTTTTTTTAAATAATAACCCAATTTATACAGAAAGCCAATATAGGTATATATAAACTATATGATGAGAGCTAATTCTTCTTTTACAGAATTCAGATGACAAGTTAATTCACCAAAATGTAGAAAGTATCAATTTCAACATGGTAGCACAAAACAATTGTGGTCTGTGTGAGAGAAACTACGTGATCTCACGTACATAAGCAATCAACAACATATCTTATCTTGAGCAATTTGGACGAAGAATAAACATTTTTTTCCATATTTTGGTGCAACATGGAACCTCGTTCCGTTATCTAAAAAAAATTTGGGGTGCAACTGTCCATGTCAACCGTACGTCAAGTATGCTGCAGATCATTGGCATATTAGAGAAAAATATCTTAATCTTATGGGAGATTCAAACATAATCTTCTTATTTCAAAACATCTGGGCCAAGTGGTCCCTGATCGTAAACTATCCGTGATCGAATCAAATTTCGTGGAAGTTAGTAGTCCTTCCATAAACTATCGCACGTCGAATTGGACGGTGCCTCGTTTGACTTTGACTGTAGAGATCGTGCAGTTTTTTTTTTCAGCTGATTCCTGCTTGCATTGAGAGCACACTAGCTGTACATATATACTCGTGGAGGATATAAATATACTGTACAAATGAAATGATTGTGGAGTTCTCTAAGGTGAAAAAAATCACTGATCTCGAGGCATGCATGCATGCTGCTACGGTGTGTTTCAGATGTCGGAGCTGTTCAACCAGCGGAGCTCGGTGGAGGGGAAGATCCCGTCGGGGCTGTTCAACGCCTGCTTCGACCTGGACAGCGGCTCCTGGGCGCAGGACGCGGGCGCCACCAAGTGCCTCGCCATGGACGGCTACTTCATCTCCCTCTTCGACCTCCGCCTGGACCGCCGCCCGCTCGCGCTCGCCGACCACGTCCACCGCGACGTCCCGGCCGCCTGGGACCCCGCCGCCATCGCCAGGTTCGTTCGTTCCCTCGTTTCGTACAACGCTACAAGGAATTAACGCCGCCGCGGCGAAGTAATCACTGTAGTTTTTTGTGAGCTCTTTCTTTGTGCATAGTCCTTGGAGTTTTCACCATCGAGCCTCATTTTTTTTTCCACGAGACGGTACGGAAATATCATAGCACGAAGGAGAATGTGAGTGGCAATGGCTAACTTGCCGGCTGAAATAGTCCTGTTCTGCTGCGACGGCAGCGCAACTTCATGCTGGGTGTGCATGATTCCGACAGCAGGCAAGGACGCGGCATCACTACCAAACCAATAGTAAGTTCACACCAAAAAACAGAATAAATCTCCCGAACGGATCGAGACTTCTGTTCCGGGAGAATCCAACCACTGAACCACGGAACCCTGTTCACAAATCACAATGCACGGAGGCAGCGGCTCTCGCGGTGCCGGCCGTCCAGGAACGTTGGCGTCAGTGCGTCACCATGCGAGTACGCCAAGGACAGAGCTGTGCCGTGTGGTGCTGACATGGACAGAGCTTGAAAAAAGGCTCTGGATGCCTGCGGAACGACGACTTTGACTTCTCTGGCCCCTTCAGTAACAAGTGTCTTCGCCTTTCCAAAACCTTCCGACCACGCTACAACTGCAAAGCGAGAGAGAGGCAGAGCACTCGCAGGACTTGGAGGAGTCCTGGACTCGTTCCAGGTCTGGACTGATCTGGAGAAGTTGAGCGAGTCAGTAATTAACCGCAAGCACCAAGCAGTTGAGATGTCCAAGATCCGCTGCAACGAACTGGGACAGGGAATCCTCACTGCCTCTGATTGCTTTAGCCTCCGGACAGCTGATTGGATATCATATGCGCCGTGTTCTGACCTGTCCACACGCATTTTTCCTTCCCTTGCATTTGTTTAGCTCGTCCGTCATTGTTGAATCTGAACTAGTCTGAACTCCCGTCGATCCAACGTGCCGACAGGTTCGGCATTAACTAGCGGAAGCAAGGACGACACATACTGCCTGAATTGTATTATCAGGCAGACGCGTAGCTTTCAGACTCTCAACTGACGCTAACACTGACACTGACACTTATCTTGTTGACGTTGGTGGTCCCGGCATCTCCGGCACGGGGGAGTCGACCACACACGCTATGACGGGAGGTAGAAGAAGGAAGAGAGAATAGAGCGCACACACACAACACAAGCACCAGTGTTGGCCGAAGCTCAGCAGAGGAGATGGTAAAACTGAACTCGCTCAACTTTACTGAGTTACAGTGGAAAGCTATATATACAACTCTACCCATCTAATCTTAGTACGCAAACATGTCAGGCTGTCATGCTACTACAGTAACTAGATGTGACAGCAGACTTGACTTTGGCGCCTGCCCCTGCTGTGGCTACAATACGGCAGGGGAGCCTTTCGACGTCTGCCCCTGCCACGTGTACAGGCGAAGGAGCAGCAGATTACTTTATAATTTATCCCTTAATCCTGTTGCTAACCCTAGAACCTCCACCATGCCGATCATCTTCTTCAGCTCCGTGAACCGAAGACGACCGAGCAGCTTGGTGAGGATGTCCGCGAGTTGCCGACCAGTTTCGACGAACTCGATGACGATCTGCCCTCCATCGACACAGTCCCTAAGAAAGTGGAACTTGACGTTGATGTGCTTGCTCCGGTCGTGGAGAACCGAATTCTTCGCGAGGGCGATGGCGGGCTAGTTGTCCACCATCAGTGCTGGTGGGTGAGCTTCCACACAGGTCAGCTCGTCCAGCAGCCGGCGCAGCCACACAACTTGGCACGCTGCTGTGGCCACCGCCACGTACTCTGCCTCGCACGTGGACAGCGCCACCACCTTCTGTTTCAGCGATAGCCATGAGATTAGAGCCGACCTGAGGAAGACGAGCACGTCAGAGATGCTCCACCGTCCGTCGATGTCCCACGCTATGTCTACATCGTCAAACACAGTGCGCTGCAACCCACATTCTCTCGGTCTTGGGGAAGACGATCACTTGATCCATCGTCCCCTTGACGTAGCGCAGCAGTCGCTTCACTGTGGCCCAGTGATCCTCTCGGGGATCCTCCATGAAGCGGCTGACGTAGCCCATGACAAACGCAATGTCCGGTCTGGTGTGGACTAAGTAGCGCAGACCGTCGACGATGCTCTGATAGAGTGTTGCATCTACCTTCGCCGCGATACTGGCCTTCGTCAGCTTTAGCTGCTCCTCCATCGGAGTCACGCACGGCTTGCACTCAGCTATGCCTCTCCGCTCCAACAGCTTTGAGGCGTACACGCTCTGACCGAGCATAAGCGCCTCCTTCTCCTGTCTTACCTCAATGCCGAGGTAGTAGGAGAGCGCGCCGAGATTGCTCATTCGAAAACAAGCCGCCATCTCGCGCTTAAAGCTGTCGATGTCCTCTGCACGCGCGCCGGTGATGATCAAGTCGTCCACATACAAACCAACGATGAGCTCCTCCTTCCCCATCACCGTGTGTAGAGCACGTGCTCGGTTACGCATCGCGTGAACCCAAGCTTGCCCAGCGTGGCATCAAGCTTGGCATTCCACGCTCGCGGGGTCTTCCGCGGCCCGTAGAGCGCCTTACGCAGTCATAGCACCCTGTGCTCCGCTTCCTTGACGGCGAAACCCGGAGGTTGTCTGACGAAGACCGTCTCCACCAGCTTGCCGTTGAGGAAGGCCGATTTTACGTCCAAGTGATGGACGCGCCAGTCCTTCGCTGCTGCCAAAGCCAGCAGCAGTCGGATAGACTCCATGCGCGCTACCGGTGCAAAGACTTTCTCAAAGTCGATGCCCTCGTACTGGACAAAGCCTCGAGCGACGAGGCGCGCCTTGTGCTTGACAATGGCGCCGCGCTTGTCTCGCTTGACCTTATACATCCACTTTAGACCGATAGGACGACATCCTGGAGGTGGATCGACGAGCTCCCAAGTCATGTTTTCCTCGATCGCCTTCATCTTTTCCAGCATCGCCCGTCGCCAATTTGCATCGCACTCGGGCAGCACGAACGTGGGTGGTTCCTCTGCACTGACGAGAAGCAGCTCTGGGTCCTTAAGCAGCTAACCCGCTAGGCCTGAGGACCCTGTGTCGTCAATGATGTCTTCCAGCCTGCGGAATCGTACCTCTTCACCATCGTGGAAGGCATCCACGAACTCAGTGATATCGCTTGGAGGTGAGGCGAACTCGATCAGCTTCGATAGAGTCCCCTGTTTCTGCCGGAGTGGTCGGCATAGCACCTAGAGTGCTCGGCACCCCCCGCTGCAGTGCTCGACACTACTCCTGGACCGCTTGTTACCACTCCTGGAATGGTTGGCACCATTGCAGGAGTGCTCAGCACAAGTCTTGGAGTGGTTGGCACCACTACAAGACCTCTCAACTCTGCTACGGGAGCGTTCGGCACCTGTCCTGGAGTGGTCGGCACCATTGCAGGACCGCTCGGCACCACTCCTGGAGTGCTCGGCACTATTGCTGGAGTGGTCAGCACCTTCTCTCCAGCGTCTCCACCACCGTGGATGACCAAGTACTCGACAACGAAGGTGCTAGTGAAGCTGCCAGCTTCCCCCGTGCCTGGACTGTCCCAGTCCTAGGCCGTCTTATAGTCGAACACGACGTCGCGCGAGACAACCACCTTGCCTCCGTGTGGGTTGTAGAGCCGGTACACCTTGGTACCTTCCTCGTAGCCTAGGAGCACCATCGGTGTGCTCCTGTCCTTTAGCTTGGTGAGGACTAGCTTCGTGTTCTGACGTGGCCGATGCAGCCGAATGTCCGGAGAAAGGACACGCTCGGCTTGCGCCCATACCAAGCTTCGAACGGCGTCTTACCCTTCAGGGCCTTGGGAGCGCGGTTAAGGATGAACACCGCCATGGTCACCGCGTCACCCCAGAACCTTACCGACATGCTCTTGGCCATCATCATAGATCGAGCCATGCCGACCACCGTCTATTTCTGTCGCTCCACCACGCTATTCTGTTGTGGCAAGTACGGCACGGTGTGGTGTCGCACCACACCCTGATCCGCGCAGTATGCATCGAACTCCACCGAAGTGAATTCACCGCCGTGCTCAGTCTACAGCACGCGTAGCTTCTTGCCGCTCTCTACCTCCGCGCGATCCTTGAACTTCTTGATCGCCTTCGCCGCCTCATCCTTGCTCGTCAGGAATTGCAGCCATATATAGCGACTGCAATCATCCACGAGCAGGAGTAAGTACCGCCGACCACCGTTTGTGGCTGGTGTGATTGGCCCATAGAGATTGTCGTGGACAAACTCGAGAGCGTCCGCTATGCGATACTTGGTCGTCTTTGGGAATGGCAGCCTTCTCTGCTTTCCGACCAGGCAGCTGTCACACAGCTCGCCTTCGTGCTTGATGTGGGACAGCCCTCGGACCATCTTCTCTAGCCGACCGAGCACGTCGAAGCTGAGATGGCCGAACCGGGCATGTCACAGCCACGACTCCTTGGTGTGCCATGCTGCCAGGCACACCGGCTGCTCCACCTTCAAGTTAAGCAGGTACAATTGATTACGTGAGCGTTTTACCTTCGCGAAAAGACGTCGCTCCCGATTCCGAATCTTTAGGATTCCGCTCTCGATCAGTACCTCGCATCCGCGCTCGTCCAGCTGCCCGATGCTAACGATGCATGAACGCAACTGCGGGATGTAGTACATATCCGTCATCGCGTGGTGCTCACCGTTCTGGCACCTAAAGATGATGGTGTCGCGCCCTCGGATCGCCACCCTTGAGCCATCACCGAACTTCACCGTGCCGGTCACGTTACCGTCGAGCTCGGAAAAGGCTTCCTTGAAGCCCGTCATCTGGTTGCTGACACCGGAGTCCAGGTACCACCGCTGCTCCTATTCGCCTGCCCACACGTCCAAGGTGGACTTGGGTGCGCGGTTCGTCGAGATTGACAGCCTTCAGAGCCTTGGCGTGCCCTCTCACCGTCATCACATCTCCCTTCTCCTTGGCCTTAACATCGTGCAGTGCACAGAACGTCGCCATGAGGAGAGTGGCCTCATCATCCTTATCAGCCTACGCTAAATGAGCCTCCGCCTTCTTCTTCTACTTACGATTTAGGCACTCCTTTGCCTAATGGCCCGTCTTCCCGCGACGCCTGCAGGCGTTGGGGTCGACCTTCTTCTTCTTCTTCTCTAAAGAAGCCTTGCCGCGGCGCTTGCCATCGCCACCGTAGCTGGAGGAGGCTTCCCTGGACTTCTTCCGGGCAGCCCACTCCTCTCTATCAGCAGCGGCTTGCCGCTGTCCGTCGTTGCTGTGGCCTGCTCCATGCGGAGGGACAAGTCTAGCATCGTCTTTATGGAGAGAGCGATCTGGATGTACTTCACCGGCACGGAGTGGAGGTACTTGAAGACCGTCTCTTCTTCGTCAATGGTGACGCCGTGGCTACTCAGCTTGCTGATGAGCGACTGCAGGCAGAGGGAGAAGTCCTTCACCGACTCACCATCCTTGAACTTGAGGGTGGCGTACTCCCGCTTCAGCAGCTGGTCCGTCGCCTTCTTTGCACAGTCGGAGCCGACGTGCATCGCTGCAATGGCCTCCAACGCCTACTTAGCATAGTTCTTCGCACCCAACGACTCTCTGTACTCCGCTGGCACAGCAGCGAGGAAAGCCTCCAACGCTGATATGTCGTCTTCTTCGTTGTCGGTGCCCTTGTCAATGGCATTCTAGAGCCATCGGGCTCTGAGCTTGACCTTCATGGCCACCGTCCACTCGCTATAGTTGGTGCGAGTCAGCGTCGTCCAACTGGTGCCGCTGACCTTCCACATCGTGCGCATGACAACCTCCTGTCATGGTTGGGCAGCCACAGCAGCGCCGCTGCTGTCGTCCATCTCCAAACCGTCCGTCATCGCCAGCGGTTAGTCCTGCGACGACGCTTGTACGGTTCCGATACCACCTGTTGATCCCGAGATCTCCGGCACAGGTGTGCCGACCGCTCACCGTCGTTTTCGACCACACACTACGGTTGGAGGTAGAAGAAGGGAGGGAGAACAGAGCGCGTGCACACACACACCATAAGCACCAGCGTTGACCGGAGTTCTACAGAGGAGATGGCAAAACTGAACTCGCTCAACTTCACTGAGTTGCAGTAGAAAGCTATATATATAACTCTACCCATCTAATCTTAGTACACAGACATGTCATGCTGTCATGCTGCTGCGGTGACTAGATGTGACAGCAGGGCTGACTTTGACGTCTGCTCCTACTGTGGCTATACTACAGCGAGGGAGCCTTTCGACACCTGCCTCTGTCACGGCTACAGTGCAACAGTAGAGGAGCCCTTTCAACGTCTGTCCCTGCCGCGCGTACATACGAGAGAGTAGCACGTTACTTTACAGACGTTGCTGACATGATACGATCGATCCGGTGGGCGGACTGGGCGCGCAGGTTCATCGAGAAGTACGGGACGCATGTGGTGGTGGGGCTGAGCATGGGCGGGCAGGACGTGGTGTACGTGAAGCAGGACGGGTCGTCGGCGCTGCCGCCGTCGGAGATCAAGGAGCATCTGGACAGGCTCGGCGACCAGCTCTTCACCGGCGCCTGCGCCATGCCTCCCCTCCGCTGCAAGTCCAAGGACAAGCTCAAGGTTAAAACTAGTTACGGTGTAGTTAGTAGCATTAGCTACCGCTGTAGAATTTCTGAAATGCTGAAATGGGTGACAGATGCCAGAGGCCTTCAACGTGTTCGATGCCCAGGTAGCACAGCAGCGGCTTCAAGCAGGGATCACCACGCTGGTCTCCTCCAAAGAGGTAACAAACAACTGTGACTGTCGTCATCTCGTGGTTAACAGAACCCTGAGCTATTTCGGTTGCATGCAGAATTAACTCTACTGAGGTTTTCCTTTTGCAGGGCGTGACGGTGATATACTCCAAGAGGGGCGGCAACACGACGGTGGGCAGCCACTCGGAGTGGCTGCTCACCGTGCCGGCGACGCCCGACGTGATCAACGTCAAGGCCGTGCCCATCACCTCCCTTGTCAAGGGCGTTCCTGGCGCCGGCTACCTTTCTCACGCCATCAACTTCTACCTCAGATGTAAGTAATTAATAACGGCATTATTGCTACACGCATTTGGCTCAGACAGTTAATAAAATGACCATCTGTTAAGTACTTGATGTAGTTTTTGTCATAAGCAAGCAATATATACATGGTAACAAGCAGAATGATTGTTACTTACAGATAAGCCTCCTGTAGCTGACCTCAAGTACTTCCTGGATTTCCAGCATCACAAGATGTGGGCGCCGGCGTTCGGCGAGCTGCCCCTCGGCCCATGCTCCAACCGGCAGGGCTCCAGCCCGGCGCTTCATTTCAGCCCGTTGAGTTCTAAGCTCTATGTCAGCCCAAGTCAGGTGAGGAAGAATCTCTGTACCCAAATGCTAGTACCACTTGTTTCTTTCAGAAATGACATGATTGCTGTCTTCTGACAAAATAAATACAGGTGATTGTCCCTCAATTGCCAGTCACTGGGATGCGGCTGCACCTGGAGGGCAAGAAACACAACCGGTAAGACTGGTTTGCTGACCGCAGAAATACTACAGTACTTGATTTTTAATATTTACTCAGAGAGACAGAGTGACTGGAGATTTGAATCGTGAATCTGTCGTCGTCTCCACAAGTCCACACGACCACACCACACCCAAGTCATGGTATAAACAGGATTATGGGAGGGGAGAAATCCCTGCTAGTTTGCGAGTGCCTCTGCCGGTGGTTGGGTGGCCACTGGCCACCGAGGCTTGGAAGAGTTGGAGTGCAGGGAGCTTCGTTATAAAAAAAAGAGATGGATGCTTACTCCCTCCGTCACTAAATAACCGTTGTTTTTGCTTTCCAAGAAACAACTTTGACTAAAAATAATAATATTTATGATACAAAATTAATATCATTACATAGATCGTTGAATCTATTTTCATAATAAATTTATTTAGAGATATAAATGTTGCACGTAGTTTTTGCAAATCTAGTCAAACTTACGGTACGGAAACAAAAACGATGGTAATTTAGGAACGGAGGGAGTAGGTGCTTAGCAACCATGGTCTGGATAGATGGGGCGAGAACATGACACGATACTTTGGAAATGTTTTTTAAATTATGAGAATTTTTTTATGAATCACACTCATATAAGAACATGCATTCATCCATATGAACATATGCACACACTATATCTCTATAAAGTGCTTTTGAGCAAATCTCAAAATTGATGAAGTCAGCACAAGCATCTACCTATCGACGGTCTTATCTACCACTGAAAAAACAACGACTTATATGTTCCAAGGTTGGGGATTATGGAGAAGAAACAAGGCCACCTTATATGTTGCCGCAAAACGATTTATATACGCGTACTCATTTTTCTACGCAAGGTTGTGAAGGTGAACCATACCTAAAAATAGGAGAAGGGGATTCACCATATGAACCGTCCATAAAGAATGATTTTTATGGACAATGCTTAGTCTCAAATAGCTTCGTGCAAACAACTTTTTCAATTGAAGTTGATGAACACAAACTTTATATTAAAATTATAGAGCTTGGTAAGATTTAGAACTGTGTAATTGATATTTTTTTGTTTGAGATCGTTCAGGAGCCCAAAATATTCATTATGAGTTCTAAAATTTTTAAATTAAAATATTTGACTTTATCAACCGGCCATGGATGGAGAGACACTAGAGATCTAAAAAAATTCTAGTTAGCAATTTTTTATTTGAGATTATTTAGGGAGTAAATTTAAAAAAAAAATCAAAGAAACAAAATAATAGCATCTCAGAGTCATAAGTGGACTACGTGGTGTGGTAGTATTGAAGCTTCGTGCGAGGCTTGAGGTCAACGAATTTGAATCTTTGAGAACTCTTGTGCATAAAGATCAAAATGTTTTGCTTGTGACTTAGGACCGCGCGATAATCGTTTGGGCATGAAAATGTTCGTTTTTTTGTGTGATTTCTAGAAAGCATTTTTAATAGCGGACCATAAGGCCAATCACCTTTGACCTTAAAAAAACACCACGCAAATCCATCTTACTTCTACATATCTTTTGATTAGAGGTGGTTGTAAAAACAGCTAATTGTCCCTCCATATACCTTATTTGTTCATACCCTAGGGTAGTTATGGTTGAAGAACCACCTCGAGAAATGAATTCATGATGGCAACTAAAAAAAATGTTCATATGGTAGTAAGTTGTCCATCACAACGATAAAGCGATGCGAACAATATGTAAGACTAGTAGACCTAAGGGTGAGCCCATCGTTAAAGTGGGTTGTGGCGGTTCCATTACCGCTCAATCGAAAGTAACTATAAAGATGTGTTCCAAAGTTGATTGTGATATGTGGCAGGGACAAATCTAGTGTTGGGTGAGGAGGTGGCTCAAGCCCCCTTCTTTAGCCTCTCATATTGTTTTATAGACACGAAAGAGAGAAATGTGAAAAAGGTAAGACTCTAGAGGTTGAAGATGATTTAGACCCTCTCTTCTATGAATTTACATATACGTAGATAGGCCCTGTTTGGATACAATTATTTATAGTCCGATTACCGGTGGGTGGCCATGAGAATTGAGCAGAATCACGATAAACGGTTCACAGTGCTGACGATTATTTCTACCGCCTGTGACTCGTCCACCGCGAGCTTCAACGGAGACTTCGATTTTACGTACCGTGGCTTCTGATAGTGTTTCTGGTGCTGCACCGCGTGGTGGGCAAGTTCGTATCCAAACGGGCTAGACCTAAGCAAATTGAGCCCGGACCTAGCCCGATGGGTTTTAGCCCGCCCACAAACCTTATTGGATAGGGCTTGGGCATAGATCTCGCTGCCTAGAAAAAAAAATTTAGCCTAAGACTGGCCCGAAATACTTTTTTTGCTATTTTACACTATAGAATGTGCGGGCGGCTCGCCCAGGCCTGGGCCTGAGCTACCCAGTGGGACGTTCATGGGCAGGACTTTTTCGGCCCGAAATAACCAATCTTTTTTTTCAGCCTGGCTCGAACCCGACCCGGCCCACAAAATGCTCAGGTCTAAAATGGGCATCACCACTGGGTATGTGGTCAAAAAAAAAAAACATATACCTTCCCGTTTGGACATGAATCAAATATTCTTTACTTATAACTCCTTCTAATAGATTGCGGCAATCGATACCCCAAATATTGATCGAGTTATCAACCACAATGGCACACAGTCTAACTATTTCCATACATTCTCCTAAGTTGATCGTGATCCAAATATTTTAATAAACCCCATATTTATTTCCCAAATGGACCCTCGAGCACCTGGTATGCTTCGCGGCTTCGCGCGGTCGGGCCCCTTCCCTCGTGGCGATTCCTTTCCCCCGGCGACGGCGAGGGCCGCCTCGTCGCGCCGTCGCGGCGGATAGAATATCCTCTTCCGCGCCCCTCGCCTTTCGCGACTTGCTTACATTGCGTCTGTGCTTGTGCATCAGGTTAGCCGTCCACCTGCAGCACCTATCGACCACCCCGACGTTCATCGCCGCCGCGCGGCACGACAAACCGCCGGTGTGGCGAGGTTCGGACGCGGCCTCCGGCTCCGACGACAGGTACTACGAGCCGGTCCAGTGGCGGATGTTCGCGCGCGTGTGCACCGCGCCGGTCAAGTACGACACAGGGTGGCGCGGCGCCGGCGACCGCGACCGCGACCTCGACCGGAGCGCGGCCTGCGTCGTCACGGGCGCGCAGCTCCACGTCGCGGCGCACGACGCCACCGACGTGCTGCACCTCAGGCTCCTCTACGCGGAGCTCCCCGGCTGCTCCGTCGTGCAGTCCAGGTGGGCGCATGGCGCGGCGAGGCTGTCCGGGAAGTCCAGCAGCTTCCTGTCGGCCGCCTCCTCCGCGGGGTCTTCCGGTCGTGGCAGTGGCAGTGGCGGATCGCAGAAGAAGAGACAGCAGCCGGGTAAGCCGCCGGAGGGCATCGTCAACATCAACTCCGGAGTGCTCGCCGGCGGGCCGCCTGTGCCAGTCGCCGCGCAGAAGATGCTCAGGCTCGTGGACACCTCGCAGGTGACCATGGGGCCCCAGGACAGCCCCGGGTACTGGCTCGTCACCGGTGCAAGGCTCGACGTCGACAACGGGAGGATCTCGCTGCACGTCAAGTTTTCCCTGCTTGCCCCGGCTTCCTGACAAGTCGTTCATTTCATCCAGAGTTGTACAGCTTTCTGATGCTCAAAACTAACGTCTTGTTTGCACTTCTGTTTCCGATCATTCTTTCATGTTTCCATTCTCGTTGGAGTGCCAATGAATGCTGGTGCAAGGCGAATGCGTTTCTGAAAGGGGAAAAAAAAAGAGGTGAATGCATCAATGCAATTAGGCAAAGGAGACAGGAGCTCAGCGCAAACCTTGTAAATCCATAAGGGCGCGTTTGGTTACCTGTTTCTCCGCGGCCGTGGCTGGTCGGATGCAGGCGCGCCTCGATTGGTTGCCTGCGCAAGCGCCGGAGCCTGGCTGCCCGCATGCAAACGGCGCCGCTCACCCTGGTTCCCGGGAAACGAATTTTGTTTTGGTTTCTTGGGAGCCTTGCTCCTGCGGGCGCGAGCGCTGACGCCTCGTGGCTCGTCTGTGAGACGGGGATGCAGCGACAAGCCGAAAAACGAGCAACCAAACAGTTGTTCTTGGGATCCAGGCGCTGTGGAGGAAGACAACCAAACGCCAGTGTGCTGTAATGTCTAGAGCCTGGCCAGCTCCAGCCTGGCTACCAGATGCAATGCGGCCTATCCAGAGAAGAGAACCAAACGCGCCCTAACTGAACAGTGAACAGGATGAATGGCATAACTGCCAACCAAACAATGTTGCAGAAACCAGAGAGCACAGATACACATACACTGTTGTTACTGGACCGACGGGAACGGCAGTTGCCCCCATGATAGAGGTCCAATATTAAAAACACCATAAGCAGCATATTTCTGGGTACTCGTACTAAGCAAAATATAGAAAATTTACACACTTCAATAACTCAAGGTTCCAGTGGAAATCGTGGTAATGCATTTAGTTAAACAGCAGCATCAGAAAGTTTTAAGACCAACGTACGCCAGACGTCAGCTTGTGGCAGTTTGCCTGTCTTAATTCATCATATCATTCATGCACATTTGCTGGCAGTGCTGATTCCAAACGATCAAGGATATGTACAAAAGCAAACCTGCTGACAATGCTCAATGCAATCTCAAGTTTTGATTCATGTTATTCATGAGAGACACCAGATTAGGATCCATCTGCGTGAAGAAATTCCTCCTCTGCTTGATGGTCAAAAGCTTGTCATATACGCACCATGGGAAGCTAATAAGATGCGGCCGATCATATCCTTCATTGTAGCTGCCCCAGTACTGTGCATGATAAGTAACATGGTACCAAGCAGAGGCCTTGGCCTCTATGGCATCTTGGCCATCCTCGCCTGTGCTCATCTCATTGAACCATGACCTAGCTTCTTTCCTCAAAGATCTCACCGCCATTCTAATTGCATCAGCATCACTACTCTTGGTGAAATTCTTTGCCATCTTTAGAATACATCCACTTATTATCTCAGCTTCACTTTTTATGCCATAGTGGTCCATAAGATTACCCAACCTGAAATCGTACTCTTCCTTGAACTCTATAGCCTCATTAATGTAATCTTCATAGCCATCAACGATCAAATCAGTGTCATAAGAACGCCTTGCCACTTCCCTCGTAAAGGGCTTTATGTGAGGTGTGTGCTTCTTTATTTCCCTGTAGAGCTTCCCGATCACACCCTCTGATACATAGGTGACCTTGTCGAGCTTCTCCATAAAATCAGGATACTCCTTGACATGTAGCTCAGGTGGAATCAGAGCCGGCACTCCAGTCTTTGGGAAATCAACAGCTATAGAGAAGAGCTTGGCCAGTTCAATGCACGACGGACTTTCAGCCTTCAGACATTCCTTATCTGCAAAGACCACATGCGCATTGGCGATAATCCCAAGACTCTCATTAACTATGTAGTTTGTGAAGTACTCCTCTATTTCCTGCACAAAATAACAAGATTGATCATTTCAAAGCATGGTATGAGATTTGTTCATAAGTTGAAGATGATTCTATCTGTTTAATTCACATATAACTGCTGCCACTACGAGAAATACAACTTTATACTTCGTTGTTCAGAAAAACGAGAATCAAGCCAATGAGAAAACAACGCATAGACCAACACAAACTTAATGACAGCATTGATGCCAACAGAATAACTGCTAGCATCAATGGCATGGAAGATGAACTGTTTGTCTGTTTCAATTAGAAAATACCTCAATAGTAACATCATGATCTAATGTTTCTGCTGGAGCTGGAGTATAGTCCATAGGATCCACCAAACGACCTGGAATAAGATGTGAATCCCAAGAAACAAAATATATGTCCCCATCAAGATCACTCCCTGAACACTCATTAGGGTGCGGCCTGCATTCATGAATACCATAATTTGAAACTGGTTTAGAGATGAAAGGTCACAATAAAAGGATTAGCATCACATAAGGCAAAATGGACAACGGATTTCCATTTGACATATCAAACCAAGAAATTACATGTTCCAAGAAAAGAGCTTGTTGAAATTTACTAGAAAACATATGACAATATATTGTTAAATACTTGCCTTGGTCCCTTCTGTGGAAAGACAACACAGTCAAACAAGTGGTGCAGAGCAGGAATATCAACAGCCTGGAGAACCCGTATGTCACCAGGGTGGAGACAAGGATTTTTGGCAACAACTACTTTTCCAGTTACAACGAACTTGCGATGATCATCTGCACAGTAAGAAGCTTGGATGAATACCTGGCCATACTTTAGTGTGCAGGTTTCATCCAGGCAACCCATCATTGCTCGCCCTTGTGGGATGAATATCCTTGACTTTGTTTTCAATTCTAGAAGCTTGGATGCTCTAAAAGTTTGTAGCAGCATGGAAAGATACGGCTCATGATCAGGCTGGTAGCCACATGATAACAATTCTTTAACTACATTGGTTACTTCTCCCATGGGCATAAGTTCAACCGCTTCACGAGCAGCCTGTGGTTCGGTTACCATTCTGTTCAACTGCCTTACGACTTCCTTCTGCTTTAGTTCAAAGACACTATCGCCAACCCCAAGTGTTGAGAGAAGAGTAATCAACTGCCGATTCAGGAAGCACGGTTGGTACTTGCTGTATGCAAGGACATCAAGAGTGATATTTTCTGACTGGAACTTTAACATGCTTTTTCTCAAAGAAAGCTTACGGTTTGATCTTGGATCTACAGCTACAACACCTTTGTAACCACCATACCTTATCTGAAAAACAGATGGAGCAAAGCGTTTCAATTTGCACTTCATAGCCACCTCCATTGCAAAATTAGCTGAGATCTTTCCAACTCCATCAGAGAATATGTATTCTGTGCCATTTTTAATATCAGGAATTTGTTCCACCTCATACTTGTGTACTTTTAAAGTTTCTGTTGAGGAACTAAAAGATTGCCCAAGTCTTGCAGCATATTTTGCCACATTTCTGATCTCTCGAAAGTCCCCCATCCACTTCCTTATGTCACTTGCAGTCAATCCCTGCCGAGAAGCAAACATCCATGCAGAGTTATCTCGAAGCTGGCTTGAAGAGAAGGCAAGAAACTGAAAGTGCTTGTCACCAATATTGATGCCATTTGAAAGGACTGACAAAACTCTATTATACAGAGCAGTTCTCCTTGCATCATTTCCAGAAGTAGAACGAGGTGACAAATCAACTGAACGGAGCTTCTCGCAGTCCTCATCAACAAATGAAATCCGAAGGAAGTTATCTATGTCAGCAGAGAAATGCCGCACAACACGATTGGAGACATTTATCTCAGGTCCATAAAAATACACTTTAGCAGGGGTAACTTGCACCCTGTGGACATAGACCAAGCCATCATCCAGAGATATATTAGATGATCTTTGGGATGCATGGCGTGATTTCCGTATTCTTGAATATTGTACAGATAACCAATTTGTTGGATTCAAGCAGGTGCTTTTCAAATATGACATCTTTAAAAGTGCCCGCTTTATATGATCAATAGGTTCAAATTTTGGGCTAACATGATAGAAGAAACTGTGATCAACTGTTGGCCCACTGAGTGTCCCATTCTGAACCAAATGGTTGATTTTGAAGAGTATCTCATAAGGGACCTCTATGTAATCAGGAGATTTCACAATTGGAACAAGGCAGGTACCACAGGAATATGAATACCCATTCCGACATTCAAAGTCAAGATTTTGCTCTTTATAGTAAACAAAATAGTCGCCAATTCTTGGGAGCTCACATTGTTGTGGCACCTCCAGACAGAAAATAGATGATTGCCCGATGCTAGCTGGTGGAGTAAAGTCAATCGTCCTGGTCCATTGTTCATCTGTGTCATCCCTCAACCAGTTGAAGAAAGGATCCTCAAACATAATACCTGGGCGGCGTGGGAGCGGTTCATAAATTTTAGGAGCTGCTTGAACCTGAAACATGACATGTTTTTTTAGTCTATATGAACTCTAAAGCTCAAAAGACTCTTAGCAAATAGCAACATTTCTAAGTAACTGAAAATATTAGTAACTGGCTACTGGTGGATCTTGGATGGGTATACTGAATTTTCAGGAAATATAAGAAATTATTTATACCCAACACATGTCATTTCCATTACACCAAAACTCAAAAATATGCTAAAATTTATTTAACAGAATCATCTGACTCAACCTTCCTCTAAGCTAGAAAGGATATAAAAAAGGTTGCCTAAATGAAAAGGCATACAATTCATAACAAGAAGTCAATAGTACAAAGAAAATAGGAACATGTGAAGACAAGAAAAACATAAGAAAGAACTCGTTCTTGTAGTCAATAATGTTTACATCAATTAATTTATCTTTCAGATGATTAAGAAATCTTGTGTGACTGGATTGACAGTGTACTGTATACTTGAAAGGATATAGCCATGAAAAGGAAAAGGTAGCCGGAATGAAAAGGTGTACAATTCATAGACTTATACAAATAAAATAGGAAGATGCGAAGACTAGACTAATAAGATAAGAAATAACTCATTCTTGTAGCTTAAATCATCTACTTCTGTATCTTTCAGAGGATTAAAAATGTAGAATCGAAAAAATCTGCTAAAATGCCCAAGGAGGGTAAATTATATGAGAAACCAACCTGAATCAAAAGGAACTTTGTCCGTGACCTATAAGCAGGTGGACGTTGAAGCTGCATCTCCCAGATACTTTCATAAGAAAGTTCAAGTTTATATTTAGTACGGTTGTAGGAGAGGTAGAAGTAAATCTTTTTCATATCAAATCCAAATTGAACCGAAACATTACTTGCACGAAAAAAAACAGATAGAATATTTTCCTCAACCAAACATCCCAAATGCAGCACAGTGTCCTCCAGAGAAAACATTGGAATTCTTGGTCTTGGAATAATGTCCCGCTCTGCAGGTCTGGCTTTCAGATAAAATCGTCCAATCCGGAGAGCATTTCTTCGAGCCGCATCTTCTACCAATGAAGCACTTTCCTGTGTTTGGAACTGAACTATAGCAAACGCCCTTGAGTTGGCAGAGATGTTCCTTGGAGGCCTGAGCTTGACAGCACAGATGGTTCCAGTGCCAGCAATTCTCTCCAAAATATCTTTGACAGACTCCGCACTGTCAGTTAGATCAAATCCATGGACCTGAATAGTTCTGCCAACCATGGTGCATATCACAACTACAACAACAATATCGTAACAAAGTCAATTAGTCATTAGGAAGGATACAAAGCTCGAGATATAAAGGCAGACACACACATTTTTCTCATATTACTGTTACATTTTACACAAAAAGAAGCAAAAAAAGAGCATATAAAAGAGGAGAAAGATCGCACAAATCACTCAACCCTCACTAGTTCACCGGAATTTTATTATACTAGGAATCGATCTTTTTTAAATAATGGAGCATCTGATTTGATACCTTGATTCATACAGAATTATAATGTAAAAAATAAAAGCATCTCATTTCTCCCTCGATGAACCTAAATCACGGCATTGTACGACAACGCAGTAGCAGAAACATGACTAGAAATGAAACATGAAACGTCCCTCTTAGCAAGCATTAACAAACAGACGCCAGTCAGGTAAAATCATGAACAGATCAGGAAAACAAATTTCGTTGACAGCAAGAAAACTTTCACAAAAAAAAACGATCATCAATCATCATAGGACACGAGCATTAACCCGAACTTCACATCGCTTTAATTCCAACTCAGAAATAAACAAAAAAAATTAAAAAAAACGAGAAAGGTCATCGCATCTATTATTAGTAACTCTCCAACAGCCACCCCCACTTAAACCTCCCCAAAACCCTTCCATCAGCTCAGTAAACGTCCACAAAACAACGAAGCATTACCAATAAATCAACCATCCTCACGCAGCCGGGAAGTGCGGAAGAAGCCTGGAACTCCGCAATAAAACCAGAGAGGCAAAAAAGGGGCAACCTAACAATCTGCAGCAGCACGCGAAGGCAACGATCGCACGCACCACGAAGAGGAGGAGACACGTGCGCTCGACGGCGAGCCGGCGGGGAGCGGAGACGGGAAGTGGGGAACTGGAGCAAGAGATCGCACCTTCTTTTGCGCCGCTCGCGGCTCGGCGACGAGAGTGCGATGGTTTCTGGCGGAGATGGCGAGTGCGGAGGCAATGTGCACGTAACATTTTAAACTGTGACGAGATGGTGGGTCCAGAGGTTCAGGAATAGGATGGGGTTGGAGAGAGATGCAGCGCCGTCGATTTTGTTCTGGGAGTCGTGCTGGGAGGATCCCGATGGGTTGCGTGCGGTGGTGATCGTGTGGTGGGCCCTTGCCCCTTGCCACGGAAGATAAAAGGCCGGAACTGGTATAAGACTGGCCACAATGTATGGTTTTATCGGTGCTCGAAAAAGAGAGAAGGTGCAAGCCCCGGTGTCCATCACTGCGGCCGATGCCGAGTTGGGAAAAATATTCGGCACCGGATCATGTCCAAGCATCGATGCCAAATCACGCTCTTTCTCCTGGAGCTGGTTTTGTGATGTGGGGTCCGCCTAGCAGAAGGCACCGGTGCCGACGCTGTGAGGATAGAAAGAATTGTGGCATCGATAGAGGTGGCAGAGAGAGAATTTTTTGAGCACCGACGACGCTGTGGCTAATCTAAAAGGAGTGGAAGTTTGGAAATTGGAAGAGCTCAATGATCATATACGAAGTATAGCAACAATCTCGAGGGCAATGCAGAAGATGGGATATTTCTATACTTGCTAAATTATATAAAAATTATATTTTTTGTTTTCTTCATCTACATATCCTCTTTCTACATATCTTGGTTCTCATGTACTTTTTTTTATTTAAAAAATAATTTCATCTTTTCTCTTCTTTATTAATTTCAATATTATCGGTGTTTCGAGTACACACTAATGAGTAAATTTATGTTATTGCGCGTCTGGTCCAGATGATGTGCTAAAAAGACACAAGGTTTATATTGGTTCGGGCAGAATATCCCTACGTCTAGTTCGTGGCTGTTGCTCGTGTTATTTACACCGAAAAATTCGTAGCAGGGGTTACAAACGGGCAAGAGAGGGACGGATCCCAAGTCTATGATAAAAATGTCGAATGGGTGCTGAGAGTTTCGTCGTTGCTCAGTTATGTGTGATGTGATGCGTGGTGTGTTCAATCGATCCCCCCTCCTAGTGGAGTGTTCGACCTTCCCTTTTATAGACCAAGGGGAAGCAGTGATTACAGATGGTAGAGAGAAGAAAAAACAAAGGCCAAGAAGACCCTTCAGAGATATCGGGTCTTCTTTTTTCTCTAGGTGAGCCCTCCCTAACATGACAGACAATGCTAGGGATAACTCTATGTTGGATGCATGTCCGCTGATCCTAATAGGGCCGCGCTGGGCGTCTGTCCGCTGATGACACCATGTTCTAGCTTTGTCAGCAAGTGGTCGTCCCATCCCACCCCGATGGGTGGCGTGACGGACCAGGGTGTTGATCCATGACCCTAGGGGGAGCAGACGGCGTAGTGACCGCATGTCCGTTGCTGTAGATGATACGAGTCTCCTCTTAAACCGTAGTTGTTATCGTATTCTTCCGTCAGGATCCACGTCCGAGAGCAAATGGCGACGCCCACAATACTGTAAGACAAATGTCGGCACCTATAATACTGTTCGAGCTCTGACATGCCCGGAAGGGCTTTAAAGCGTCCGACTTGTCATATCCTGATGGTACTTTCCTGCAGGCGCACATGGTATGATCCAAGGTATTGCAGTTGACTTGAGTGCATTGCCTTATCTATGCGCGTAGTTATAAAGGAGCAACGCTCAGACGTCGGGCGAGGCGGAGTCTGCCCCGGATGTCGGGTGAGATGGAGCCAGCCCCTAGACATCGGGCGAGGCGGAGCCAGCCCTCGGATGTTGGGCGAGGCAGAGTCTGCCCATGGACGTCAGGCGAGGCGGAGCCAGCCCCCGAACATCGGGCGAGGCGGAGCCACCCCACGGACATCGGGTGAGGTGGAGTCAGCCCCCGGACGTCGGGCGAAGCAGAATCTGCCCTTAGACGTCCGACGAGGCAGAGTCTGCCCACAGACATTGGGCGAGGCGGAGCCACCCCCAGACGTCGGGCGAGGCGGAGTCTGCTCTTAGACGTCGGGCGAGGCGGAGCCTGTAACACCCCGGTGTTATGCCAGCATTTAGGCACTGCAAATCATGCATATCATGCATCATCAAGCATCCTAATCATACATGCCTAATCATGTAAATAATAACTGAAACCCTGTTTCAAAACATACGAAACATGCTCGTGAAACATGAATGTTGTATACACTTGTTTAGAGTTTTTTTGCCCTAGTTATGCTTGCTAGGTTAGTAAAACATGTTTGGCTATTATTGTAAATCATCTAGAATTATTTAGCACAATTTTTGGAGCAAAGTTTGTATTCAAATTATTGCCAAGTTTTGCTTTAAAAATAATTCTCCAAAATTAGGGTTTTGAGTTAAAATTTACTTTAATTTTATAATTCAAAATCTAGCAAGAATTGGACTTTGGTCATAAAATCAAAGTTATAGAGGATTAAATTCTAAACAACTTTTATTTTTGGGCCATTTTCAAAATAAGTCATTTTCTTGCTCAAAGGGGTATTTGAAAACTGTTATTTGAAATTTCCTTGAAAATCAAAAATTAAAAAATGCTTTTCTTCTTTCGCGGGTCGTCGCCTCCTTTCTGGCCCGCCAGCCGAAGCCGGCCCACGCGCCATGCCACGCCGTCCCACGCTGCGCTCGCCTTGGCCCAGCCCAGCTCGCGCGCACAGCCTGCCCCAGCGCTGCGCCGCGCCCGTTCCCGCTCGCCGTTCCGACCAGCGACAGAGCACGCCCGCCGCGTGGCGACCATGCGCCAGCGATGCCCGCCGCATGTCGTAGCCGGTCTGCCTCACCCTCCAAGCGCGCGCCTACACCTGCCGAGCAGCGCTGCGCTCTCCACTCTGCTCGCCTCCCCACTCAGCCAGCCGCAGCAGCCTCAGCTCCCGCGCGCAGCGAGCTCTGCCACCGAGCGCCGCAGTCGCTCCGCCGGCGACTTGCTCCTCCTCCCGCGCCTCATTCCTCGATTTTGCCCGCCAGCAGCTCCGCCTCGCTCTCCGGCACTTGGTGCTCGCGGCTGTGAAGCCTTTTGAGCCAAGGTAGCGCATTCTTCGCACTTCGCCGCCGTCAGCCATGGCGCCGCCGTGCTCGGCCATCGTGGAACGCATCCTTCCTCCCCTCCTCCACCCTTCCTAGTTGCCTGCTCGGGTTTGCCACCTCCTTGCGAACCCCACGCGCTCGCTCGCTTGCCCTGACTCGGCCGGCAACGGCCGCCGGCCCGCTGGCAGAGCCCGCGCCGCCGTGGCGTCTCGATGCCAGCGTGGCTCCTTGCCTCGGCCGAGCTGGGCCAGGCTGGCTTGGGCCGAAGCCCCATGCCAGGCCGCCGCCCGCCCCTTCGCTCGGTCTGAGCAGGCCGAGTGTGGCCGTGGGCCAGCTGGTTTCCACGGGCCGGCCCAGTAGTAATAGGAAGTTTTCGTTTTCAGTTTTTCTTTTATTATTTGGAAAGAGAAATAATTTGGAAAATGTTTGTATACTCAAATTTGCTCCAAATCTATTGAAACAAATTTTGCTAGGTTCCTTGTCACCAGATCTACATGAGAAAATTATTGCATGTCATTTTTAAGATACTTTTCTATAGAGCTTTATTTAATCCTTGATATTGCTGATAACTTGAAAAATGTGTAGAAAAACCTATAGGCTTCAGAAAAATATGATTTCCAAGTTTGTTAATCTTCTTATGTAATGTACTTCCTAGGAAAAATATGTGTCATGCATGTGTTGTAGAAAAATTTTGAGGTGTAGTTCAAGTACCTTTAATGGCTGATTTTTGTTATTTTTGCTAGAGAGCAAAGATTGTATAAAACATGCATGTGATAATTTTTGTACAGTGATTATTTGCTGTGTAGAACATAGAAAAAATATTTTCTCTGTTGTTTGACACTTTTCACAGTACAAAGTATTTTCATGTTCATAATCATGCCATAGCTTGTTATTTTTGTGTAGGCTAATCCACTCATTCAAATACCATGAAAATCTGATGGTAGACTACTCAGGGTAGTACTGTGCTATGGTAATTTTCTAAGATTTTTCTAAGCAATAAAAATAGATGTTGCTATTCAAACCTATTATTAATTAGGGTTTAATTAAGTGTGGCTTTATGTGTGATTAAGAAATTAGTGAAGCTTTGGTGTATCTTTGAAGCATTTAATAAGATGTATTGACTTAGCATATTAGTAGTAGAAGAGAATGCAGTAGATGACATGTGCTTGTAGTATATGTTCTTGGGTGATGTTGACTACCTTGCATTCAAGTATATCCATTGTATTCATCTCATCCGATGCACCGATTGCATAAGCACTTACGCACATTGCATCATACAGGATCGCAAACCGAGAACCCAGTCGTCATACCCGAGGAGCAGCTCGAGGTGCAGCCACAGAAAGTGCCCGAAGCCAACGAAGAGGACGTTGAGGAACTTCCGAAGTGCCCCGATCACCGCCCGAGCTCCTTTGAGAGAGGCAAGCCCCGGAGCATTTTCTCCCCGGATTGCAATCATTAATTCAATGCTTTACTTTAATTGATGCATTATGTTTAGGAGTTGTTTGCAACCGTTGCTGCATTATACCTTGTCTACCTTTGTTATACTACATCCTTGTTACCCTGGTATCCGCAGTCGAGTGAATGCTTAGCTAGCTTAGACCGATAGAAGTCAGGTGATTTCTTATCACCTGCGAGCTATAGGTGGTTACCTGGATCTGCTTGGATGACTATGTAGTCATGGTATAACTAAGTGTTAAATGAAGTTGAGACCGGACGGAGACTTATAGAGTTTTGGACTGTAGTGCTTTCCGTCTGTGTCGATTAAGGACTGACCGTTGTTGGGCCTCGAGTCATGTTGAACGCATGCCTTACATTTAGCTGGCCGGATAGAGTACCTTTCGACCGCAAAGCTGGGAGATTATTTGGGCCGAGTAGATTGCCCGCAGCGCACTGTGCCGGAGCAGGTGTGGTAGGACACGGGGGCGAGATGATAAGACCAAAGTGCAGTCGGTCGGCCCCCAGGTACATGTGGTTCCTAGCAAACTTGAGATTCCTGGATAGTTGACTCGGTGATCATAATCTCACTTTAGCGGGTGAGTGAGGTTTGTGTAAGGAATAAATCACCAGCTGGTTAGGAATCGATTCGAATCGCCATCGCTCCTGGATAGTGAGCACTTGACTTGAGTTACTTCATCGTAGTAATGTTAATGGAACACTTGGACAGTTATAATGAATATGACAATATGGAAGTTGTTAATGATCATTGGTTATCATTATTTGCTTAATCACATGTTTGCTTTAGTATAGGTGCAAATCTAGTCGACAGGTTAATAATAATTAACTTGACAATAATGTTTTTGGAAAGGTTCTTGAAATACTAAAAATGCTTCTTTTTGCAAATGAGTCAGCTACCCTACTATAAAGCCTTCATAATCCTTGGTGTCACTTATTTTCGGTTATGTCGGGTAAGTCTAGCTGAGTACCTTCTCGTACTCAGGGTTTTATTCCCACTTGTTGTAGATGGGCAGATGTATTACGGCTATTGTATCAACTGCCTTTATCCTATGATGGGTGATGCTTAGGACCATGGGCATGGTCATTCCTTACGTCTCGTCTGATGCTTTTGTTGGAGATGATCATTAGCTGGCACTGTATTGAACTCCGTGTGAGTGCGTGTGGTTTTGAACAAATGGCTTCCGCTACTTCTATTTGAACTTGTTTTGTAATAACTATGTTTAAACTCTGATGTATCTGAGATGCAAACTTTTATGTAATATGTGATGGTGACCGCTAAACTTATTACGATCTTGGCTGGTATGTAAGTTGGTTTGAAATCCTTCGTGATTTCACAGACTACCGGGTTATACGGGCTTAAGTTTGCTAAATCGTCTGTTCTGGCGGATGATTTTCTTACTTAATTTCGTATAATTGGCCGGTTCTGTTACAGAGCTAGCCCCTGGGGGTCGAGCAAGATGGAGTCTACCCTTAGACATCGGGTGAGGCGGAGCTAGCCCTCAAGAGCCAGCTTGAGGCGGGGCCCATAGTCTTGGTGGATGAAAGAGGAGTGATACGGCAAGCGGTGTAATCACGCCTGTGATCGCGCGGATGAATCAACATTGATGGTCATTAACTCCTCTTTGGGTATCCTAATATTGGTCCCCAACAGTAGCCCCTGAGCCCCCGGACGATTCGAGTAGAATTGCCTGGGGGATTTTTTGACTTGCTAGTGGGTGCGCGCGAGCGCACCCAATGGGTGTTGCCCCCAAGCCTACGGAGGAGTAGGATACTCCTTCGGAGGATTTTCTGAAAGAGAGGATTCTGAGAGCCCTGGCCCTTTATTATTGCCCACGACGTGCCCTGAAGATGGCGATTTCTTTTTCACCGAGGTCAGACCCTTCGCGGGTATGGTCATGAGATTTGATGGTTGTTTAGCTAGATAGCTCAATTGGGATCCTAGTATCCCATTCGTGGGGATCCGGCTGAGACTCGATCGTGGGCCAAGACTCCCATGAAGCTCGTGCGCTTGAGTTTTGGCTGCTCGTGGGCCCATCCTTTGTCGTAAGGGTGCCTTGGGACAGCCGTTGAAACCTTTGATGGGCCAGCCCTCGAACTCCTAGGCCCAGGTAGGCTAGAAGAATGCTTTTTGACCCGTATCCCTTCTGCTTGGTAAAGATTCCTCTGATCGGGGAGGCAAAACATCCGACGCGCCTTCAGAGGGAAACGATAGAGATTGTGATCGCATATCTCACGACATGGCGTGGTGGTGGATCGTGGCAGGCGTAGAGATCTAGGCGGACAGTTGTCTTCCTCGTATTTGTCACCCCTATAAAACTAAAGGATTCGCCCCCAGGGTTTCATACTTTGCCGCCTTGCCTTTGCATCTACAACCTCCACCGCCAATCGCCTAAGCCTCCCTCATCCGCATTTCCACCAACGTCGAATTCGCATCCACCACTCCAATCCTCCAATGGAGCCGTGGTGCCGCTCTAATATCACCCTCCAGTGCCTGGAGGGCCTCATTCGCTGTGGTCTTCTTTGCGCATGGACCACCGCTAAGGAGTGGTGGCTGCTTGATGATGAGGATGCACCATCGCCGCCCGACGACTACGTCATGTCCTTCGCTCACTTCCACGAGCAGGGATTCGGCACCGCCACCAACAAGTTTTTTTGGGGATTGCTGCATTACTATAAGGTAGAGCTAAAGCACCTTAATCCTAATGGAATCCAGCACATTGCAGTGTTCATCGCCCTATGCGAGGGATTCTTGGGGATTAGTCCCTACTTTGACCTGTGGCAATACTTCTTCGCCGTCACCCTCCTAAAGAAGTGGGAGAAGAAGCAGGAGCTAAACGTGCCAATGGGATGCGCCGGCATTAAGCTCTACAACAACCTGGTCGGTGAGTACCCGCCAATGCGTCTGTCGACCTCCAACAAGGGGTGACATTCGCATTGGTTATACATCAAGAACGACGTAGCCACCCCCTTGCTAGAGTTCACCAAGCGCCTCATCGAAGAGGTCCCAGACTCGTGGAGGAAGTGGGGGTCCTAGAGAAAGACAAGAAAAGAATCCAAGACCATCTCACCGCTATCCAAATCCTAAAGGAGATGGGCTTGGAGGGGTCAGGCATCATCGATGCCTACCACACGTGGAGGGTGACGCCGTTGATGAGGCGCGGGCTTCCCCTGCACACGATGGTGCCCAGGGCGTCGCTCGACGGGACAGCGCTCGTCGAGGGAGCGCTCTCCCCCTCCAAAGTGGCATAGCGCATCAAGGTGGCGATGGAGCCTCTATGGGACGACACCGACGTTGTCCTTGATTTTGTGTATCCAGTGCCGGGGCACCTTCCAATGCGGTCAGAACTGGGGTGCATCGTCTTCATAAGTTTTCTTTCCTCGTGCCCCCTTTTTAATCGAACTCCCGACCCCTTGATACTGATATTGAGATAGGGGGACCAGCCAAAGAAACTCGTTCTTATGGATCACCCAGTTCCACTGTCGAAGGACCCGTCCATGACAGGGGCCAACCATGCCATGGCTGAGCGATAGCAGAAGGCGAAGGAGGACAAGAGGAGGAAGAAGCAGTAGAAGCTGTGGGCACGGGAGCGAGGGAAGGACATAGACAGTGATGACGACGACAATGAGGAAGGCAATGAGGTAGTTTTCGACATCGAGTGGGATGACCTGGAGAGCGAGGATACACTGACAAGTATCCACTCATCCATGTAGAGACCCTTCCTGTTCCATACAGGGGGAGGTGAGTCCGTGAGGCCGAAGGAGGTGGGCCAGATCGTCGAACAGTCTTTAGAACCAGGAGGAGCGGGCAGATCTGCTGTCGCGCTCGAGGTTCTAGCGGAAGGGGCTGGCCCCGCCGTCGTGCCTCAAGAGTCTATAGGGGCGGGCGGATCTACTGCCACGCCCGAGGCGCCGATGGAGGGAAGCGGCTCCGCCGCCATGCCCAATAGACAACAGGGGTGAGCAAGCCTGCCGCTACATCCAAGACCCTGATGGAGGGGGTGGCTCTACCACCAGGCCCCGAGATGCAAGGGAGGCGAGCCCCTCTGCCCAAGAGAAGGGGGTGGGCTCAAAATGGCTCCATCCCGATGAGGTGGAGCAAGTACTTGGGGGTTCATCCCCCAAATGTATCCTCCGCCCAACAGTGCCGATATAGGTTATTGACTCCTTTGTCTTTCTCTGTTTTTCTCTGTTTTCAGTGTGACTTACGCCTTTTGTTTATTGCAGCGTCCTGAGATGGGGCAACTCTTTGGCGCTGGCGCCCAAGAAGAGCGTCGTCATTCAGGCAAGGCGACAGCCATCGGTTGATGTCGTACCCACTTTAGGTGGGAGTGGCTCTAGTGTCACTGCCTCGTCGATCGGTCAGGCACCACCCGTGGTGGTGCCCATGCCCTCGGTGGGACAAGTAGATGCTGGGGCTCGCAGGATGCCCTCGGAGGTCGCTGAAGAACCGGTGACGGAGGCGGTGCCGCTGCCGCTGCCGATGATGGGTTAGTCGGAGCTTCCAACCATGCTCGTGGTGTTGACCCTATCGGGCGCGACACAGCCGGATGAGGCCCTACCAAGGTAGGCAGAAGTGGTGGTGGTCATGATAGGTGGGTCACAACCAGACACCACTATGGTGGCGCCTGAGGCAGCGGCGGGACCCGCACCTCCGGTGGCCCAAATGATAGCTCTTGATATGGGCCGGACGGAGGGAGACATAGCCAAGGGTTTCATGGGTGTCATGGTGGTCGTGGAGAGGACCATCAGGGGGTCACCCTTGGCCTTGGCATCGGGAGGCAGCCACTCGCCAGCGTAGGGCGAACCTCTGCTCCAGTGGATAGATCCGCAAGACCCGACGTCGACACTCTTCTCACTTGATGATGCTACCGAGAGCATAGAGTGGGGAGTCTCAATGAGGGGATCTCAGCTGTGCTAGAAGCTCTGAACTAGGCCAGGGGCGTCCTACGCAACATTGTTGTTCCCACTGGCTGGGTAATCATTTAATATTGCCTTTCTGCCTCTTATTTCTTCATGTATTTTTGTGTTCTAACCATCATCTTTTTTCAGTCTCTTATCGCCCACAGTCGAGAGAAATCCTGGTTCCTTTGCGAGTAGAAGGAGAGCTAGGACTGCCTCATCGACAAGGCTTGGCTGCATGGGGATGTGTCCGCCTAGCTCATCACTGCCCATTAGAGGATGGCCGAGCTGACTCCCCTGACTAAGGAGGTGGCTAGTCTCCGGCTAAGAGAGGCTGAGGCCCATTGTGACGCAGAGGAGGTGGAGAAGGCATTTGAGGAACTATCAGCGAGGGTGTGATAGGATGAGAAGGCTACCAGAGTCCAGAAGGAGCAGGATGAGCTGCTCTAGAGGGACGCCGAGGCCCACCAGCGGATCCTCGACCTCCTAGCCGAGGTGGAGAAGGAGTGGGAGCTCAAGCTAGAAGCCGAGGAGAGGTTTGTATCCCTATAGCAGAGGGCGAACCTAGACACCGAGGCGGTTGCTTGGCTGCACAAGGAGCGAGATGAGCTACGCCGGACTACGGAGAAGCTCTGCTCAGAGCGTGGCATGGCCCATAGGGAGCATGACCAGGCCATCCGCGAGTGTGACAAGGCACTGTAGAGAATTGGCTCCTTCTAGGCCAAGCTCGGAACCATGGCAACCCGAAGGCTAGAGGCCAAGAGCGTCTCCACCGGGCTGGCCACAGAGCTCGCCGAGGCGCGAAGGAGCCTTCAGGCGGAGAGTGACAAGCACAATCTCCTACGTGCTACCCTCGGAGTGGTCTATGATGACCTAGAGATGGCGCGGCCGGAGGGGTCTAGCTCGCTTGTGGCCCGTGCCGTAGATATCACGTCGCAGGTGTGCTAGCTTGAGAGGGAAGCTCTTTGCTCCGGGGTCACCCAAGCCTTCGCCATCGCCCAGTCTCACTATGTAGATAGTATAGACTTGGAGACAATGAGCCTTGGCTTCGCGCTTGGCTACGAAGCCTCTAAGCTGGATGATATAGAGACAGCGGTGGCTACTCTCGCGCAGAACCTGGCAGATAAAGTTGAAGACATAGTTCTCCCCCAGGGGGGATAGTTAGTCAAATAGGTTGGGTGAATTTGGATGAACGTCATTGTACTCTATGGACAATTGCCAATCCTTATGTATCACAAGAACAAATTCGTAACTTCATTATTTTGTTTTGTTTGATTGAATTTGTTTCCTTCCCTTTTTGTATGCGAAAAGAGAAGGCTCATGTATTCTGACCCTTCCATTCATTAAGACCATAGGGCTCGAGGTGTAAGGGGAGAACTTCTATCATGCTGGTGAACAAAGACACCATAGCCGCTGAGGTGGAGGTGTTTTGTAGTCCAACCAGACATGATCAATTATTTGTTTCCACAAACCTTGCCACTAGGCTTAGCATGAAGAAGAGGTCTGATGCAGCGACTCTTTTAGAAAAGGTATACTTATACTTTTATCAGCCCTTGAGTGATATCTGACCCCTTGTTGTTGCTGGGGTTGTGGATGTCACTGAAAATCAAGGGGAGGATAGCAAAACTTAGGAGAATGTGTCTCTTGTATTCGCACATACCCTCTTCCTAGGATCTTAGCTATCATTCTACGACCGTGCGTCAGGTATCCTTGCAAGTTCAACCTTCCTTGAGCCCCTATGTGTGGTAGGAATTCGGTCAAGGGTCGGCTCATTTTTGTGACTGTCGCCCCATCCACGGTTTCTGCAACTAAAAGGGCTTAGTTAACGTTACTTGCATCGGTGGCTCCAATGACATGCTCGGTGAGCTCGCTAACGGGCACATTCGAACAAAATCTAGTTCCATCACTTGTGACAGGGTTGGCAAAGCCCTTGTGTGGCATTCTGTTGCTCCTTACCCCACCTTCCAACAGAGTCCACCTCAATGGGGATTCTATGGGCTCGGCTAGAGGCTAGGATCAAACGAGAAGGTTGAGATGACCTTATTCGCTTCTAAGTGGGACGGGCATAAGCCTCTGAGGCTCATTTGTGTTTTCTCTCCTGGCTCTTTGTTCAACATGAGGCAGTCTTGGGCCCTCTGGCCTTTGACCCTCGATCTTTCAATCTAGGATTGGGCGGCTCGAGCCCCCAAGCCCTGTGGGGTTTGGTAGGGGTCGGCCGTGATTCATGCATCACCTCATCCTCGGTTTTCTCGACTAGAGGGGCTGAGCTAACAACACTTGCCTTGATGGCTCAAGTGTCACACTCGGCAGGCTCGCTAACAGGCATGTTCGAGTGGAATCCGGGTCCATCATCTACTGATGGGGTTGGTAGAGCCCTCATGTGGCATTCCACTACTTCTTAACCCACCTCTCGATAGATGCCCGAGCCATTCGATAGGCTCGGGTGGCCCATTGGCCTCTCCTCAATGGAGATTTTGTGGGCTTGGCTCAAGGTTAGAATCGAATAAGAAAGGTCGAGATGTCCCTGTCTGCTTCTGAGCGGGGTCGAGAAAGGCTGTTGGGGCTCATCTCAGTTTTTCTCCCCTGGCTCTGTTTGACATGAGGCGGCCTTGAGCCCTTCGTGGGTCAGCCTTCGAACCTCGGTTGGTTGCCGCTCATATCGAATGAGATGACTACCGCTTCGTGACACGACACGAAGCGTTGTGATATAGCAATCGCATATGCGATGCTTGGATGTATGAAATAAGTGTATGAATGATTATATAAAGAAATTATGGGGGTCAGTAATGTTACCTTGATGGCACAAGTGATAGGTTCTGGGAGTTCTTACTGGATATGTCTATGCGGGGTTCGGGTCTGATGTTCGTGACAGAGCCGGTGTAACCTGCACGAGCCTCCCATTCTTCCATATCGGTCATTCGGTAGCGGCCTGAGCCGTTCGATCGACTTGGGTGACCTGATAGCCTCTCCTTGATGGAGATTCTATAGGTATGCCCCTCCATACCCTGGTCAAGAAGGTGGAGGTTAAGGTTTGGAGCGCGGTGACAAAGATTTTGATCGCGCTGGTGGGTAAAAACGTCGTAGCCACTTGGGCGTAGGGTCCTAGAGGTCTGACCAGGTTTACTCAAAGTTTGCACCCACACACCTTGCCTCTAGTTTTTAAACGTAAGGAGGGGTCAGGCAAAGAGAAATGTCTAGCGAATAGTCACTCCCGCCAGCCCTCGAGCGATGCCTAATCCCCTATCATTGCTAGGGTCGTATCCCCGGTATCAAAATTAATACGTAAAGTAAGTAAGGATGCTTGTCTCTCGGTGGCGGCTTGGAGTCGTTCGATCAACCTAGGCACCGGTATTACCTTGGTGGTAAGTGTGATGGGTTTATCGGATATGAGCATGACCTAGCCTGCTCGCACTCATTTCTCGTTAGTGGCCAAGCCGTCTGATCGACTCATGTTACCTGTTGAGATAAGTTTTTCCTACGAAAAATGTTTGCCGTATAGATATGCTCATGTCAGCCCCTAAGTGAGATCCGACCCCTCACCGTTGCTAGGGTCGGATGTCACTGAAAAAATCAAGGAGTTGGATAACAAAACTGATAAGAGAAAATATGTGTTTATTAAGGGAAAAGCAACGTAGCTGCTCGATGTTCTAGGCATTGGTGAAGATTTCACCATCGATGTTCTTGAGCTTGTAGGCGCCTGGATGGAGCACCTCCGCAACCACGTATGGTCCCTCCCACGGTGGGGAAAGCTTGTGGCGGTCCTTGTTGCTCTGTACAAGGCGGAGGACTAGGTCCCCGACATTGAAGGCTGGGCCCCTCACTCGTTGGCTATGGTACCATTGCAACGCCTATTGGTACTTGGCTGAGTGGAGAAGGGTGATGTCGTGAGCTTTGTCTAGCTAGTCTATGGCATCCTCGTGGGATGCCTCGGCTCCCTGTTCATCGTATGCCTTGATTCTTGGTGCCCCATAGTCGAGGTCAGTTGGGAGGACGGCCTCAGAACCGTAGACCATGAAGAAGGGCATGTAGCCGGTGGCTTGACTGGGGGTCATTCTCAGGCTCTAGAGTACTGAAGGAAGTTCAGTGACCCAGCGTGCGTTGAATTTGTTCAACCGGTTAAAGATCCTATGCTTGAGGCCCTATAGGACCACGTCGTTTGTGCGTTATACCTGCACGTTCGTCTAGGGGTGCGCTACGGAGGCCCAGTCGACACGAATGTGATGTTCATTGCAAAATCAGAGGAATTTCTTGCTAGTGAACTATGTGCTGTTGTCCGTGATGATGGAGTTTGGGACTCCAAAATGATGAACGATGTTGAGGAAGAACAGTACGACCTGCTTGGATTTGATGGTGGAAATTGGTCGAGCTTCCATCCACTTTGTAAACTTGTCTATGGTGACAAGCAAGTGGGTGTAGCCCCTAGGTGCCTTTTTGAGTGGTCCAACCAAATCGAGTCCCCAGACTATGAACGGCCAGGTGATGGGGATTGTCTGGAGTGCTTGGGCTGGTAGGTGAGTCTGCCGAGTGTAGTACTGGCACCCTTCATAGGTGCGTACATTTGCTCAGCATTGGCTACCATGGTAGGCTAGTAGAAGCCCTGTCAGAACGTATTTCTGACCAGGGTTCTGGGCATAGTATGGTGACAGCAGACCCCATCGTGGATATCGCTCAGCAAATGCTTCCCCTATTCGAAGGGGATGTAGCGCTGTAGGACCCCGGTGTGGCTTTGCTTGTAGAGTTTGCCCTTCACAAGAACAAAGGACTTGGCATGATGTGCGAGACATCAAGCCTCCATCCTATCCATCGGTAGTGTGTCATGGAGGAGGTAGTCGAGGTAGAGCGTCCTCCAGTCGACCAGAGGGTCAGGCTTTGTCGTTGGTCCTCTTCGAGCTCCATGACTTTGGCGCTGGATGTAGCCGATGGTTGGTCAGCCCTCGGGACAGGATTAGACAGACCATCACCACCTTGTTCTAACCCGTTATAGTGAATTGAGGGCTTGTGTTTGTCACTGGCGAAGACACCCGTTGGTACTGGCTCTTGGCCAAATGCTGCTTTTGTAAGCGCGTTGGCCGCCTCGTTGAGGCGCCTAGGGATATGATTTGAGCTCGAGGCTGTCGAACTTGTCCTCCAACCGACCGACTTCTCGGTAGTATGCTGCCATCTTGGTGTCACAGTAGTTTGACTCCTTCATGACTTGGTCGAAGACCAGCTGGAAATCTCCTCGAACGTCGAGGCGTCGGATGCCCAATTCGATAGCAATGCATAGGCCATTGATGAGCACCTCGTATTCGGCTACGTTGTCGGAGGAGGGGAAATGGAGACAGACCATGTACGTCATGCATATCCTGAGGAGCGACATGAAGACCAGCCCCATGCCAGTGCCCTTCTTCATCAGCGATCCATCAAAGTACATCGTCCAGCACTCTGGATGAAGAGCGCTGGTGGCATTTGGACCCCAGTCCATTCCACGACGAAATCAGCCAACACCTGGGACTTGGTGGCCATCCAGGAGGCATACATAATGCCCTGACCCATCAGCTCAAGTGCCCATTTCGTGGTCCTTCTAGTGGCATCCTGGCTTTGGACGACCTCATCGAGGGGGAAGGACGTCACGACCGTCATCGGATGTGACTCAAAGTAGTGGTGTAACTTCCTCTTGGTGATGAGGATAGCGTACAGAAGCTTTAGGATTTGGTGGTAGTGAGTCTTTGAGTTAGATAGGACCTCGCTGATGAAGTACATAGGGCACTGTACTTTGAGGGTGTGCCCCTCTTCTTCCCGCTCCACTACTAGGGCGGCGCTGACCACTTACATGGTGGCCGCAATGTAGAGTAGGAGGGGTTTTCCATCAGTAGGAGGAACCAGGATCGGGGCCTTTGTCAAAAGCCTCCTGACCATGTCAAGTGCCTCCTGGGCCTCAGACGTCCATTTGAAGTGGTCGACCTTCTTCAAAAGTCGATAAAGAAGGAGACCTCGTTCATCGAGGCGTGAGATGAAGCGACTGAGTGTGGCAAGGCACCCTGTGATGTAGACAAGGCTCGATCTTCCGAAAGGTATGATAGCGTTGATTGGTAGAGACTCGACGTTCATGATCTAGGCTTCGAACCAAGACTGATTCAGACCCCCGCAACCATTACACCACTACTTCATTGGTTATCAATCACGCGAACGCGATTGACCTTGCTGAGAAGGCTTTCCTACAAGCGAATCGAGAACACAAGCAAGAACGAGATAAACGCAATCTGAAATTGCAAATAAATATGAGGCTTATGATAATGAGAAAGAGTTCACATCTTTATTCGAAAGAACTAATCGCCATAGGCGAACAAGATCAAGAACTGGGGCCCTGGTTCATAGCAAGCGGCCTTGGCGGCGACAGTTGTAGCAAAACGATGTCTGTTTCATGAAGAAATCAAGAACTAAACAAAACCCAAACCCTAAGGAGAGCGACGGTTGGTATTTATAGAGTCTTGGGCGTCACCCCCCTGGACGCACCCCCTAATGGGCCCAAACACGATACACGATCCAACGGACCAAAAGACGGTGTCGCAGAACCCTGATAGATTCTAGACGCTAACTTGTTTCGACAATTCCTATTGATTCCGAAGGTCTTTTGATGTGAAACCAATTGGGTTAGCTTCCTTATCCCATTAGCTTTCCATCCATATGTGGATCATCGAAAATGGAGTCCGGATGCATCCTGGGTAACCAGTTTAAGGAAGACTGGTCCTGTAGGCCGAGACAGACTCGAACTTGAGTTGCTTTGGGCCTCCACCTCGAGGACTCAAACCGAATTAGCCTCAGACCTCCTTCTTGACTTGGACACCCTTTCTGGCCTCCTACCCCTCCATACCATGCGCCAAACATGGTCATATGCATGGGTGTCATGTCCTCATCACCCTGTAACTCGATGTACTCCTTTTATGTTTTGAATTGGGCCCATCCTAGTGATGGCTGAGATTTTCTTTGGGTTGGCCTCAATGCCACGCTTGAAAATGATGAAACCAAGCAGCATGCCCCTCGAAACCCTGAAAATACATTTCTCGGGATTGAGTTTGATGTCATTTGCTCGGAGTTTTGCAAAAGTCTGCTCAAGATCGGCTACGAGGTGGTCAGCCGGTTTGGACTTGACCACGATGTCATCAATGTAGGCCTCAATGGTCCATCCGATGAGGTCCTTGAAACACTTGAGCATACAATGCTAGTGAAAGGTACTTGTGTGGTTTTGGTAATTGAGTGACAACCTAAGTGGACTAATTGTGTTTTTGTGAGATACATAGGTGATTAGTCCACAGGTACATGTGTGTGAGCAACATATGCCATGAAGGTGAAAATGGCTTGGAGATGTTGCAAAGCTCACACATATGATGATGAAGGAGCACATTGAAAATGAGACATGACATTGAGTCATGTGATCAAGGTGGAGAAGATCAAGACATGACTTGACTTGATGGACCGGTTGCAAGCGTGAAGGGCAAGTTGGAGGCTTTGGAGCGATGGACCGCATGGTGGTGAAGCTTAAGCAAGACTTGGCGCCCATGGACGAAGGCAACAGTGAAAAGCAAGTGAAGTCAAGATCGATGAACTAATATGATTACGTGATGATATAAAGTGGATCATATCATTGTTGATTGTGTTGGTGCATGTGTTGCATCGACATTAGAGGAGATAGAATAGAATGCGCAAGGCAAAGGTATAATATAGGGTATTTTATTTTACCGGTTATAGCTGTGTAGAGAAGTTTATGACCGGGTTTAGGATAGATGGCCGTACTATCAAGAGGGGCAAACTTGTTTGCATATCGGTTAAATAGTGCCACTCAAGTGATCTAACTTTGCATCATCGCTAGGATTGAGTGGCGTGGCAAGTCGAGTGGCTAATCCTTTGGAAAATGATTGTGAAAATGCTAACACACATACACATGGTGGTATACACTTGGTGGTGTTGGCATATTTGCAAAGGAGAAGAAGTTAGAGTTGATGTGGATCAACTCGGTGACGGAACGGAGGCAAGGGTTCAAAACTCCACCGGCGCCTTATACAGAGAAGACAGGGTCTCATAGAGTGGATCGAACGCTGGTCATGTGGTGACCGGACACTGGGGTCCTGCGTTCAATTAGTGGCAGCAGAGAGAACGCAGGCATCAGTCTTTGATTGGACGATGGCAGGGTGCATCCGGTCAGGCTGACGTACGGTGACATAGGCGACGCAGAGAAGTTGGAGAAGGACCAGACGCAATTGGAACCTTACTTGAAACGACCGGATGCTGGGGTCCTATGTCCGGTCACTTTGAGCAATTGCGTCCGGTCATCACTTGACCATTGAGATCAAGCGACTGAGGTTGAACAGAGGCCACACGTGGCGAGCATCTATTGACCGGACGCTGAGGTCCAGCGTCTGGTCGATATGACCGGCGATTCTGGTCAACCCAAAAAACGTCCAATGAAGGGGTAACAACTAGTTTAGCCCGTGGGGCTATAAATAGAAGGGGGTATCAGCCATGGCTGGGGCTGAGCACCTCGAGGGACTTTTGTGTCCATGCTTGAGAGTGCTTGGGAGCCCTCCATCTCACATATGCTTGATAGTGATCATTCGATTGTGTGAGAGAGCGATTCTAGCGCGATTGCATCGTGAGGTTGCATCGAGGGGCACTAGGTAATTGAGTTGTAAGCCGGTTGTGCTTGTTACTCTTGGAGGTTGCCACCTCCTAGATGGCTTAGTGGTGGTCTCCATCGAAGCCTGCAAGAAGCTTGTGCGGTACTCTGGAGAAGAGCTTTGTGAGAGGTATTGTGCTCGCCCCATAGGAGCCGCAAAGAGCAACTCTAGTTGAGTGTGTCATTGAGCTACCCTCACTTTTGGGGTAGGTTCTTGCGGTGCCCAACATGCGGGCTTGGCGGGTGATGCCAATTAGCCGCCGAACCACCAAGTGAGCGGTCACACAACGGGGACATAACGTATTGGCAAGCACGTGAACCTCAGGAGAAAATCACCGTGTCAACCTTATTCTTCCCGTTGGTTTGTAATCCCTTTACACAAGCTTGTGATTACTTTTATATACATTGTGCTTGTGTAGTTGCTCTTGTAATTAGTTAGCTTGTGTAGCTTACTAGTTACCTTCTTGCTTGTGTAGCATAGAAGTAGCTCTCTTGTGTGGCTAATTTGGTTATGTGTAACCTTGTTAGTCATATTGCTTAGTTTGTGTAGCTAAGTAATTGCGCTCTCTAATTTGGCATTGGTTGCCTTGTTATTGAGCATTGTTAGCGAGCATTAGATGGCTTTGCGCTTTTGCTTACTAGCATGTGTAGGAGCTCCCTTGTTGCTTGAAGTACTAGTGGCATAGGTTTGTGTGACCTTGCTTCTAGATTTGGTTAAGTGAGCTCTAGCTAGCTTGGCACCTTTGTTGCTTAATTAGTATCTTTAGAAGGTGCTAGAGAACATAGTTAGAGGGGTGTAGTCTTGGCTAGACCGATAGTTTTAATTCCACACTCGTTTTGGTTAGCCGATGTGATTATTTTTAAAAAGGACTATTCACTGCCCCCTCTAGTCTGCCATCTCAACCCTACAGCTGGTATGTGGCCCCAATGTTCTTCAGACCAAATGGTATTGTGATGTAGCAGAACTATCCAAAGGGGGTGATGAAAGATGTCGTGAGCCGGTCAGACTCTTTCATCGCGATCTGATGGTACCCGAAGTACGCATCAAGGAAGCAGAGGGTTCCATACCCTGAGGTCGAGTCGACTATTTGGTCAATGCGTGGCAAAGGAAATGGATCCTTTGGGCACGCCTTGTTGAGACCTGTGTAGTCAACACACATCCTCCATTTCTCATTCTTTTTCGTACAAGGACGGAATTGGCTAACCACTCTGGGTGGTATAATTCCTTGATGAATCTAGCCGCCAAAAGCTTTGTGATCTCTTCGTTGATGGTCCTGTATTTCCCCTCATCGAAGCGACACAGGCGCTGTTTCACTGGCTTGGATCCTGGACGAATTTTCAAGGTGTGCTCGATGACTTCCCACGGGATGCCCAGCATGTCTGAGGGTTTCCACGCAAAGATGTCTTTGTTGGCGCAGAGGAAGTTGATGAGCACGCTTTCCTATTTAGAGAAAAGTGTGGTGCCAATGTGCACCACCTTGCCGTCGGGGCTACCGGGATCTATGAGGACCTCTTTGGAGCCCTCCATAGGCTCAAAAGACCCGTTTGACTTCTTGGGGTCGGGCGCTTCTTCGGTGACCTCCTTCTTGATGGCAGCGAGCTTTTTGGAGGTGACGATTGTCGCGGCGTGATCGTAGCACTCGACCTCAGACTCATAGGTGCGCTAGAAGGAGGTGTCGGTGGTGATGACCCTGCCGGGGCCCGATATCTTTAGTTTGAGGTAGGTATAGTTGGGGACAGCCATGAACTTCGTGTAGCATGGACGTCCTAAGATAGCATGGTAGGTTCTAGGAAACCCGACCATCTCGAAGGTAAGGGTTTTCATCCTATAATTGGATAGATCCCTGAAGGTAACGGATAGATCGATCTTCCCAAGTGGCGCGACATGCTTTCCGGGCACGACGCCGTGGAAAGGTGCTCCGGTTGGGTAGATGCAAGTTCGGTCGATGCCCATTTCATTGAGCATCTTAGCATACATGATGTTGAGGCCACTGTCTCCATACATCAGTATTTTGGTGAGCCACTTTGTGCCAATGATTGGATCGACCATGAGCGAATATCTCCCCAGATGCGGGACGCTCTCCGGGTGGTCAGTCTGATCGAAGGTTATGGTGGACTCTAACCACCGGAGGAAGGTAGGTGTGGCCAATTCGGTTGTATAGACCTCGCGGTGTGCGACCTTCTGATAGCGTTTAGAGTCATAGGTCGCCGATCCTTCGAAGATCATGAGGCAGTCATCCGGTGTTGGAAAGCCATTGTCCTTTCCCTCGGTGTCGTTCGTGGTGGGGTCAGGGTCCTTCCCGTGCTCCCCTTTGTTGGAGCCTTATGAGGCTGCAGTCCTTGTACAGATGCTTGACCGAGAAGGTATGGTTTGGGCATAGCCCCTCAAGTAGTTTTTCGAAATGGTTTAGAGTGCCCTCCGTGGGCTTCTGACCACCCCTAGGGTCAGTGGCGGCCATGAGCGAGCCCTCGCGCCGTTGCTTCTTGTTCTTCCTTTTGGCAGAACGATTAAAGGTGCCTTCGTCGGCGTCCTCATCCCGCCTAAGATCGCTCCAACCATTTCTTCTCTAGAAGCGTGGCTAGTGGCGATGTCTAGGAGTTCTTTGGTGATTCGCGGGCCCTTGCATCCTAGATTATGAACTAGAGACTCGCAGATGGTCTTGGACAGGAAAGCTCCTATAACGTCGGCGTCGGCGATGTTAGGTACCTCGTTGCACTATCGGGAGAAACATCGGATGTACCCATGGAGGGTTTCATCGGCCTTCTATCAATAGTTCTTGAGGTCCCATGGGTTCCTAGGGCACTTGTATGTGCCCTAGAAGTTCTCCACAAAGATCTCCTTCAGGTCCGCCTAACTCTGGATTATATTGGACGGCAGGTGTTCCAACCACGCTCATGTCGAATCGGCCAAGAATAGTGGAAGGTTGCGAATAATGAAGTCATCATTATCCGCACCACTAGCTTGGTAGGCAAGCTGATAGTCTTTGAGCCATAGTCCAGGGTTTGTTTCCCCAAAATACTTTAGGATATTGGTTGGTGGTCGATACCTTGGCGGGAAGACAGCGTTGAGGATGTGTCGACCGAAGGCCTAAGGCCTTGGTAGGCTAGGGCTCTGGCTTCAGTCCTCACCACTATCATAGCGTCCACCATGATGAGGGTGATAGCAGTGTTTGGCTCCCTCTCTCGGGTCGTCGTAGGTGCGTCTACGGGCGTCGAGGGTGTTGCGCGCGTCACGGTTGCGTCCGAGACACTGACGCAATGGGACCGCGGTGTGCTGCCTACTTCCTTGTGGTTCTTGATGGACCGACGCGTCCCTACTGGGACACTCTGAGGGCGTGCGCTGGCTAGCATCGAACTCGTGTCGTCGAGACAACGAGCTTTCAGCTTGCTGTGCCGCCGCATGCTCGAGCAGCGTGCGATTCTCGTGGGGTGTTCGGCCTTCCCTTTTATAGACCAAGGGGAAGTAGGGATTACATATGGGAGAGAGAAGAAAAACCAGAGGCCTAGGAGGTCCTTCAGAGATGCCAGATCTTCCTTTTCCTCTGGGTGAGCCCTCCCTAACACGGCAAACACTGCCAGGGATAACTTTATGCTGGGCGCATGTTCGCTGATCCTGATAGGGCCGCGCTGGGCGTCCATCCACTGATGATGCCATGTTCTGGCTTTGTCAGCAAGTGGTCATGTCCCATCCTACCCTGGCGGGCGGTGCGACGGACCAGGGTATTGATCCGTGACCCTACAGGGAGCAGACGACGCAGTGACCGCATGACCGTTGTTGTAGATGATGCGAGTCTCCTCCTGGACCTTAGTGGTTGTCATATTCTTCCGTTAGGATCCGCAACAGAGGGCAAATAGCGGCACCCACAACACTATAAGACAAATGTCAGCGCCTACAACACTGTTCGGGCTCTAACATTCCCGAAAAGGGCTTTAAAGCGCCCGTCTGGTCATATCCTGATGGTACTTTCCTACAGGCGCGTGGGGTATGGTACTCGGTATTGCGGTTGACTTGAGCGTCCTGCCTTATCTGCGCGCATAGTTATAAAGGAGCAGCACTTAGATGTCGGGCGAGGCGGAGTCTACCCGAGACATCGGGCGAGGCGGAGCCAGCCCCCAGACATCGGGCGAGGCGGAGTCTGCCCACGGACGTCAGATGAGGAGGAGCCAGCCCCCGGACGTCGGGTGAGGCGAAGTCTGCCCTCAGACGTTGGGCGAGGCAGAGCCACCCCTGAACGTCGGGAGAGGCGGAGTCAGCCCCCGGACGTCGGGCGAGGCAGAATCTGCCCTCAGACATCGAGCGAGGCGGAGTCTACCCATAGACGTCGCGCGAGGCGGAGCCACCCCCCGGACATCGAGCGAGGTGGAATCTGCCCCCGAACGTCGGGCGAGGTGGAGTCTGCTCTCAGACGTCGGGCGAGGCGGAGCCAGCCCCCGAGGGTCGGGCGAGACGAAGTCTGTCCTTAGACATCAGATGAGGCGGAGCCAGCCCTCTGGAGTCAGCTTGAGGCGGGGCCCATGGTCTTGGTGGACGGACGAGGAGTGATCCATCAAGCGGTGTAGTCACGCCTCTGATCGCGCGGATGAATCAACATTGACGGTCATTAGCTCCTCCTCTTCGGATACCCTAATATTGGTCCCCGACAAATATCACATCACCGTTTTGCTTAGTTGGCATCCTAATTAATCAACATATAAATCATCCTAGTTTCTGAGTTGATGGTGCTCATAGGCAGCGGCGAAGCCACAGTGCATGTGTCGGGGTCATGCGACCCCGATAACTTTGTACGAATCAGTGGAACCCCGTGTATTCCGGCCAGCTATGACCCCATCAAATTGAGTTCATGAATCTGTGCGACCCCGGCAGCAGTTTAGTCTAGATTCGCCGCAGCTCATAGGGCCAGTTTGACAGCCCTCTTAGGATGCGGCTTTTGGCTCTACTCGTGGAGTGGCTTATCTGGTGGAGATGAAATTGTTTTGGAAACCTTTTGGCAAAATGACTTCAATGGTAAATTAGTAATAATTTGTGTTAAGTTTATGAGAAGAAACAAGGAGGAAGCCATGTTTTCGTGGCTCCAACTCTTTGTTACAAAAATGGCTCCGGCTCATTCAGGCTCCTTGCAAAGAGTCGTTTTTTAGATCTCTAAGGCAAGATGGTGAAACTGGAGTAGTGAAACATATCGTAAGAGTGCAAGTATAGAGTATGATTATCCTAATCTCTGTAACAAACATAGCCTAAGATTGTAGCATTTTACCCCACATATTCTCTCATTGGAAGATATTCTTAGTAGACTAAACATAAATTCTTGGCAAGTAGCGCATCTTATTCCAAAAGGAAAACAAGGAGAATGCAACCCACTAGAGGAACGCTTTTATCGCCCATTTGCAACCGAAGACAGAACAATGAGTTGATAGCCATGTTATGTAGGCCTTGTTTAGTTTCGGGGTGTAAAGTTTTGAGGTGTCACATCAGGTGTTATATGGAGGTGTCATATGTGGTGTTCGGATACTAATAAAAAAATAAATTATAGAATCCATCAGTAAACTGCGAGACGAATTTATTAAGACTAATTAATTCGTCATTAGCACATGTGTGTACTGTAGCACTTTATTGTTAAATTATGAACTAATTAGACTTAAAAGATTTGTCTCGCAAAGTGGTCACAATATGTGTAATTAGTTATTTTTTAGTTTATATTTAATACTTTGTTCATGTGTTAAATATTCAATATGACATGATGTAAAATTTTAGTGTGAAAACTTAACAAGGGCTTAAGCGTGTTTCCACCGATCCAAGACCGACAACGAAAAGGCAACGGCCAGCACCCAGCAGTCCCTGATCCCAAGCCGAAACCTCTCTCCATAGAGCACGGATGAAGGGGCCACACAAAGAAGCAATTGTTAACGCCCCCTAGGCCCTAGCCCCACCTCAGCGAAATGAAATTATATGCTAGTACTACGACTGTACGAGTAGCTTGGCATGGTGGCCTTTGGCTCGTGACATCCCTGGGGTTTCCATGCGAAGCAACCGCTGCCGATTCGCTCTGTGCGCTGTGTAATAATGTAAACAAAGCAGAAAAGGACACGAAGCCACCGTGGAAAGCCAGGGAAAGAGGAGAAAATGGTCGCAAACAGACCTGGACAGAGAAATGCAACGGAAGAAGATGCCTCCTGCTCCCCGTCCGTCCCCTACACTGCACTTTATATCCGACTTACACTTTTTTTTAAGCTAGAATTGTGTTTTTCTCTCGTAATATTTTAGTCAGAATAATATTTTTCAGTTAATTTCAGTCAAGATTCAACGAGCCAAACGAGACCTATAATAATACTACTCTCTCCGTAAAAAAACATAATTATGGGATTCGTGCCGGTCGGCTAAAGTTTGACCAAGTTTATATTAATTAGTATTAACAATTACGTCTCAAACAAGATTTATTACGAAAATATATTTCATCATTAATCTATTGATACTTACTTTGTATTATAAGTGTTAGTATTTTTTTAGAATTTTGATCAAAGTTGATGGTGCTCATAGGGCCAGTTTGGCGGCCCTCTTAGGATGCGGCTTTTGGCTCTACTCGTGGAGTGGCTTATCTGGTGGAGATGAAATTGTTTTGGAAATCTTTTAGCAAAATGACTTCAATGGTAAATTAGTAATAATAGATGTTAAGTTTATGAGAAGGAACAAGGAGGAAGCCATGTTTTGGTGGCTCCAACTCTTCGTTACAAAAATGGCTCCGGCTCATTCAGGCTCCTTGTAAAGAGTCATTTTTAGATCTCTAAGGCAAGATGGTGAAACTGGAGTCGTGAAACACATCCTGAGAGTGCAAGTATAGAGTATGATTATCCTAATCTCTGTAACAAACATAGCCTAAGATTGTAGCATTTTACCCCACATATTCTCTCATTGGAAGATATTCTTAGTAGACTAAACATAAATTCTTGGCAAGTAGTCGCATCTTATTCCAAAAGGAAAACAAGGAGAATGCAACCCACTAGAGGAACGCTTTTATCGCCCATTTGCAACTGAAGACAGAACAATGAGTTGATTGCCATGTTATTTAGGCCTTGTTTAGTTTTGGGGTGTAAAGTTTTGGAGTGTCACATCAGGTGTTATATGAGGATGTCGCATGGGGTATTCGGATATTAATAAAAAAACAAATTACAGAATCCGTCAGTAAACCGCAAGACGAATTTATTAAGCCTAATTAATCTATCATTAGCATATATGTTACTGTAGCACTTTTTTTTTATCAAATCATGGACTAGTTAGGTTTAAAAGATTCGTTTCGCAAATTAATTATAATCTATGTAATTAGTTAATTTTTAATCTATATTTAATACTTTATGTAAATATTTGATCTGACGGGACGTAAAGTTTTAAGGTGAAAATAAAACAAGGGCTTAAGCGTGTTTCCACCGATCCAAGACCGACAACGAAAAGGCAACGGTCAGCACCCAGCAGTCCCTGACCGACAACGAAACCTCTCTGCATAGAGCAGGGACGAAGGGGCCACAGAAAGAAGCAATTGTTAACGCCCCCTAGGCCCTAGCCCCACCTCAGCGAGATGAAATGATATGCTAGTACTACGACTGTACGAGTGGCTTGGTATGGTGGCTTTTGGCTCGTGACATCCCTGGGGTTTCCATGCGAAGCAACCGCTGCCGATTCGCTCTGTGCGCTGTGTAATAATGGAAACAAAGCAGAAAAGGACACGAAGCCACCGTGGAAAGCCAGGGAAAGAGGAGAAAATGGTCGCAAAGAGACCTGGACAAAGAAATTCAACGGAAGAAGATGCCTCCTGCTCCCCATCCGTCCCCTACACTACACTCTGTAACAATACTACTCCCTCTGTAAAAAAAGAACATAGTTATAGGATCCGTGCTGATTAAATTTGATCAAATTTGACTAAGTTTATAGTGATTAATATTAACAGTTATGTCTCAAACAAGATTTATTACAAAAATATATTTCATCATTAATTTATTGATACTTATTTTTTATTATAAATGTTAGTATTTTTTTATAATTTCGATCAAAATTGAAATTAATCGACTTTTCAGGAATTAAGAATTGCATTCTTTTGAGACGGAGGGAGTACACACATATGTTGTACAAGTGATAAGATCGTCAAAGATTTGTCGCAAGGAACCAGCGTTAAAGATTGGGGGAATTCTTTGTGTGCCATTAAAAAAGATCGTAATGCCCTGTGAGCTTCTAAAAAAGGTCAGCGGTCTTCAGCGCCACTGCTTTAACTTTTTTGTGCCCTCCATGCCACTGCCGTCAGTTTGGGCTCTAGCGGTGTCAAACTGCAGGTGTGAAAAATTGAAAATATCCTTAAGTCTAAATATGTCATTAATTTTTTTTAGCATCTTAACGACTTCAAATAAAAAAACTCAAACTAGAAAGTTGTAGATTTCGTCGAGATCTATAATTTTCATATAAAAATTATCTTTATTTAATTCTAAAAAATGATTTGATATGATTAATATATCTTAGAAAAATTATATCTTTTTTTGCGGAATTAAATGAAGATAATTTTTATATGAAAATTATAGATCTCGACGAGATCTGCAACTTTCTAGTTTTGAGTTTTTTATTTGAAGTCGTTAAAATGCTAAAAAAAAATTAATGGCATATTTAGACTTAAAGGTATTTTTGACTTTTCATATCCTGTTAAAGCCTAAACTAACGACAGTGGCATGGAAGGCAAAAAAAAAAGTTAAACTTTTTCAAAGACTCACATGGCATTACGATCTCTTTTAATAACAAGGAATTCTCCCTTAAAGACGACATATTTTGAGGATGCTTGCAGGGCACGGTGCAATCGAGTGGTTCCATGGAGACCTCATCGGCGGTCAACGTGATAAAATGATGCACATCCATTTTGCAGTTCGCGCTTTTGCAAGGCATGTGATCGAACTAAATACCATTATGCTTTGGGACATCACCAGCACAACAGTAACCTGGCCTGCACCTCAAAGATATTCAAACCATTTCATCCAAAACCTGCCACCTCCGAAACATGAACCTAAGCACGAGTGCTGTGTGAGATGCAATTGCAGCTGCAGCTGCAGCTGCAGCCACAGAAAATGCCTGACGAACAGCTTGCAGTAACAAATGCGTCCACGGCAGGAATGATACGTACGTAACACATGGTCGGGTCAAATGATAGCCCTCTCACATAAACACTGTTCACACAAACCAGCACGCAATACTTCTCTCTCACGTAAACGAACCAGCGACGATACGAAACAGCCAACCGCACAGACTGAAACTCCATTCTGATTCAGCTCGGTGTTGAACAAGACAGTAGCACACACGGTGTCCCAAGAACCAAGTCCAGCCCAACCACCAGGGGCAAACTAATTGGGAAGAAGGGAGAAACCACAGCAGAATACAATGATATATTCACAACCCGGACTTGCAACACAAACACACTAGCTGCACTACATATAGAAAGGCACAGGATCGTCCAACCTATACAACCACCACAGCACTGCCTCGACAAAATGAGGCATGCCGCAAGGTTAAACCTCACCCACCAAAGGATTTTACCTTCACGACATTAAAAGCAAGTCATGTCAGATGAAAACCTACTCTTTTCCCCCATCTAGGTATCGCAGGGTCATCTGTGCTATTTGATCACAAAACGAATAAGAACAGGGGAAGAAATACAATGGAAATGAAGCCTATTGACGAATTACATGCCTGCCTGAAGTTAGATGTACGCTATTGGAGGTTGCGCGTCAATCCACCCCGTGATGCAGTTCTGCAGCATTAAAATGAAGGTGTAAATTAAGATAGCACTTGACAAAAACAAACTATGTTCCAGTGTTATTCGTATGTCACCAAATAACTTGAGTTGCTAGTGCTACTTAAATAAAAGAGGCATGAATTACAGAGTATATATTAAGCCTGCTTATATAAAAGTATATATTAAGCAAGACAGCAATTGAAAGGTTAATATTTATTAATATATAAATCCATGGAATTGAAGTAGATAGCACATTTTGGGTTTACTAATCTTCCAATATATGTGGTATTCATGTTCAAGTATTCAAAGAGAAGGTCAAGGTCACATATAAAACCTTATAAAAAATTATTCTTGTATAAAACATTTCAAAGGGCATACCTTCCTGAAACCGTCTGAGAAGTTCCAGGTCCTCTCAAATTACCAAGTCGTTCTTGTTCAAGGCACACCGCAGCAAATTTTTTCTCCAAAGCAGCTATCTCTTGCCTCTTCTTTTTAGCCTCCACTTCCTTTGCTTTATGTAATGTATCTACTTTCTTTGCTAGCATCTGTAGACAACAGTTTATAAGCTAAACCATAAAACCACAGACGGTGTTTCTTCACATACAATATCCACTATGTCCAATCTGACTTAATACTAGTTTTTGAGCACTGACATGGCCTTCAATTATTGTCGGCAAACAGGTTAACAATCTCACTACCACACTACTCCCTCCGTTTCAGAAAAGGTTGTTGTCTTAGTTTTGTCCAGAGTCTTATCTTTAACCAACAATTTCTAGAAATTTGCATCGTTTATCATCATAAGTTCTATGTTTCTAGGTACACCATGAGAAATACCTTCATAAATGTTGTTATAGACTATACAAATCTAAAGGGATTGATGGTCAAAGATAGAAATGTTTGAATTAGGACAAACCTAAAACTGCAACCCTTTGTGAGAGGGAGTACTACAGTTTCATGTGAGAAATCTAGCAAACTAGGAGAGAATGGAGGTACCCCTCTGTCCCATATTAGATGATGTTTAGGAATCTCTCACGGAAACCAACGCTGAAGCCAAAAGACCAAAATGCCCCTCAAGGGGTAGAGATAGAGATGTATTGGGAAAAGAGAGGTGTATTGGGAAGTGAGGTCAAGTATTTTGGGACAAAATTTTAATGCTATAAGGTCATCTATTTTGGGACGGAAGTAGTAGTACTAAATAATAAAGTTGCATTTCCGTGATAGTAGTAATCTAGTATAGCATCATACCTCTATTGCATCTTCTTTGTCCTTTAGAGTTTGGTCTTTCTCATGGCATGCCTTTCTCAAGGAAACTACCTCCTTTTGCAGCACGTCATAGAGTACACCAGACACCATATCAGCTGAATCGTTGTTTGTGGTTTCATTACTTTTTTCTTCTGCGTTAGCCTTCCAATTATCAGTTGTTTCACAATCTTTAACAACATCCGTAGATCTATTGAGTGAACGAGGTCCACTCCCGAGAACTTTTCCCCGGTCTAATGACCTGGTACCACCATCGAATGACTTTGAAGTTCCTTTTGCATGCTTCAGGACCAAACAACTGCTGGTCGAGAGGGAGGATCTTGAATTGAAAGATGGAGACCTCCTCATTAACACACCGTTTGGAGAGATTTTGGATATACTATCAACACCACCTAGTGAAAGACGACGGGAAGGTCCATTACTTATACTCTTTACTTCCATAGGAGGACGACTAGAACCACTTGGAGGGCCCCTCAAACTATCTTCTAAAACCTTTAAGCGCAACTGACACTTTTCCTGAGTTCAGATAAATTTTAATGGTTAGTTAAAAATTAATAACTCACGTGCTTAAAATATTAGCTCGAAATGAACATTGTGATTATTAACCTTTAATTGAGCTTCCGATCGAGCAGTTCTCTCTGCAATAGCAAGTTTGTCACGAAGTTGCTGCATCTCACCCTGCAGAAGCGGTTTTTGTCAAAGACATTAGAATTAATGCATGTTACTCTATTGATAACTGTGGATGTCCTATATGAAACAGCTTTAGCATCCTACCTGCAGGAACCTTCGCTCTTCAAGCCACTGTTTAACAGGCATTACTTTGTCATTAGCATCTTTCCACTCGTTTGCGACCACAACAGCAACCCTATTTGCAGTAACTTTCGCTCGAGCAAGTTCACGGTCACAAATTTTCTTTTCTTCCTAATTGTGTCATGAACAGAAAATAGCATAGGTCACACGATTGTGTAAAGAATCAATAATTGCAGAGGAATGGCCTGTTTGCAAGGGAAGATTGGTCAACGAATTTTAGGATTTAGTTCAACTTTTTACTAAACCCAAGGGATTTGGATCGTTAAGCCACCTTTCCAAACAGGCCCTAAGAGATAAAGGATAGTAGGTTACATTCATTTCTTGAACTTTCCGTTGGTAATCTCTAACAACATTGGCAGCTGCACCACCTTGCAGAACATCCTCTTCCAGCTCTCTCACAGTTTGACTCAGCTTTTCTACTTCTGCAACTTTTTGGCGGTGCAGCTTATCCAAGATCTTATTTTCTTCCTGCATTCCAAGAAGGTAAGCAACAAATAAGTTCAATTGAGATGACTTTACTGATTAATTTATTGTATAGACCTTGTAAGATACAATAAACTCTATTTACCTGGCAAATTTCAATTTGCTTCATCAACTCTTGGTTCTTATTTTGCATGTCATCAACCATAGCAGCTTTAGCCATTGCGATTTGTACAGTCCTTTCGGCTTCTAGCAGTGCTGCCTCCTTTTGCTTTGTTAAACGGTCCAAAGCTCTATTGTCATCCTGGAGCTTTGCGATCTGAAAAGAACCAGGAATTCTTTTGTCAAGTATAGTAAATATGTATCCTCTGCATTAAAATGAAATGCATATGGTCTATGCAATAAGAGAGGAAATCAATATGCCAAGAAGTATGAGAAAAATATGATGACTTCATCGCAGATAAAAAACAGGTAAGAGGTAGGTTGTAAGTATTACCTCCTTCCTAGAAATCTTTAACTCCGCTTCAAGTGGTGCAAGGATAGCTTCAAAAGGTGGCATATCATCATCTTTCTGAGCTGCATGTACTCTTCGTAGTGTTGCTTCAGCTGCAAACTGAGCAGCCATAGCAGCCTTTTTTTCATCATTTGCTTTCTTCAGTTCTAGGTTCTGCAAAACTCCAGTTATCAAAGAGCAACCAATAGAGGGGGCAGAAACAACAAAAGGGAGTCATAGGATATATACTTTGCTTTCAAGGAGAGACTCTGTCAACTTGAGTTTCTCATCCACCTTCTCTAATTCAGCAGTGAGCTGCCATCAAAGTACAACATATTAACAGTCATATTAACAAAGGAAACTAACCATCTTTAACAAAATAGAAAGAACTCCCTTTCCCTTTATTTTCATTTATTTATATATCAAGAGCAATAGAGCATAGCCCACTAGCCCAGGTACCATCACGAAAACTAATGTTAAAGAGCATAGCACGTCTCGACATGAGTCAGGCCATCTCTATATTCACTAATGGCATACAAAGCTACAAATTAATTGAGTTGCTCCTGGCAAGAGCATTACCACACCAGTTTAATATGACAGACGTATCTTTGATTTGAAAAAAAAAAGCCTTAGCTGGTGAAATAGTTATTTTGAGGAATCTTTAAACACAAAGAAATGCAAGAGTAAAAATAAAAAATGCAAAAGAACCTTTGCCTTGGCACCCAAAAGGGGTAAAATCTCAATCACTGGATTGATTTCATTAACTGATAATAAATCAAATGTTGAGTCATTCATGTTTCAGGAGCTACTTGGATTTGCCAATAAGCAAGTATGTTATAAAAGCCAGACATACCGTTCACTAGCTCAGGAAACCTATGACACGTTGAGTTCCAAAGGGATAAGACGATAAGCAAATGGGAGGACCTTAGATCCAGACGAATAATAGACGCCCACAAACAAGATATCCCATCTTACAAAAACACAATAGAAAAAATAAGATCATACAGGATATGGTTCCTCGTGAATTTGACACCGACTTAAATTGGACAGGCTCAAGTGCTCAACAGACATTTAAACTGCAACTATATGTTTAAGAAACAAACAGATAACAGAAAGGATCCCAATTGATAATACTAGCTATAGCACAGTGCTCTGAAAGTAATTTAAGGCTCTGCCTTAGCTGAACAAAAAAAAAGGCCTCCATATATGGAAAATGAGAATCAAAACTCAAAAATTGTAAATGAAGCTTCAGGTCAGGATCCCCGAACCAGATTCTATTCACTTCAGTGAACTCCTGAAGTCCTCCGTAACTAGACCTGAATGAACAGACAACAGAAGAAAGACTCCATATATACTTAGTCGATTCTTATTTTTTTCAGCAATTATTGACACATGGCGCTCCAGATCATATATACTATGCCATATTGGTAAACTAGGAAAAGGGGGGAAAATGAAACCAGAAGAGCAACATGCTGCTATGGATTTATTCAACTCACTCAGGCGGAAGGGATGTGCCCATGAAAAGCTAAACCAAACTAATTTTGAACAAAATAGCAAAAAAATGCTGGACCGAGAAAATCATGCCACCCAGAAATGAACCATATCATTAGAATTAATCGACCCAGCTGAATACTACCAGAAACAGACAGGGTTCAGATGCCTTGCGCTCAAACTCCTGCTAAACCCAGCTTAGTGTGAGACTTAGTCCTCCCGAGGGGCTATTTGCCCATGGCTCCCAAGTTTTCCACTTAAAATCTGGCGCGACGACACCACTCCAGTTCACAAACACGGTGAAATGACTATTCAAACAACGGTCTTACACAAGCACGAAGAACATTCAGAAGTTACCTCCTCGACGGCCTTCTCCCGCGCCCTCTCCGACAGCCGGAGCGCCTTTATCTCCGCGTGCGCCTCGCCCAGCTCCCTATCCTTATCTAAAACCTCATAGAAGAACCAAACATTGCCCAATAAGACCCTTAAAATGCTGCGAAAATCAACTAAAATTTGAACCCACACAGCAACAGTCACGAATCAGCTCACCCCTGACTTCATTCTCGAGCCGGTTGAGCTCGACCTTGACGGGATCCGACCCGTGCATGAGCGTGAGGAGGTCGTCCGCGTCGAGGCCCGCCTGCACCGGGCCCCGGCGGCGCGCGGAGCCCTTGTGCGCCGAAGCATTCCCCTCGTCGCCCCCGCCGTCGGCCATCTCAGATCTGAGCCCCAGCGGGGCAACCCACCATCCAAATCAGCCGACGCCGCCGGGAGTGGCGCCTCGCCGCCGCCGAGCTCCCGTTCCGCTGCGCTGAGGCGTGGCTTGCTGCCTCCGCAATGCCCGGTCCGCGGGGGGAAACCCTAGCGGGGGTGTCTCGCTGCTGGGCGGTGAGCGCGTTGCTCCTCCACTAGCGATTTGTCTTGTCTTGCTCACAACGGTGTGTTCAAAAACTGGAGAGAGAAAGGGGGAGGAAGGCGTTTCCGGATTATTTAAAGCGACGCGTTTCGACGGTGATTAGTTTAACGTCAAGATTACGTACGGCCAGGTAATCAATTAATCGTGGAGGCGATGATGGGACAGTAATTTGTACTAGGAGTACTGCAGGTATAGCCGCATTGGCGTGGCCGTGTCACGTGTGGCGGCATTGGCCCACGTTTCATCGACTTGTTTTCCTGCCAACGTGGCAACGTTTCGCATTATTACGTGACAGTTAATATACTATCTGTATCTCTTCTCTGTCTCTATCTTTATATTTAATCAAACCTTTGTTTGAACCATTTTCTATTCTTATAATATATAATATCCTCATCATCGTCCGTTGTCCATGTTTTATTAAAAAAATACAAAACATCTCTATAAAATTTATATTTATACCCCAATATCTATCCATATGACTATAGTTATATCTTGCCTTATTCTCTATCTCTGTGTCTACTTAATACTCCATCAGTCTTAAATTATAAGACGTTTTGATATTTCTAGATTTATAGTTTTAATATCTATCTAGACATTATATATATATATATGTATGTATGTATGTATGTATGTATAACAAAAACTCTGAATCTATAAAAGCCAAAACATCTTAAGCCCTTGTTTAGTTGGAGGAATTTGGATTTTGGGGATACTGTAGCACGTTCGTTTTTATTTGGCAAATAGTATTCAAACATGGACTAATTAGGTTCAAAACGTTCGTCTCGCAATTTCCCACCAAACTGTGCAATTAGTTTTTCTTTTCGTCTACATTTAATGCTCCATGCACAGGCCGCAAACATTCGATGCGACAGGTACTGTAGCAACTTTTTGGAAGTTGGGGTGGAACTAAACAAGGTCTAAAATTTGGATTGATGGAGCATTAAAGAGCATAGTATTTCTTCGCATTCTTTATTTTCTAAATTATCCTTCTTCATCATGCTTTTTAACTTCCCGAACTACCCTCGTGTCCCACCCTATATTACCAAGTATCTCTACCTCTCTGTCTAGCCGGACACGTTGCTATACACACAAAAAAATGCACTTGCCAATGTTATTTTGGGTAGAGGATGTACATAAGTACATTGATATAACCGTGCACACCACTTAACACTTCTTTTTTGGTTCGATTTCTAAGATTTCTGTAACGCAATGTACCATGATTTGCGGCGCTATCTTAATCTTTTGATCCACCCTTTTTGTTTTTCCCAATCATCTTTTATCTACGAGTACTCTTTTTCTTTGGGCGAATTAGGCCATGTTTAGTTTCAAAAATAGTTCCAAAAAAGTGGTACAGTACCTGTCACATCAAATCTTGCGATACGTGCATGGAGCAATAAATATAGACGAAAAAAACTAATTGCACAGTTTGGTTAGAAATAACGAGACAAACGTTTTAAACCTAATTAGTTCATAATTGAATACTATTTATCAAATAAAAATGAAAATGCTACGATACCTAAATTCCAAACTTTCCCTCGACTAGACACAGCCTTATCTACGAGTACTTTTGACGCTTTCAATTCACGAGTGATTTCTGTCGGATGCATTCTCGAGTCACTTTTCGTTCTGATGGTTCACGTGTATGGCTGCACTTTCCTGGTCGTCCTTGCATCATCACATCCATCGACGTAGGTGGTGTTTAGATCTAAGGTGTAAAGCTATGGTGTCAGGTTGGATGTTACATATGATTTGAATACTAATAAAAAAATAAATTACAGAATACATCAGTAAACTATAAGACGAATTTATTAAAGCTAATTAATCTATTATTAGCACATGTGTTACTGTAGCACTTTATTATCAAATCATAGACTACTTAGGTTTAAAAAATTCATCTCGTAAAGTAGTCGTAATCTATGTAATTAGTTGTTTTTTAGTCTATATTTAACACTATATGTATGTGTCAACTATTCGATACCATAGAGCGTAAAGTTTTGACGGAGGAAGTAAACCAGCCGAACCACCACATTATGGGCCTAACCACCACCTTATGGAGCGCGATGTGGCACACGCACACGCAAGACTGTCCTCTTGAGAACGAACACCCACTTCAATTCGCCGACGCAAATGCGGATGGACACACGTTTCTGTTGCCTGGGGGGGTGTTCGATGACGTCGAAAGGAACGGGATAGGGACAGGCTAGCTAGTGTGCAACAGAGGCGTGATCGCCCTGATGTGCACTATGATGCACCAGTATGTTTTCGATGCCTGCTGGCTGCTGCTGTCTGTTGAGCCACGAATGGAGGTTGTGTGCTCCAGAAGGCACGCACGTACGAGACGGGACATGGTAGGTCAAACTTCGAGTGGCAGCGATCCAAGTAGAGTAGGGCCTTGTTTAGATTGAGAAAAATTTCAACCCGATGAATAGTAGCACTTTCGTCTTATTTGGTAAATATTGTTCAATCGTGGACCAACTAAGTTCAAAAGATTCATCTCGTGATTTCCAACTAAACTGTGCAATTAGTTTTTTTTTTACCTACATTTAATGCTCCATGCAAATGGCTAAAAATTGATGTGATGGAGAGAGAGTGAAAAAACTTGGAATTTTGGGGTAATCTAAACAAGGCCTAGGAGTATATAGTATGTTCCCACTCACGTAGTAGAGTTCGCGCTTAACATAACATGATGTTTAGATCCAGTTGTAAAGTTTGAGTGTGTGACATTGAATGTCGTACGGGTGTTTGGATATTAATAAAAAAATAAATTACAGAATTCGTCAGTAAACCACGAGACGAATTTATTAAGTCTAATTAATCTATCATTAGTAGATATATTACTGTAGCATTTTATTATCAAATATAGACTAATTAAGTTTAAAAGATTTATCTCGTAAAGTAGTCGCAATCTGTATAATTAATTATTTTTTAGTTTATATTTAATACTCTATGTATGTATCTAAATATTTCAATATGATAGGGTGTAAAGTTTTCGCGGTGAAACTAGACTAGGCCTCGTAATCCAGGCGCGTGATGCTGCGCGGTACAAGACACCCATGATCATGGGATGCTCGGCGCACAGTGCATCGGCGTGCGCCCATGCATGATTCGAGTGCGGTCTGCTGGTCTCCAGTTCAGAGCCGGCCAGGACGCTATCGAGCAGAGCATTCTGCCAAATCCCCGCTGCCCAAGAACAAAAGCTAGGAGCCTAGGACATGGCCCATGGGCATCACGGGCACGTGAGCAAAGGTGGCGCATCGGTAGCATCCAGTTCAGTTCCAGTGGGCAATGCCCGGTTAAAAAGTGGCGAACTGACACTACTCTGGTGCTTTTCTGTGCTACTCCTCCAGCATCCCGGAGCGAACCCTATCGATACCATTCTTCGTCACACAGCGTGCTTGGTCACGTTGAAATCACGGGTCGGTGAGGCCGTGAGGGTCCATCCTCAAACTTGCATGGAGGGAGGACCTGGACCGGAGAGTGGGAAACAACGGGTGGCTTCAGCCGTCGCCCGTCGGCACTGCATCCTGCTCCCTCGTATTCGCGTTAGCCCAACGGCCAACACGGGCGCGCACGGCTGGACCACCCCGCCCCCGACGCCGTGACCACGCGCGGGGCCGCGGCCGCGCGCCGGTCCGGTGCCCGGCGGCCATCCAAGTACGCACCCCGTGGCCCTCAGCTGGCTCTATCCGCATGTGACCTGCACGGTAGCAATCCTGGGTCAGATCCACGGCCGGCCGCCCCTGCCCTGTACGAGAGCGGGTGGTACAGCCCGCGTTGTGCCGAACTGGCCCGCGTGATGCGATCTTGACTTGCTGCCGCGCGGATCAGAAATCACCCGAGGCCTGTGAGCTGTTGCTGCGACCGCACAGCGAGGACTACGGGGCGGACGGCGCCCCTCGGCTCGGTCGCTGCCGCCTGACTGCCTCGCTGTCGTTGCCGGTTGCCGCTGCGGGCCACATGCGCCGGTGCACGCACGCATGTGTGCGAGTGCAGGACGTGCTCACGTAGCCTCCGTTGCGTTCGGACGTGACCGTGTTGCCCTGTATGGAAATGAGGGATGGATGGATCGAGCCAGGGCATGTTCGCTCTAGCATGCTTCTACACGCAACGTGCAGGCCGCAGCAGACGTTTGCTTCGGCTAGGAGCCTGGTAGCCAGGACCACAACACCGAGATTACACGGTTGCGACGTCGTTGTTCGTTTCCGATCGCACAAACGCTAGCGTGCCCCAATAGTGGAAACCACGACCACGACCGAAGCAAGAAAAGCCGCATGAGCCATTGCAGGCGTTGGATAGCAGCAAAGACTCCCGATCATCTGCCTTAGCTTCTTCGTTAAGACCTAGCCCTTGTTTTTGGTAGATGGGTTTCTTTCTCCATGCATTAAGTAATTTGCAACGCTGAGTTTAGGCGGCTAGCAGCCTGTTCGTTTGGCTGGCCTTGTTCTTTGCTGGATCGTGAGGAAGTACTGCTGGTTGGTTTGGTGTGAGAGAAAAATACTGTTCCGACTGAAAATTTACGATCGTTTACGAGTCAATAAGCCCAGCCGATCAGGCTAGAGCATATTAATAAGATCTTCTTGTTTCAAGTTACTGCTATGAACTTTTACACGGCTGATGAAGCTCCCCAAATGTGACAAAAAGATGCCTAAGTGCGCTGATGCACTGAAGACACATAAGCCTGGAACCTATACATAGCCACCAGCCCACCAGTGAGGCATTGAGCTACTAGTTTGATGTGGCACTGTAGCTTGGAGGGGATCCGAGGAGGAAAAGGCTCGTGTCACATCATAGCATGAGCGGTATCAACCTGTTCGGCTGGTTGGCTGGACCGTGGATTATTTATTGTTGACTGGTTTGACTGATTTAGTGTGAGAAAAAAATACTATTTTAGCTTATAATCCACGATCATATACGATTGTTTATGGCCTGCTGAACAGACTGATATCAGTGCTTCCTAATCCTCTCATAGCCGAGGTCCCCAACGCGAAATGCTCAATGATCCACTGGCACACCAAAATGCGCATGGATACGTCTCATCTTTGTAAGGCCGTCTCCAACAGGAGATTCATCATGAAACCCAAATTAAAAATGTGTCTTCAATATAATATTTATAACCTCCAACAAAGTACTTATATAGAAGACTCATTTTAGATGACAGGAGAGACATAACACAAATCTGAGTATCCTTTCTCTTGGAGGCTCATTTGTTGAAAATGTTGTTTTAGGTCTTGTCGTTGGAGAAGACCAAAAATATGTATTGAACTTTTTACCTGTAGTGCTAATCAAATGATGAATGTGTCTTGTATTTTGGATCGCGGTTGTGGGAGACGGTCTAAGTGGACTGATAAACATCTACTAAGCTAGGTGTGCATGTGCACGTCAAAAAGTGTTGCTCTTGGATGCACTGCACCAAAGTTTCGGATGTTAGCATGTCACGCTTCTTTATAGCATATATAAACCCCCAACACTCCATGCTTTTTATTGTCCGTGTTGATCCAATAATCGGAGTGAGCGACATTAGCTATTTGATGCCCATGTCTGTCTGTATTTTTATGGTTGAATAGAAATGACATAGTATTTAACAAGGCTAGTTCTAATATTTTTTTTATGTCTGTGTTTTTTTGGATCTGAGTAGAGGATCAACCTCTGTTCGAGATGTGTTGTAGAAGTTGGAAGACGTTAATTCCAGCGGTCTTTGCAAAGTTTGGATGAAACTTTAGAAATCGTGTTGCGGACTAGTTTCTTCACTTGTTCGTTGCGGCTCGCTAAAATTTACTTTACTTGTGGTGTGCAAGCCTCGTGACTTTGATTTGTAGTTTGACTATTAGCTATGTACACTCTGTGATGGTAGCGGCTAAAACCCTGTCTCTTATTGTCGGGTTCATAAATCCAGGGTTCCTCGTAGACCGACTTCCACGTCAGGACTCGGTCCAGGAGGACGACTTCTTTTCTTCTGGACCAGCCCGAGAGTCTAAATTCAACAGACCGAAGCACTCGCTTCGGACCCTGGCCGCCTTCGGCCCATCTTACAGACCGGAGCACTCGCTTCAGACCATGGCCGCCTTCGGCCCATCTTTCTGATCGGAGCACTGGCTCAGGCTCAGGCCAACTCCGAAACGGCATCTCCGATCGGAGCGCTAGCGTCAGGTCCCGGCTGCCTTCGCACGACCTCCGCTCGGAAAGCCTGACCCAAGGACCGCCAGCGCCTCCGACCCCACGATCGGGGCTCGTGGGAAGCCTGCTCACCGCTCTTCTCCGACCGGCGCACTATGAGCCGACTGGAGCCATCCGACCGGGGGCTCCCCGTTCGGAAGGAACCAGAAGACATGCGGAAAAAGGCAAGGCATGGCTCACAAGTCAAAACCACTGTACCAGGGACCATACCCTGCGCGAAACAGTGCTCTGCAGCCACCCTGACACAAAGTATTGTAGGGGCCGCTAAAAACTCCCATATGGTAAGCCCCCCTCCCCACGTGTCTCTGGACATCGATCGCAGTATGGGCTCCATGATTTGCCATACCGGGTGAACATAGCACGGCTCCTCACATGCCACTAGGCATCAAGAAGTATTTGCAGGTACCGGCATCCATCCTTCCTGAAGAAGATAGCTCGAACCCCCGTGCACATCTGACATCCTACAGCGACATCGACAGTATTGGGAGGCGTCAACCATTATCCAGTTTTCATCACCGTAGGCAGCAAGACTTAGAAATATCTGTACTCTCCCCTTCTCACCTGTAAAGCCATCCCCTTCATCTATAAAAGGAGATGCGCTCCCTCCAACGAGGGGGGATCAACTTCAAGTTCAGACTCACTAGATCGATAGCTCACAACCGCAGGACCTCCAGGTTCCGACCGCAACCCTTCCAGTCGGACCTCTTGAACACCCCATATTTCTTCTTCTCGTTTGTAACCCCACTACAGACTTTGAGCACCTGGGCTCGGGAATAAAGTCATCGACCGACCCAAACTGGACGTAGGGCACGTTGCCTGAACCAGTATAAATCCTGTGTCATTGAGTGCTAGGCCACCTCCGATCACAACGTATAGCAAAACTACAAATATTTACTAGTTGGTCACTTTCTGCACCGACAGTTGGCGCCGTCCGTGGGAAAGACGCTGTACGTTCAACACTTTTTTGGTAATCGAATGGCCCATTTCTCCGCCACCACCGCCGTGGCGGGTTCGGGCGATATGATTCGCTTCGGCTCGATAGAATTTCCCGCACTCTCGCCCGCCGGGATGCGGGTTCCACCCGTCTTTGAGCCATTCCAGGCCTTCCGCTTTGGGAGCCTGGACTTTGTCGCCGACCGGCTCGGCGTACTCCACCTCCGCGAAGAGACTCGTGACCCGGCACCCGTCAGAGGGACGTCCTCCATCGACTCTGGGACGCGTGACTTCGACGACGCGGCATCTGCGCTTCATTCCGAGCAAACTCTCTGCTCAAACCCCGCTGTGAGTAATATACATGTTGTTATTTACTTACTACGCTCTATCTTTCGCCGAATACCCGGTGGGTTACCGTTGTCCCCGTCGCAGCCGCCATACGACCGGTTCCCCTATGGCCTCGTGTCTTCCGTGGACACATACGCCTAGGGACTCCAAAAAGTGCTGGCACCGCACCCTCTCACGTCTGAGTTCGTGGGGATGGCAAGCTATGCTCCCACCTGTTTCCTCGACATCATAGATGACGACGTCGGGAGTGACGGCTCCAGCACCGGAGACGTGGCACCTAGCCATCGCCGCTCCCGAGAGTACGTTGTGGCGGATGCCCCGGAATAGCCGCTAGGGGTAACGGAGTCCTTCCGAACCCACGCCCCGCCGGGCCCTCACGCGGAGACCCCCGAGCTCACATGTGAGCTCGAGGAGGATCTACGACGACAGTGGCCGCATCAGCTACCAACTGCACCAACGCACCATGCTGCGCCCTGTGCGCATAGACCGGCGGGCGGCGCTTGGGGTCACACCTGTCAGCCCCAGCGCAACGCCCCGGTTCGGGGGACCGACCCCCCCCACAGTTTATTCGAGCCAGTTAGAACATTGTCGTCGCGACAATGCTCCTGCATGACCTGTCCAAGCCAAATGACCCTCGCGAACGGGCGATCCACCAGAACCTCCGGGCACTGCTGGAAACCACCGCCGTTCAACAAGCAGAGTCCTCCGTATCGCGATGCCAACTCGTGACCTTGCTCCCTGTCCGGGGAACATGGATGCAGCAGATGGGGCACTACACCCCATCACCGCCACAACCGACGAATGTAGCACAGGAAGCTGTAGCCGCACCTCGCCTTGACTTAACGACTATCTTGTGCCGACCACCTATCTACGCGTGGCTCGGACCGAACCAAGACGCACGTAGCGTCGACCGGAGTCCTAGCCCTGACCGCCTGGGACCACGGACCTTTGTCCAACCGCTCCAGCAAGCGTCGTTCCTACCGCGCTTCAACGAAGGCCACGACAAAGGTAAGGCCAAGCACCAAGGTCAAGACGAGGGCCCCTCCATGCTAAGGGGAAAAACACAGAAAGGATCGCCACCGACCGGCCAACTCCACATTGACCGCCACGGTAGATTATGCGGGCACTCAGCCCTAGCAAGACCCTCCAGACCACTTTCATGAGCTCATGGAGAGCCCGTGCACCAACCACAACTATCCCGTCAACCATCTCTACAAGGACTGCCAGCTCCTCAAGCGCATGCAGAGGTAGGTTGGCAGGCCAAAGAAGGAAGAAGACGGGGAAGCAGCAACCGAAGAAGGGGGCGGAACGGGCAAGGATCTAGACGACTGAAGTGATCCGACCAAAAGCCTACCGACTGAAGAATGATGACGACGACACTCTCCCCGTGGACCTTGGAACAACTATGTCTTTTACTCTTTTCCTAAGTTTCAGTCTTACCTTTACTTAGCGAACGCTCCTATAAGAGCACCCCGACCCGAACACTTTTTGGCTCGGGGCGCTCGGGGGCTCCACTAGGGGACTCTACTACCCCTCTATTTTCATTTTTACCTTAAGTACTATTTTACTTTCGTATGGAGAAACTCCTTCCTACCCAAACGAAAGGGTGGTTTGTTCCTTTGTTTTACCTTACGTAGCTTTGCTTTGAAACATTCTGACTGATTGCACCCCGCCTTTTCCTATGGTTATGATCGGCCGAGCCTCGCGGGCCACGCCCTGGGCTCGCAAAGTTGCAGCCTACGGAACAAACGGGCAGGTACGAGAAAGAAAGAAATTTAAAACAAAATTATGCTAAGGCAAAACTAAGGAACGAAAGGGAACAAGCTTCCCCGAATGGAGCAACTCCATCACAAGAACAAAAACCAATTGCAGTCATTAAAACACACCACGAACGTCTTACATAGGGTTTCCCCCCGCACGAACTTAAACTTCTTACATTTACTAACTACTTATATTTAAAAATGTATTAAATTGACCCGGCGGCATCTGCTGGCAGCGCGACCGATGAAGGCGTAGGCTGCTCACCCCCTGGTGACACGACGTTCGGCTCGACCGAGGCCGAGGCGACATTTCTCCCCGAACCAGGCTCCAGGCTATCCGCAGGCTCGGAAGCATTCTCTCCACTCATGCTTCGGGCCATATCTTGATGGCGAACGTCCATCACCCACTCGGCGGAGACTTGCTCTGACACCGACCGCGCGTGCGGCAGCAAGCTCACCCCGATGGATTGGATGTCCTCCATGCTCAGACCTTCAGCATACCCACCGCAGATAGCATCAAAGTCTAGGTTTTTGTGGTGCGTCGCCACCGAGGTCAGCACCCTTGACGCTCCATAAAACAGCCCGCTCCTAACGAGGTCCTTGATCGTGTCCGGGACCTCCGCTAGCTGGACCATGGGTACGCTGGTACTTGGCTCCGACCTGAAGATTTCCGAGACAACGAGCCGGGCAATGTTGCGGATCTAGTCGAGATCTCCTTCGAGAGCACGTCGCTCTTCACGGGACTTGGCTAGCTCCTCGGTGTTCCAGCTAAAGCTCACCTTGGACATCTCCAGGTCTCGCTCCAGCGCCTTTACCTTTTCACCCAGCTCTGGAGAAGGGGCGACAAACTCAGAAATAGGCTGAGGGAAAAATCAACACCACGAGAAAACAAAAGGGTACACACCAACGCGAGAGGCCTCAAGGGTGGAGAAATCCTCTGCCTGCCGGGCCACCTGCTCGCGTAGCCAGGCACTCGCGTCTTCCATCCCCATCACCTGGCTCCGGAGCACGAGCACTTCCTGATCCACCTCCGACCGGGCCCTCTGCTCCACCTCTAGGGCCTTCTGTGCCCTCTCTAGGGCGGCCCGCTCTGGCTCAAGGGTCGCCAAGGCCTCTTGAAGCGCCACCTCAGTATTAGCCAGGGATGTCCGTAGCCTCGCCTTGATCTCTTTATGGCGGGCCTTCACCGCCTCGAGCCCTTGCTCAGCAGCAGTCGCCCGCTCCGCCGCACACTGCCCCTCCGCCCGCGCCGCGGCTGCCTCGCCTGTCCGGACTTGGGACTCACGGCAAGCGGACTCCGCCCAGTGCTCTAGCTCGGCCGTCTAGGCATGTTCTGTCCAGAGGAAGTATGACTTGCGGGACGACACCTTCCTTATTAAAGATATGAAGGCACGCCGAATCGGCGGCCTTCTAGGATGTCCACGTCACTTCTTTTTATTTGATGCGTTAGATCGAAATTTCACGGCTCAGATGAGCCACGTTACAGCCAGCCTTTGTCCATGTGTTCCGATGGCTTTGTCGGCACGCATGCGAGTACGTGTGTTGGGGCCTAGGAAAGCGCGGGTGGTCGGCACCGTCCATTCAATGAATTCTCGGCATGCATTCAATGAACTGGAGCATGCGTACTATTTGGCGGACTTCACACTTATCCTCTTTCTCTCTCTCGTGCTCCTCTACTCCCTCCCTCACTCTCAGCAGCGGCGCAGGAGCTCTGGCGCGGCCAGGCGGTTCCGGCGCAGCGGCCACCGGCACAGGGGGACCCCAGCGCGGGCGAGGCCTCGCTCATGCTGCCGGCGTGCGCCCTCGCCTAGGGCGGGCCCCACACGGAGGTGGCACAGTGGCGCGGGGGGAGCGCGCAGCGGGCGTGGCGGCGCAGCGCCGCTGTTTGAGCGGGGCTCCCACGCGGAGGCGGAGGCGGCGTTGCTGCTGCGGCGCGCGGCGAGCAGCTGTTCTAGGTGCTGGCGGCCGCGGGCGAGCGGGTCTTCTCCGCGCACTAGGACGGCCGCGTCCGCGTCTGGCGCATCTCCCGCCGCTCCCGCTCCGAGAACGCCTTCAAGCTCGTCGCTTCGCTGCCCACCACCAGGGACTACCTGGGCCGGGTGTTCCGCCAGCCCAGCTACATGCAGACGACGGCGCGGTGCAGCCACCAGCGCCTCTGGATCGAGCGCGCCGACAACATCTCCTGCCTCGCCGTCGCCGCCACCGTGCACAACGCCGCATCCTCCTCCGACTGAGATCACTGCGCGTGCCGCCGGCGCCATGGCCGCGCCACCACCGTCGCTAGCCAAAATCCACTAGCAGCGCGTCGCGTCGCGGGTGCACCTGCGGCCGATCTAGGTTCGTGCGTGCTACCACTTCCCTCGTTTTCTGCTCCCGCCGATGTGATCTTGTAGCTCCAGATTGCATCTCCCTCTCCTCGTTCTTTCCGCTCGGGCAGAATGCTTCTTTCCTTGCTCGCAGGCTGCGGTTTATGCTCAAAAGCGCGATCTTTACGCTCGGAATAGCTTCGTTGCAGGAGGCAGGGATTTCTTCTCGCCCTTTTCCTCGCTCGGCGCTGTGGAATACGGGCCTGGATTTGCTCGTGAGTGAGAGGAGGGGTAATAGAGTGACGGAGGCGCACGGGGGGAAGATGGCTACGGAAATGGCGAAGGCGGCGACGAGCGACAAGCTCAAGGAGATGGATTGGGCAAAGAACATCGAAATCTGCGAGCTCGTGGCGCAGGATCCTGGGTATGCTTGCCATTCCCCCCTTTCGGTTCCCTTTCTCCCCCTGTTTTTTCCCCTTTCGGAACCATTGGTTACCGAGTAGCATTGGAACTTTGCTGGTTGAAGGCTGTGACGATGAATTAGATATTGTACTCTCTTATTATTGTCGTTTCTTTTGAGTGTACGGTGAATTGATCTGGAAGCGCTACCAGTTTTTCATTGCCAGTTGGCTATGATTTTTTTTTTGCATATAAGTGGTGGTTCATCGGTTGCCATTTGGAAAGGGTGTTTTTTGTTTACTTGAATGATGTGTTAATTTTCTGTTCCCTGTTACTGTCACCAGGAATGCCTCAAGTACATCCGCGCCCACGACGACGCGAGTACCTATGTTCATGTTCTGTTCACCGATTGCAGTGCGCTGATTCACCGATCACAAAGCCAGGAGCACAAAGTGAGGTGCCTTGCTGTTTCGAGATGGTGACTGATTCTACACCTACTGGTTTCGTTTCGTTTGAGCGCAAAGTTCTTCCCCGCCGAGGCCTCTCTGATAGCATTCCCTACCCTGACATCCATGCGTGGTTGGCATCTAGTGCACCCCTCTACCAATTCCAGGTAAGAGACCACTGTATACTGATTTACTGATACTGAGTAATTTGTTTGTGTTGTAATGGTTATAAAATTGCTTTCAGGTTATAAATTTTTCTGATTATCTGGTTCCTTTTCATTAGTAGGTATTTTCCTCAGGTTTTATAGAAGATGAGGAACAAGAAGCTCTTCAAGTTGACTTTGCAAATAAATATTTGGGAGGAGGTGCCCTTTCCAGGGGTTGTGTGCAGGTACCTTTTTTTTTGATTGGCAGATTTTTAGTTTACCCAATCTTAGATTTCGTAGCAACTACTTTGGTTAGGGTCTGTGTGATCATGTGATGCTGTTCATTTCTCAGCAGTTTTCAGATGAATTTGTGCATCAGCACAGTATGAATTGCAATTTATCCACCATTTCCTATTTATGCTTAAAAAAGTCCTTCGCGTTCTGCTGTGAATTGAAAACTTTTCAAATAGATTACATATGTTACAATGCTCTCTTGTGGTTTTGTGTAACCACTCTGTGTGTTTCCTCTATGGTACAGGAAGAGATCCGCTTCATGATAAACCCCGAATTGATTGTGGGTATGCTATTCATGGCTTCTATGGAAGATAATGAGGCTATAGAAATTTTTGGTGCACAACGGTTCTCACAGTATATGGGGTTAGTGAAAACCCTATCCACCTTTTGCTTAATTTAGTTCATAGATTCGATGAAGTGACTGATATGATCCTTGTATGATTTTCCTTGTGTGATACTATGAATTCAGTACCTGTTTCTCCTTGCAGTTGTGGTTCCTCCTTCCACTTTGTTGATGACTATTTAGATACCGAACCCTTTGATTCAATGGGGAGACGGAGAACTAGGATAGTGGCAATTGATGCTTTGGATTGTCCAGCTAGGTTACACTATGAATCTGGTTGTCTCCTAAGGTAATAAGTTACTTTTTTTGAATGTCACAGTTGTCAGTGATGATATCCTTTATAAGCAGATAATATTTATGGTTCCACTGTTTCTAACTATCCTTTGTTCAGGGAAGTGAACAAGGCTTTCTTGTGGATTTTTCGTTCAATCAAAAACCAGCTTTATGTGAAGCTTTTCCAGGTTGTTTAACTAATCACTCCATTGAGCTTCACTCAACAGCGCTTTCCTTTTATTTTTGCAGCCAATATGGCCTTAGTCAACATTGCAACTTTTAGTTTCTTTCTTGTGTTCTGCCAATGATGTAACTAAATGCAGATAAAAAAATGGCACTCTGGTGCTGTAGTCTCAAGAAATGCCCAAACATTAAGCCTGTATATGCATAGCATCAAAGGTATGACAGATGTGTCATATATTTGCTGATTATGTTTTCCATTTTTAAATATTGTTCAGGATCCACACAACAAGGGTGACTTTCCAAGTATCAATTCCAATGAGTACATAGGAGTTTCAACAGGAAATTGGGGTCGTGGTGCTTTTGGTGGAAACCCTGAAATCAAGAGCATGATTCAGTGGATTGCTGCATCACTGGTACAGGATACATGTGTTTCCATTTAGATGCAGGTGGCTGATTGATGCATAGGGATCAAATAAATCTGTATGCCTCTTTTTTTTGGGGGGTGAAATCTATATTTTCTTAATCATATAGGCTCTCCGCCCTTTTGTTAATTACTACACCTTTGAGGATGCATCTTTGGAAAGATTAGAGGTGTACTATACATCCCTTCCACATTTTTTTTCTTACGCCACATGATTAGAAAGTTAAACTCTTGCTGTACAACTTCTAAAGTTGGTGTACCCTTTATAGAGAGTGAGGATCCTCGTTCGGTACAGTTTAGTGGAGCCTCTCCTAGAGATAACTACCAATTGGGCCTGATACATTTTTAGAAGTGCAGAACAAGTAGCTTGTACGATGCACAACAAAATTTATTTTGAATCAATTACCACAAGCCTCACTAATTTTTATTGATAAAAAGAAGAGTTACAAAGTTTGCTCCCTCCGGTGATGAGGAGGATCCGTGCAGGGGCGCCGTGGATTGATCCTCTTCGAGCTCCGGCCTTCATCCTCCACCCCATCGATGGTGTCAGCGGCCCTCACGCTGCTGGTGGCGTCTCTGCGTCTGCGTGCCGTGGTTGGTGGCGGCACTGATGGGCGGATCCCCCAGCTTCCCCCGCAGGAGGCCGGACGCATCGGCAGCGGGTGGCCAGCGCTCCGAAGCTGCTCCTCCTCTTCTGCGATGGTGTGCCCAGGCCCGCGCGCTCGGCGTTCCCTGGTGGCGTGGTCTCCTCCGGCGGCGGTGTCATCGAATCGCGTTCTCAACCAGGACGGCATGGCTCCCCGGCGACCAGTAGTGGCCCTGCACGGCTGCACCACAACAGCGATGGCGGCGTCGTCCTGGTTCTCCCCCGGTAGCAAGATCTGGCATCCTGGGTCTCTGGTGGCCAACGGAGGAGCAGATTCTATCTTTTCTTTTTGCGAATAGCATCTCCCATCCTGGATCTGAAGAGCATCGGCTCTCTCTCTTTCTCTGTCTCTCTCTCAACTGCTACTGATGTGCTTGATTTCAGAAATTTTGTTTCCACGATGAATCTGATTATTTTTTGTGCAAATGTGATGAATCTGATTGTTTTTTGTGCAAATGGCGGGGGAGGAGGAGAGGAAGCGGGTGCTGGTGACCAACCCTTGAGCTAACTATGATTATGGATGTTGTTGCAAGATTGATCCTTTTCCTCAGTATGTTGTACTCACTGGTTACTTTCCTTACATGTTCAGGGTTCAATTACATTCCATGATGTCATTGACAATGCCCACGATGGTGCAGTGGCTCAAATAAGGTTAGAAGGAGTGTACATATGGCCTTTTAGACAACTCCGCATGGTAGCAAACAGGTAACTGCCTTATTTTCTCTTTGTAACTGAAGGTCTGTTTGAATTTCATTCTCCCGTGGAAAGTTTCTTGTTAAATATAAATATTTTAGACGCCCTCCTTTTGTTGTATGACCTAGTGAAACTTTATTTTGTCCTTTTTACTTTTTAGTGGCGCAGATGGTGAACCACTTTAGGAAGAGGATTACTTTTTGTCAAATCCATACCATTTGGTAAGCTCACAAATTTAGCTTGTTTTGTTTTTGATGAGTAGTACATATGGATATTATTTCATAATGTATCATTCAAAATTCTGTTTTTGCTTCCTGAGTTTTCACAAGCTTCTTGGTATCCATCATACCTTTGTCTAAGTTGGCTTCAAATCAAATGTGCATTTATCTAGTACCCAAAAGATCTCTTATAATTAATGAGCATGTTTATGAAATATACTTTTACCTGGTTGATTTGTAACAGCTGTAGATTTTCTCCTCTCAAGTGTTCCAAGAATCTTCTGAAGAGAAGAGCCAAAGGAAGAATTGTAAGATTCAAATTGTACACTCAAATACTATATATCGCCTCCTGCAATTTTTGATGTGTGTTATTTCCACCTTATCAGCTCTCACATATGACATGGAGAAACATTGCAACACAGAAATAGCTGCTAAGGTTGTTCGTGTGTCATCTAACCCAAATGGTATGTAATTCCTTTATTCCACGATCAATTTGTTGTGTTTCATCATAATTTACATGTGGCAATACTAAACTGTTAGTTGGTAATTTCCTCATATTCAGTTACAGCTGAAACAGTATGTGCTTTTGTAAAAACTTTTTGTTTAACTAGATGGAGAACACGAGAAGTACCGTTTGGAGGGTTTGGTGGAGAGTCTAGCTGTCCATGATGATGGGGAATGCTTCTCTCCTATCTTATTGAATGCAACTTCTTTGAATATTGAAGTTTATTACAACAAAGCAGTTAGCTACACACTGATGGTCACTTTTGTATCCTCTGTGGCTGTTTTTTTATGTTGGTTTTATCTTTATTGGTCTGTCCAGTCTGTGAATTCCTTAACTAGGGTATGGTAGATCTCTTTCCTTCAAGTTTTGCTGCTGATTAGACAAATGGAGCATAGCAACACTCAATCCGTAAGCGCTTCTTTTCCCTTTGTGAAACATTTAGTAAAACAAAACCACTTGCATTACATGGCTTCCAAGCTCATTTGCTTGGGCTGCTTATGTATTGCTTATAGGGAGCTGCTAAGGTTTCTATTTTAATGATTGGCCAACAAGCTATCATGGATGCATATCTCTGTCTACTTCACCTGACTGCTGGGATATTGGTTGGTGAGTACTGTGACTTGCATAATTTGTTTGTGCTCTGTTCTCTGACTTGTAACATCTGCTAATAAACTAAAACATGACCAAGTAGGATTTCAGTTTTTTTTTGTTCAAGAATTTGTGCCTTTGTGGTCTGTATTTGGTTATATTTTCTTTAATGTTCAGTTCCCTTCTAGTCAGTCACTCAATGCATTATTCTAAAAACCTGGTCAAAGTTAGAGAAATTTGGCATAGGACAAAGCTAAAGTGAACTATATTGGGACATGGAGGGAGTATTGGCCTGCTTAACTTTTATTACCACTTCTGCATTGTGATTATAATTTACTCGAATAACACTCTTATGTGTTTAACTTTCTACAGAGTCAATCTTTAACGCCTTCGCAACGGCTGCATTCTTCAAATTTGTTGTATTTTCTATTTTTGAAATGAGGTACCTTCTCGCCATATGGAAAGCAAGTAGGCCTTTAAACAGTGGAGAAGGTTGGGAGATAATGAGGCGAGAGCTGTCTGTACTTTACAGACGCTTTTGTAAGTAGTAACTATGCTCATTTGGTTTCTTTTCACTAAGAATCACGCCGATTGGAATGAATCCTAATCAACATAGTTTGCATACAGAGTGGTGGCATGCTTCTTGCCATATATTTGTTTCTATTAGAACTTACATGTGCAATCAATCTGACCTTTCCCCTATTAGCTGGTTCTTGTCTACAGCATACCTTTGTTGCCCCCTTACCTGCTGCATGTAAATCACATTTACCCATGTTTTAGTTGGTAGGTGAAGTACTTGGTGCTTGCTATAAATGGAAACCTGGATATTCTGTTAGAGCTTTTAGAGTGTTCACTTCCTTTGTTAACTTGATACAAGATATCTTACCCCCTCCCCACCAAGGGAAAAAAACACTTGAAAGAACTTATAGTAGTATGTCATTATTTCAAGAGATGTGAGCTTGTTTGCATCTTCCACATACGGTACAAATTTTTACTTTTTCCTTATCCAACTTTAAGGTATTCTTTAATTTGCTTTGTGCTCTGCAGATGGCATTCTTTTGGGAGGAATCCTTCTAATGTATGAGCTGCACAATTTCTTTACGCCCACTTCTTCTCCTGATGTACTCCTTTTGGGTACCTCAAATTATCACAAGTGTCATCAGGGACACAAGAAAACCTCTGCACCCGCAATATATTTTAGGCATGACAGTTACCCACCTTGCTTCTACTTCAGCACTATCTTGGTTCTCGCTGCTTTATTCCTCGCCAGGTATTAACTATATAAGGTTTACCATCGTGCATGCATTGTGTTCTGCTGTATCATAGATGCATTTTAGTTGCCATTCATGCAGCTAATCTGTTCCTTCGAAGGCTGTTTAGGTTGCCACTGCTGTATCGAGCTGTTCCTTATATTGATGTTTATAGTGTATTTTATTAGTATCAGTTTTTAGAAGTAATCTATTGTGTCAGTTTTTAGAAGTAATCTGTTCCATGATGACATTCCGAGAGTCTGAAACCTATACTTCTCTACCATGACCAAATTTATTTTGCTTTTTTTCTAAGTCAAACTTCTCTACCGCTACAAATAGTTATGCATGCATAGGTTCATGCAGCGGGCAAGGTGATTGATGGCAGCGGGTGACCCTGGTCTGGTCTACCACACCACAGCACACCATGCATGCACCTGCAATTGGTCGGTGCAGAGGCGGACCAGACCATGCACCTCGGGGCGACGCGCGTGGGACTCCAGAGCACGCGTCGTGCACAGGCGCGGGAGGCTGTCCGTGCTGGATCGGTTCTGGATCGTACCCGTAGAAAATCGAGTGCTCACCGCTCGAGAAACACTCGAGTACGGTATAGTTTTACCGAAAAAAGGTAAAAAAAGATGTGGGTATCAGGGTGTGGTATAGATAGACAACAGAGCAAAGCAAAGGGAGCCATGCCTGAACAGAGGTCACTGGCATCCTCATGGTTTAGATAATTCTGAAAAGATGTTACGATCTCACTTCATACAAAGGTTGGCGCATATTGTGGACAAGGAAGGGAAGGAAAGAAGAACACCTAGGAAAAGTTAGCCTTGGATAGTAGGGAGTGCTTAGAAAAGCCTGAGTGGATGTCAAGTCCCAAGCACTGTGCCCAGCTCGACCACACTACGCACGTTGGGTCACTGTCACCGTATTCCCTGCGGACGTCGTCGGTGTCGGGCCCGTTAGCACCTTGTCCTCGCATGGCCACGACATCATGCCGCACTCGCCGTCCTCGTGCACTGTGCGCTTCTACTTTTCCCGTCCTCCGGTCCGCTTTTGACACTCGCCCTCGTCCCCGTACCGGACCCCCCTCCCTTCTTTCTTGTTTTGGGGACAAGGCCGCCCGCACGCCTCCCTCATCGAGCGAACCCTCTCTCCTCTCCTTTATCCCCCCTCCGCTCGCTTGCGCAGGAAGCACGCCATGGCCGGCTGTATCCCCACAACGTGAACCAGCAGTGTATCCCATCCATGCCATCTCCACTTTCGGTGCGCTGCGCCCTATCTACGTTCACCACTATAAGATGCCCTTGGTCCTTCCTCTTCTCCTTCATCCTCATCCCTCTCGAATCCGAAGCAGAGCTAAGAGATCCAGTCGTCATTGTGGAACTAGGTTCGTCTGACAGAGGTGATGGTGTAATCTGAGAAGAAAGGATCTGGTTTTCAAAGAAGTTCAAGTCTACCGTTGGTTAGTTTGGTCTTAGGGTTAACGATGTTTTACTTCTCAGTCTCCTGTTTCTGGATCTGTTGGTCATACGCCATGTTTTGGATAATCATTATCTTGTTGTTTCTCCATTGCCCTCGTCTATCCCGACTTCTGGACTAAGCCTTGGTTATACTAGGTTGCTCTTAACCATGTAACTTTAAATCCCGGTGTAATTTAGTGTTCGACGCCGTGTAGTCTTTCGTGTGATTCCAGATTTACGAAATGTGTTGTAGTTTCGCCTAAGAAGAGTGGATCATAATTCACTCTTTTGTAAACCCTCACGTTTCGCTTAGAGGAATTCTGGAGAAATTTGGATGAATCTGGAGAAATTTATGAGAGAAAAACACTATTCTTGATGAAAAAAAAGCGGATCAAGCTGGGTTTAAGGGCACGCGAACGGGGCCTTGTGTTGTAGTTTTTGCTCTTTCCACCTATAATGCAATCCTAGCCAATGTTAGTGCTTTGAATCTAAGTGTCTTAGTTGCTTGAGCCCAACTCCATCAAATACTTTTTTCCACTAACATGTCATTGATTTGCTGGCCTACAATAGGCACCATGTAATGACAACCAACCTCTATGTTCGTTTACAACATTGTAATAAAAAAAACCATGTTATATTTCCTTCCCATATTTACCCGTTTAATGTACCAAATAGACCAACCTTTCGTACCAACGCGATGAGAAACATATTAAACATATGAGCCACCTATACCAAGCACATCACCCGCAGCGAAGCGCGGGCAGCAATGGCTAGTTTCCTTTGAAGAACAAGCATGCAAAAAACAATCGACGAAGAGATTCAAAGGGCAAGGATAAGTACCAGAAACTCACCTCTGCGGTGAGCTGTAGGTCGACCTCAAACAGCTGCCAGGCAAACTAAGCCTACTTCCGGGCACTATCAAGCTTCGTGGACAGCTTGGTGAGTTCAGACACCGCGGCATGCCCTTGCCCCCCGAAAATATCCTAGAGCTGGCGCTCCCGGGAATCATGGAGGATGAACCTCACCTTCGATGGATCCTCGGGGAAGGGCCACTTCAGGTCACCCTCCGATGAACCATCGGAGGGCCCAGCCTCTGACTGGGCCACCACCAGCTCCCGCGGCGACACCACCGGTTCCGGTACGGTATCCGCCTCGTCGTCAGATGGGATTTCCACCACCACGTTAGCATAGGGCACCGTCGGGCGTCCCAACTCCGTCCCGGCCACGCTTCCCTCCGGCGCCTTCGGCTCTGACAGCAAGGATAGGTCGTATAGCCCTTCACCCGGTGAGATAGGGAGTTCGCTCTCCCTCGTCTCCTCCACCGTGACCACCGAAGAAGGGGCCACGAGCGTCACCTCTGCCATCGGCACTAGGATTGCCACCAACACCGATGCCGCCACTGCCGCTTTATCAGCAGCCCCCCCAGGGGCAACGCCCCCAGGAGGGAAGGCCTTGCTATCGCGACCCCGCTGCCACCTTCGCTCACCGCCACACGCTGCAGTGTGGGCCTCCAAACCTCCTGCACGGGAGTTAGGGCGATGCTCAACCCCGGCATCCCCCGGCCGTTGACAAAAATTACGCATAAGCCACTCTCCAAAAAGACTCGACCAGCAAGAATCAAAGAAGCAACTAAAGGAAACATACCGGGTGGCGAGTGGCATGACCCGTAAGGCAAACTCCGACGACCATGGACCCATGGGCCGAGGACCGCTCCTAGGCTACGACCCACGCACCCTCACTTCGAACGGGGTAGGAGCCATCTCGACCGGCTCCTATCCGGCTTGCGGGTCGCTACGACCTCCGGCCTGGACTCCCCAACCGGAGCAGCAGACGGGGCGTCCTCCGACTGCAAGTTGCGTATCGACCGGGCGCCAGTCTGCCCCTCAGACCGCCCGGACTGCTCGACTGCAGCCACGATAGGCAAGGCCTCCTTCGGCTGCAAGTCTGTTGTTGGCACCAGTTCCATCGCCGCACGAGCGCCCGTCCGCTCCTTAGACCGCCCAGCTCGCTCAGCCGCTCCTGCCACAGACGACGATGGGACCGGTGATGCCGCCAAGGGGCACGGTGACTGCGGCCGCTTCACCGCTCACTCACCAATGATGTCCACACTCGCTGCGCGCTTCCTCAATGCAGGAACCGCCACACGCCACGCGGCCTCCTGCTCACCACCAGCGGACGTCGCCGTAGGGCCGCAACGATCCACCGAGGTCACGATGACCTCTCGATTCTCCTCCTCATCAGAGAAGACCATGTCATCCAAATCCATAGGAGGATCCTTCGACGCGAGTTCCGACTCGACGTCGCTCCTACGTTCCCCGACCCTTATGCGCCGGGCGACCTCCTTCTTCTTCTCTTCCTTCCGCCGAACCTCCTCAGTTCTTTTCTTCTTCTGGGCATCTGTCGCCTCCTTCTGAGCAGCTTGCCGGGCCTGGCCCTCTGGTCCCTTGGGAAGGTGCGGCCGGGACTTGTACTTTCTGAGCCCCTACAGAACATACGCCCCCAATCAAGAAATAGGAAAAGCAGAGAAAAATGCGCAGATTAGAGAAGGGAACAAACCAGGCGGGACACGATCGAAGAGTTGAAAGGTATGGGCCTTCCTTCAACCCTCTCCTTGGGCCTCAGCTGTAGCACCCGGCCAATGCGACTCCAGACCTCATCGTCCAGTAGATCCTCCGACGATGTACGGTCTGGGTCCAAAAGGCCGTCATACATCCACATCAGCCGCACCCTCTCTGCCAATGGCATGACCCGGCGGCGGTACCGGGTGTGAAACACCCGCACCCTGTTGAGACCACTCTTCATGAGCTTCCAGAGCTCCACCTCAATGACTCCCACCTTGTGATTCTCCTTTTTGGCGCAGCCCCATGACCAACTTTCTTTTTTCTCTGGCCTCCTGCCAGTGAACACCGGGAATGGCGCAGCCACCGGATTCCTGATGTAGAACCACTCCCCATGCCACCCCCGATTGAAGTCATAGGGGAGGTACCCAGGATACGAGTCTCCCATGCCCGACTTCCTCTGTAGGGTGAATCCTCCCACTAGCGCGATCTCAGCCGAGTCCCCCACTGTCAAGGCTCTCGGGGAGAAGAGTCGTCGGAAGAAATCCATGTGCGGCTCCATCCCAAGAAAAGCCTCGCAAACAGTAACATAACCGATGAGGTGCAGCACCCCCGTCGAATTGAGGTGCTATAGCTCTAGGCCCCACTCGTTGAGAAGCCCACGCAGGAACCAGTGCGCGGGGTATCCCAAACCATGCTCATGGAAGGTAAGGTATGAAACCACCTCATCGAGACAAGGTTGTGGGAACTCCTCCTTTTCGAGGACCCTCTAGTGCGCCACCTCCTACGATGGTAAAAACCCCTTCTAGACGAAGGCCTCCAGCACCAACTTCCTCACGGTGGATGACTTCTAGTCCGACATCCTCACTCCGGATTGCAAAAAGAATCAGTAAGCTCTTCTCTTCCGCTCTCACCCTCTGCTTCTCTTTCCTAGAGACCGCCGTGGCTCTCAGGAACACTCACGGCAAGAATAGCTGGAGGGTGACAGAAGAAGAAGAACAGGCAAAAGAATGGAGCAAAAGCCTCTCCCTGCTCCTACTTAAAAGAAAAGGGACGACGGTTAGGGAAGGACGCGCCAGTTGGGGAAGGCAGAACGACGGAGCGAGAATTTCTCTCTCTTTCCCATTTAATGCAGATGGGACACCCCCTGACCGACGGGACATGCCCAGCGTGACGAAACGGCTCCTGATCGGGCGGGATGTGACCGGGACATGGCCCACCACTACCACACGACCGACCACCACCACGTGTCAGGCACGAAAATTGAAGCACCACCACACGCGGATGACTCCCCGTCTCCCCAAGCTAGGCCTAGAGAGATCCAACAGCGAAATCTCCACCGGGAGAAATCAACCAGCCTCCTGAGTTGATAGATTCACTCAGGATAAAAACCTACGATACAAGTCCCGGTCGGACGTCTCTGACCAGAGCTCTTTGAGCCCCATCTCTCAGGTCACCAAGGTGAGCATGGGTTCATTAATAAAAATAGTTCACACAAGGGCTAACCCATGATTCACAAGCGTAGGTACCGGTCAGGCATCTCCGACTGAAGCTCTTTGAACCCTGTCACTCCAGTCGCCATGGCCAGACCTAGAGAGACCCAACAGTGAGATCTCCACCAAGAGAGATCAACCGACCTCCTGAGTCAATCGATCCACTCAGGATAAGCATCACGACACAGGTAGGAAGCAAAGGGACGCCCCATGTGAGCCACGCCGACTCCATCACGAACGACGAGTGCAGGTCTCGATCGGACATTTCCAACTAAAGCTCTCTGAGCGCTGTCACTCAAAACTATCAAAGGTAAACACTGTAAAACCCCCTCTATTTCTTTATAATTATTTCATACATCCATACGCGCATTTCATACCATACGCCTAAACCCCCCAGATGGTTAGGGCATGAACCGCCCAGGGGCTCAGGAACTAAGCATTGCATATGCAGCGAAATGCATCAAAACGTTCCGTGATTGCATCACAAAGCGGCGGTTGCCTCATTTGATATGAGCAACCGAAACAGAGCTAGGGGAGAAAACCACAGATGAGCCCCGTGCGGCCCTCGCTCGGTCTAGCAGACTGGGTCATCTCAACCTTCTCATGCGATCCTAAACCTCCCGCCAAGCCCACAGAATCTCCATCGAGGGGAGGTCGAAAGGCCACCCAGGTTGGTCTCCAGAACGACCTAGGCATCTATCGGGTTGCAGGGAAAGGAGTAGTGGAATGTCACAAGAGGGCTATGCTGACCCCGTCACGAATGATGGACCCGGATTCCACTCGATCACACCCGTTAACAACTCACTGAGCTAGTCTTTCGAGCCCGAGCGATCAGGATAGGAGATGAAACTCAGCCCCTCTGGTTGTGAGGAACCGAGGATGGGGTAAATGCACATAAACTCACATCGACCCCTACGAATGCACGATAGGGCTCGGGGGCTCAAGAAAAATGCCAAGGACGATGACCTCGAACTCACCAGATCCACGACTATGACTCGCCTAGTCCCTGGCGCGCACCAACGCCTAGACCCACGAGCACCGCCTCGTCTGATCTTTAACTAAACTAACAACATCATTGAAATAGCTTCAGACGGCTTCACTGCGCTCCAAAGAAACCCTAGGACCACGACCCGAACTCGCGTCGACAGGATCGGCGACATCCGGCTATGGCTCCTAGGACCGTGACTCCTAAACTAACTCTCTTGATCCACAGCGCGCATCGATGCCTAGGTCTACTCACAATTCCACCTCAATCCTATCCATGGCGCGCACTGACACCATGGTCCGTTCACGACTCCGACTCACCCAAATCCACGGCGCACAACGACACCATGGTTAAATAAAAACCTCCCCACTGGCAAACATAGAAAAACCCCCAGCCGGTTCTGCCCAAACCGCCCGGGGGCTTGAGGGCTACACCCGTGGGTGCGCTCACGCGCACCGGCTGACAAGATGAAAATCCCCCGGGCGATTCTGCCCAAAATCATCAGGGGGCTCGGGGACTCCTGTTGGGTTCATAAACCTAGGGTCCCTCATAGACCGGCTTCCATGCTAGGGCTCGGCCCAGGAGGAGTTCTTTTCTTCTTGACCAGCCCAAGAGTCTAAATTCAATAGACCGAAGCACTCGCTTTGGACCCTGGCCGCCTTCGGCCCATCTTACAGACCGGAGCACTCACTTCAGGCTCTGGCCACCTTCGACCCATCTTTCTGACCGAAGCACTGGCTCAGGCTCAGGCCAAATCCAAAATAGCCTCTCTGATCGGAGCGCTAGCGTCATGTCCCAGCTGCCTTCGCACGACCTCCGCTCGGAAAGCCTGACCCAAGGACCACCGGCGCCTCCAACCCCATGACTAGGGCTCATGGGAAGCCTACTCACCGCTCTTCTCTGACCGGCGCACTAAGAGCTGACTAGAGCCATCCGACCGGGGGCTCCCCGTTCGGAAGGAACCAGAAGACATGCTGAAAAAGGCAAGGCATTGCTCTCAAGTCAAAACCACTGTACCAGGGACCATACCCTACGCGAAAAAGTGCTCTACAGCCACCCTAACACAAAGTATTGTAGGGGCCGCTAGAAACTCCTATATGGTAAGCCCCCCCGCGTGTCTCTAGACATCGATCGCAGTATGGGCTCCATGATTTGCCATACCGGGTGAACATAGCACACTCCTCACATGCCACTAGGCATCAAGAAGTATTTGCAGGTACCGATGTTCATCCTTCCTGAAGAAGATAGCTCGACCCCCCGTGCACAGCTGACATCCTACAGCGACATCGATAGTATTGGGGGGCGTCAACCATTATACAGTTTTCATCACCATAGGCAGCAAGGCTTAGAAATATCTATACTATCTCCCCCTCACCTATAAAGCCACCCCCTTCATCTATAAAATGGGATGTGCTCCCTCCAATGAGGGGGGATCAACTTCAAGTTCAGACTCACTAGATTGATAGCTCACAACCGTAGGACCTCCAAGTTTCGACCACAACCCTATCGCACCCAATTTTGCAAAGCAAAACAAAGTACTTATATATGTGCGCCTAGGATATCCAAACACACACATATAACACAAATTGCAGTAGTATCAAAGTAAAGTAATTATTACATCGCATATCTCATCATAAAGTTAATACAAAGTTTGCTCGAAGGCAAAATTATTACAATCATAGCGGAATAACTAGCCCAACTGCCATAGGGACTCCAACTGGTGAACATCTCTCTAGTAGTCCTGGACATCCTCTGGAAACTCTTCATATCCATTATCTGTTACCCATCCGGGATTTTCATTGGATGTAAAGCAAGTGTAAGCTCACCATGCTTAGCAAGTATAACAAAGGGATCTATGAGGCTCAAATAGGCTTGACACTGTTTGACTATGGTTCGCAATTTTAGTTGATCAATTTTTAGCAACCTGAATTACTACTTTAATGAATAGTCCCAATTCCCAAGTGGTATTAAAGTATCATCAAGCTTTATCTCATAACCCATCCATCCATCATCCATAGTAACCACTAATCTCAAAGGATCCAGACTGCTTGTATCTGTGAGCACGGCTGTTATAACAGGTTAATTATTTCTGCAGAAATTGTACATCTTTACCCACCGAGCCGTGATTCCCAATGCCGGGGTTCGCGAGACCCACTACACCTCTTCCTAGGAAGTGTGGCAGAGTTTCACTATGAAACCCTTAGCTAGTTGCACTAATAGGTCATAGCTACAAAGGAATGGCATGCGTGGGCATCGCAGCACGGTGCACACCCTAACAAAAAAAGGAAAGATACCCTCTTACCCCTTACTGGAGCTACAGACGAGCTCATACAAACTAGATAATAGGTTAAAGTCAGAGCCATTTGACACTCGGGGTTGTACGGTCCCTCCTGGGTTGCCGCTTCAGGATTAAGTCCTTATGGAGAGGCAGTAGAGTACTCAACCCCGTACTCCAGCCCCCTATCTATTGCTAAAAAGTTCCATTTTATCACATTGCATATAGTCTTTAAACATGTTTAACAATTACTTCATGTTAAGCGCTATAGCATCTATCCAAAATGCCTACCCAATATACCTAGGTATAAGGATATGTGGTACAAGGAATTCTCTAGGTAAAGTCCTTAAAGGCAATTCAAATTAAACTCATGCATGAATGTAAGTGATAGTAGTTCATAGGTAACAAGGGGCCTTTGGTACACTTGCCTTCCTCAAAGTCGTCCTAGGAGTACTACTGATCCTGCTAGGGGTCCTCAGTCACCTCAAATGGCTCACCCTCTAATCGTGATCCAATCATCAATCAAGCATCATTCAAATCATTACATGCATACAAGATAGACCTCCATTAGAACAGTACACCAAACAGTGAAAACATATGTTGAAAAGCTTACAGATCTACTCTATGCATTGCTACGAACACATGAGCGAAAGAATCACTCAAATTGGACTTAAAACATGAAAGTTATGCATGAAATAAGATATAATGGCAATTCTGTAAATAAACTAACCTTTTTTTGAATTAAAACAATTAAAAATCTGAATTTAAATGAAATTTGGACTGGGCATACTATTTTTGGAAATGATAGGGTCCTAAACGAATAAAATTAGGACCGAAAAATAATTATTTTGAACTAACCAGGACTGCAGGTTGATTCACTAAAACCCGAGGGGCTATTTTGTAAAACAGGCATGGCTGACCGCGTGTTGACCGGGGCTACTGACTCATCTGACACGTGGCACACTGTGGTTCGCTCGGTGCACCACATGGCATGGACCAGTGCTGACGCAGGCACGGTGCGCCGGGTCCATGGCTCGCTGTGGATCGAACCGGTATAATCTAATCTCAACCGATCAAAACAGATCCGACGGCGCTGGTTTGCAGGCATGGAGGGGTCGCCGAGGAAGAAGCACATGGTGGCGACGCCATGGCCGGTGATTCGGTGCTTGCGGAAATGACGTTCTAGGGCGCCATTTGACCATCTAGGGGCACGGAAAGACGGAGGAGCTCACCGTGAGTCGTCTGGAGGGGAACGCGGCGTTCGGGAAGGCTCCGAAGCTGGTCGTCGATGGCGGCCATGAACTAGAGAGAGAAAAGGCGCATGGGTGAGGATGTATCCAGGCAAAACAAGGCCAAAACGCGAATTGGGAAGTACCAACGGGCGCGGGGAAGTACGGCGGTGCTTCGGGTGGCTTTGGCGACGACGTTCGCGCTCGGGAGGGGAGGATTCACCGGCAGTGGTGGCTCATGGCAGCGAGCAGGGGATGGAGAAGGGTAGAGGGGTGGCACGGCCTTTATAGGTGGGTGGCTGCGGCATACAAGGAAGGGGAGCGGGGCAGTTTCGGCGCCTTCCATATGGACGCTGGTGGCCTTCCATCGGAGCCGCGCCATTGACAGGCAGAGAAAAGGAAAGAGCATCGGGGAAGAAAGGAAAGAAGACGACGGCGCATGCGGCTAACAGGCAGGACCAGCGTGCAGCGAGGGTGAAGGGAACGGTGCGTGTGGGCGAAGCCGAGGCAGGCCATGGCTGAGCTAGGCCAGGCAGAACGGTGGGCCGCCGAGCTGGCTGGAAGGGCCGCGTGCGGGGGGGGGGGGAGAAAGGCTAGACAGCAGGCTGGGCTGCGCGGGGTGTGGGCCAGAGTGCTGATGCGGGGTAGGCCACCGGTTGATGCCAGCGCGGGGAAAAAATAAGAAGGGTTGGGCTGGGCTGCTTCAGTTGGGCTAAAAAAAGAGAAGATGAATTCTTTTCAAATCCAATTTTTTTCCAATTCTATTTTCTCCATTTCCATTTTTAAGCCAAATTCAAATAAGTTTTGAATTCGATTTTCAAATCATCTAGCCCTACACTCAATCAAAAACCATATGATTCGGCATGAATGCAACAAACAAGTTTTTAAACTTATAGTTTATTTTATTTATACAATATTTATTATTTGGCCTATGTTAGAAATACCTAGAAAATGTATAAATAGGGAAAGAATTTAATTGCTAATTGCAGTAGAATTTTGGGTGTTACAAACCTACCCCCCTTAAGATGAATCTCGTCCTCGAGATTCGGATGGTTCAAAGAGATTGGGATAGTCAGTTCTTAGATCTTCCTCTCTTTCCCAAGTTACCTCATCCACTGAGTGTCTGTTCCACTGAACCTTGCACATTCTTATTATTTTGCTCCTTGTGATTCTCTCCGCTGTTTCTAGGATTCTTACTGGATATTCTTTGTATGACAGATCCCCTCGGATATCCAGTTCTTCCAAAGGTAGTTGTTCCTCAGGTACTGTCAAACATTTCTTAAGTTGTGACACATGGAAAACATCATGAACACCTGAGAGCTACTCCGATAACTCTAACTGGTAAGCAACTTCTCCTCTCCTGTTTGATGATCTTGAATGGTCCCACATACCTGGGTGACAACTTTCCCTTGGTATGGAATCTCTTTACTCCTTTCATAGGTGAAACTTTGAGATAGACAAAGTCACCAATTTCAAATGCCAAATCTCTTCTTCTCGTGTCCGCATAGCTTTTCTGTCGGGACTGTGCAACCTTTAGGTTTTGCCTTATTGTTTGCACTTGTTTTTCTGCCAGTTGCAAAACATCTGGTCCAAAGACTTGGCTTTCCCCTGTTTGATTCCAAAACAATGGTATTCTGCACTTCCTGCCATACAATGCCTCAAATGGTGCCATCTTAAGACTCTTTTGGTAGCTATTATTATAGGAGAATTTGGCATATGGTAAACTCTTATCCCAACTTGTCCCATACTACAGAGCACAAGCCCTTATCATATCCTCTAAGATCTTATTTATTCTCTCAGTCTGTCCATCTGTTTGAGGATGGTAAGCTGAGCTAAAGTTCAACTTCGTATCCATTGACTCATGCAATTTCTGCCAAAAATGTGATGTGAACTGTGTACCCCTATCCAAAACAATCTTCTTTGGTACACCATGTAAACATACAATCCTTTCCATATATAACTCTGCTAACTTTGCACTCGAATAAGTTACCTTGACCGGAATGAAATGGGCCACTTTTGTCAGTCGGTCAACAATCACCCAGATAGAGTCAAATCCTCTCTGTGTACGGGGTAATCCAACTATAAAGTCCATTCCAACTTCTTTCCATTTCCACTCAGGTATCTTCATAGGCTGTAGTAAACCTACTGACCTCTGATGTTCTGCTTTCACTCTTTGGCACGTATCACATATAGCCACATGTTCAGCTACATCTCTCTTTAGTCCATACCACCAGTATCTCTCTTTAAGATCAAGATACATTTTAGTACTTCCTGGGTGTATGGAATAGGCTAAGTCATGAGCTTCCCTCAAGATAGACTCCCTAATAGATTTTACTTCTGGCACACAAAACATTTTACCAAACCATACTGTCCCTTAATCATCCATATGGAATCCTGGGGCTTTACCAATTACTATACGCTCTGCAATATCCTTGATCCTCTCATCACCCAGCTGTCCCTTACGAATCTCTTGTTCCAGAGTGGATTCTACCTCTAACTCCATGGTGTTGGCCACAATACCCAAGTTCAAGTATTTGAACTCCTCACACAACTCTTCAGGTAGTTGAGTTGTATAGGCCATGTTCACATAACTCCTTCTACTCAAGGCATCTGCTACAACATTAGCCTTTCCCGGGTGATAGTGGATATCCAAATCATAATCCTTGATTAACTCGAGCCATCTACGCTGCCTCAGATTCAGATCTGACTGTGTGAATATATACTTCAGACTCTTATGGTCCGTATAAATCTCACACTTATGACCAATCAAGTAGTGCCTCCAAATCTTAAGAGCATGCACCACAGCTACCAATTCCAGGTCATGAGTCGGATAATTTAACTCATGTTTTCTCAGCTGTCTAGATGCGTAGGCAACAACTCTGCCTTCTTGCATAAGAACACCACCTAGACCTTGCCGTGAGGCATCACAATAGATAGAGAAACTTTTGGTGAGGTCAGGTAAGATGAGCACTAGAGCAGAAGTCAGTCTCTTCTTTAACTCCTCAAAACTGTCCTAACATTGCTTAGTCCATACAAATTTGGCATTCTTCTCTAACAACGTAGTCATGGGCTTGGCTAACTTAGAGAATCCCTCGATGAATCTCCTATAATACCCAGCCATACCCAGAAAACTCCAAATCTCACTAACATCTTTAGGTGGCTTCCAACTCAACACATCTCTAACCTTCTTGGGATCTACTGCTACTCCTCCATTAGAGATTATGTGACCAAGGAAAGATACTTCTTTTAGCCAGAACTCACATTTGCTGAACTTGGCATAAAGTTGATGTTCTCTAAGCTTCTGCAACACCAATCTCAAATGTTCTTCATGCTCTTCTTCATTCTTAGAATACACTAGTATGTCATCAATGAACACGACGACAAACTTGTCAAGGTACTCCATGAACACTTTGTTCATTAGATACATGAAGTAGGCGGGTGCATTTGTCAGACCAAAAGACATGACTGTGAACTCATACAGTCCGTAACGGGTCACAAAGGCGGTCTTAGGGATGTCAGTATGCCTTATCCTCAATTGATGGTATCCAGATCGAAGGTCAATCTTGGAAAACACACAAGCCCCTTTCAATTGGTCAAATATGTCATCAATTCTAGGTAATGGGTACTTGTTCTTAATTGAGACCTCATTAAGTGACCTGTAGTCTATGCACATCCTTTGTGTACCATCCTTCTTTTCTACAAATAGTACTGGTGCACCCCAAGGTGATGAACTAGGTTGAACATAACCCTTGTCTAACAATTCCCTTAATTGTTTCTTAAGTTCTGCTAATTCATTCACTCCCATTCTATAGGGTCTCTTAGCTATGGGTGCAGTTCTAGGTAAAAGTTCAATTATAAACTCGATGTCTCGATTAGGTGGCATACCTGGCAATTCCTCAGGGAAGACATCCGGGTACTCATTTGCTATCCTTATATCTTCTAAGGTTGTGCCCTCCAACTGATTAACCCGACAGATTTCTGCAGCTGACTGAGTTGCCACATACACCACTTCTTCTCTAGTTGAAGTGATAAGATTCATAGAATTATTACCACAGTTAATAACTGCTTTCTGCAACCTTAGCCAATCCATACCTAAGATGACATTGATACCAGTGGAATTTATGACTACAAGATTTGCTTGAAATTCTACCCCCTTATGCTGAGACTAGCAGCTAAGCATATCCACTCTGCTTTCATTACCCCACCAGTTGAGCTTACTAACATGTGTTTCTTCATAACACTTACTGGAATACCATGCTTCTTTATGAATGTATATGTTATGAAGGAATGCAAAGCACCAGAATCAAAAAGTACTGTAGCTGAGTTTGAGTTGACCAGAAATGTACCGATCACCACATCCGGTGCCTCCTGAGCTGTTTCAGCAGTAACATGGTTCACCTTTCCCCGAACGTAGTTCTGCTGTGAGTTAGTCGTCTTCTTGGGACATCTACTGGAGTAATGTCCCGGCTCTCCACAATTGAAGCACTTGTCATTAACTGCATTTGGCGCTTTTGGTGCGCCATTCCTCTGCGGAGCATTAGGGGCATTATTCCTCACTGGTACATTGTTGGGTTGCTGCTGACGCTGAGCTGCTGCCTTGAACTGCTGTTGCTGCTGTTGTGCACGCTGCTACTGCTGGTTGCGGTTGGGACCTATCTGACCTTGATAGCGCTGCTGAGGTTGAGTTTGTTGAGGGTTGGTACGGAAGCGAGAGTTGCTCCCAGATTGCTGTCCTTGAAATTTCCTCTTCTTGTCCTCCATCTGGCGGTGCTTGTTCTCAATCACTAAAGCTTTGTCCACCAGCTGCTGGAAGTTAGTAAAGGTATGGGACAACAGCTGGTACTGGAGACCATCATTCAAGCCCTCCATAAACAGCTCCTGCCTCTTTCCATCCTCATCTACCTCAGTAGGTGCATACCGTGACAATTGTATAAACTTGTCATGATATTCAGCAACAGTCATGCTCCCATGCTTGAGAGCCAAGAACTTCTTCTTCTTCAGCTTCATCAGTCCTGCAGGTACATGGTGAGTGCGAAAGGCACTACGGAACTCAGCCCAAGTGATGGGATTAGCTTCAGTGCGGCCGAAGCGGAATGAGTCCCACCAATCCTGTGCAGCTCCCTGCAACTATCCAGAAGCATATAAAACTTTCTCCCTATCATCACATTGGGCAATCTCCAGTTGCCTCTCAATGGCACGTAGCCAATCATCAGCTTGGAGTGGATCGACAGAGTGCTTGAATACAGGTGGGTGTCCTTTCAGAAACACTCCCCTCTTATCTCTGACATGAGGGGGTGCATTCCCATTCCCTTGCCCCATGTTCTGTATGTTTTGGGCCATCTATTGAAGCAACTGGGTCTGCATCATCATTAGCTGCTCCATGGTGACTGGGGGTGGTGGCGGTGGTTTCTCGCTTCCCTGGTTGTTCCTCCTGGTGTTCACCATCTGTAGAGGCATCATATAAGTCTCACATGTCCAAGCATATAACTCTTACAAGATACTGGTGTAACAAGAGTAGGTGTAGACAAGAGATATATGTAGGGTATACAAGAAGATATTTGTTCTGAACTTTTCCAGCAAGTTGGATAACAGCTGTGCTATAAAATGAGCATATCTCACTCTCTGATTATCATATGATTGCGTAGTATACCTTTCTGGAAAGCTTATGAAATTCTCTACAATTTTTGTTTAGAACACTTTTTCAGATTCTGATGTTTACTTAGTCAAATATAGACGATAAGCAGTACTGTTCCGGAATCCTGACAGCACAGAAACCTCAACTTACAACAGCTGTATCTCACAATTTATAATAGCTATTGAGGTGATTCCAGAGCCAAAAGAAAGATGTTGAAGTCTACTTATTTCCATAAAAGTTTCATGACCTTTGAGTATCTAGATTACGAGATATGAACTGATAAAGACAGACTGTTCCGAATGATACAGAATGGACAGCATGATATCCTTAAACCTTAACCTTAACTAAATGACCGTGGACATGCCCACAAGTCATCACAATCATATCAAAGATCCAAATCAAACATTATTCATAATGATAAACATCCAACCATGCAACTAACACTTGTCCAACCATTAAAAGAAAGAAACTAAATACTCTCTCGCGTAGCTACGCGTGCTTATTACATATTTTTAAGACTCTCCTATGGGTACGGGTCGATGTTGGTGCTGGTGCTAGGGTCTCCAGACTCTCCTCTAGTCCTCGGGGGCGACTGAGCGGGTACTCCTGAATCTTCCACATCTGGACCTCCTAGCTGCTGCTTCAGTGTAGCATTCTCACGAGCCAGCTGCATGTAGGCCCTCCCCATGACATCGAGCTCATCCAGGGCCTGATCCAAGTCAGTGTGGGTCTCAGCCAAGCACAACAGGGTAGGCCTCAGCCTCAGGTTCGCCTCTCCAAGCGGTGCAGCAATGTTGCACGTAGACTGTCCGCTCCGACGGCAGGGAAGATAGCGATTGTCCTCCCATGCGATGTCGTCGAAGTGACGGTCGCGGTTGACCATCAACGCCTATCGGGCTGCATCCCTGATGACGGCCGCATGTGTGAGCCGTGCAGTGGTGGCGCGGTGGATGTAGCGCACCCGAGTCCCCTCTCGGATGTACACTTCTGTCTCCCAGAAGCCGGTGTAGTCGGGGTGGGTCCAATGCTCCGTCCTGTACTGTACAGTGCCTCCGGGGTGGTAGCAATGCACAAGTGCGAGAAGCCTAGGGTGGTAGTAGCCATCACCCTCCAAGTCGTAGTGGATCTCCGTAGTCCATCCCTGAGCCAACGGTGCATTGTGATCATCATCATTGTCATCATCCCCATCGTCTCCACCGTCTCCATCGTCTCCACCATCTCCACCATCTCCACCATCATCAGCATCAGAATCATCAGAACCATCTCCATCATTGGGGTCACCAGCTCCCTCCTGGCCACCTTGTTCCTGTACTTCCTCAGGATCTTCCTCAGACTCCTCTATCTCAATGGGTCCCTCGAACATGGGTCCCTCTTCTATTTCTTCATCCATTGGATCCTCCAACAAGTCCTCCAGAGGTTCCCCCATAGGCACCTCCACAGGTGGTTCTTCCTCTTGGTTCCTTAGAGCCTCCACAAGGTGTGCCAGGACACGCTTGCCCAAAGTGAACCTGGTCCTCCTAGTGGGCATCAGGATGGTCCTCTTGCGCGGGGTCTGCTTGGTACGGGCCATCTACAAGAATGAAAAGGTTGAGTATTAGAACAAAATAATTTTTGGCAACAGATAAAGAATAGACTATAAGCAAAAATTTTATAGCAAAGTAAATGTAGTAAAATAAAGATAATGAAATCCTAAAAACGTCCATTTCTATCTAGGTTGTTCGTCCTATAGTCAGTTATAGCTCTGATACCAATTTATCGCATCCAATTTTGCAAAGCAAAACCAAGTATTCATATATGTGCGCCCAGGATGTCCAAACACACACATATAACACAAATTGCAGTAGTATCAAAGTAAAGTACTTATTACATCACATATCTCATCATAAAGTTAATACAAAGTTTGCTCGAAGGCAAAATTATTACAATCACAGCGGAATAACTAGCCCAACTGCCACAGGGACTCCAACTAGTGAACGTCTCCCTAGTAGTCCTGGACATCCTCCGAAAACTCTTCATATCCGTTATCTGTTACCCATCCAGGATTTTCATTGGATGTAAAGCAAGTGTAAGCTCACCATGCTTAGCAAGTATAACAAAGGGATCTATGAGGCTCAAATAGGCTTGACACTGTTTGACTGCGGTTCGCAATTTTAGTTGATCAATTTTTAGCAACCTGAATTACTACTTTAATGAATAGTCCCACCCAAGTGGTATTAAAGTATCATCAAGCTTTATCTCATAACCCATCCATCCATCATCCACAGTAACCACTAATCTCGAAGGATCTAGACCGCTCGTTTGTAGGCACGGAGGGGTCGCCAGGGAAGAAGCACATGGCAGCGGCGCCATGGCCGGCGATTCGATGCTTGCAGAAACGACGTTCTAGGGTGCCATTTGACCATCTAGGGGCATGGAAAGATGGAGGAGCTCACCGTGAGTCATCTGGAGGGGAACACGGCGTCCGGGAAGGCTCCGAAGCTGGTCGTCGATGGCGATCGCGAACTGGAGAGAGAAAAGGCGCGTGGGTGAGGATGTATCTGGGCAAAACAAGGCCAAAACGCGAATTGGGAAGTACCAACGGGCGCGAGGAAGTACGGCGGTGCTTCGAGTGGCTTTGGCGACAGCGTTCGCGCTCGGGAGGGGAGGATTCTCCAGCGGTGGTGGCTCACGGTAGCGAGCAGGGGATGGAGAAGGGTAGAGGGGAGGCTCGGCCTTTATAGGTGGGCAGCTGCGGCGTACAAGGAAGGGGAGCGGGGCAGTTTCGGCGCCTTCCATATGGACGCCGGTGGCCTTCCATCGGAGCCGCGCCATTGACGGGCAGAGAAAAGGAAAGAGCGTTGGGGAAGAAAGGAAAGAAGACGATGGCGCATGCGGCTAATAGGCGAGACCAGCGTGCAGCGAGGGAGAAGGGAACGGTGCGTGTGGGCGAAGCCGAGGCGGACCACGGCTGAGCTGGGCCAGGCAGAACGGTGGGCCGCCGAGTTGGCTGGAAGGGCCGCGTGCGGGGGGGGGGGGGGGGGGAGAAAGGCTCGGCAGCAGGCTGGGCCGCGCGGGGTGCGGGCCAGAGTGCTGATGCGGGGCAGGCCGCCGGTTGATGCCAACGCGGGAAAAAAATAAGAAGGGCTGGGCTGGGCTGCTTCGGTTGGGCTGAAAAAAAGAGAAGATGAATTCTTTTCAAATCCAATTTTTTTCCAATTCTATTTTCTCCATTTCTATTTTTAAGCCAAATTCAAATAAGTTTTGAATTCGATTTTCAAATCATCTAGCCCTACACTCAATCAAAAACCATATGATTCGGCATGAATGCAACAAACAAGTTTCTAAACTTATAGTTTATTTTATTTATACAATATTTATTATTTGGCCTATGTTAGAAATACCTAGAAAATGTATAAATAGGGCAAGAATTTAATTGCTAATTGCAGTAGAATTTTGGGTGTTACAAACCCTTTCGGTCGGAGCCGATCGGACCTCTTGAACACCCCTCCTTTCTTCTTCTCGTTTATAACCCCACTACAGACTTCGAGCACCTGGGCTTAGAAATAAAGTCACCAACCGACCCAAACTGGACGTAGGGCACGTTGTCTGAACCAGTATAAATCCTATGTCATTGAGTGCTAGGCCACCCCCGATCACAACATACAGCAAAACTACAAATATTTACTAGTTGGTCACTTTCTGCACCGACACTTATTTTTTTTAAAATGTCTTTGTGTTTTTTGTTTTGCTATAAGCCTAAAGGACATGGTCGACGTACGCCGTATCCTAACACGTAGATTCCAATAATCGGTAACTTAAAAAACATTTGAATAATTGATGGTAGATGGAGAAGAAAGTGTACTGACAATACTGCTCAAGGTGGATCTCGCAAAAGCTTTTGACACAGTCGCCTAACCTTTTCTCCTGGAGGTGCTTGAGCACATCGGTTTCCCCTTGCGCTAGCGCGACTGGTTCTCCTCCATACTGGGCTCTTAGAGCACCAAGGTCCTCGTTAATGGACGCCCTGGACGTCGTATCTGTTATGCTCGTGGGCTAAGGCAGGGCAACCTGCTTTCGCCTTTCTTGTTCATCATTGTTATGGAGGTCCTAAACGCCCTCATCGTCGAGGTTGATCGTTGTGCTGTTGAAAGCTCTAGTTTAGTTTTGGTGAATTGATGAAACCCTAAGTGCTAACCTAGTTTATCAAAAGTGATTATGAGATAGGTAGCACTAGTCCAAGTGGTGGAGCAAATGAAGATCATGACATGATGATGGTGATGCCATGGTAATGATCAAGTGCTTGGACTTTAAAAGAAGAAAAAGAAAAACAAAAGGCTCAAGACAAAGGTATAAATGGTAGGAGCCATTTTATTTCGGTGATCAAGACACTTAGTGAGTGTGATCACATTTAGGTTCGATAGCCGTACTATTAAGAGGGGTGAAACTCGTATCAAAATGCAATTATCAAAGTGCCACTAGATGCTCTAATTCATTGCATATGCATTTAGGATCTAGTGAAGTGCTAACACCCTTGAAAATGTTTTGTGAAAATATGCTAACACATATGTGCACAAGGTGATACACTTGGTGGTTGGCACATTTGAGCAAGGGTTAGAAACTTTACCGACGGAGTGTCCGCCCGTAGAGTGCGGACAGTCCGACGGTGGCATCGGCGCCCTATATAGAAAAGACGGATGTCACTGTAAGTGATCGGATGCTGGTCTCGGTTGGACTAGCACGTCCAGTCAATGGCAGTCGAGGGCACACTGTTTTAGTCTCATGACCGGACGCTCAGGGCCTGTGTCCGATCAGTCTAACGTATGATGATGTTGAGTGACCGGACGGTGGGTGTGTCCGGTCGAGCATGACTGGACGTGCCCGGTCATGATTTCTTGCTTCTGGATGCTTACTGGAAATGACCGGATGCTGAGGTCCAGCATTCGGTCACTTCGCAGCAGCGCGTCCGGTCACCACTTAACTGTTGGGACTAGACGCTCAGTATTTAAAGAGAAGGGACACATGGTGTGCATCGCATGACCGAACGCTGGGGTCCTGCGTCCGGTTGATATGACTAGAGCATCCAATCACCCCGTGTTCAGTGCAGTGAGCAGCCCAACGGCTCTATTTAGTGGGGGCTTCTATTTAAGCACCATTGTAACAGAACCGACCAATTTATAAGAGCACAAGTACAAAAGCAATCACCGGAGTGATCAAACTGTCATACTTGAACCTATATAAACCCGATAGTCAACTGAAACCACGAAGGATTTCAAACCAACTTGTATACAACCAAGATCACAGTAATTCAACATAACAAGCCACATGTTACATCCATTTCACAAGTAGTTCATAAGTACCACATACATCAGAGTACACATAGTTATTACAAAACGAGTTCACAAATAGCGGAAGCAAAGTAGTTTAACACCATCACACACACTTAGTTCAAATACAAGCCTGTTCCATAGTCATCTCTAGCAAAAGTAGTAAGATAAGATAATATAGATGATCATGCCCATCATCTAGTCTTCATCCCCTGTAGGGTGGAGACAATACTTGCAGTAGCCGTTATAGAGCACGTCATCTGCAACAAGGGGGAATAAACCCTGAGTACGAGAAGGTACTCAGCTAGACTTACCCGTCGTAAACCAGAAATAAATGACACCAAGGATTATGCAAGGCTTTATCGGTGGATCTAGCTTGACAACCATTTTGCATAAAAGCTTTAGTGATACGAGAACATAATTTGATTTATGAGTAAGCAGCAATTTAACAAAATTTACCTATCAACTAGATTAGCACCTATACTAGAGCAAGCAATTGATTAACTCCAAACATTAGTAACCATATCCGGTATAATGTTGTATCATCATCAGCGATTTAACCATCAAGTTCAATTAAGTGTATCTATGTTGCCGCTGCTCAGTCAAGTTCTCACTATCTGGGAGAGACGGCGATTCGAATCGATTCCTATCCAGCTGGAGGGGTATTCCTAACACAAACCCAGGCATACCTCGCGAAGGCAGCCTTAGGCCACCTTTGGTACATCTCAGGAATCGTGGCTCCGAGCAGCGCCGCACCCTCAGGGAGTCCACTCTGCTAGGTGGTCAATCTCACCTCGGACTTACGCCAATAGCTCCCCGCACATCCTTACTACCGCCAGGGTGCGCACTTTCACTTCTCGGTCTTCCGGCCTGAGTTGAGCTACTCGGCTTCGCGATCGGAATGAGTTATCCGGCCAACTAAGTGATAGGCATGCGTTCAACATGACATGAGGACGTACAACGAATCGGTCCTTAACCGACATAGACGGGGATAGATCCACAACCAAGACCTCCTTGCCTTGTTGCTTCTCTATCAACTTCCCGCCTGGTCATAATTCATTATTAACACAAGGTTATTCTCCACTATAGCAATTATAGCCAACCGTGACCAGACATTCTCCTAATATGCAGGTGACAGGAAATCACCTAACTCTTACCGGTCTAAGCATGGCTAAGCTTTGATTCGCTCCTAGACCTAAATAGGATTCAGGGTACGTATACTGGCCAAGGAATAGATATATATGCAAGAAGTGTTCGCATCCAATTCCTATCACTTAATGCATCAATAAATAAAGATACTCAAAGTAACCATTTTTAAAACATAGGAGACTTAGAATGCTCTGGGGCTTGCCTTTCAGAAAAGATGAAGGTTGGTGATCGGGGCACTCAAGAACTTCTTCGTTGACTCCTTCTTCGGGGGCCTGCACCTCCTGCTCCTGAGCTTGCTGCTGCTCCTCCGGAAGTACTGGCTCGAATTCCAGAAGCGTAACTCCCTCCGGAACACCTATTGCATGCCGATGCACAAGATAAATATCATGGATGCATAAGGAATGACATGATGCTCATGATGAATGAATCACAGTAAGTGTTTAACGAAACATCACTGGACACTCGTTTACCGATTAAGAATAGCTCTTATTCAAATCACTTTAAAACATGTATCTAATCTTAACTTGAAGAACAAGATTAACTTACCTAACTTGCATAACCTAAGGTAAAGATGCTCATCTTCAGTTAAAGGCCTAACACCTAAGAACATTACCATAAACTTAGAAATAGTAAAGGTATACATAATTTAACATTTAAAGCTTCGTATGCATACAAGTAGTCCCTTAATTCAATCACAACCAGAGTTCTACAATTCCAAATGACTTGTATGAGGACATTCTGGAAAGCTTATGAAATCCTCTACAAAACAATTGTAAACAGCACAGCATGATACTTACGTTGACTAAATCAAATTCCAGTAAACCTAGAATTTGTCTAGAACGGCAGGGTTACTAACTTAATTATTTAATGATGATGCAAAAGCCTAATTTGACCAAACCAAGCTTACCAACTTGTTGCACATACCAGAGGAACACTAGAAAGTATAGTGCTAACTTCTAAATAAATTATTTAATATCCTTTTCCAATTTATTTAGTTAATTAAGTGATTAAAGCAATATATAGTAAAACTATTCATAAAAATCTACAAAAATTACAGTAGCTATCTCATGCTTCACATAGACTACCATAAAAATTTCAAAGCCATTGAGCAAGCAGAACTTGTTGTATCCAAAATAACAAGTGGTATGTCCATTTTTAGCATAATTAGGAAACCCTAATGAAAAGTGTCAAGCAACAGATTTCACATTTTTCCTAGTAGCATTCTAGCATAAGAACCTTACTCACCAAATTTTACCTACACTGGATCTATAGAAAAATTATGAAAATTCACACAAGATCCATCCATTGATAAAAAGGAATTCTATAACTCAAAAACTATACATGCACTAGCTCTGAAATTTTAACCAGAGATTCTACTAAGCAATAATAGATTATCCATAAAATTTCATTATTTTTGGACCACAGAAACTCAAGATAAAATTCAAACAAGTTTGCATATATCCAAAAACACATTTCAAAGTCCTATTTAATTTATCCAGAATTTCTAAAACATGTGCTCATATAATATTTTTATTAAATACTAGACAATACTAGGAACTCAACAAAATTAGAACCATAACATTTGGATCTACCAAACTTGAGTTACACATTTTTGAATCTATACCCCAAAACTGTGAAAAACAATTAAACAAAACAAATGGAAAAGCCTGCACAACTACTGGGCCAGCCCAACGAAACGGTGGCCCGCGAGCAATGCTAGCGTGGCCCAGACAACGGCGCGGCCCACGCTAGGCTTCCGCCTCAGCCGCGGTGACTGACAAGATGGGCCCGCGCGTCAGCGAGAGAAACAGAGGAGAAGAACAGGGCGGCGGCGAAGGTCATCGCCGGTGACCTCTCCGGTGAAACCATCTACGCTATTGTGTTCGCCTTACTCGTGCACACCTAGTGGAACCGTCTATTGAAGCTATCATCGCCGGTAAGGGGAATGGCGATAGCCATGGCGGCGCACAGCCGCAGCAGGGCCGGCTCCGGCGACGCTACTGCGTCGCAGCCCAATAGGACGACCCTACGAGCTACGGCAGCATCCCTAGACCCTAGCGCGAGACAGTGGTGGGATGGCAAGGATGCGAGGAGAGCTGGCCACGAGGAGCGCTAACTCCGACGTGGGCAGCCATGGCTGCGGTGGAAGAAAAACCGACTATTGGCCCTTACCGAGGCTCGATTGACTTGATAACACGGTGGAAAAGGGAGAGGGGATCACGGCGAGGCTCTGGGTGAGCTGGGCGACGTGTTTTTGCCAAGATGCAGGAGCTAGGCGAGGGCGAAGGTCTAGCGGCAATGGTGGATGGCTTCGGTGCTGCGCTGAGGGAGGCGAAGAAATGCGAACTGGGGCGGGCGACTCGGTCGGGCAGGCGCGAGGTGGCTTCAAGACATGGCTGGCCATGCCAGGGCTTCCACGGCGCGTGGCCTATGCGAGCAGAAGGCCGGCAATGGGTGGCGCCACGCAGCCAGCGAACTCTGAACCGGTCGGCCACGACATTACTGAACGTTTTCTGAAAACACAATTCAGTGCTAATGACCATGACTGACAGCGCCACTTCAACGCATTACCCTGACTAATCCGTTGCTTCGTTTGCAAAAACAGTGTACATGAAAATTGTAGATGTACCATCCAGCTACATTTTCATTTCAAGGACCTAGACCTAATTCGCCATGGATAAGTAGTTAAATGAAGCCCAAGTTGGCCTGATCCAACTAAAAATGCAGTTTAAGACTTAGACAAAATTTTCAGTGAAAACAACATGTAAATCTGACTTGTGGGCCATGTTTGACCATGCTCCACACATTTTCATGAGTTGGTCATAAAACAACTTTTGTTTCTTCATAAATTAGCTACAACTTTTGTAAAGAGTGTAAAGCCATGCAAGGTTTCTAAGTTGGTCTTTTGAATCAGTCAAACAATGACACTCCAAGGGTCAATTCTAGTCAAACCTTAACTTGAGGGCATTTTGGTCATTTTGATCTACATGAACAATGTTCCAACAAGTAACCTAAATGTAGTTAAGGTGTAATAGACCATGGTCAACCACTTTACAAAATTGTTATACCACTTCTAAAGATCACATGTGATAAAGCAACTAAAACAAGCAATTCACTCATATGTTGCAATGCAATGTTTCATATGTTGCATGACTTTGTTGTTATTCTATACTTGTCACATTACTACCATGTTGCCATGTTTCAAAGTATGAGAATTTCATGTTACATTCACATGTTACACTACCACCATTCATAAGCAATAAAGTACGAACAAACAGAATATGCGAATGTTGCATATGCATGTTTCAGTGACAAATGGCATGATGACATAGATGATGCATATGTTTATGAAATGACATGCAATTATGTGGAAGCCAAACACCTAGGGTGTTACAACCATGGCCGGCTCAAGCTCACTCTTTTGGCCATTTTTATTGACATAGCAACCTTGTGAGCTTAGCCAAAGCCCTCCCACTTATCTCCATCATTGATTCATCATTTTTGTGAGATTAGAAGAGAATCCAAGTGCATTGCTTGAGTGATTGCATCTAGAGGCACTTGGTGTTCGTGTTTTTGCTATGGGATTCACTTGTTGCTCTTAGTGGTTGCCACCGCCTAGATGGCTTAGAGCAGCAGAGGAGGATTGGCATGAGTTGGTGATTGTTTGTGGCCATCTTCGGTGATTGTGAGGGGATTTGTACCTTCCCCGGCGGAGCAATGAAAGGTAACTCTAGTGGATTGCTCATGTCATTGAGTTACCTCACCTGTGGGTAGGTTTTTGTGGTGTCCAATTGTGTGGATGAGGTTCATGCAACACCTCTTAGCCGTCGAACCACCAAGTGTTGGTCAACACAACAGGGACATAGCGTGTTGGCAAGCACGTGAACCTCGGGAGAAAATTGGTTGTCTCTTGCCCTTTTGTATTCTCTCGATGATTGATAAAGTATTCATGTTGTGATTGGTTCACTCCTCTACGCAACGGTATAATCACCTCACTTACTCATTTACATTCCCACAAACTAGCTATATCAAGCTCTTTAGTGTAGCTAGAATTGAGAGCTTGCTTTGTGAATTAAGTTCATCTAGTGGAGCTCTTTAGTGTAGCAATTGTGAGAGCTATTAGTGAGTAGTGACCTAGTGGATTGTGTGCCTAGTGATCATAACAACTAGAATTATTAGATAGGTGGCTTGCAACCCTTGTAGAGCTAGAGCAAGTTTGCATTTCGCTATTTGTTATACTAATCAAATTGCTCTAGATGATTTGTAGATTTTAAATAAGCCATTCACCCCACTCTAACCATATTAGGACCTTTTAGCTGTGCTCATGGCGCTGCCTGATAGAGCTATCAAGTGTCAGGCATTGGTCTATTCCGATGACCTGGTCGTATTCCTGCATCCTTCTACCCAGGACTTCACATGTACCCGGCAGATTCTGGAACTATTCGCTGGTGCTTTCGGCCTCTCCACCAATCTTGACAAAGTGCACAATGACACCCATCCGTTGCTCTCAATAAGACATCTAGGCAGTGTAACAAGTGTTTCCTTGTAGGATCCAAGAGTTTTTGACAAAGTACCTGGGCACGTCCCTCACTTTGTCCAGGTTAGACCGTGCCGACAAACAGTGACTCATCGGTGCGGTGGCAACCCGTATTCCAACTTGGAAGGGCGGGCTTCTGACGAATGCGGGAAGGGCTACCCTTAACCAGACAACCCTTTCCGCCATCCCGATCCACGTATCAATTTGCTGTAATCTTTCGGCATGGGCTATCAAGCAAATCGACAAGAGGCTGAGAGCATTTCTATGGGTAGGTACTGATTCCGTCTCGGGCGATGATTGCAAAGTGGCTTGGCCCATTGTGTGCTTGCCCAAGGAGCATGGTGGACTAGGGCTGCCCAACCTCTGGGTGCTCGATTTCACATTGCGCCTTCGTTGGGAGTGGTTGCAGCGGACTCGACCGGACACAGCCTGGGCACAACTACCATCGAGACCGGAATGCATCGTCGCCGCCATGTTCAATGCCTCTGTCTCGGTTCAGGTGGGCGACGGAACCATCACGCGCTTCTAGATAGATTCCTGGCTTCTAGACGGCGCAATCTGTCTCTTTGCACCAAACCTCTTCCGTGCGATCGGCCGTCGCCGGCGTAACCGCATGGTAAGGGATGCGTTGCTTAATCACCAGTGGGCGTGGGACATCACCGGCGCGCCAACGACCTAGGTACTTTGTGAATATGTGCATCTGTGGGAAAAGCTCAAAGCAATCCACCTTTTGCCACTGGACTCTGATCGTTTTGTTTGGAAATGGATGGAGAAGGGAGACTACACCGCCTCGTCAGCGTACAGAGCTTACTTCACTGGGATGACAACCTTGGTTGGAGCCAAACATGTGTGGAGATCAGCGGTGCCACTGAAAGTCAAATTCTTCTTTTGGCTTGCTCTCCATGGGCGCCTGTGGACAGCGTAGCACTGCAAGCGTCATGGTCTGCATCAAGATGTGGCTTGTGTGCTCTATGATCTGTAGGACAAGACCACCGACCACCTATTGGCCTCCTGTGTTTTCACCCGTGAGGTCTGGCATAGACTACTGTCTAGGGTGGGGTTGCAGCACTTGGCCCCGACTAATCTCTCTTGTCTAGTGGACTGGTGGCAGAACATGCGATCGACCATCTCGAAGCACTTCAAGCGTAGCTTCGATTCACTGGTGCTGCTCGTCTCATGGATGGTTTGGAAGGAACACAATCGGAGAACCTTCGACAGAATCACGAGGACGTCGTCTCAACTTATCGCTCTCATTCTGGAGGAGGCTGACGCTTGGGTCACTGTGGGATTTTGCTGTAACACCCTAGGTGTTAGGCTTGCATAATTTGACTTACATTGCATGAGCATGAGCATCGAGCATTCATATATAAGCTTTTACAATTGAAACATGTGATTGAAACATATGAAACATGCTTGTTATTCTATGTTTCCTTATATATACGCATATGATCATGAGTGAATACATGTAAATGGTTGATGTGAGTCACTAAAACATCTTAGCTACACTTAGGATGACTAGTGGAATAATGTTCGTGAAGGTCAGTTTGCATGATCAAGTCCTTAAGTGATGCTATGTATGTTGACCTGGAAAGCTTTATGCGTAACCAATGTATGAAATGATTGTGTGACCCTAGGAATAGCTTAAACATGTTTGGAATGTCATTAGGAACAACTTTGGTATTCATGGCTAGGGCTAATTTGGTCGCTAAGTCATAGTTTAAGTGTATACCATCATTTGAATGTAGTAGGTTTGACCTAGTTTAAACTATGTCATAGAGACTTTGCATGGATATGGTCACTAAAGTAAAGTTGTAGTATTTGATGATAGGAACAACTTTTATTTTTGGGTCATAGACTAGTTTAGCTCCTAACATGCTTGAAATTGGCTCACAAAAATCAGCTTTTCACTGTTTTCAACACTTGATTTTTGCTAAGTCATGTTTCACTGACAGTGTGACGAGCTCAACTTTAGGCTGATTTTATGCCCTAACTGTTGCGAATTAGGAGAAGGTTTCTTAAGCATTTTTGTAACTGGTACATAGGTCTACACTCTTCATTTTACCGACGTGCACAAATTCGACTTGGTTTAGGATATTAATGGCCTTGAAATCGCTCTATCAGGCTTGGGTTCGGGCGACTGAAGAACACCGCGCCGCGCCAGTTCATGGCCGATCGGCCATAGAGCATGGCCACCGCGTGGCCAATGATGGGCCCTCAACGCCGTGCGCTAGCGCCCATTATCTGCACACCCCACGCCTCCTTCCCACTCACTCCTGCCTGCTCCCTCGCTCTCGGCTGCTCACCTTTTCTCTCGCCGTAGAAAAGCACAGCGCCGCCGAGCACCGCACCAGCTCCACCATTGCCTCACGCGCACTCCACCGCTGCCTACGTCTAGCCCACAGCTACGCCACGTCCCCCTCTACCTCCTCGACTTGATTTCAGCAGCTAATGAGCTTCGGTGAGGGCGTATTCTAAGTCTCCCAGTGTTTTACAAAATACTACTTGAGTCCTTTATGATTGATGTATTAGGTTATAAGAATTGTCTAGAAACACTTGATGTATGGAACTACCTTATCCAGATATATACACCTTTAACCCTGTGTAGGTCCAGGATCGAATATATGCTTAGCCCTGCTTAGAATGGTAGAAGTCGGGTGATTTCCTATCACCTACGAGATATAGGTGGATATCGAGGCACGGTTGGCTATATTTGCTATTGTGGAAAAGAAACATAGGGTAAAAGTAAATGGAGGCTGGGCGGAGTCTATGTGTAGGTTGACTCATGTGATTCCGTCTATGCTGATTAAGGACCGTACCATTGTTGGCGCTGTTTGACATGATTGAACGCATGCCTATCACTTAGCTGGCCGAATAACTCGTTTCGACCGCGAAGTCGAGTAGCTCAACTCAAGTCGGGCCCCGCTCTGTAAGAGTGCGCACTCTGGATGGTAGTAAGGATGTGCGGGGAGCCAGACGTGAGCCCAAGGGCAGGCTGGGCCTGAACGTCCTAGCTGTTGGTTGTCCCTGATTATTCCGCGCTGGACGAACCCACGAAATGTGTACTTGAGTTGTACCAAAGGTGACCTAAGGTGACAATTGATCTGGTCTGCCTGGGTTTGTGTTAGGAATAAATTCCCAGCTGGTTGAAATTAATTCGAATCGTCGTCTCTCCCGGATAGTGAGAAACTTGGCTAATACCAATATCGTAGTAATTGTATTATGAAATATGATGGTTCGGATAAACATGGAATTACTATACCTGCTATGGTTACTATTGTATACTCTTAAAATGATGTATCACATGTTTGGCACATGATAGTTGCTAATTTAGAGATAGATAGTTATAATTAACTTGATAACAGAATTATAATTGTATAACTGAGTTAATCCCTTTTTATGCAAAATGTTGTTAAGCTATCTCCACTTATACAACCTTACATAATCCTTAGAGTCAATTTATTTCTGGTTTATGACGGGTAAGTCTAGCTAAGTACCTTCTCGTACTCAGGATTTTATTCCCATTGTTGCAGATGGCACAGTAAATCATGGATATTGCAAGAGTTGCTTCTATCCCGCTGTGGATGAGGAGTAAGCCTTGGACAGACTTCTTTACTAATCCTTCTATATGCTTTTGTGGACTATGATCGTATGTTGGCACTGTATTAAACTATGTTGGCAAATGCTACTTTCGAACTTAATTTGCTTCCGCAATTATCTATGAAACTTGGTTTGTAATAACTTTATTTCATACTCTGATGATGGAAATGTATCTGCGAACTTTATATAATATGTGACATGTATGTTGAATCATGTACGATCTTGGTTGTTTGTGGATCGTTTATCGAGACCCGTCGTGGTACTCGACATACTACTGGGTTTATATGGGCTTAAGTATGACAGTGCGACCGCTTGCGGGCTGCCATTGTACTTATGCTCTTATAAATTGGTCAGTTCTGCGACATTTGCTGCCTTGCATCGCTGATCGCCTTAGCTACCTAGTGGCCATGACCTTTCTTTCTGTTGTCGCTCAATTTGTTTCCTCCGTTAGTACACCGTTCTAGCGCCGCCGTTGAAGCCGGTGATTCGTGTAAGTGTTCCTCCGGTTCACTAATTATGGCATCTCGCCATGGCTAGCATCGGCTGTACTGTGTTCCCTTTTCCCCTTAATGATGCACGTGTCAATGCACGCTTTCGAAAAAAGAGAGAAGAAAGTGTACAAAAATAATGGCGTCGTCATGCTTCGTAGTACTAGTCAATGATTAGCGATTGCCAGCGGCATCTGCTAGGGCCTGTTCGTTTAAACTTATCAGCCGGCTTATTAGCTAAAATTTACAGTATTTTTTTCTCACAACAAAACAGCTTTAGTCGGCTTATCAGCCGACTTTAATACCAGCCGAACAAGCCTTTAGGAATCCACTGATCTAGTACTACTACATACTAATCGATGGAGTAATGAATTCGCTAGTTGGTAAACAAACTTTTCCCCATAACCATTAGATTGCCTGCTTAGATTGCGTGGGCCCATGATTACTAGACTACCTACACGCATGCACCAAAAGTTCAAGCCAAAGAGGACAGTAGTGGTTGCCATCACAAATCAGTCATTAGGAAGTACTAGTGACATTACAAATGACATTCTTCCCCTCTAATCCAAAACTTGTATACGGGGGGCCCGAACCGGAAAGCGATAGACAATAACGTTGAAAAAACAGAGGTTAGAGCAATCACGGACGCATCACTGACACTTGGCATGCTTGTGTTTGAAGGCCATTGGAGCTGGAAGAACGCAATCCAGCATATGTGTCAACCATCATATCATCACAGTATAAAGCGTCTCATGAGTGCATGAGGCTTGGATTGCATACATGAAAGATGCATGCCTCCAAACCAGAGCAGAGCAAGAGCAAGCAATCAAAAGTCGCTGCTCCATCGACAGGCACCGTTCATCACCGGCCAACTGCCACATGATCTGTGGAGGAAACATGAAAGATAGAGATAGCTCCACTAGCGGCTAAAAATCATGTGAACTTGTGCTTCTACTCGGCCTTCCGTTTACAGGACAATAAACTAAAAGAAATAAATGCACAGTACAAGTCAACAAATATAAACCTAGAGAGAGGTAAATTAAGTAACGATAGATGCTATAACCATTGTTGCATAAACTAGCCTACCACATCCGTGCTCCTATAACCATTGTTCCAAATGACTCCAAAAATATGCCAACGAAGTGTTTTTTTTGTGTGCCTTGCGTCATACTGAGGTGGTGTTTAGATCCAGGACGTAAAGTTTTGGGGTGTCGCATCAGATGTTAGATGGAGATCTCGCATGTGGTGTTCGGATACTAATAAAAAAATAAATTACAGAATCCATCGGTAAACCGCGAGACAAATTTATTAAGCCTAATTAACCCGTCATTAGCACTTGTGTGTACTGCAGCATTTATTGTCAAATCATGGACTAATTAAGCTTAAAAAATCATCTTGAAAAATAATCATAATCTGTGTAATTAATTATTTATTTAGTCTATATTTAATACTCTGTGTATGTGTCTAAATATTCTGTACCACGGAGTGTAAAGCTTTGGCGCAGTAACTAAACAAGGTGAATGCATCTGCTCGGCATCGATACCAGTAAAGATCACCGCAACAATATGACCGTACGCAGTACGCACGGCCTGTCAGAATGTAAAATGTCGGCGGTCAAGAGTCAAGGTGCGTCAGTAAAATAAATGGTCTGAGCCAGCAGGCCACATATACAGTCTGTGTTCCACCCGGGTCGGCCGGACGGGCGCACGCCGCTCCAGTTCACTACTTCTTCGTGTTGCAAAGACGCGCAGCCGGTCCCTGAGCTAGTGGCTGAAGCTGAGCAGCAGCAACAGCAAACAGGGACAGCCATGCATGCGCTTGGCTTCAGAGTTCAGACTCCCGCGCAGGCCAGCGGCCAGGCCACCACCACCGTCGCTTTTGGGAAAAGATGGCGCGGCGGCGGTCCCTCTGCAACAGTGGTGCATGCATGCAAGGGATGAGGCGATGAGCCCCATGCGGCCATGCCCCAAGCCCCATAGGCCGGGCCGTCGCCAAGGAATCCGATGCAGCCGCTGGCTGCTGGTCACCGTCACCGGTTGGGCTCGCCAGGTTGGTGAGGCACACCGCGCCACCGCACGAGAAGGACAGCGAGGGGCGACGGGTGGATGGGCGCCAACCAACCGCGCCCAACTGCCGAGCGACCGAGCCGGCCAATGGGCAATGGCACGGCAACGTCGGCACAGCCCAGCGGATCAGGCGGGCACATGCGTGCAATGGAGGACGTAGCTTGAAGACTCTGTGGCAGAGCGCGCGCGGCCGTACGTAGCCCAAGGCTGAAGCAAGCGTGCCGCGTGCCTGGGCTGGGGAGCTTGCCGGATCAGCAGTGCAGGCCAAGCTAAGTCACCATCGCGCGCAGGCTAAGCACCAACCGCTCCTCAAATTAAAGCGCCCGGCTTTAGGCTTTAGCCGAACGTAAGCTTGGCGATCACAGGCTTCTTCGTACAGCACAAGTGCATAGAATTTTTTTTCCTTGCGCAGCACAGCGCACAACAGCTGTGTGCTTTTAAGTTTTTAATTTCCACCTCTAATCAGTCACGAACCGATGTGATTTAGTGGTGCCTATGTGTGTGTGTCTCGAGCGCAACTGATCAGGGGCTCGGACGAGACAATCTCGAACTGGAAGGAGGCCGTCGTGTCGTGATGGGCATCTCCGGGCTCCGGCTGCATGTTCGCAGGATCGAGCGCCGCGTACGGCGTACGTACGTAACGGAGCGAGGTGTTCCTTAAGGCCGTCAGCTACTGCCTACTGCTACTAGTGTCAGCCATACGGTGTACGGAGTACATCAGATAACGAAAAGCTATTGCGTATCGATGAGACGTCGCTTTCGGGCGTCGTTTTTGTGTTTAAAGATTAGTGCCGTTTTGACCTATCATGGGCCCCTTGTAGCATGGTTGAAGTACTACCTCCGTGCCTAAAAGGATGTAAGTATGGATTGCGTATTACTTAAAGTACTCCACGTTTGACCATTTTCTAATAAATAGTATTTACATTTATGACTCTAAATTAATTTATTATGAAAATACATTTCGTAATTAATCTAATAATATTTATTTTAGATTATAAATATTTATATTTTTTATCTATAATTGGTAAAGCTTGATATACTAAGACACGACACTGTTCTAGAATTGCATTCTTTTAGAGAAGGGAGTACTTTACAAAAAAGAAAGCACTACTACTCTTCATCGTCTTTTCAAAACCCCCCTTTTCCTTGGCAGTAAACACATAACAAGCTGTTCTCTGAACCTGAAAGTTCAAGGCCATCTACAATAATCACCTTTCGCTAATTGGAAGGCAGTCAATTAACCATACTAGTCACAGCCTCAGGCATTATTCTGTATAGTACTCTGCCCCCTCTGAATCTGATGCCTGAACCGCTCCCGCGTCTGACGAATCTAGTCCGTCTCATCTTCAACTTTTTCCTCTTTTGATTTTGACTGATGATTTGATTTGACACCCCTGATCTCGAGCCGAATTAGCGCGGGACGATGTTTGGGCCGCATGCATGAGCGAGATGCTTTCACATTTCCTTCTCCCTACAACATGCGATCCAGGAGTAAAACTAGGCCTTGCAGACTTTGGGCCCTAATTCGGCCGCATGCGCGAGTGCCCAACTGTAGCAGGTTTTTCTTCTTCACGAATGCAACTGTTCCTAGAGAAACAAGAACCAGATAGATAGACCAGTATGTATACTTGCGATAAGCTGCAACCTGTGGATGTTTTTCTTTGGTGAGCAACTTGTGATAGCCGTTGCTGGGTGGTACACCGTGCATCTTTAGTTGTACAGTTTTTGGATCTGGGTTTATCCCCCAAAAAACTAGACAAGTCACTCTAATTTTGAGATAAAACTTGTGCCGCCTCCGCCCTTTTACTGAAAATAATAACCTACAAGTTGCAAACAAACCCAATAGAAAAAGTACGGCCTATAGGCTAAGCGAACATGATCATAGCTTATAAGCAGTATTTTTTCAATCAACAAATAATATTTTTCTCTCATAACAAACCACTTAAAAAATATTTTCGGCCATAGCTTACAAGCCGAGCGCAACGTTGGCTGGCCGTTGCCAGCAAGGCACAACAGTGTTTGCAATGCTTCTGCCAATTATTAAGTGCGGTTGCAGGCTTGCAGCCTTGCGTTTTTGGATGAACATCTCGTGCAAACAGCGTCCGGGCCGGTAGGCTATAGCCCACGAGCCATGAGTCTAGCCCTGACCTATATTTAGACCTTATTTAGTTCTAAAAAGTTTTCTCAAAAGTGTTATAGTAACCATCACATCGAATCTTGTGATACGTGCATAGATCATTAAATATAGACGAAAAAAAATTAATTGCACGGTTTAGTTGGAAATCGCGAGACAAACATTTTGAACCTAATTAGTCCATGATTGAATATTAATTGCTAAATAAAAACGAAAGTACTACAGTAGCCAAATTCCTGAATTTCACCCGACTAAACACGGCCTTATATTCGTAGGAGTTTCTCGTTCCTGAATTAATTGATTCTGCAGTCCAGGTTGCACACGGTTGCCGGTTGGGTTGGGCGATTGCATCGTCGGTGTGGTGTACCGTGTGTACACATGCTGGTGTTGTTGCGATCGACATCGATCGAAGCCTCAGAAGCGCTGTGGTTGGAGCTGAGTACGTACGGCTGACCATTTTCTTTTATCCTTTTGTGTTCGACTTGGGAGATCGCGTGGGTAAGGCGGATAGCGTTGCAGCAGCTGGCGTATTCTGATACGGCTGCCCCATACATACATATATCTGGACTGCAGGGTCTTCTGCGCGCTGTTTCCAACTCTGTCCCGCCTGTAAACTAATCTGCACGCCGTCTACGTGGAGACAGCCGGAAACCGACTCCCCATGATCAGGGAATACAACATACATCATCAGTCCGCGTGCATGAGAAGCACGGATCATTCAGAAGATAAATAGTCCTGCTCAGTGGCATAGCTAGGATTTGTTGCTACGGTGGTCTATTGTTTAATTTTTTTTAATCACTGTGAATATCACATATCGATAAGCAAACATATTATGAAACGCAATAAGATTAAGATAAATTTTTCATACGAGTCTAGCTTGCTTAATGTAGAATTCAAAGATTACATACGGAAAATAGTTGATGAAAAAATATGATACTACTTCCTGGCCTCCTAATAGCCATGTAAGTGTTGATTATCTCTTCTTCACTAGATTCTAAGAAATCTACAAGTTTTACTAAGAGGTCAACGAGAGAGGCAATATCACAACTCCTCTTCCTATTTTAACAAATCTACATACAAGAGAATAAAATAATGTTTACCATTCCAATAATCTAATGATACAGAAAAATCTGCAATAGGCGATGCAATCTGTTCGTAGCTCCTATTTATTAGTTACTGATCAGAGTGCAAACTTTGATGAAGATTTTGGGAGACACCAGTATTAGTTAGGGCTAATTGGAAACGCGAGTACACGATTAAACGAGGAGGCTAATTGGATCAAGATTTTGAGAGACGTATCTGAGGACTCGCATGTGCTACTGCTCTTCGCTCGCCGCCGCCGTCGTTCTTATTACGAAGCACACCAGCACGGCACAGGGAGGGACAGTTGGGATACGAAGGGGCGCAGGTAGCCGCATGGACAAATACGTATACGAAGGGTCGGGGGTCGCGCTACGCGAATTTGTGAAAGGCGGCGCGGGACGCTCGGATGGATAGACAGATAGACAGACCTTGGATGTTCTGCACCTGAGGACAGAGGACGCGAATTTTCCTATGGCTATGGGCCTTGCATGGGCTGAGCGCAGGGTGGTCCGTGGACCAACGGGCCCACCTTGTAGCTCCGCCACTGGTCCTGCTAGAAGCTACAGCAGCTGCAGCTTAGCATAAGGGTGTGTTTGGTTGGGCTTTTGGCTTTGGCTTTTGGCTCAAAAAGCCAAAAGTCCAACCAAAGAGGCTGCTTTTTTAGGCTGCTTTTTCAGAAGCAGCTGCTTTTCTGTAGTACATTTTTGAAAGCTGGTCTGACCCTGCTTTTGGCTTTTGGCTTTCTGATTTTCGAAATTGGTGGCATAAAAAGTTTTTTCATAGTTGTTTCAAGAGAGATAAAGATAGAAGGTATATTTTATACTTGTTTAACCAAACAGCTTTCAGCTTTTCTACAGCTCACAGCCCACAGCAGCTTTCCCACAGCTCACAGCCCACAACAGCTTTTTTCCACAGCCACAGCTCAACCAAACACACCCTTAAAGCCAACAGGCTAGTGATACAGTAGTGTACTACGAGCAACATGTGCCGAAGCCAAATCAATGCTTTGTTTAGTTCCCAACCAAATTCTCAAAAAGTGCTATAGTAACCATCACATCGAATCTTGCAATATGTGCATGAAACATTAAATGTAGACGAAAAAAAACTAATTGCACAGTTTAGTTAAAAATTATGAGACGAATGTTTTGAGTCTAATTAATCCATGATTGAACACTAATTACCAAATAAAAACAAAAGTGCTACAGTAGCCAAATTCTTAAAATTCACGAACTAAACACGCAGTCACTCGACGAGTAACCTAGTCACTCCCAGTTGTTTACCTGTGTGGATCGGACTAATCCTTAGACAACGCCGTGCTGTGAGTGCTAGGAATATACGACACTCCTATATACTGGAGTACTTGTAGTCTTCATACAGCAACTGATGCTGATCGGTAGCTCTAGGCTCTAGCTGCAGGTTACTACTATTAGCAACTAAATCTTACCATTGACGAAGCACTTCCTTACTAGTACGTAACAAATTGTACTCCCAATAATTTTCGCTCGTCTCGATGACAAGCACTCTACCAGAAAACTACAGCACTACTTTAGTAGCATTTTTCAGCGATATTTTCTCTCACAATAAATTAGTATAAAAAATTAGTATAAGTACGTGTTAGAATAATAGGCAATTTTCATGTCATTTTAATTCCATAATTTAACAGCATGATGATGACATATAAAGAAATATTAATCATTGAAATCATGATATCGATTATATCCATGGTGAAAATACATGCTAGATCATGTATCATGTGAAACATATGAAAATAAAAAATATGTGAACTTGATTCATAAATCATAACAGAGAGAAACTGGCATGATATACATCTCATACTTGCAACAAGCATAAGGCTACATATGAAGCAACAAGACTGTAACAATAAAGCACATACGCAAAGCATATATTTGACAGAAACAGACATAAGACATCTTATAAAACGGCAAGACTAGACATATGGAACAAACTGAGAGAAGATGAAACGATCATACCCTCCCGTCCGTGATTCCGAAGTCGACATGCTGTAGGAGAAGAAAGTGTTTCCTCGAGGAAGGAGACGCCGGTGATCGGGAAGAAGATGACGTACGGAGACGGAGACTCTTGGACAGTCACGTAGACGCTCCCCAAAAACCTAATTGCCGATCTTCCGTGCAAGGTCCCGAACGACAAGGGCTTCGGAGGCACCTGCCCTCTCGCTCCTCCATGCACGCAGAGTTACGAGATGAAGAAAGCTATCAAGCAACTGAACTTTGTTTCTAGAATATGTTCTCTCTTTTATCTGGAGTTGGAAGAATCGCAAGAGAAGCCGAGAAGCCTCGGAGGCATGCGCCGGGATCAAGCGTCAGGTTGAGTTAGTGGGTGCTAAAAATTAACACACCACGCCCGCCCGCCTCGCCTCGCCACGCCACGGCCCGGCCCGAGCCCGAGCCCGGCCCGGCCGGCAGCGGCGGCGGCGCGCGCGCGCGTGTGGCACGCCCTTGTCCGTTTCTCAACTTTTCAAATTAGACGGATCTATTCCAATCATTTAAGTTGAGTCAACGTCCTTTTAACTTCCAATCCGGTACAAATAATAATACCCACAATTACAAGCCATAGAGTTATTAATTTATTAGATATATAAATGGGCCTAGCCCATAATAAATCCAACAATCCCCACCAAACTCTAGGGTTTGTAACTGTATAGTTCCAGAATCACAATTCTTTGATATACCAGTGTTTCGATGGAGACTGTTAAGTTGAACATCCACCTAGAACAAGAGTTTCACCCAGTCACAACTGAACAATGGACTATGTCTTGAATTGATAGTTTTGTGTGAGGTGAGATTCACTCAAGTCATTTGCTGGTACTAGGTTGCAACAAGCATCCCCGCTGTTTGAAGCATATAAGTCACACTTCTATGCCTTTCATGAGTGTTTAGGGATAACCTAGGTTCCATAGACTGTGACCAGCAGTCTGACTCATATAGGTGTACTTCTCAAAAGATGTTCTGTAGGACAACATCTCATCTTTATAAGACTCTCGAAATACATTAAGGTAAACACCATCCTGCCTTACAGAAAGAAAGATATGCATCAGAGATAGGTTCATAGGGAACTTTCCTCTCAATCTACTTATAGCTTGTTTCATCACTCTATTTCATGGGATCTCTGATCACATAGAGCAGGTTACCACTACAGTAGACTTTCACGTGGGTCTCATACCCATCTCTCTCGATGCACTTTCTATCACATTTCGTGACAGTACCTTAGTGAATTGATCTGCCAGATTATTCGACGTGTGAACATAGTCCAACGTTATAACTCTAGAGGTTTTTAACTTTCTAACAGTCTTTAATCTTCTTTTAACATGCCTTGTGGACTTCATGTTATTCCTAGAACTGTTGACCTTTGTGATCACAGTCTGGTTGTCACAGTTCATTGAAATAGCCGGTATCGGTTTTTCAACTACCAGTAAATCCAACCGGAAATCACGAAGCCACTTGGCCTCAGCTCCAACAGTGTCCAATACAGCGAGTTCTACTTCCATTGTAGACTTTATTAAGATAGTCTGCTTGCAAGACTTCCAGAAAACAGCGCCACCTACAAGCAGAAACACATATCCGCTCATGGCATACAGCTCATCAGCATCAGAAATCCAGTTGGCATCACAATAGCCTTCCAGCACTTTTGGATGTCCAGTATAATGAATACCATAAGTTATAGTACCTTTCAGATAACGCAACACTCTCTCAAGAGCATGCCAGTGATCATCTCTCAGATTTAACACAAACCGGCTCAGCTTGCTCACAGCATATGAGATGTCAGGCCTTGTCGCACTCGCAAGGTACATGAGTGAGCCAATGATCTGGGAGTATGTCAGTTGATCCCTTGCTATTCTTCGATTTTTCCTCAATAGCACGCTAGGATCATAAGGCGTGGGAGCAGGATCACAGTCACTAAAACCAAAGCGACTTAATACCTTTTCCACATAGTGGGACTGTAACAGAGTTACCCCACCATCACCTTCTCTAATAAGCTTGATGTTTAAAATAACATTAGCTTCTCCAAATCTTTCATTTCAAAATTGCTCGACAGAAGTTTCTTTACTTCCTTAATCACATTGAGATTTGATCCAAAATTCAGGATGTCATCAACATATAGGCACAGCATAACAGCTTCACCCCCACCATATCGATAATACACACACGTGTCAGCTTCATTCACAGAGAAACCGTTAGATGTTAAAGTATTATCAAACCTTTCATGCCATTGCTTAGGTGTTTATTTTAGGCCATATAATGATTTTAACAACCTGCACACCTTGTTCTCTTGACCATCTGTAATGAACCCTTCTGGCTGATCCATATAGATCTCCTCTTCTAACTCTCCATTCAGGAAAGCTGTCTTAACATCCATCCGATGAATGATAAGACCATAAGAGGCAGCCACGGTAATTAAGGTGCGAATTGTAGTCAATCGAGCAACTGGTGAATAGGTGTTAAAGAAATCTTCACCCTCTTTTTGAGTATATCCTTTGGCCACAAGCCTTGCCTTGTACCTCTCAATTGTACCATCAGGCCTAAGCTTTTTCTTGAAAATCCATTTGCAACCTATAGGTTGACAACCATAAGGACGATCAACGACCTCCCAAGTTCCATTAGACATAATAGAATCCATCTCACTCCTTACTGCTTCCTTCCATAAGTCAGCATCAGGAGAAGAATATGCCTCTCTAATGGTGGTTGGTATATCTTCCACAAGGTACACTAAATAGTCATCACCAAAGGATTTTGCAACCCTCTGTCTCTTGCTCTTTCGAGTGACTATAATGCCATCCTCCTTAGGGATGTGCACATAAGAATCTTCAGCATGATCTGTTGGAATAGACAGTTCGTGTTCATGGGGAATTATAGTCTCATGACTTGTTTCACTAGGTGTATTCTTCATTGGAAATTCATTCTCAAGGAATATAGCGTCTCTAGATTCCATGATTGTATCAACATACATATCAGGAACTTCAGATTTTATAATTAAGAACCTATAACCAACGCTGTGAAATGCATAACCAAGGAAAATACAATCAATAGTTTTAGGCCCAAGTTTACGCTTTTTGTTGATTGGCACGTTTACTTTAGCCAAGCAACCCCAAGTGCGCAAATATGAGAGATTTAATCTTCTCTTTTCCCATTCCTCAAATGGTGTGATCTCTTTGTTCTTTGTTGGAACTTTGTTCAGGACATGACATGCTGTCAAAATTGCCTCACCCCACCATTCCTTAGATAATCCCGCTGTACTCAACATGGCATTCACTAACTCTGTTAAAGTGCGGTTTTTCCTTTCAGCAATCCCATTGGATTGTGGTGAGAATGACGGTGTCCTCTCATGAACAATACCATGTTCCACACAAAACTCATCAAAGACATTAGAGAAATATTCTCCACCTCGATCGGACCTTAACTGCTTTATTTTCCTCTCAAGTTGGTTCTCAACTTCAGCTTTATAGGTCTTAAAATAATTAAACGCTTCATCTTTTGTTTTTAAGAGATACACATAGCAAAACCTGGTGGAGTCATCTATAAACGTGAGGAAGTATCTTTTATTGCCTTTAGTCAAAATTCCATTCATTTCGCACAAATCAGAATGGACAAGTTCTAGAGGTGCTAAATTCCTCGCCTCAGCAGTCTTGTGAGGCTTGTGGGGTTGTTTTGATTCAACACATACATGACACTTAGACTTTTTGACCAAATTGAATTTAGGAATTAAATTTAGATTTGCTAACCGCATAAGACAGTCAAAACTTGCATGACAGAAACGTGAATACCATAAATCCGACTCATCAGAAATATTAACATAATTCACCATTTTATTACACACATCATGCAGTGATAAGCGAAACAAGCCTCCGCAATCATATCCTTTACCAACAAAAGAACCATGTTTCGACACAACACATTTATTCGACTCTAGAACAATTTTGTAGCCATTTCGATATAGCATAGACGCACTAACAAGATTCTTCTTGATGGAGGACACATGCTGCACGCTCTTCAATGGCACCGTCTTTCCCGAAGTAAACTTCAGAATGACCATATCAACACCAAGAACATGAGCACGCGACCCATTTCCCATCAACAAGGCGCCAGACCTGTCGACCTGGTAGGAAGAAAACAGAGAAACATCAGCACATACATGAATGTTTGCACCACTATCCATCCACCACTCAGGTGAATTACATACTGAAAGAACAAATGGTAAAGAATTACCATACCTAGTTGCTCCTTCTCCAGTATCAGTAGTGACAACATTTACTGATTTCTTTTCCTGCTTGAACTTGCGCTCAGGACACTGACTTGCCCAGTGCTGTTCACTGCCACAAACAAAGCAGCCTCCATCTCTCTTGTTGTTGTTCTTTTTAAACTGTGCTGTTTGAACAGGCTTAGTTGTGTTCTCTTGCTTGTTCTGGTTTTTCTTCTTTTTATACTTGCAGAATCCAGAGTTTCTCTTCTGTACCACATTAGCAGTAGAGGTCTTAATACTCTTTCCATTGTCTTTTGCTCTCGCTCTCTCCTCAACATCAAGAGTACCAATGAGCTCTTCAACATTGAACTCATGTCTCTTATGTTTGAGTGAGGTAGCAAAGTCCTTCCAAGAAGGTGGTAACTTGGCGATTATACCACCAGCCACAAACTTGTCAGGTAAGACACATGGAAAGAGCTCAAGTTCCTTAGCTAGTGCCTGAATCTCATGAGCCTGTTCTACTACAGATCGGTTCTCAACCATCTTGTAGTCATACAGCTGTTCCATGAGATACAGCTCGCTACCAGCATCGGTAACTCCAAACTTTCCCACAAGTGCATCCCACAGTTTTTTCCCTATAAGAAGGATGATATAGCTTTTCTGGAATTTTGGATCAAGTGCGCTAATCATTGCACCTCGAAAAAGGTTGTCATCAGCTTTAAACTTAGCCTCATCCTCAGGAGGCAAGTTAGCAGGTTTGCCATCAGAGATATGATAACATGACATTGTAGTAAGCCACAATTCCATCTTAGCTTTTCAAATCAAGAAGTTTTTACTATCAAAAGGATCAGGCTTTAACACAGCAGCAAAACCTCTGATAGAAAAATGCCTAAAATTAGGTTTTTGGATTGTTAGAATAATAGGCAATTTCCATGTCATTTTAATTCCATAATTTAACAGCATGATGATGACATATAAAGAAATATTAATCATTGAAATCATGATATCGATTATATCCATGGTGAAAATACATGCTAGATCATGTATCATGTGAAACATATAAAAATAAAAAACATGTGAACTTGATTCATAAATCATAACAGAGAGAAAATGGCATGATATACATCTCATACTTGCAACAAGCATAAGGCTACATATGAAGCAACATGACTGTAACAATAAAGCACATACGCAGAGCATATATTTGACAGAAACAGACATAAGACATCTTATAAAATGGCAAGACTGGACATATGGAACAAACTGAGAGAAGATGAAACGATCATACCCTCCCGTCCGTGATTCCGATATCGACATGCTGTAGGAGAAGAAAGTGTTTCCTCGAGGAAGGAGACGCCGGTGATCGGGAAGAAGACGACGTACGGAGACGGAGACTCTTGGGCAGTCGCGTAGACGCTCCCCAAAAACCTAATTGCCGATCCCCCGTGCAAGGTCCCGAATGACAAGGGCTTCGGAGGCACCTGCCCTCTCGCTCCTCCGTGCGTGAAGAGTTACGAGATGAAGAAAGCTATCAAGCAACTGAACTTTGTTTCTGGAATATGTTCTCTCTTTTATCTGGAGTTGGAAGAATCGCAAGGGAAGCCGAGAAGCCTCGGAGGCATGCGCCGGGAAAATCGAGAGACTCAGGGAGATCAAGCGTCAGGTCGAGTTAGTGCACACCACACCACGCCCGCCTCGCCCCGGCCCGAGCCCGGCCGGCGGTGGCGACGCGCGCGCGCGTGGCACGCCCTTGTTCGTTTATCAACTTCTTAAACTAGACGGATCCATTCCAATCATTTAAGTTGAGTCAACGTCCTTTTAACTTCCAATCCGGTACAAATAATAATACCCACAATTACAAGCCATAGAGTTATTAATTTATTATATATATAAATGGGCCTAGCCCATAATAAATCCAACAGTACGAACATGGTTAGCATATATGTACTCCAGTAGAGCGCTACTTTACCTTGCCAATTATTAAAACAAATTTGCACCTCCTACGATTTTGATTTGAATTTGAATCAGAATTTACAGCATAGCAGTAGCACGGATGAGCCGCTTCGCTCATCGCAGCGCTGCCCCCTGCCATTCCGCGCCGCGCAAGACGAATCCACTCCATGGCCTGAAAGCCATGACTGAGTTAATTTGTTACGAGAGAAAATCACTACGGCTCGTAAGAGAAGGCAACAGATTATTATCTTGGAAGGACGGAGTTGACCACGCGTGGCTTGCACTCCCGCAGCATGAATGCCTCCGGGCACCGCCCCCACGCCTTCAGCCACGGGAGCCGGCCTATTTTAAGCATGCAGGCCAGGCCGCCGGCCTCCCCTCCCTTCCAATAATCCCATCTCCTCCCCCGCTGCGGCACTGCCTCTCTATCTCTTGCTATCCCGGTCATCAATGCAAGCGTCCATGGACCCTCCTCCCGCGAAGGCAGAGGCGGCGGTGGCGGCGGCCGTGACCACGCCGCCGGGGAAGACGGAGAAGGGCACTACGAAGGCGGCGAGGCCGACGACGTTGCTGGACGTGCAGGAGGTGGAGTGGATCACGCGGGAGCTGGAGCGGCTGCTGGCGCGGGAGCAGAGCGGCGGTGGCGGTGGCGGTGGCGACGCTGGCGCGGCCGGGCGGCACCGGCGGAAGAGGGCCCGGCTCAGCCCCGCCCCCACGGCACACAAGGGGGGCTTCCTAGCCGACCTTCTGGGGAGGCATGCCGTCTCCATCTGCAGCGGGGACACCGTGAACCACAGCTCCGCCGCCGACGCCGCCGGGGACAGAGGGCGCCGGCGAGGCGGCCGGGGCGGCTTCCGCGAGGTGGAGAAGGTGTAGATCATCGTTAGCGACTTTTTAGCGTGGTGTTGGGCACGTAGGCGTGAGTCTCGTTCTTCTGTAGTAATCATCACATCAAATTGCTCCCACCGGTGAACTCGCCCTTCTGTAAATTGTCCCGTGTTACCGCGCGGTTAGTGGGTTTGTAACGGCTAATGATAGTGCTTACAGAAAATTACGCTACTACTTGTATAGATGTAGGAGTATATTGTTGTTCTATGGCGTATATGGTATCTGTAATTTGGTTTCCATCCCAAGAAAGTTCAGACTACTACTACTAGCACTGTACCTTTGCTGGCTGAACGATGCACAATGGTAGCCGTAGGCAGTAGCAGAGATCAATGTGAACTTGTCGCATTCAAATTCAAAGTTGCAGTAGTACATACAGCTCTTCCACGAGCAACGACGCAAGTCGGGCTGCAAAAGCAAAACTGATGGCTGTCATGTTCCCCAGGAACAAGGTTTAGTGCGGCAGTTAAGATGCCACTTGTGAATTCTGATCAATGTTTAGTACGTAGTAGTGCTAGTATCACGTTAAGAATGAGAGATTGATCAGAAATCTACAAACGTTCTACGCTACGCTCCTCACCTACAAATAGCACGGAGATAACCTCCTGACAGGCTGACACGAATAATCGCAAAAAAAAAAAAAAAAAAAAAACAGGCTGACACGAACACCAACTCTTTGTTTTTTTTTGAGGGGAACGAACACCAACTCTCTGGAGTCTGGACCATTGGTGTCCAGTGGTTTGCGCTTGCCAGCTACAGGCCGAACTGCAGTAGGTCCAGCCCAATCGCGACATGCTCCGCCGTCATCGATCCGTCGGAAAAAGTCTACTTTCCGTCCTTCAACTTTTGGCAAAGTCCATTTTTCGTCCCTCAACTAGAAAACTAAACACAGACGGTCCCTGACCCGTGACCAAGCTTTGGTTGTCCGTTAAAAAAAGAAATCGATTCCCCCAAATCGGAAGCCTAGCTTAGGCGGCACGGCGGCGGGCGTTGCAACACTGGTTGCCGAGGCGGCGGTCCTCGAAGCATATGCTCGCGCGACGGCATACGGCTGCGGCTTTGGACGCCACGTCGAGGCAAAGCCTTGCGCGACGACGTATTGGCTGTCGATTTGGATTCATCTAACGCTGGGTCAGATCCACTCCGCATGGTGACCAAGATAAGTACTGAGGCACACGGATCCCTGTACATTTTAGTTGTTTTTGTTTCGGGATAGTTGATTCTCTTGGAGCTAGTGTACTTTAACTTGTAATTGGTACATCCGACCTTCATGCTTTTGAATGTTCGTCATATTTTAAGGCCAGCAAGGAGCTTTATGTTGCACTTGTAGTCATATTTTAAGCACCGATGTTATTTATTGAAATATTTTATAAGTAGTACCTCATAGCGTGTATGTTTTGCATGTAGGCTTCAAGTGGTTGGCAATGAAATTTTTTGACGTCCTCCCTGTGCGGTTTCATTTTAATGGGGAGTTCTTAAGGAATAGCAATGATCAGTTTTATGTTAGAGGTACTCAAGCTATGTCTTATGTTGATCGAGACAAGTTGTCACTCCCTGAAGTTCTTGGTCATCTCCGTGACCATTGTGATGTCAAAGAAGGCACAATGTTGCATTGGCTATTTCCTGGGAGAGATATGAGGGCAGGCCTTGTAACAGAACCGTCCAATTTATAAGAGTATAAGTACAATAGCAATCACCGAAACTATCGAACCATCATACTTAAACCCATATAAACCCGGTAGTCTGATGAAATCACGAAGGATCTCAAACAAACCAACGTACAAACCAAGATCGTACATGATTCAACACAACCATTCACATGTTACAACAGGTTCACAAATAGTTCTCATACATCGGAGTTTCAACAGAGTTATTACAACCCAAATTGAGAAGTAGCAGAAGCAACATAGTTTCGAAACATCATCAAGGTAGTTTAAATACATAGCCAGCTCATGATCATCTCTGACAAAAGCATATAGGTGAGATGATATAGAATGACCATGCCCTTGGTCTTACTCTTCATCCATTGTAGGAGTTATGCAATGCTTGCAGTAACCATGGTACATCACGTCATCTGCAACAAATGAGAATAAACCCTGAGTACGAGAATGTACTCAGCTAGACTTACCCTTCATAAACCAAAATAATAAGACACCAAGGAGTATGCATGGCTTTAAAAGGTGGAGTTAGCTTGACAACATTTTACATAAAAGCTTAAGTAACATAATTTGGACATTTAGTACCTCTAGCATCATCATAACCATCAAGTTTCCATTAAGTTACTCTACCTTGTCGCTGCTTAGTCAAGTTCTCACTATACGGGAGAGACAGTGATTCGAATCGATTCCTACCCAGCTGGGGAATTTATTCTTAATACAAACCGAGGCACACCCCGCGAAGGTAGCCACAGGTCACCTTTGGTACAATTCAGGACTAACTCGCGGGTCCAATCAGCGCCGCACCCTCAAAGATTCTACCAATCTGCCAGGAAGATCGGGACCCGGTCCTGCCCTTGGACTCACGCCATTGGCTCTCCGCATATTCTTACTACCTCTAGTGTGCGCACTTTCACTTATCGAGGCCCGGCCTAAATTGGGCTACTCGGCTTCACGGTCGTATCATCGGATCCAGCTAGTTAAGTGCTAGGCATGCGTTCAACATGACATGAGGACGTACATCGAATCGGTCCTTAACCAACACAGACGGGCATAGATAGGCACCCAAGACCTCCATGCCTTGTTGCTTGTCTGTCACAATCCCGCCCGGTCTCCTTTATTCATTGACACATGGTTATTTCCATGCTAGCACATATAGCCAACCGTGATTAGTTATCAGTCTATATCATGTAGGTGATAGGTAATCACTCGACTTCTACCGACTAAGCATGGCTAAGCATATATTCGATCCTGGATGTACATAGGATTCAAGATGTATATATATATCTGGACAAGGAAGATATATGCAGCAAGTGGTTTCAATCAATTCCTAGTACTTAATGCATCAATATAAAAGGACTTAAGTTGATAGTTCGAAAACATAGGAGGCTTAAAAAGCTCTGGGGCTTGCCTTTCACAAAGGTTGAGGGATGGTGATCTGGGCACTCAGGCAACTGTTCACCATCGGGCTCGCCTTCTTCTAGGGCCTCCTATTGCTGCACTTCCTGATGCTCTACCTAGGGATCGGCCTCGTACTCCAATACGGTGATTTCTTCCGTCGCACCTATTGCATGCATATGCAAAAAGTGAGAATCGTGAATGCATAAGAAGGGTCATGGATGACATGTCATGATATTATGATAATGTGCATGGTTAAATGATGACTATCATATCAGGTCATTAGGATGATAACAAGGTTAAATTCTTATTTACTAAGTAGGTACATATCTTTTCTCTAGAAATTTCAAGAATCCACACTAAGTTCATTTCTGGACCTTAACACAATAGCTACAAGTTTTAATCATAATTGCAGTTCTACTCAGCCAAATCCTATGATCTTGGACTTTCTAGAAAGATTATAAAATTGCCTACAACTTTCTTACTAACCATTTTTACAGCAAACTCCATTTTGCCTATGCAAAACATCTAGCAACAGAATCTGTCCAAAACAACTTCTATAATTGAATTTTAGAGCAATAATATTTTCACTGCATACAAGCAATCAAAATTGGGCATAACCAATGGTACCAATAGTTCATAGGCATCATACACACTCTAGAAAACATGATGGTCAAGCCCAAATAAATTATTTAAATGCCTTTATTAATTTATTTGGACACTAAGGTGAAATAAGAAAAATATACCACAATTGCACAATAAATTCTGAAAAAATTACAGTATCCTACATATGACCCCAAAAGTCGTATGTACAAATTTCATGCCAATTAGATAAGTACATCACCCTTTACATAAATGACAAGTTATAAGGGCTGATTTTAGTGAAAATAGTTACCCCTATTGAAAAGTGTCAAACAATAGATTTAATATTTTTATTAGCTTCCCTCAAACCCATTAACAATGCAAAAAAATTTGCGTGACAATATGTTACTTATTTTTCTCCTTATAAATTTTCTCAGAAAACACTATTTATTAAAAGATAAATAGAAAGACCATACTTCAATTAAGTTTACTGCAAGTTCAACAGTTTTCCTAACTAGATCAAGTCAACATAAGATCGGCAAAATTAGAATCATATTTTTATCACTTTCCTAGATCAAGTTATGCATTTTACAAGATTGAAAACAATTTAAAAGCACTTATCTAGCTACATTTAATTCTCCCAAAAAAGATCCCAAATATTAGGTTTTATATTTTATCAAATACTACACTCCATTATGAAACCAACAAAATTTGGTTCACTCCATTTGGACATCTACAACTCTACTTATGAATTTTTGAAACATACATTCAAATTTGTGAAAACAAATAAGAAATCCAAGACACACAATGACTAACAGATCGGGCCCGCTGGTCAGTAGGACCCATGCGTCGGCGATATAGAAATAGAGGAGGTGCTCTAGCCAGCCTTATCTCATCGGCGATGAGATCACCGGCAACGACGGTGACACCAACGTATTCCCCACATCGAGCCGCGTCGGTTGGTGGTGAAGACGCAACCTAGGGTTCACCGGAGACAGCTCGCCGGTGGCAATGGCAGACGACGGAGGTTGCGCCATGGTACGCCGGCGTTCTCCAGCCATCACAGGCTCTAGTGAGGTATGCTATGGCTTCGTGGAATCCTAACGAAGCTATCTAGGGTGGTTAGGGTTCCGGTGAGGCAGCAGTGAGCTCCGACCGCGTGCATGCCGCGGTGGCGGCGCACAGAGCACGGTGGTGCTCTCATCGTTTTGGCTAGATGGCGGTGAAAGGCAGGTCTCTGTCATGCCATCCGGTAGGTCTAGGCCTACTCAACCTAAGGTGTGTGTGAGAGAAGGGAGGCGATGGGCCAGCTCGGCAACAGCGAGCTCGAGTGCCACGGTGGCCATTGCGGCAGTGGTGGGAGCAGAGGTGTGTTCCCACTCGACCACGCAGTAGCATCTAACCTAGTTCCTACCTAAGCATATGGACCATAAAGTGGCTATAGACTGGAGAAGAGGAGGACAGGAGGTGCGGTGGAATGGTGTGGCCACGGTGAGTCGAGTACGCGGCGGTGCTTCGACAAAATCGTGGCGATGGCGATGCGAAATGTGCCCTTACCCTGGCTCGGCAAGTTGGGCTAGCAGGTTAGGGTGGAAGAGGTGACGATAGCAGAGCTACTGGTGAGCTAGATTGGGTGGTGGTGCAGCGACAATGGCGCACGAGCGGGTGTAGCACGGTGGCGGCAATGGCGGGCGTAGTCGCCTCGGTTCGGCGTGGAGAAGAGAGCGGAGAGCGAGAGATGGAATGGGAGCAGCAGCAGCACGTCGCCTGGTACCTCCACTTCAGCATGGCGTCGTAGGGCCAACGACGGCGTACAGGCGCTATGCAGCAGGCGTGCACTGCACGTGGTCGGCCATGACCCGTGTAGATTTGAATCAGCTGAGCTGATTTAGTCTCCCCATGGCCCGACTGACAGTGCGAGTTTGCGATCGATTAACTCCAAATCCGTGGCAATTCAGAGAAAACCATAATAATCAAAATTGTAGAGCTACATACGATCTACAATTTTGCTTAAGTGAGTTTAGTCTAGATCGGCCTAGTTTACAAACTATAGCGCATCAACCATAGGTACATTGAAACTATAAACCACTTCCAGACTTGGAAATTTTTCAAAGTTAAAAACAATAATTCTATTGCTACTTGTGAGCTATTTTTGAGCATGCTATGCACAGATTAGGTCTTGACCCAAAAATAAAAGTTGTTACCCTAATCAAGTACTACAACTTTGCTTCAGGGTGCACTGCCATACAAACACTCTATGCTATAGTTCAACTTAGGTCAAACATACAACTTGAAAATGGTGACTTATACTATAACCATGACTTAGAGGCCAAATTGGTCCAAGTCATGAATACCAAAGTTGTTCCATGTAACATTATAACATGTTTAAGGTACCCCTAAGGTCCTACAAGTACTTTATACATTGGTCACATGTAAACCCTAGCATATGTAAAACATTTAGTGACAAACACATGTGATATAAGCAATCATAGAGATAAAATTTGAGATGCTCATGCTCATGAATGATCAATGATACTTGTGCTCGTGCAATGACAATGTCAAATACATGCTTAACACCAGGGTGTTACAACCCCTCCCCCCTTATAGAAATCTCATCCCGAGATTGGAAAGACCTACCAATCCTTATAGAAAGTGGGGTAGGCACCACATAGAAAATCGTCCCTTTCCCACATTACATCTTGCTCACTATGGTTGTTCCACACCACCTTATAGAACTTAACCACCTTACTTCTAGTCACTCTCTCCATTTCTTCTATCACCTAGATAGGTTTTTCTTCATACGTCAAATCAGATTGGATCTTGACATTAGTGGGTTCAATAGCTTCTTTGGGTACACGAAGACATTTCTTCAATTGAGAGACATGAAAAACATTGAAGATGGCACTCATTTCTGGCGATAGTTGAAGTCTATAAGCTACTGGCCCACATTGTTCAATAATTTTGTATGGGCCCACATACCGAGGGGCCAGCTTTCGCTTCACACCAAATCACTGTATCTTTTTCATCGGTGATACTTTGAAGTACACGTAATCACCAACTTCAAATACAAGAGGACTCCTCTTGTTCGCATAACTTTTCTATCTTGATTGAGCAGCTTCTATATGTTGCTAAATGATCCAAACTTGCTCTTCGGCTTCTTTGACAAAGTCAATACCATAATACCTTCTTTTGCCTGGCTCAACCCAATTCAGAGGAGTTCTACACTTGTGGCCATATAAAGCCTCAAAAGGGGCCATCTTGATGCTTTTTTGATAGCTATTGTTATAGGAGAACTCAGCCAAAGGTAGCCATTTCTCCCACAAACCCTTTAAAGATATTACACAGGCCCTTAACATGTCTTCAAGTATCTAATTTACTCGTTCTGTTTGCCCAGTAGTTTGAGGGTGATAAGCAGAACTTTAGATCAATTTGGTACCCAACTGAATATGCAAATGTTCCCAAAAACGATTTACAAACTATGAACCTCTATCAGACATAATGGTTCTTGGTATCCCATGCAATCGCACTATGTGGGTGATATACAACTCTACATATTGATGTGGGCTGTAAACTGTCTAAACTGGAATGAAATGTGCAGACTTCGTCAGACGGTCCACAATTACCTAGATGGAATCGTTACCCTTCTGCGTGGTTGGAAGACCGTTGATGTTTCACCACCGATAGCCTGCCACGGGGGTATCCAGGGTAGTATGTTCAGGCTTTGGCGTATGCTGAACTCGATAGTAAACGCAAGAGACAGTCGATTTATCCTGGTTCGGGCCCTCGATTGTGATCGAGTAATAGCCCTATGTCCAGTCAGCGTTAGCCTTTGCATTGAATTGATTGTAAAGTGTCGTACCATTGTTGTCCAAGTCTCGTCTCTAGGAACCCTACCCTCTTTTATATAGTCAGGAGGTTAGAATCCTAGTCGGTTTACAATGAGAGTTCCTAGTAGGATTATAGGATAATACTACTACTAAGATTACATGGGAAGAATCCTAGTTAGACTAGATCTTCTCCCTTCCTTGCGGGGTATCCCATGGGTTCCGCATCGACAAGCCCCCGAGCACTTCATGGTTGAGCTCTAGAAGCCTCGTCTTGTTCCTTTAGGTCTTGTCGAGCAGGAACAAGCGTCGTCTGAGTGCTTTCTTGAGCGAAAATATGTAGCGCTTCATGAGATCTTCGCGTGGTGTGTACCTTTTTGAAGAAAAAATACTCTCATTTGGGTGTCACCCCCGATCCTCTTGCTGTTTGGCACAAGGAGCTAGAGGGTCTTCTCTTGAAATTGCTCTGATTCTTCATCGAAGGGCTCCTGAGCATATACCCGGGTTCTTTGTCGAAAAGAGCTCAGATATAGCTATGTCTGGGTTCTTTTTGTCATGTGGCCTTGAAGTGGTCTGTCTTGAAGAAGTCTTCTGAGTGATGTGAGCTTTTTTGAAGGAAAAAGTGCACTCACTGAGTGTAGCCCCTGAGCCTCTTGCTATTTGGAACAAAAAGTTGGAGGTTCTTGAATCTTATGTTGTTCGAAAAACTACTGTCTTGAGGAAGTCCTCTGAGTGATGTGTGCTTTTTTGAAGGAAAAAGTGCACTCTCTGAATGTAGCCCCCGAGCCTCTTGCTATTTGGAACAAAAAGTTGGAGGGTCTTGAATCTGAGTTGTTCAAATGACTGAAAGCCTTTCCTATTGCATCCCCCGAGTGTATATCTGGGTTCTTTTATCCGAAAAGAACTTAGATATAGGTTCTTGGCATATTCTCTGGTAGTTTGCTATTGTTAGATGTAGTCGTATGGTGGTGGTTGATAGTAAATGTTGTTTGTTCATGAGTTGTACAGTGTTGGTATATTATTCCAAATATGCTTGTTTTCGAGTACTGTTCCTTCACTCCTGAGTCCTCCATTATTGAGTTCTATCTTTTCACTGTGTCCTTTGTTAGGCTTGTTTTGTTGGTGCTCCTGGTCCATGTGCACCACTCCTTCGGTCTATAAATACCCTCCTGGAGTGCTATTTTGATTCATTGAGCATGTTGTTGCTTGTTCTGAAGTCTTTGTAGTCATGAATATGGTAGTTTGTGAAGTAGAGCAGCCCCCGGGCGTATTTTGCAGTTCTTGTGTATCTTGCCATAGCTGGAGGGAGTCTTGTGATAGGGATTAGAGGTAGGCTAATCCCATAGCAGCATTGTACTTGGAAGTATGTGGTGGTAGTCGGAGGGAGTCTTGTGATGTGGGATATGTTCCTTCATCTGGCAGTTTTGGGTTGATCTTCGTCGCCTGCCCTGAGATTGTCTGGTGTAGATCAACACCATATCCAGCATCACATCGGACTTGGGTACACAGATGCCTGCCGGCCTTCTCTGCTCCATGTTTTCCCACCGTGCTGCTGATTTCCGCCTTATATGCACTGCGTTCGTCCTTTGAAGAAAACAGTGTAGCCGAGTGCGGTTTATTCTACCGAGTAGCAATTTGGAACATGTAGTCATTCCAGAGCCTAGCTGTGTTCAGGTTCCTCTTTGCTACCTTGCTTGTCATAGTACCGAGTTCGTTGGGTCTTGTAAGATGTGTAATCTTCTATTTTTTGAAACCATTTATAATAGAAATAATCTTATCTTCTGAGTTGTCCTTCTTTATTCTGCTGATGTCCTGGTTGTTTATGAGATTCCCGAGTTCTTTCTATAAGGACCGGGTTGTTGCGTTACTTGTGAAGTAACCCTTCGTTGCTTCATGGTTGATGAGTTCTTTTTGTAGCAATATGATAACTCTGCCATGGTGCTGGATGGATAAGTCTGAAATCTTCCTGTTGAACTATACTGTTGTATGGATTTGTGCCGTCCGTCATTTTAGCTATGTCAGTAAATGGACCGTTGCATCCTCGTGCCATGTTAAAACGGGCCTGGTGGGCCGTGTTTTTACTGGTGTAAAATCTATTTAAGGGCCTTTCCTCTTCTTCTTCTTTACTGCCCTGATTTTCCCTTGAAGCCCTAGTCTTCAAACTTCCACCGCCGCCATTGTTGCCGTCATCTGAGCACTACCGTCTGAGCCCTCTCGATTCTTAGTGCCCCATCACTTTTGCTAGTATATGGGTAGGAAGAAGTCAGTGAGTAAGTCCCAGGCGACCTTTGTCGATGAGGAAGCATCGCTCTCCGTTATTGAAAATCAAGAATTCATGGCCATGAGGGCTGCTTAGAAGATTTGGCTAGCTCCAACTACGACTGAGGACCAGTTGCGCGAGCTTGTGAGTGATGGTCTGCTCCAGAGCAAGGAGTTTGCTGATTGGAGAGCTCCAGGTGAGCATCGGGTCCCTACTCTAGGTCCTGGTGAGATTATTCTTTTTGTCTCCTTTGTCCGTGTCGAACTCTGCCTTCCTACTTCTGCTTTTCTTCACCAATTTCTCAACTATTTTGAGATTAGCCTGAACCATCTTGCTCCCAATGCTGTCCTTCATCTTTCTGTTTTCGTTCATCTTTGTGAAACTTTCCTTGGAATTCCTCCTTCTCTCTCTCTTTTGTTACTTCTTTCGTTTGAAGCCACAACCCCGCCGCGATGACACCAATATTCTTGGTGGCTGCGGGATTCAGTTTCGCTAGGGTCTTAAGAGCAAATTCTTTGACTATGACCTGGTTGATTCTGTGAGGGATTGGCATGCCGACTGGTTTTATGCCACCAATTTGATCCTCCTCTTTTCATTCATTCTGGATCTGGTCCCTTGGTTAATGGCCGATGGGAAAAGAATCCTGTGATGATGGCTGAGCTCCAGGCAATCAAGCCGTTTCTTGAGAGGATTTGTACTCTAAAACAACAAAGCTTGATCGGCTTCGGGATTATTTCTAGTTTTCTTCACCGCCGAGTTCAACCTCTGAAGGAGCGAGAAAATTATGGTTTTGAGTATTCTGGGGCAAAGAACCCTTCTCATATGGTCCCTGCCCTTGAGTTGACTGATGAGGAGGTGCTCGAGTGTCTTCAGAAGATGCTGAAAGGAGTAAGCGTTGTCCCGCTTACTGTCCTTGAGTACAGTGCTAACAACCCACCCCCTACTGTGAGTTGTTCTTTTCTTATGCGGGTACTTTTGTGTGTCTTTTGTTGTACCCACTTTTTGCTTAATCTTCCTTGTCTTGTTGTTTTACTCTTTTATAGGAATTGGGGCATAATTTCGCTGATCTGATTCCCCTTGATGACTGCCCTGCAAATGTGGAGGCTAGGGGTAGTCTTGCTGGGGCATCCTTGACCAGTAAGTTTCAAACCACCATAATATTTCCTGGTGTTTCTTCCGCAAACCTTGATGTATATGTAGAGTATGTTCCTCGTCCAGTTCCTCGAGCTCCTCGTACTATCAGAAAGAGGGGGCGAGCGGATAGTTCTTCTTCTGCTCTGTCTGCTGCCAAGAAGTCTCGCCAGTCGAGTACTCGTCCAGGTACTCTAGTTGTAGCTAGCATGCTCTTAGGTGAGCATATTAATACGCTCTGTCCTTTTGTTGTTTATTTTTATCTTTGGCTGAGTACTTTTGTCCTTTTTCAGCTGATGCTATGGTGGCCTTGGTCGAGAGTGAGGAAGAAGAGGATGATGATGCCGCCCTTGTTACTCGTCGGTGAGTTGTTTTCTTGTTTTCCTGTTGTTGAACCCCTCTTTTTGTTTTGACTTTGGTCTTGTTCTCTTGTAGTAAGCGGTCATTGGGTTCGAGTTCTTCTGGGGCTCCAGTACCGCCCGCGCCGCTCCTGTCACAGGGTGGCGGTGATGTTTTTTCCGCTTTAGTTGCCCCTCTTAGGTCCTCTGTTGGTCTTCTGAAGAAGAGGGTAGCTGAGTGAGTGATTCCTTGTTATGCTTCTTTGCTTCTGTTTTATTTTTCCTGACTCATATTCTTATCGTTGAGTTTTCTTATCATATTGTAGACCCTCTCCTTCTCTTACTCCTCAGCCGCCCTCTTGTTAGTCCTCTGGTGCGCCCCCGCGTACTGAGTCAAAGGACTCAGGAAGTATGGTTGGTGAGGTGGCTGTGAGGGAGACAGGGCCCCCTGGTGATCATGCTGCTCCAGGTTTGCTAACTCTGGGGGTGACCATGGCCGTGGGGGTGGATCCATCTAAGGAGGTAGCCGGGGCTTCCTAGGATATGGCCCTGGTTTTGCCTTCTTTGCCTGCGCCGGCTTCTCCTTCTGCCTCTCTTGGTACCGGTGCTCCGCGCTTGGATGATGACGTGTTGCATCAATTTGATGCTACTCATCGATTGTCAGAGCTGACCGGTGTCTGGGGAAACTTGGCGACCTTTGCGACTTCTTTTGGAGAAAAGCTCTAGGTAAGTTTTTCTGAAGTCCTTTCTTTGGATGTTTGTCTTTCTTCTGTCCTTATATCTTGTTTTTCTCTCTCTCTTTTTGCTCAGTCTTTTTCTCGTGATCATACTGGCTTCTTTTTCTTGTCTGAAACCAAGAAAAAGTTGTCTTCTGAGGTGAGTACCCTAAAGGCAGAGCTTGACCTCTGTCGGGCCGAGTTGGAGATCGAGTGTCAGACGCATCAGAAGGAGGAGAAGGCTCTCCGTGCCCAGGTGGTTGAGACAGAAAAGCAGAGGGATGCAGCTGCCCAGGAGGCCTTGAAAAACATGGAGGCCATGAAGAAAGAGTGCACTGGTATTACGAGTTCTTTTTCGTTTCCTTTTGTATTCAAATTTGCCTTTCTGCTGACTTGTTTTTTGTTGCCTGGTCTAGCTCTCCGAGTTGAAAAGCAGAAGCTCTCGGAGAGTATCGAGGAGATGAAGACACTTGTTCGTACTAACCACAATAGGGCTAAGGAGGTAATTACTCGAGCTGAAGAAGAACTCACGCTTGCTAAGTTGATTAGGTGTGGAGCTAACAGGGATCTTGTGTAGGCCCAAAAAACTATCGAAGTCTTGTCTGGCAAGTTGGCGATGGCTACTGAGAACTAGAATGCTTTGTAGAAATCCTTTCAGTCAGTAGTCGGTCTTCTCTGGACTTTAGCGGATGATGGTCAATCTTGGGCTCAGTTTATTCCCCAAGTGCCGACCCATTTCTAGGAGTTCATGAAGAGGTGCGCCCAACTGTGTACCAGAAATGTTCTTGCCCAGGTCTGGGTTCTTTCTCAAGAGTTTCCTTTGTCCAAGGTTGCTGATGAAGCCGAGAGTCAAGAATATCTGGATGCTGTTGAAAAGGTGGAGCCTGAGGTCAAAGATTTAGCCAGGAAGATTGTAGATAATCTTAATATTGATATTTCTTCTCCTGATGATGATGCTTGATGTAATTGACCTTTGTACTCCAACCTTTGTAATGAGATATTATACTTCTTTTTGAATGAAGATTTTTGTTGATGTCTTCTTTGTCTTGACGCCTTGTTTATTCTTTGAATGAGTTGTCCAAGTGATCAGCATCTTTCTGGGTAGTCGTTTGTCTGGCTTTCGTCTATGCCGGGTGAACAACTCGGTATATGTAGATCGTTGTCTTGACAAACTTTCTTGTTTCGTCGAGTGCTTGTCTGGCTTTCGTCTACGCCATGTAAAGAACTCGGTATATGTAGATTGTTGTGTTGACAACCTTTCTTGATCTTGTTGGTACTAGAAAGTCTTAGGACTAGAGGTTGTTAGCTTATTAGCTACCCTCATCGGTGGGCTCAAGCATCTTTTGAGCTCTTTTGCTCTCGGCCGGAATGCTCGGGCATACTATTAGCCATTTTGCTTTTTGGTTCAGGTGTTAGCTTATTAGCTACCCTCATCGGCGGGCTCAAGCATCTTTTTAGCTCTTTTGCTCTCGGTCGGTATGCTCAGGCATATTATTAGCCATGTTGCTTTTTGGTTTGGGTGTTAGCTTGTTAGCTACCCTCATCGGCGGACTCAAGTATCTTTTTAGCTTTTTTGCTCTCGGCTGATATGCTTAGGCATATTATTAGCCATGTTGCTTTTTGGTTTAGGTGTTAGCTTGTTAGCTACCCTCATCGGCAGGCTCAAGCATCTTTTCAGCTTGTTTGCTCTCGGTCGGTATGCTCAGGCATATTATTAGCCGTGTTGTTTTTTAGTTTGGGTGTTAGCTTGTTAGCTACCCTCATCGGTGGGCTCAAGCATCTTTTTAGCTTTTTTGCTCTCGGCCGGTATGCTCAGGCATATTATTAGCTGTGTTGCTTTTTGGTTCATGAAATCAACTCAAGAAAAGCCATAATAGGACATGTTGTCGATGAACACCATCTTTATTGATCTTGAATGAAAACCATAATAATACATGTGTTGTCAAGGAACATCATCTCTATTGATCTTGAATGTTGATCTCTTGTGGCTTGTATATATATTCTTCCTTGAGTTGTTTTCACACGTAGAATCTTTTTAGTTGGCTGATGTGCCATGTATTGTTGACTTCTTTTCCATCTTCAGTTATCAGCTTGTACGTACTCGATTCGGTGACTTTTGTGACAATAAAAGGACCTTCCCATGGACTGAGTAGTTTATGGCGTCCGTCAGTTTTTTGTATTCTTCTTAGCACTAAGTCTCCGATCTAGAGTGATTGAGGCTGGGTACTCTTGTTGTAGTGGCGTCTTAAACCTTGGAGGTATCTTGCTGATTGAAGGGTAGCGTTTACTCTGACTTCTTCTGTACTATTGAGTTTTAATCTTCGGGTGTGTTCTACTTCTCCTTCATCATATTGTTCTATCCTTGGTGACGTCCAGATCAAGTCAGCAGGTAATACGGATTCTGATCCATAAACCAGGAAGAAAGGTGAATATCCGGTGGCTCTGCTTACTAGAGTTCATAGCCCCCATACTACTTTGGGTAACTCTTCAATCCATTTGGATCCATAGTCCACTAGTTCTTCATATAATCTTGGTTTTAATCCGGCTAGTATGAGTCTATTACCCCTTTCTACCTGTCCGTTGGCTTCTGGATGTGCGACTGATGCGTAATCTATGCTGAAACCATAATCTTATGCCTAACGTTGGAATTCTGTAGCTGTGAAGGGAGAACCCAAATCTGTGATGATTCGATTGGGCATGCCGAAGCGGTGCATAATGTCTTGGATCAACTCAACTGCTTTGGCTGCACTGTATTTTGCGAGTGGTTTGTATTCAATCAACTTTGTGAACTTGTCAATTGCTACGAAGATGTACTCAAAGCCTCCCTTTGCTTTCTTGAGAGGTTCGACTTGATCTAGCCCCCAGCAGGAGAACAGCCAAGTGGGTGGGATGCAGATGAGATTGTGAGCTGGTACATGAGCTTGTCTTGCGAACATCTGACAACCTTTGCATTTTCTGACGATTTCTTCTGCATCTTTCAAAGTGGTTGACTAGTAGAACTTGGTGTAGAATGCTTTGCCGACTAGTGTTCTTGAAGCGGCATGATTCCCACAGCAGCCTAAATGTATTTTGTCTAAGATCTCTTTGCCTTTTTTGAATGAGACACATTTTAGGAGTACTCCTGATGATGCGGCTCTTCTATAGAGCTTGTCCCCTACTAGGACATAGTTCTTACTTCTGCGAACAACTCGGGTAGCCTCTTCTTTTTCTGCTGGCAACTTATTCTCTTTGATATAATTAATAAAGACCTGGGTCCATGATGCTGTGACCACCAGAATCTATGCACCTTTGGCTTGGAGTTTAGGGGTTATCTCACCGGGTTGTTTGATAGATGGAGCTAACAACTCCTCTATGAACACACCTGGTGGGACCTTCGCCCTGTCTAATCCGAGCTTGGCGAGGACGTCTACTGCAATATTGGAGTCACGCAGGACATGTAGAATTTCTAATCCTTGAAAATGTTTTTCGAGCTTTCTTATTTTAGCACAATAAGCGCCCATGTTTTCTTTGGTGCAGTCCCAATCTTTGTTGACTTGGTTGATGACTACTGCCGAATCGCCATATACAAGTAATCGCTTGATTCCGAGGGTAATTGCCACTTTGAGTCCGTGGATGAGAGCTTCATATTCTTCTTCATTGTTTGTAGCTTGCCACAATATCTGAAGGACATACTTGAGCTGTTTTCCGTCTGGAGAAATGAAGAGGACGCCTACGCCGGCGCCACCTAGCTTGAGTGGTCCATCAAAGTACATCTTCCAATGGTCAAGGATGGTATTTGACATAGGTTGTTGAATTTCTATCCACTCGGCAACAAAATCGGCAAGGGCTTGAGATTTAATTGCCTTCTGTGGTGTGAAATTGATATTGAGAGCACCAAGTTCAACCGCCCACTTAGATATGCGCCCAGTTGCGTCTTTATTGTGTAGGATGTCTCCGAGTGGGAAATCCGTCACCACGGTAATCTTGTGGCTTTTAAAATAGTGGCGAAGCTTGCGTGAACTGATTAGTAGGGCGTAGAGTAGTTTTTTCACATGCGGGTACCAGATTTTTGATTCTGACAGTACTTCGCTGATGTAGTATATGGGGTGTTGTACTTTATATATGCGCCTTTATTCTTCTCTTTCCACGACTATTGCTGTGCTGATCATAGTAGAAGTAGCCACAATATACAACATCATGTCTTCGTCTTTCTTTGGAGGTGTGAGGATGCTGGGCTTTTTAGCCGGTATCTCTAGTTCTTCTAGGCTTATTTCTGCGGCAATAGTAGCTATCTCTTTTCTTCCGCTGGCGGTTTGTGCTTTTGCTGCAATTTGGATTGCTTGAATGTCGCAGTCAAAAGCACGCTTTAAATCACTTCGAAGGGAGAGAACACCATTAGGCCCTGGCATCTTAAGCAATAGGTATGGGTAATGCGGTATCGCCATGAATTTTGCTAGTGCTGGGCGCCCGAGGATTGCGTGATATGATGAATCAAAGTCTGCAACTTCAAACTTGATGAACTCTATACAGTAGTTAGAGGGAGTCCCAAAAGTAACCGATAGAGTGATTTATCCAAGTGGCATTGCTGCCTTGCCGGGTACTATGCCATAAAAAGATGTGCTTGTTGGTGTAATTATCCCAGCGAGTTGTAGTCCCATCTTCCTTAGAGTTTCTGAAAAAATGATGTTGAGTCCGGCTCCCCCGTCGATTAGTACTTTTGTGATAGTCATACCGGCAATAGTTGGATCTAGAACCAGTGGGTAATGGCCTATGTTTCCTACGCTAGTCCATTGGTCTTCTCTTGAAAATTGGATTGGATACTGTGACCAATTGAGATATCTTGGTGTAGCCGGTTCTGCTGCCATGATGGTTCGTAGTGCTAGCTTTTCTTGATGTTTGCTTCTGAAATCTGAAACCCTGACAAAGATTACTGCTATAGTCCCCCTAGATTTTTGGAATCCCTTGTCTTCGTGGTTGTCTTTATCTTTTTTCTGATTGTCTTCTTTATTGTTCCCCTTACTATCTTTTCTCGTGTATCGATCTTTGAAGGTGTAGCACTCTCCGATTGTATGATTTGATTTAGGGTGCCAGATGCACTGCATGTTTTCAATGTCGTCATACCTCCTGGGTTTGGAAAACTTCCTTGCTTTGTCAACTGTCGCTATGGTATTGTCTGGTCCACGCTTTCTTTCCTGATGTCTGTTGTTTCGATGATTTCACTTGTCTGGGTTGTCTTGGTTGTTTCTATCCGGGAACCTTTCTCGTGTCTTCTCTTCTGTAGTAATCATTCTTTCCACAGTGCATCTGAATTCTTCATTGTTTCTTGGGTTTTCTTTGCAAAAATCCTGAAATTACCACCTAGCCATGATTCCATGAGAGAAAGCTTCGATTACTTCTCGTTCGGTGATGTCATGTACTTGAGCACATTGTTCACCAAATCATCAATAGTAATTTCTGAGACTTTTGCCTCCTTTCTGCTTGAGTCCTTTTAATTCTGCGTGGGTGATGGGTGCGTAATGATACCTGTGAAATTTTCATAGAAAGATCTCTACAAGTCTTCCCAATTTCTGATCAACCCTGGATTCAATTTGTCGAACCATTGGAGGGGCATGGTTTCTAGGGCCATTGGGAAGAATAAGGTCTTGATGTCGTCGTCTCCTCCGGCTAGTTCGATTGATTGTGAGTAGATCCTGAGCCACTTCTTTGGTTCGGTCTTGCCATCATACTTAGAGTGGTTGGACAGCTTGAACTTGTGAGGTAGTCGTATTGAAGCGAGTCTGTTCGCAAAACAGGGGAATCTGTCGTGCGCTCTGGCTTCTTTGTTTTCTGATTCACCACCTCCTTCTAGCCAATTGTCATCTTGTCAAGAGTAGTTCTACGTGGCTGTCTGTATGGGTACTTTGCTTCTGATCTTTCTTGGTTGTTTGACTCAGTAGTTTTGACTATGGTCTCTTCTACTTTCCCCGTCGTGACTTCCACTTGGTCCAAGTCACTCGAAAGCGGACTTCCTTTGATTTTGATCTTCTTACGCATGAGATGTCGATCTGGTAGGTAGTTTTGAATGAGTTCTTCTGTCGTGCGTCCTTAGGGCTGTTGACCAGAGATAGTCCCAGAGTTGTTCCCGTTTTTCACTGGGATGTGAGATTGCTCTGAGTTCTTCTAGAGCTTCTCGGATCCTGTCGTAGGGTGTACTTGCCGCACGTCTTTCTTCGACTTCTTATTCTGATTTTTTTCTATCGTACTCAGCTAGATCAGACTCATATCTGATCCATGCTTCCTTGCGCTGCCTAGCACGACGTTGGCGTCCTTGTTTCAATTTGTTCTTTCTTTCTCTAGCTTGCTTTTGATTTTCAGTTTCACCATCGTGCCCTTGGATAAAGGGTGATATGTTGGATTTAGATTCATCCGATGACCTGATGTCGAGTGCTTCTAGGGGGGCCAATGGTGATTAAGGACGGTGAATCATGAATACTTCTCGTGCATGAGTTGTTCTGCCATCGGCGTTGGTTTTCATACTATTAGAGTTGTTGATAACTTTAGTAGAGGCTTCAAGGTCATAGATCGAGTCTCCTTCTTGGTAGGGTAGAGCTGTTGTCATTGTTGTGTCAACTAGCCGGGTACCGCTATCTTCAGGAACAGAACCTGGCCAATGGATGATGCAGTCTTGAGATGTTATGGTTAGTACGAGACCTTCCTGAGCTCCTATCAGTGGTATTCCAAGCACTGGGTTAAGAGATCTTTCGAGTTGTGCCTGATAAGACGTTGCCATATTGCGGAGACCGAACGGAAAAGGATCCATCTTCTTTAAAGTACTCTGAGTGTACTCCAAGTTGTATTCTTGATAGGTTGGTGCCGTGTTTCGGAGCCTTGTCGGAAAAGAACTTGGTTTTCCAAAAGAACTCAGATAAGACTCTGTTTCAGAAGCGGAGCCCGAGTTTGAATCAGATGCGTGAAGCCATGAAATCAGAGTTGGATTGGTCATCGCGAGCTGCGCGAATCTTCCAGCAAGTTGATCTGTCATTGTCGCCGAAATGGAAAGGTCTTGATGATGATCCGAATCTTCGAGGAGATGGCCTTGGAGCTTGCCATCGTTGCCTACCTCACAGATCCATGAACCGAAGATGAAGGTTGATCCCTTCAAAAAAAATCATGTTGTCAAGGTCCGTCGAGCTCTCGGATGCAAAGTCGCCGAAATCCCCTACCGGCGCGCCAGCTGTCGATGTTTCACCACCGATAGCCTGCCATGGGGGTACCTGGGGCAGTATGTTTGGGCTTTGGCGTATGCTGAACTCAATGGTAAACGTAAGAGACAGTCGATTTATCCTGGTTCAGGCCCTCGATTGTGATTGAGTAATAGCCCTACGTCTAGTCGGCGTTAGCCTTTGCGTTGGATTGATTATAAAGTGTCGTACCGTTGTTGTCCAAGTCCCATCTCTAGGAACCCTGCCCTCTTTTATATAGTCAAGAGGTCAGAATCCTAGTCGGTTTACAATGAGAGTTCCTAGTAGGATTATAGGATACTACTACTACTAAGATTATATGGGAAGAATCCTAGTTAGACTAGATCTTCTCCCTTCCTTACGGGGCATCCCATGGGTCCCGCACCGACAAAGACCAACAATAAAATCCATGCTGATTTCTTCCCATTTCCAACCTGGAACAGGCAGTGGTTGGAGTAGCCCTCCTGGCTTCAAATGAATGGCTTTGACTCGGCAGCAAGTATCATATCTAGCCACAAATGCAGCAATCTCTTTCTTCATCTTTGTCTACCAAAACCGGGTCTTCAAATCCTGGTACATCTTGCTACTACCAGGATGGATGGACAATTTAGAAGAGTGTGCTTCATCTAAGATTTGGTTTCTAAGTTCTCTATCTTTAGGTACAACAAGCCTATCCTTAAACTAGAGTACACCTCTCTTATCTAATCTGAAATGTTTAGTCTCTTTTTCTTCCATCTTTCTCTTGATATGAAATATACCCACGTCGGTCTTTTAGAGTTCCATGACCTTAGCTTCAAGAGAGCAACTGATAGTGAGATTATGTACAACTACATGATGCAGTAGGTTGAAGCCATCTTCCAGTAATGGTTTACAATGATACTTCTGGCTCAAAGCATCTGCAACTATATTTGCCTTGCCCGGATGATAATGCACCTCTAGGTTGTAATCCTTGATTAGCTCTAACCATCTTCTTTGGCTCATGTTTAACTCAGGTTGCGTGAAGATGTACTTGAGGCTCTTGTGATCAGTGTAAATGTGGCACACATTGCCAAGCAAATAGTGTCTCTAAATCTTCAAGGCATGAACAACTATGGCTAGCTCTAAATCATGAGTTGGGTAATTAACCTCATGTTTCCTCAATTGAGGCGAGGCATAGGCAATGACTTGGCCCTCTTACATGAGCACACACCCCAAACCAGTACCAGATGCGTCGCAAAACACATCAAATGGTTTTTCTATGTTAGGCTATGCTAAAACCGGGGCGGTGGTCAACAAAGTCCATAAAGTGTGAAAAGCAGCTTCACACTCCAAAGTCCACACAAATTTCTCATGTTTCTGAAGTAATTTGGTCATGTGCTTGACTATCTTAGAGAAGTCTAGAATGAAACGACGGTAATAACCTGCAAATTCAAGGAAACTCCGAACTTCATGAACCAAAGTCGGGGCCTTCCAATCCATAACTTCTTGCACTTTGCCTGGATCTACTGAGATTCTATCTTCAAATAACACATGACCAAGGAAAGGTACTTTCTTTAACCAAAATTCACATTTGCTGAACTTAGCATACAGCTTATGTTCTCGCAACCTTGTTAAGACAACTCTTAGGTATTCTTCATGATCTTTCGCATTCTCAGAATAGACTAAGATGTCATCAATAAACACCACTATGAATTTATCAAGCTCAGGCATGAACATCGAATTCATGATATACATGAAATGGGTAGGAACATTGGTCAGCCCAAAAGACATGACAAGATACCCATATAGACCATACCTAGTAGAGAAAGCAGTCTTAGGTATGTCTTTCGGCCTGATCTTAATCTGGTGGTACCCCGATCTCAAATCGATCTTGGAGAACACTTTAGCCTTTGATAGCTGATCGAACAAGATATCAATTCAAGGCAATGGATACTTGTTCTTGATCATTACCACATTAAGGGGTCAGTAGTCCACACACATCCATAAAGATTTATCCTTCTTTTTCATGAATATGATAGGACAACCCCACAGTGATGAGCTAGGTCGAATGAGACCTTTTTTCAAGAAGCTCCTACAATTGCACTTTGAGCTCAGCTAATTCATTGGGTGGCATCCTATAAGTCCTTCGTGAGATAGGTGTCGTGCCTGGTAATAATTCAATCTTGAACTCTATCTCTCTATCAGGCAGTAGCCCATGCAACTCATCCAGAAACACATCTAGGAATTCACACACCACCGGAATGTCAGCAATAGTCATGGGCTAATAGCATTAGCTACATTTTGGAGGTCAAAATCTCTGGGAAGTGGTACTAAGAAAGCATTCTTACTGTCTGGTTCCCTTAACATAATCACCCGAGTGGAAGTATCGATAAGAACTCCATGACCACTCATCCATTTCATTCCTAGGATTACATCTATCCCCAACCTAGGCAATACTACAAGATCTATGGTATACTCCTGGTTGCTTATTGAGAGACACACATCTCTAACTATTTGGTTGGTGGAGATTTGATTTCTGGCTACACTTATGCAGTAACTACCCTTATCTATAGTAACTACCCTCTGATTATGCTTGGATATAAATGTTTGACTCATAAATGAATGCGATGCCCCAGAATCAAACAAAACAACTACGGGATGCTGGTTCACAAGAAATGTACCCACAGTAACAACTTCACTAGCAGGAATTTCTTCAATAGTGGTATAGTGCACATGTATTTGACGCACATTGGAATTACCCTACTTTTGGTTATTCTTCTTGGGATAGGGGTAATTTCTTGCCCAATGGCTGGGCTTGTTGTAGTTCCAACATGGCAGGTTGCTGGGTGGAACATTAGAACTTTCCTATCCTATGCCGCCCTTTGGTAGAGCAACCAAATAGGCCTTGCAAAATACCTTCTGGTTCTAAATGGTTTGCACCTTTTTCTGAGGTGGCCTAAACTTGGGAGCAGGTGGGCGAAACTGAGGTCTCGCAGCAACTAGAGCTTTTGACTGAGAAGCGCCTGCTTCAAAGACTCTTTTTTGATTCTTAGATGCAGCATAAAGATTGTTTTGATTGTCTTGAGTTATGGCATCACTAATAAATTCATTGAAAGTGGTAGACTTGTTATTAGCAAGAGTCTTCATTAGCTTGGGGCCTAGCCCCCGCTTGAAACTAGCAATTTTCTTCGCCTCACTATCAACAAATTTCGTGGCATATCTTGACAGGTTGTTGAAAGCATGTAGATATTTAGTCAAGCTCTTGGTACCTTGTGCCAGCTTCATAAACTCAATATGTTTGATACTCATAAGACCTGGAGGAATATGGTGTCTCCGGAAAGCAGTCTTAAACTGGTTCCAGGTAATGTGAGCATTCTCGTGCAGGGTGGCTCGGTGATGACTCCACCAAATGCTTGTAGGCCCTTGCAACTGGTGAGATGCATACTTAGTTTTCATTGGCTCAGTCAGCCTCAGCAAATGAATTTTTTGTTCAAGTATGTTAAGCCATTCCTCTGCTTGGAATGGCTCTTTAGCCTCCTTGAAAATAGGCGGCTTGGTATCCAAAAACTCCTTGAAATCACTCTATTGGTTTGGCTCTGCACCCTAGCACTGATGTCTGCCCTGGGCGACATGCTATGCCATGGTGCGCATAGCCTCACCCATAGCACGTTGCCCTTCAACGAGCATAGCCATCAACTCTGCCAGAGTGGGTGGTGGCGGTGGTGGCAAATCTTTATTGTCATGACCATTCAAGCCACTACCCCTAGCACCATCGTTCCCATTGTTCCCACCGGTTCTAGAATGGGTGCAAGGCATCTGTAGAATTGCAACAATAAGCAATTATTGATGATGTCAAAAAATTGGAGAAGAATTGTATAATTATGCCAAGCTGAATTTACTGGAGAGAATTCAAATTCATACAATAAAACAGAGGCACAATAATTCATTTCCATAACCATACATCACCAATTATATTACTTAACGTCATTTGCAATGCGTTCCGTATATGCCAAATTGCTTGCTAACACAATGGGCATTCATTAAAAGTGCAACCACAACATGGATTACATGCAAGGTTTCAAGAGTACAACAAAGGGTACACCATTAGATCGAACTAAATTATGAGTTCATTACATAAATGATCAAAGATAGAGAGCTAACGCATCTAGCTAGATACTAAAGCTAAGCTACTCCTCGGGGTGGTCGCTATCAACATCAGACATGCCATCACCCTGGTCATCCTCAAAAGGCTTGATCTCCTCATCTTCAGGCTCATCCTCGATGTCCACCTCCATGCCATCATCCTCAGCAATCAACACATTGGGGTCTTCTTCCACCGCTAGAGCTGGAGGAAGGATTAGGTTCACCATGTTGTTAAGACGATGAACATCTAGCTGAAGCTCCTCAACCTGGCGTATGAGTTCCTGCTCTCTACGATCAAACTCCGTTGCCTACCTAGCAGCTTGAAACACCGTCTAGATTCTAGCTACTTCCCTAGTCTCAACAAGACGAATAGTCTCATCTCTCTCCACACGGATCCCCTAAACCTCTGCTATGGCTACATCCCTCTCAGCAACAGCACGGACAAACTGCCCCCGACAAGCTTCCAAGGCTATCATATAATTACCTATCTCATTCTGAGCTGCTCTAACTACCCTTTGGTGCCTGCACACACGTTCTCGCATCCTGCGCTGTGCAGCCTGTGCTCTTTGGAGCTCTTGCATACAACTGATGTAGCTATCCTGACAAGAGTAAAACATCTTCATAACATCATACATGGCACTCGTGGCAAAATTACTACTTCCTGCTCTTTCATCCCGGTCTCTTACCAAAGCATTACTACCTGGTTGGGTCCAAGCGGTTTGTGAGGGGTCCACTCAAGGAAAGGATCCGATAGGACTATTGACAAGATCGTCCCCAAACTCCTAACATATCTTACTAAGGACCTTAAAAGCTACAACTTGGGAACCCTCCCAAGGTGTCTGTCCATCTGACTCCACACTCCAGCCTTGCCACTATGGGTGATTAGTACGAGCTAGGACAGTCACCCATACGTCGTACCACTGTTGTCCCTCAGTTACCACTTCGCTCCAAAAGTAGTGAGACAGTTTAGCATACTCGACCGAGGGCAGTACCCTCCATAGTAGGGTGGGAGTTCTAAATAGTACCAAAAAGGTGTCGCTTGCAACAGAGACTCCTGGGGCTACCATCTATATCAAAATGGTATAACTCCTATGAGACAACGCGATCATAGAAAAGGGTTACATAACATAATCTGGAACTTATAAGGGGAGGAACAATGTAATGATATGAATGAATGATTTATCATGATGCATGCACGTTCCATACGTCCTCACAAACTTAGAGAAATTAAATCCTTAACGATATACGCGGTGGCATACATATGTTCTCTCAATATAATCGTAACTAAACGAGCTACACATTTCATTATTAGTGTACCTACAGAAGATTCATTTTAGCCTATCCCAACAATTAAATTACAAGAATGTAATATGGGCTCTAGGTTGAATATATGAGAGCGGTAAACTAAATACTTCCATATATATATATCCCAATATATATACTTCTGTATCAAAGCTACCCGATGATAATTTATTACCCACAATTAAATACATACCATACACACATGCAAGCATGCATATACAGCCATATCAAGACTAGCTCTCCCCAACCGCACGCTTGAAAGGTCCTATGGCTAGAGGGGGGGGTGAATAGGCTAATAAAAATTTCTACAACAACACTTAGCAAACTGGTTAGACAATTATGAGGCGAAGCAAGTGTTGCGCTAGCCTACTAAAAATGCAAGCCACCTACCACAATTCTAGTTGATATAGTTTCTATCCACACAATAGATATGTCACTATACTAAGTTAGTGTGCTCTTAAAGGCTAACTAAAGAGCCACACTAATCAAACTAACAAGCTCTCACAACTAGCTACACTAAAGAGCTTAACAACTAGTTTGCGGTAATGTAAAGGGAGTGAGCAAGAAGGTTATACCGACGTGTCGAGGAAGGAGCCAATCAATTACAAGAATGAATAACAATGAAAACCAATCACCTTGAAATCAAATGATGAACACAATGATTTTTTACCAAGGTTCACTTGCTTGCCGGTAAGCTAGTCCTTGTTGTGGTGATTCACTCACTTAGAGGTTCACGCACTAATTGGCATCACACGCCAAACCCTTAATAGGGTGCCGCACAACCAACACAAGATGAGGATCACACAAGCCACGAGCAATCCACTAGAGTACATTTTGGCTCTCTACCAGGGAAAGGTCAAGAACCCCTCACAATCACAACGATTAGAGCCGGAGACAATCACCAACCTCCGCTCGACGATCCTTGCTGCTCCAAGCCGTCTAGGTGGCGGCAACCACCAAGAGTAACAAGCAAACCCCACAGCGAAACATGAACACCAAGTGCCTCTAGATGCAAACACTCAAGCAATGCACTTGGATTCTCTCCCAATCTCACAAAGATGATGAATCAATGATGGAGATGAGTGGGAGGGTTTTGGCTAAGCTCACAAGATTGCTATGTCAATGCAAATGGCTAAGAGAGTGAGCTTGAGTCAGCCATGGGGCTTAAATAGAAGATCCCATGAAATAGAGCCGTTGGGCTCCTCACTGCACAGAACACGGGCCAACCGGACGCACCGGTCAGATTGACCGGACGCTACACCTCAGCGTCCGGTCACGTGATGAACGTCACGTGTCCCTCTCTTCAAATGCTATGCGCCCAATCTCAATGGTCAGAAAACCATCGGATGCAGCAGCTAACAGTGATCGGACGCTGAACCCCCAACATTCGGTCGTTTCTAGTAAGCTTCCAGAAACAGTTTTCCCGACCGGATGTGTCTGGTCATGCTTGACCGGACACAACCAGCGTCCGATCACATAGTGTCTTCCTCTGTGCTGCCACGTCAGCATGACCGGACGCACCCCTCCAGCGTCTGGTCACTTAGTGACCCAACGTCCGATCGTTTGACTGACTCCAGCGTCTTCGCTATTACACCTGACCAGACGCGCTGGTCTAACTGAGGCCAGCATCCGATCACTTACAGTGACCTCTGTATTTTCTATCTAGGGTGCCGGTGGCACTGTCAGACTGTCTGCACTCTACAGGCGGACACTCCGTCGGTGGAGTTTCTTACCCTTGCACCTAAACTTCACCACCCTTGATCAAATGTGCTAACCACCAAGTGTATCACCTTGTGCACATGTGTTAGCATATTTTCACAAACATTTTCAAGGGTGTTAGCACTCAACTATATCCTAAATGCATATGTAATAAGTTAGAGCATCTAGTGGCACTTTGATAACCGCATTCTGATATGAGTTTCACCCCTCTTAATAGTACGGCTATCGATCCTAAATGAGATCACACTCACTAAGTGTTTTGATCACCAAAATAAAATGGCTCCTATCATTTATACCTTTGCCTTGAGCCTTTTGTTTTTCTCTTTCTTCTTTTCAAGTCCAAGCACTTGATCATCACCATGGCATCACCATCATCATGTCATGGTCTTCATTTGCTTCATCACTTGGAATGTGCTACCTATCTCATGATCACTTGATAAACTAGGTTAGCACTTAGGGTTTCATCAATTCACCAAAACCAAACTAGAGCTTTCAACGCTCACATCTTGCGGTCAAGCCACTCATTAACTTACCTTCTTACCTAGGCATAAAGGCATTCAATCCATACATTACCACTTAAGTGAATGGCATCCATACAATAGCACGCTGTATAGACAACGAAATAAAACCCCATCCCATGTAAGTACTTAAATAGCCACCTAATAGTCCTTAACTGGGCATAATGGAGATGACCACTGGCATACTTTATAATTTTTAAAAATTAAAACCTTTGTTTTAAATACACATATGACAAGTTTAATGTTGAACCTTGCTTTGATGCCAGATATAATAGAACTGTCCAATTTATAAGAGCACAAGTATAATAGCAATCACCAAAGCGATCGAACCGTCATACTTGAACCCATATAAACCCAATAGTCCGATGAAATCACGAAGGATCTCAAACAAACAAACGTACAAACCAAGATCGTACATGATTCAACACAACTAGTCACATGTTACAACAAGTTCACAAATAGTTCTTGTACATTGAAGTTTCAACAGAGTGATTGCAACCCAAATTGAGAAGTAGCGAAAGCAACATAGTTTTGAAACATCATCAAGGTAGTTTAAATACATAGCCAACTTAGGATCATCTCCAACAAAAGCATATAAGTGAGATGATATAGAATGACCATGCCCTTGGTCTTACTCTCCATCCACTACAGGAGTTATGCAATGCTTGCAGTAACCATGGTACATCACGTCATCTGTAACAAATGGGAATAAACCCTGAGTATGAGAATGTACTCAGCTAGACTTATCCTTCACAAACAAAAATAATAAGACACCAAGGAGTATGCATGGCTTTAAAAGGTGGAGTTAGCTTGACAATATTTTGCATAAAAGCTTAAGTAACATAATTTGGAGATTTAGTACCTCTAGCATCAATTTGAATACCTATTCAATTAAGCATCTCTAGATTAGCACCTGTACTAGAGCAATCACTTGATTAAGCTAACAAGCATTAGTAACCATACCCAATATAAGAATAATTTGAGCATCATCATAACCGTCAAGTTTCCATTAAGTTACTCTACGTTGCCGCTGCTTAGTCAAGTTCTCACTATCCGGGAGAGACGATGATTCGAATCAATTCCTACATAGCTGGGTAATTTACTCCTAACACAAACCGAGGCACACCCCACAAAGGTAGCCCTAGGTCACCTTTGGTACAATTTAGGACTAACTCACGGGTCCAATCAGCACCGCATCCTCAGAGATTATACCAATCTGCTAGGAAGATCAGGACCCGGTCCCTTCCTTGGACTCACGCCATTGGCTCTCCGCACATCTTTACTGTCTCTAGTGTGCGCACTTTCACTTATCGAGGCCCGGCCTGAATTGAGCTACTTGGCTTCATGGTCGTATCTTCAGATTTGACCAGCTAAGTGCTAGGCATGCATTCAACATGACATGAGGACGTACAGCGAATCGGTCCTCAATTGACACAGACGGGGATAGATAGGCACCCAAGACCTCCATGCCTTGTTGCTTCTCTATGATGATCACGCCCGATCTCCTTTATTTATTAACACATGGTTATTTCCACGCTAGCACATATAGCCAACCGTGATTAGTTATCAGCCTATATTATGCAGGTGATAGGTAATCACCCGACTTCTACCGACTAAGCATGGCTAAGCATATATTCAATCCTAGATCTACATAGGATTTAAGATGTATATATATATATATATATATATATATGCAGCAAGTAGTTCCAATCAATTCCTAGTACTTAATGCATCAACATAAAAGACTCAAGTTGATAGTTCGAAAACATAGGAGGCTTAAAATGCTCCGGGGCTTGCCTCTCACAAAGGTTGAGGGCTGGTGATCTAGGCACTTGGGCAACTGTTCACCATCGGGCTCGCCTTCTCCTAGGGCCTCCTAATGCTACACTTCCTGATGCTCTTCCTATGGATCGGCCTCGTACTCCAATACGTTGATTTATTCCGTCACACCTATTGCATGCATATGCAAAAAGTGAAAATCATGAATGGATAATAAGGGTCATGGATGACATGTCATGATAATGTGCATGGTTAAATGATGACTATCATATCAGGTCATTAGGAACAAGGTTAAATTCTTATTTACTGAGTAGGAGCATATCTCTTCTCTAGAAATTTTAAGAATCCACACTAAGTCCATTTCTGGACCATAACACAACAGCTACAAGTTTTAATAATAACTGTAGTTCTACTCAACCAAATCCAATGATCTTGGACTTTCTAGAAAGATTATAAAATTGCCTACAACTTTCTTACTAACCATGTTTACAGCAAACTCCATTTTGCCTATGCAAAACACTTAGCAACAAAATCTATCCAAAACAACTTCTATAATTGAATTTTAGAGCAATAATATTTTCACTGCATACAAGCAATTAAAATTGGGCATAACCAATGGTACCAATAGTTTATAGGCATCATACACACTCTAGAAAACATGATGGTCAAGCCCAAATAAATTATTTAAATGCCTTTATTAATTTATTTGGACACTAAGGTGAAATAAGAAAAATATACCAAAAGTGTACAATAAATTCTGAGAAAATCATAGTATCCTACATATTACCCCAAAAGTCTACTGTACAAATTTCATACCAAATAGACAAGTACATCATCCTCTACATAAATGACAAGTTATAAGGGCTGATTTTAGTGAAAATAGTTATCCCTATTGAAAAGTGTCAAACAATATATTTCATATTTTTCTTAGCTTTCCTAAAACCTATTAACACTATACAAAAATTTGCATGGCAATATGTTACTTATTTTTCTCCTTATGAATTTCCTCAGAAAACACCATTTATTAAAAGATAAATAGAAAGACCCTACTTCAAGCAAGTTTACTGCAAGTTCAACATTTTTCCCAACTAGATCAAGTCAACACAAGATCAACAAAATTAGAATCACAATTTTATCACTTTCCTAGCTCAAGTTATGCATTTTACAAGATTGAAAACAATTTAAAAGCACTTATCTAGCTCTATTTAATTCTACTAGAAAAACATCCCAAATAGTAGGTTTTATATTTTTATCAAATACTACACTCCATGACCAACAAAATTTGGTTCACTCCATTTGGACATCTACAACTCTACTTATGAATTTTTGAAACATACATTCAAATCTATGAAAACAAATAAGAAATCCAAGACACACAATGACTGATAGATGGGGCCCACTGGTCAGTAGGACCCACGCGTCAGTGATACAGAAATAGAGGAGGTGCTCTGGTCAGCCTTATCTCACCGGCGGTGAGATCATCGGCGATGATGGTGACACCAACGTGTTCCCCATATCGAGCCGCGTCGGTTGGTGGTGAAGACGCAACCTAGGGTTCACCGGAGATAGCTCGCTAGTGGCAATGGCGGATAGCGGAGGTAGCGCCATGGTATGTCGGTGTTATCCAACCATCACGGGCTCCGGTGAGGTGTGCTATGGCTTTGTGGAATCCTAACGAAGCTATCTAGGGTGGTTAGGGTTTCGGTGAGTAGGCAGTGAGCTCCGACCCTATGCATGCCACGGCGGCGGCGCACAGAGCACGGTGGTGCTCTCACCGTTCCGGCTAGATGGCGGTGAAAGGCAGGTCTCTGTCATGCCATTCGCTAGGTCTAGGCTTACTCAACCTAAGGCGCATGAGAGAGAAGGGAGGCGATGGGCCAGCTCAGCAACAGCGAGTTCGAGTGCCACGGCAGCCATGGCGGCTGTAGTGGGAGCGGCGGTGTGTTCCCACTCGACCGCACAGTAGCATCTAACCTAGTTCCTACCTAAGCATATGGACCACAAAGTGGCTACAGATCGAAGAAGAGGAGGACAGGAGGTGTGATGGAATGGTGTGGCCATGGTGAGCCGAGTGCGCGGCAGTGCTTTGACAAAATCATGGCGATGGCGATGTGAAATGTGCCCTTACCCTGGCTCGGCAAGTTGGGCTAGTAGGTTAGGGTGGAAGAGGTGATGATGACGGAGCTACTGGTGAGCTAGATTTTTGTGGTGGTGTAGCGATGATGGCGCACGAGCGGGTGGAGCATGGTGGCGGCAATGGTGGGCGCAGTCGCCTTGGTTCGACGTGGAGAAGTTAGCGGAGAGCGAGAGATGGAATGGGAGCAGCAGCAGCACGTCGCCCGATACCTCCACTTCGGCATGGCATCGTAGGGCCAATGGCGGTGTATGGGCGCCACGTGGCGGGCACCCACTACGCGTGGTCGGCCATGACCTATGTCGATTTGAATCAGCTCGGCTGATTTAGTCTCCCCATGGCTTGATTGACAGCACGAGTTTACGATCGATTAACTCCAAATCCGTGGCAATTTAGAGAAAACCATAATAATCAAAATTGTAGAGCTACATACGATCTATAATTTTGCTTAAGTGAGTTCAGTCTAGATCGGCCTAGTTTACAAATTACAGCGCATCAAACACAAGTACATTGAAACTGTAAGCCACTTCTAGACTTAGAAAATTTTCAAAGTTAAAAACAATAATTGTATTGCTACTTGTGAGCTGTTTTTTGAGCATGCTATGCACAGATTAGGTCTTGACCCAAAAATAAAAGTTGTTACCCTAATCATGTACTACAACTTTGCTTCAAGGTGCACTGCCATGCAAACACTCTATGCTATAGTTCAACTTTGGTCAAACATACAACTTGAAAATGGTAACTTACACTATAACCATGACTTAGAGGCCAAATTGGTCCTAGTCATATACCAAAGTTGTTCCATGTGACATTCTAAACATGTTTAAGGTACTCCTAAGGTCCCACAAGCATTTTATACGTTGGTCACATGTAAACCCTAGCATATGTAAAACATTTAGTGAAAACACATGTGATATAAGCAATCATAGAGATAAAATTTGAGATGCTCATGCTCATGAATGATCAATGATGCTTGTGCTCGTGCAATGCCAATGCCAAATGCATGCTTAACACTAGGGTGTTATAGGCCTAAGAGCTTTGGTTGATGACCAGGTGTGCCGGTACATGTCTAATTGCATTGGTGAAGGTGGTGTTGCAGACATGTATGTTGAAAAGCATGAGATAGTTCCTGTACATGAGCAGGATGCAACAGATGAAGGTAGTTGCTATGAGGAAGAGATGGAAGATAATTCAGAGGATGATGACATAGATGAGGATCTGCCACCTTTGGTTGTAAGGAAAAGTGAAAGTAAAGAAGTAGACAAGCAAGTTGCCCTTGTTAGACAATTTTACAATAGTCCTGGGGAGATAGGGAGAGCAAGTGAGCCAAATGGAGATGAGAAGTCTGACACTGATAGTGAGTACATGCCTGGAGACTCATGCAGTTCAGGTGATGATGATGAAGCAGCCCAGATATGTAGAAAATATAAGGATTTCAAGAAGAAGTTGAAGAGGGGTGAGGCATCAAGCTTAGATGATGTGATATATGAGGATGTTACATCTAGGGCCCAAACTAGGCAGGAAGGTGAGGATGATGGCAACTGCACTCCATATGTAGACAGTAGTGATGCAGAGTCTGTTGATGAGTTAGGAGGTGTAGGGCAAGGTAACATTTATCCAAGATTTAACAAGAACAAGCTGGCTGTCAAGTTTAAGTTGGGAATGAAGTTTAGTTCTAAGAAACAATTCAAGAGGGGTGCAATTAGACATGGCTTAGAAGAGAGAAAGGTTATTAGATTTCCTAAGGATGATTCAAAGAAGGTGAGGGCTGTATGTGACTAGAAAGGTTGCCCATGGGTATCTTTGTTGTCAAATACTTCTAGGTCTGATAGTTGGCAAATCTATACACTTACCAATAATCACATGTGCCCACCTAGAAGAGACAACAAACTTGTCACCTCAGCTAGAATTGCTAAAAAATATGAGAAGTTTATTTTTGCCAACCCATGCTAGAAACTGGGACATATGTTGTAGACAGTGCAAGAAGAAATGTTTGCCAATGTTTCGATGTCCAAGCTAAAGAGAGCAAAAGCACTAGTGATGAAGAAAGCTTATGATGCAACTAAAGGGCAGTACTCCAGGTTGTATGACTACCAAATGGAGCTTCTAAGAAGCAACCTAGGAAGCACTGTGATTGTTCATAAGGAAGATTATGTAGAGCCTCCTATTTTTAGAAGAATGTACATATGTTTGAATGCTTGCAAAAATGGGTTCAAAGTTGGCTGCAGGAAGATTGTCGGGTTAGATGGGTGTTTCTTCAAAGGAGCAACTAATGGTGAATTTCTTTATGCTCTTGGGAGGGATGCTAACAACCAGATGTACCCTATCACTTGGGCAGTTGTGGACAAGGAGAACAATGATAATTGGGATTGGTTCTGTGATCTGCTGTGTAGGGATGTTGGTGTTGAAGGAGGAAAGGAATGTGTTTTCATCTCAGACCAGCAAAAGATAACCTGCTGATTAACTTTTCCAATGTTATAATTTTAAACATGTGAAGGTAGATGTTATAAACCTATTCCAACTTGTGTAGGGAATTCTTAATGCTGTCAGCAAATGGGCACCAGAAGCTGAACATAGAAATTGTGCTAGACACATTTATGCAAACTAGAAGAATGAGTTCTACAAAAAGGACTACCAGAATTTTTTTTGGAGGTGTGCTAAAGCACCTTGCATTATGCTTTTTAACTAATGTAGGCAAAGGCAACAAACTCACAAAAAACCATCAAATCAAGTGCACATGCCATAGTTTCAACAATTTCTTCTAGGTCAGCTATAATGAACTGCAAGCAAGTGTGCTGAATTCCAATGTTAATTGCAGTGTGCATGTACAACTAACTGGTGGGACTGCATATGCTCATGTGTCAGCTCAAGAACCGGCAAAGTCTAAGCCTACTCCAAAGAGATTTGGAACTAGTCCACTCATGATGATTCCTCCATGGAAAAGTGATAAGCTATGATGTGTTTGTGTGTCTAGCCGTACGCCAAACTTGAATAACTATGCCATGTATGACAATTATGTACGTGAAACATAAGTACTGCTGTTGATTACCTTTTATGTATGCCAAACTATGTGTATGTAACGCTGCCATTTATGTTATGCCAAACATCTGGCCTTACTATTTGGACTTATGTCTGTTGTTGTTACTTAATGAAAATGATAGGAAAAGGAACTGGACACATCAATACATTAGAATATTAATATTCACATAGTCATACACATTGATAAATGAGGATCAAGTAACTGGACCCATTTTACAATACTAAAGTAGCTATCACTTGAACATTTGCATCAGAACCAACACAAGGAGAATGGCAGAATTGAACCCTAACAACAATAGGACAGCAACACCAAAACACATCATCCAATTCATATGTCCTTGCTTCTTCTTCTTTGTACCTCACTTACTTGCTGAACCTATAGTCCTCCCATGCTCATACACCCTAACAGATTCTTTCTTCAGTGGTTTAACATATTCATAAATCTCAGCTTGCACAGCCCCTTCCATGGTCTGTGATGTCTCTAATGGATGGTAATGACACATCTTAGACTCTTGAAGCATCCCATAATTAACAAGAAAGTTGACATATTCTTCTTCAAACATATAGAAATCACAAAGAGAGAACTGAAACGATAAAAAAGAAAACTTTAGTCTACAACCCTAACTTTCAATAATCCCTAGAAATTTAAATCAAGAAAACTAACATTTGCGTACTTCCTCGGGCATTTGAAGAACCTTTTCATTTGGGTGCTCATTTGTTTTTGAGATCAGCTCGAGTATCCTCCCCGTGTCGTAGTACGGGCACCAGATTAGCGGCAGGCCACTTTCTCCTAGCTGTGGCTCTGTCTCTGATACTAGCTGCGGCAGGAGAATACGAGATGCACTAGGGGCCATGGGCAATGGAGGGAGTACCAACGAGGAGCCTAAGGGAGTCACAGCTTGGCACGGAAAGACGGCGGCGAGAAGGTGTTGGTGGCGAGGAAGACCGCTGCTCAGATGCGTGTGTGGCTGCGCTGGGTAGGGGATGAGATGAGCCGGCAGCTGTCTTCAATTTAGCCTTGGGCTGATTCAATCAACATGGGCCCACTGCAAAAACCAGAGTGGAGGTCACATGCATGGATTTAGATAGATGAGGGACCGTATGTGTCTGGTTTTACAGTTGAGGGATGAAAAACAAATTTCCCAAAAGAGTAAAATACACCAGAGGTCCATTAACTTTCGTTGGGGTGTCATCTAGGTCCATCAACTTTAAAACTGCATTTTTGGGTCCATTAACTTACGTTTTGTGTCATCTAGGTCCATCAACTTTGAAACTGCATTTTTGGTCCATGAACTTTTAAAATGGTTCACTATATGTCCACGCATGCATGCATGCACGTCGGCTTCGGCCTTCGGTCTTTGCGTCGGTGGAGCTAAAAACTGCAAAGCAGCGGTCCAGCCACTACCGTGCTGTGCGTGTGCGCTGCGTGGTTGGCGCTCTGTGTTCCTCAAAGGTGTCAGCTTTGGGGTGGAATGGCGTGTTTGTACGACGGCTAGACGTGGGTGCTGGCGCGTGCCTAACAGTGCTCGGCCCTAGGCTCGCGAGAGCTGGGCGCGATGTGTCTACAGGGTGTGTGGCCACGATCGTGGGTGACCGGTGGCGATGGTGATGCCGTAATGTGCCGGCAAGGCGTCCGCGTGCTGGTCCGTGCCCCTGGGTGGCCGTCGGTGGAGAGCCAGTGGTTGTGCATCGTTGTGCTGAGGCACCACAGCCTACGTGTGCATGCGTGTGATGGCGAGAAGGCAGTGACAAGCGTAGCTGTCGGCCATGGCTTCATGGGCGCGGCCCAAAGGACGGATAGGCCAAAACGGTGACCAAGGGTCGAAGGACAGGAGTTCGGGTTTGTGCAGGTGCATGACCACGATCCGAGCGGCGGCAAGGCAAAGGCCAGTTCGTCGCCGTGCTGTGCGTGTGCGCCGGAAGCGCGGCTTGGCACGCCGGGCAATGGCATGATGAGGGCGCGGGGGTAGGGGAAAGCTACGGCGTGGTGGATATGCGGTGCGCGTGTGCAAGGCTGCGGTCACCGCGTTAGTGTGCTAGAATGGTGGGTGGCCAAGAAAGGCTACGCCTTGGCCTCCATGTAGCCAGGTAAGGGCCAAGCCAAGGTGTGCAGGTGGTTCAGTGGCACAGGCGTGCCCGCGGCGCGCCGTGGTCAAGGTGGCCAAGCCGTGCTCGTGCGGTGCGCGTGTGTCGGCGTCGGGGGTGTGCGGTGACGTCGAGACGGTGGCGGTAGCAAGGCCACGACGTCCGCAGGTGCCCGCGACGGCGTCGCCTAGGTTAGGAACTGCCGAGTGCAGGGCTGTGCGTGTGCGCCGCGAGCGCTGAGCTGGGACGGGGTGCGGGCGAACGTGTGTCCGTGTGTGCGGTGTCCGTGACCGCATCACCGTGCATGACATGCGTGTGCAAGCGCGCTACTCGCGTTCGTGACGGCGCTCGGCCGTGCGGCGACCGTGGGTGGCTACTGGCGCGGTAGAGACGTCGTGCCGTGCATGATAGGCAAACAGAGCCGGCGTCAAAGGACGGGACAGGTAGGCTTTCGAGGAACGAATAAGGGCTGGGGCTTTGGAGGTCCAGTGCAGAGGCAGTGATGTCCCCGTGCAGGACGGGCTCGGTGCAAGCAGGGTCGGTGCAGAGGCGGTAATGTCCCCGTGCGTGGCCACGATGTCGTTGGCGCACGGTCGTCGCCTGGTCGCAACACTGCGAGGGCTCGAACGGAGTGGCGTCGCGACCTCGTGGTTCGGTCCCGAACGTAAATCGACGCTGTGACGTGCCTCAACACGCCGCGACGAAGCAGAGGTGGTTGGCGTGCTCTCATGCGGTGGGATTGGCGAGGACAGGGACGCCGGTGAACGCGACGTCGTGCCCTGCACAGCTTGCCGTGGTAGCGTGATGTTGTCAGAGCGGCGAGGCTAGGTGCAGGCGGAGCTCCGTGGCGACGTCGTGGTGCTGCTGCTTTGTCTTGGTGACGCCGTGGTTGGTGCCGTCGCAACCTCAGGGGGCAAGGCCATGGCGTTCTGGGACTGGGAACGGAGGCAGAGAAGAGATGGGAAGAAGTGGCGGCTGCTAGAGGGAGAGGGTGAGGGCGAGAGTCACGCTCGGCCTTTAAAGGCCGCGGCTAGGGTTCGCGAGGGGGTCTGGGAACTCTATGAACGACGGCGATCATCGGTGGTCGCGCTGCCGAACGCGTGGCCACCATCCGTGGCATGGGCAGGTGAGGAGGCTGGGAAGCTTCTGGAGAGGTGCAGAGGGGTTGCGGCGTTGGTCTAGGTGCGGGCGAGCGGGGTCCGCGTCGCGAGAGGTATCTGAGGGAAAGCGGTTTGGCCTCTTGCGGGCGCCGGCTGCCGCCGACGGAAGGCAGCGACGGCCTCCTTTGACCGGACGGAAAGGCGGAGCGAGGAAACGGAAAGAGGAACAGGGCGCGGTCGAAAGATAGAAGGGGACGGTGACGCGACGGAATGGAAACGGACGGAAAAGGCACCTGCGCCGTCACGTTCACCGGGTCAAGATCCTGTTCCACCCGGCAGACGAGCGACAGCGGCAAGTGCAGGCATGGCTCCACCGACGCAAAGACCGGAGGCCGAAGCCGACGTGCATGCATGCATGCGTGGATCTGCAGTGAACCATTTTAAAAGTTCATGGATCAAAAATGCAGTTTCAAAGTTGATGAACCTAGATGACACAAAATGAATGTTAATGGACCAAAAAATATAGTTTTAAAGTTGATGAATCCACCAACAAAAATTAATGGATCTCCGATGTATTTTACTCTTCCAAAAATGAAGGTACGGAAAGTGGACTTTTTCCTCGATCCGTTCAGCTGATTGAACCCGGCCCAAAACAACCAGAAGCCAAGCCTTGGAATTGGAAGCGTAGAGAAGCGAGACTCGTGGTGCGGAGTGGAGCTGGCAGCCGAAGAGACCCCGAGCCCGAGAGAGAGACCGAACTAGGTGTGGTGACCCAAATGGAGGCGGCCGCCACGTCGCCGTCGCCGGAGCAGCCGCTGCTCCGGCCCCCATCCCCGCAGCCCAATCCCCGCGCCGACGCCGGCTCCGGTAACCCCGCTTCGCCTTCTCCCTCCGCGGCGAGGCCGAGCCGCCTCGCGGCGCTCATCGGGCGCGCGGCGGGGCGGCGCGGGCCCTCGATGCTGGTGCGCGAGACGGCGGCGCTGCAGCTGCAGCGGAGGCGCGCGGACTGGGCGCACTCCCGCCCCGTCGTCGCGCTCGACATCGCCTGGAACGTCGCCTTCGCCGCCGCCGCCGCCGCCGTGCTCGCGTCCTCCGCCGAGGAGAGCCCCGTCAAGCCGCTCCGCCTGTGGCTCGTCGGGTACGCCGCCCAGTGCCTGGTGCACGTCGGGCTCGTCTGCGCCGACACCCGCCGCGGGACGCGGCGCGCCCGGGGCTCGACCTCCGACGTCGAGTCTGCCGGCGCAGGGACGGACAGCTCGGACACCGACAGCGAAGATGACGAAAGGGCGGAAGGGAGGAGCAGGTGGGGCACGATCTGAACCTCAGCCTCTTATGTTCTGTGATGTGCTGGGATTAGGATTAGGGTTTATGCAATGGACTCGAAACCATGCTTCCTTATGTGTCATGTGTGTGTATGTGTTGACTTTTTTTAACTGTTCTTCGTTATTTGGCTAACTCTCACAGCCGTACAAGTCGTTGCGAGACGATGAACACGATGATATCATTTCTGTGGTGGATCATTGGATTCTACTGGCTAGTGTCAGGTGGGGAGGTGCTCGAGTACGGCGCTCCAAGGCTGTATTGGTACGCTACGTTCATTTTGCTTGCATCTTGATTCTCCAATGACAACATGCAATTAGTTTGGTTGATTATACCAAGGTTTGAATGAAAATGTCATACTGGATGTTGATTAGAATACGCGAAGTGCAATATACTCCCTCCGTTCATTTATCTCCGTCGCTTGAGCGATTTCCTTTTTTTCCATTAGTCTCTGTCGTATTAGCTTCTTTTCCTGGTTTTCTCGGTAGCGTGGGCGTGCGACGCCTCGTTTCATCTGTGGAGTCATTACTACACTGCTCCTTCCATTAGCTCTTATACATATCCGACATTTCCTCTGTTTGCCCATCTACTAGCCCCCTGTGACCGCGACACCGCGCCATCGAGTCCCCAAGCCATCGCCGAGCCTCAGCGCCATAGTGGCCTCTTGAGCCATGGATGGCCAGGTTGGCCCAGTCGACGAGAAGATCGTTCTTGGTGTGAACTGGGTGCCGGATTCATGCGACGACGAAGAAGAGGATCAGCAGGAATCGCCCATGGTAGAGAAGCTTGTTTGTGGTGTGAACTGTTCGCTGGATTCATGCGATGATGAAGAAGAGGATGTCCAGGAGAAGCTTGTTCATGCAACAAAGAAGATGATCACCACTGCCGAAGGAGATGATCCTGACATCGTTCATGCTCTAATGCAACTTTCATCAACTGAGGTAACCAAGTTTCAATCAGACAAGGAAAGAGAAGATTGCGCTAGTAACATCGTTTGGAGCGTGGTTAGCGGCAGATTCATCGGTACATCAACCGACGCCAGCGCAATTAAAACAAAAGTCCAGATTTGTTGTCAATAGGGACTCCTTGATCGCGATATTGGTCACCGTGCCCGAGCCAAATACGATGGAGATAAATGAACAGAGGGAGTATATCTTATGAAAGGTCTAAAAGCCGTTAAATATGTATCTATGAGCTGCTTTGTTTCCATTTCAAATACTTTTCAGTCAATACATGCATCTATATTTTCCCATAATTATGATGTGAGCTGTTCTGCTTCTCATCCTAAGTTCCTAACTACCTGCTTGGCAATTCGTTCTGCAGGTTAACTATTGTTTTTCTGGCCTTTGATGTGTTTTTTGCTGTGTTTTGTGTTGCCGTGGCCTGTTTCATTGGGATTGCACTGTGTTGCTGCTTGCCTTGTGTCATTGCTATCCTGTATGCTCTGGCTGGCCAGGTAAGATCAATGAACTCTGATCTCAAGAAAAGAAGTTGTATCTGTACTGTTTCCATATGTTATCACAGAGTCCTTAGTTCCTTTCATATTAAATATGTAGCATTTCATATTAATTTTGTAGGAGGGTGCATCAGATGCAGATATTAGTGTTCTTCCGAGATATAGATATTCTGATCCAAGTGAGGATGGTGAGAAGGGGAGTGATGAAGGACTGATGATCCCTATCCTGAATAATAGTGGAATGTCAACAAGTGAGCGTATTCTCCTTCGTGAGGATGCTGTAAGAACTTTTGTTCCATGCTATATCTGTGTTCTTTCAATGTCTTTTGCACTATGTTATGATCTTTCTATGCTTATTAAGGCACATCTAAAAAATTTCCAAAAAGGAGCATGGTGTTTATGTTGGCATTTTGTAAGGCATCAGTGCGCTGTAAATTTTGCTTACCCTTTGTCCATATTGGCATGCCGGAACAAAATTTTCAACAATACGTTTTTTTGGCTAATTCTTCAGTTGACAAACAGATTGAACAATGCTTATGTTTTTCGACGTTTCTCTTGTACTTTGCTGACAGATCCTTTGTTCCTTCAGGAATGTTGTGTCTGTCTCTCATCATACGAAGATGGAGCTGAGTTATCTGCTCTCCCCTGCAACCATCACTTCCACTGGACTTGTATTACCAAATGGCTGCGCATGAATGCGACATGTCCACTCTGCAAGTATAACATTCTCAAAGGCAGTGACAGTGCATGACCAACTTATGCTGACATAACTTCCGCACACAGCCTGTGCTCATCATCTTCTTTCAAGTGACATTCTCAAAGCAATGCATTGTCTTCGTGATTCTGATCTGGTTGTATGCTGTTTTAACAGCTGTGTTTTTAAGTGACAGTGATGTGTGTTTTCCTGTTTAGGATGTGGTGATAACCTGTAAATGGATGAAACCTAACTTACAGTTGCGCTTGCTAATATTGCATGTAAATATCTTTGGAGGAGTTGTTTTCTGCGTATGATGGAATTGGAATTGGTGAAATACTTTGTGATTCTGATCTGGTTGTATGCTGTTTTAACAGCTGTGTTTTTTAAGTGACAGTGATGTGTGTTCTCTTGTTTAGGATGTGGTGGCAGCCTACGGATGAAACCTAACTTACAGTTGCCCTTGGCCCCTTGCTAATATCGCTTATAAATATCTTTAGAGTTGTTTTCTGCGTATGATGGAATTGGAATTGGTGAATACCTTGTGATAGGTTCACTGATCGCAAACTTATTTATGAGCAGCTGGACATTGTAATATTGAGAATGATGCAGCGCTTGCCCATCTAAAAACTCCTTCGCTTTGTTCTCTGCCCTAGATATAGGGACATTGCTGATGAATTCAGACAATATAAAATCATGATGCTGCTCATGTCCATCAGGCAGCACCCTGTACAAATAAATTTCCATTTCATATCGACGATGAGATTACTTCTGCTACAATATGGTTATTCTATTCTGGTTAACAACTGCAGGATCTCATGCAGTATCATTCACGGACAAAAAGAGAACTGTAACAAGGTTCGGATGGTACCACAACCTTTGATTTGATAAATATTTTAGAACTAATGAATTGAGAAGCTGACCTAGAATGTAGATAAATATAATCACATTCAAATCTAAAAAGAAATAGAAACAGGTGCTCGGAAACACCTGTTAACCAGTATGAACACACAACTTAAAAAAAAAGTATTTGTGAAAATAAACTTTTCTTTCCTCATGCCTTTGTCACTGATGTTAGTGATAAAAAATACACTAAAGGGCGTACCCAGTGCAAAGAGGGTCTGAGAAAGAGTGCTAGTGGCAAGGCTTACCCTCGCCTGTGCAATGCGAGGAGACCGCGACTCGAACCCGGGACCTTCCGGTCACATGTGGTAAGACTCTACCGCTTGCACCAGACCCGCCCTTCTGATAAAAAATACACTAAAACCTACTAATTCTTGCTTACACCCAACAGAGTACCTGCATCTAAGATGTCTATCCACAGTATCTCGCATATTCAGACTCTAGTGCATAATGAACCATTCTATATTGTCCTCAGATCAAGTAGTCGTCTCCATAAACCTTGAAAAATGCTTCATACACATGAGAATTCCTCTCTCTGATCAAAGTGCAAACATTGTGAGCATCCCGCCATCGTTTACACTTGAAGTACATATGAACAAGCAAAGTCTGTAATACAACATTCATTTCAGAACCTGTCTTGATTAGACGAGCATGTATCTGCCTTCCATAACGCAGAAGCCCTTGGAACCGGCACAGGTTTAGAAGACCCGCCAAAGTGTAATGGTCAGGCCTAACACATGACAGCTCCATCTGACGGTAAATGTTTATCGTGGCAACAGGCTGTCCATCCCCCACGTAACCTGAAAGCAATGTGTTCCATGATATCAAGTTCCGCTCATTCATCCTGAGAAACAGTAACTGAGAAACTTCAATACATCCACACTTTGCGTACATATCGATAAGCTCAGTTTCCAGTACTACATTCATCTGGTTTATGACCCTTAGTGCATGGCCATGAATTTGCCTTCCATATTCTCTGTACCTTCTATCACCACAGAGCCTCAGAAGGTTCGTGAAGGTATGTTGGTTAGACTTTATATTTGCAGACTCCATTTGTCTAAAAGTGTCAAGTGCTGAATCAACTAGCCCATTTTCAACGAACCCAGACAAGAGTGCATCCCATGAAACATAATTCCTCTCATCCATCCTGTCAAATACCAATCGAGCAAGATCCATGTAGCCGCATTTACCATACATGTCAACAAGTGCACTGCCCCGGATGACATCAGTATCTAACGCTCTTCTAATCAAATAGCTATGAAATGCACGACCACTGTCTATGTCAGCCAAGTGGGCACATGCTGCAACTCCGCTGCCAAGAGTGAAACGATCAATAGCGAAACCAGACTCCTGCATCTGAACGATCATTTCTAGCGCCTCTTCACAAAATCCAAGACGACCACAGCTTGAGATGATCGTATTCCAACTCACTTGATCCCTGCTGATCGTTGTGTCAAACACCCTCTTGCAACTCTCCATGCTGCCACATTTTCCATATATGTCAATGAGGCAGTTCCACACGGTGGCATTCCTTTCAAATCCGAGGACAACCGCCATCGTGTGCATCTGCTTCCCTCGGACCAGGCAGCCCAATGCACCGCATGCCTGAATTGCCATGACAAGAACAGAAACATTCGGAAGCAAGCCCGAACACTGCATCGTCGAGAATGCATCCCAGGCTTTGTCCCACTGAGAAGAACGGGCATAGCCGCCAATGATCACACTCCAAGAGACCACATTGGGCTGTCTTACATCACTGAACACCTTACTAGCATCATCTACCAAGCCAAGATCAATATACGCAGCAGCCAACGCAGTGCCGACGACCACATGCTGACACAACGAGCAGTTGATGACCAGGCCGTGCACGGCTCGGAGCATCCTGATGTCCCATAGGGCGGCGCAAGCTCTGAACACACTCGGGAGCACAGACCTGCTCACCGGGACCCCCTCCCTCCGCATACTGCGAAAGAGCTCGACGACCTCCGCATGTCGACCAGCGTGCGCCAGCGCCACGAAGGCCGCGCTCTCGCTCTTCCTGCCGCCCTCATGAGGATCACGTCCGCTTGCTCTCTGGCCGCCCATCCGAAGCCTTTCGTCCAACAGGTTACCTGCGCTCGAAATCTTCATGGTGCTCCTCTCAGGCATTCTGTCCAACAGGTTAGGTGGGTTCACTGGGCCGGGGTTCTGGGTGGTTCTTGTGATGGGCAGCGTGATGAGTTCTCGCTGCAAGGTAGACGCGGAGGCGGCGATGCACCGGAGAAGGTGGCGGCGCCGGTAACGGCGCCGGCGGCCAAGGTCCCATTCGAGGCGGGTGGGTTGATGGGAGGCGGGATTGGGATCGGCGCGAGGGGCAGGGAGCCCCGGAGGATAAGGGCGCACGAGACAAGTGGTCATATCCTGTCGCTGTTTGGCTAAGAGCAGCACGAAGCCAGCGAGTCCCGACTACAAGTAGCGTGCTCGCTCAGCTCCAAATTAGTATTTACTATATCAAATTAGTATCACTAAATATTATGAAATATATTTATTTGATGTCATAGTTGTTAGTATAGTTTTTTTTACAAAGTTTGTTAAACTTAAGATAATTTGATGTAGGCCATGTTTGGTGTTGCTCTGGTTTCGGCTCTAGCACCAGTGAAGAGCCAGAGCTGCACCGAATGGATGAGGGTATCGGTGTTTTGAGTTATCACCAACGAGTAAATTTCTCGTATTGCGCGTCTGGCTCGGAAGGTGTACTTAGAGGACACAAGATTTATACGGGTTTGGGCAGAATACCCCTACGTCCAGTTCGTCGCTGTTGCTCGTATTACCAACACTGAAAGTTTGCAGTAAGGGTTACAAACGGGCGAGAGAGGGACATGTCCCAAGTCTAGTGAAAGAAATGAACGGGTGCTGAGAGCTCGATTACTGCTCAGCCGAGTGCTCGTATCGTGTTCTAATCGGTTCGGGTGATTCGATCGGTCATCAGATGCCCATCATGGGATGCCCTGCTTTCCTTTTTATAGGCCAAGAAAAAGCGCGGGTTACAGCGGAGGAAGAGAGGAGAACTAGAGAGAGAAGAAGTCCTTCAGGATCGCCGGGTTCTTCTTCTCCTTCATGCGGGTTCCGCCGACCATGTAGATGTCAACAGGGACAGCTCCACGTCGTTGTCATGTCCGTCACTGATGGCATGTGCAGGTGTCGCCTGCCGGTCATGGCGTTTCATTACGTCACAGCGGACGTCGTGGTGAGCTGACGCGCCTGTCAGCGTTCGTACGGGGTTTAGGCGGAACAGCGTCGGTGCGTCCGACGTTGTTCCTGATGTAAATCCCTAGGTATGGCCCGTCATAGCCACGGGTTATATCAAGGCGTGCCGGTCTCTTCCTTGGCGTCAGAGTTTTGACCTAGACCTATACGCTTGTACCTGAAGTGGTTATCAGCGGTATAGGACCCGATCGGGCGAGACAGAGCCCGCACCCGAGGGGTCGGGAGAGGTAGAGCCTGCCCTAGAGCTCGGGCTAGGCGGAGCCCGTGGCCTCGGTGTCGGACGAGACGGAGCCCTCTCCCAAAGGCCGTGCAAGGCGGAGTTCGCCCCAGAGGTCGGGCGAGGCGGAGCCCGCGGCCTCTGTGTCGGGCGAGGTGGAGCCCTTTCCCAGAGGTCAGACGAGGCGGAGCCCGTGGCCTTGGTGTCGGGCGAGGCGGAGCCCTCTCCCAAAGGTCGGGCGAGGCGGAGCCCGCGGCCTCGGTGTCGCACGAGGCGGAGCTATCTCCTAGAGGTCGGGCAAGGCGGGGCCCGCGGCATCGGTGTCGGGCGAGGCGGAGTTTGCCCCCAGAGGTCAGGCGAGGCGGAGCCCACCCCTAGAGATCGGGCGAGCCGGGGCCCATGGCCTTGGGGTCGGGCGAGGCGGAGCCCACGACCTCGGTGTCGGGCGAGGCAGAGCCCGTCCTCGGTGGTCGGGCGAGGCGAATCGCATGGCCTTGGGGTCGGGCGAGGCGGAGCCCTCCCCTAGAGGTCGGGTGAGGTGGGGCCCACATACCTGAGGGTCGGTTGGAGCTGTAGTCGCGCTCTTGACTACTCAAAGATATTAATGTTGATGACCATTAGCCCCTCCTCTTCGGGTACCCTAGTATTGGTCCCCGACAGTAGCCCCCGAGCCTGCGAAGGAGTAGAATACTCCTTCGGAGGTTTCTCAGAACAAGAAGACTCTGAGGGCCTTGGCCTTCTTCTTGTCGCCCACCGCGTGGCCTAGGGCTGATGATTCCCCTTCATCGAGATCGGACCCATCGGGGGTATAGCCGTGAGATTTGGTGGGTCGAAAAAGATCTTTTCCTAGTTTCGACCCCTACCGGGGTCTGTTGTTCTGCCACCATACGTTCAGTCTCCATGCGAGTCCAACTTTCCTCGAGCCCTCGCCCATAGCAGGGGTCCGGTCGAGGATCGGCCCATCTTTACGATTGTCTTCCCTCAAGCGTTTTTTTCCGATAAAAATGGAGGGACCGAGACGTGCCATGATTTTCCTTTACGGACGAATCATGGTGCTCGGTGAGCTGTTATGGGTTAGTCCGAGTGGGGCCCCGGCATAACGTTCGTGGGGATCTGACTTCGGTCATCTTGGTGACCGACTCTAGATTCTCAGCGGTTGATCTATATAGTTCTTGGGTTCATTCGACTGCCCCCGAGGGCTCTGTGCCTTTCTTTGAGAAAAACCATGGATCGTATTCGGCTGAGACTCGAACGTGGGCCGAGATGCGATGGCCGTGACAGATGGGTCACAGCCGGGCGCAACTGCAGTGGCACCTGAGGCATCGGCGCACCCTGTGCCATCGGTGGCCCAAGTGACGGCGCCTGGCGCGGGCCGGACGGAGGGGGATGCGGCTAAGGGGTCCCCGGGAGTCGTGGTGCTAGGAGAGGAGTGGTGTCCGCACCGCTGACCCCTTCCATCGCCACAGGGGGCATCCCGGTGGGGACGTCACTGCGAGAGGGGTCAGCGGCGCTTGGAGCCAACGGAGAGTCATCCCTGGCCCTAACGTCGGTGGGCAGTGGCTCGCCTGCGCGGGGCGAGCCCCTACTCCGGTGGACAAATCCGTAGGATCCGGCATTGACGCTTTTCACCCTTGACGCTGCCACCGAGAGCATAGAGCGGGAGATCCTCAACATAGGGATCGCATCCGTGCTCGAGGCCCTGAACCACTCCATGGGCGCATTGCGTGATGTCGTCGTTCCCTCTGGTCGGGTATTGTTTGGTCTTGCTTTTTGCCCTTATCCTTCTTTATATGTTTTCTATATCCTAACCATCGTCTTCCTGCAGTCCCACATAGCTCACAACCGGGGGAAATCTCAGTTCCTTCGTCAGCAGAAGGTGGCCTAGGACCGCCTCAATAGCTCAGCTTGTCTCTGCCCAGCAAAGGGTGGTCGAACTGACTCCCCTCACCGAGGAGGTGGACAATCTTTTGTCTGGGTGGCCGAGGCCCGTCGAGATGCTGACGAGGCCGAGAAGGCGTTCGAGGCCCTATCGGTGAGGTCATGGAAGGACGACAAGGAAGCCGCCAGGGTCAGGAAGGAGCGGAATGAGTTGCTCTAAAAGGACGTCGAGACCCGCCAGTAGATCCTTGACCTTCTGGCCAAGGTTGAGAAGGAAAGGGAACTAAAGCTGGGGACCGAGGAGAAGCTCGCGACCCTGGAGAAGAGGGCGAGCCTGGAGGCCGCGGCGGTCACTCGGCCACGCAAGGAGCGGGGTGAACTGCTCCAAACCGCAGAAAGGCTCCGCTCAGAACATGGCATGACTCACGAGGAGCGCGACCAGGCTTTCCAAGGGCGTGATCAGGCCTGCCAAGAGAGCGGCGACGCGCAGCAGAAGGTTGGCTCACTCTAGGCCAAGCTCGAAAGCAGGACAAGCCAGAAGCTAGAGGCCAAGAGCGTTTCTGCCAGGATGGTTGTGGACCTCGCCGAGGTGAGGAGGAATCTTTAGGCAGAGAGTGACGAGCTCGGTATCCTGACCACCGGCCTCGAAGTGGTCTACGACGACCTTCAGGTGGTGCGGTCGGAGGGGACCAGCTCGCTCATGGCTCGTGCCGTTGAGATCACGGCTCGGGTGCAACAGCTCGAGAGGAGTGTCCTTTGCGCCAGGGTCAATTAGTCCTTCGCGATTGCTCATTATCATTATGGGGATAGCATCTATCTGGAGGCAATGAGCCATGGCTACGCGCCGGGCTATGAAGTCCACGAGCTAGAGGAGATGGAGGCGGTGGTGGCTCCCCTTTCGGAGGACCTAGCGCACAAGATAGAAGACATAGTTCTCCCCTGGAGGGACTAGTTAGTTAGATAGGTCGGGCGGTCGTTCTTGTAACAAGTGGACAAGTTCTGACCCTTCTGTATCATTTAAACAAACTTGTCATTTCGTTTGATCAAATCTGTTCTTTTGTTTTGGTGCGAACAGATTTGTTTTTTCTCTCTTTTTATGTGTGAAAAGAGATTAATGTGTTCCGACCCTTTTGTTTGTTAAGATCATAGAGTTCGAGGTGTAGGAGGGAAACTCTGATCATGCTGGTAAGCAAGAGTGCCGTAGCCGCTGGGGCGTAGGTTTCTTGCAGTCCGATCAGCCTTACTCAGTCATTCGTTTCGGTAGACCTTGCCACTAGGTTTTTTAACGTGAGGAAGGGGTTAGGCATAGTGACTATTTTAGAAAGGGTGTATATGTACCCTTATCAGCCCCCGAGTGAGACCTGACCCCTTACCGTTGCTGGGGTCGGGTGTTACTAAAGATCGAGGAGAGGATAGCGAAACTAGTAGCAGAAAGCGTCTCTTATTTTCGTACATACCCCCTCCATAGGATCTGAGCCATCGTTCTGCAACTACGTGTTCGGTCTCCTTGCGAGTCCAACTTTCCTCGAGCCCCGCACATAGCGTGGGCTAGTCGAGGGTTGGCTCATCTTTGTGATCTTTACCCCATCTACGGTTTCCGCAATCGGAGGGGTTGAGCTGACATCACTTGCCTCGATAGCTCGAGTGACGCGCTCGGTGAGCTCGCTTACGGGCATGTTCGAGTGGAATCCGTGTCCATCGTTCATGATGGGGTCGGTACAGCCCTCATGTGGCATTCCACTGCTCCTTAACCCGCCTCCTGGTAGATGCTCGTGTCACTTCAGAGAATGACTCAGGTGGCCCGCTGGCCTCCCCTCGATGGAGATTCTGTGGGATCGGCTGAAGGTTAGGATCGAACGAGAAGGTTGAGATGATCCTGTCCACTTCTAAGCAGGTTGGGCAAAGGCCACTAGGGCTCATCTGTGTTTTCTCCACTGGCTCTATTCGATGCAAGGTGGCCTCAAGCTCTTCATGGGTCGGCCTTCGAACCCCGGTCAGTTGGATTCCTGAGTTAGGGTCGGGCGGCTCGAGCCCCCGAGCCCTGTTGGGCTCAGTAGGGGTTGGGCAAATTTCATGCGTCACCCCGTCTGTGGTTTCCGCAACCAGAGGGGCTAAGCTAACGACACTTACCTCGATGGTGTGGCAGAACCGCCTAATTCAATGCCTCACAAGAGTGTTTGTCTTCTATTAGACACTAAGCACTCAAGGGAGAACACTAGATTACTCGGTTCCGTCGGGCACACCCCAGGGGAGAACCCAAAAATCCACATTTTTGCCATCAGGATCACAAATGAGAGAATAAAGCTTACATCATTTGTAACAATTTCTTACATCACTTTTAATACAACATCGGAGTATAATATCTATTAATATAACAGCGGAATAAAATCATATTATCAGAGTTAGAAATAATTGAATTGAACAGCGGAATAGAAACATGTGAACAGAGTTACAGTGGAAATAAACATCTGTTAATGACATGATGAAGTATTAATATATAGACTATGGCAATAGATTATGAAACTTTCATTTATAAAAGTATTTGGTGAGAGTTATAAATAACAACTACGATCGCAACGTAAAGGAATCCTCGTTGAGCCCACCAGGAGGAATCCACACACAAGAGTCAGCTTTAGCATCCACCTGTCACCTGCAACAGGGGGAATAAAACCCTGAGTACTCAATTATACTCAGCAAGACTTACTCGACAGGAGAAAAGAAAAGACTCCAAGGATATGCAAGGCTATCTGGCTTGTGGGTTGTATTTGCAGGAAGCATTACTAAGCGTGCGTCCTTATTATTAATAGCTGCATTGGTTCATTAACTAACCATTCTATGTAAGCACCTGTGCTACTTTCAAGCAGGTGGTAAGCAATCAGATTTCCTTTGTCCATCTTCCATCCTTCATCTTTCAGTTCTTACTATGATGCTAAACCGCAGACAAGCCGTACCGGATCTCCCGGCGATTCGCGAATCAATGCCCCCAGCTAGGTACCCCGAAAACACACGCCCCGCTTGTACCTCAGGCATAAGCAGGACCAACCCATCACTCTCCTATCCCGGGTGTCTAGGTCATCGTCCAAACTGGGACTCCAAGCCCCCGCCCCTGAGTCCCAGACTCAGTGTGGTGCAAGGACCTCCTCCACCAAAAACAAACCCTAACAGTCAGTCCAGAAAGAGCTGGATCCACGACAAGAGAGCAACAAGTCTTCTAAGCACCCATACACAAGTATGTGCTCAGGATAATAAGTCTATGACCTGCCTAGAGTCTTATGCAACGAACGGTCCTTAATCGACCAGACAGGGAACAACGGTGTACCCAAGCTATGACCCGCCTCCACGGTGACACAACTTCTTACACCCACCAATACCCAAACCATATCCCTGCCCGGTCACCATTTTTCCTTTCCACCATTTATATTTTCCAAGTGATAGTAATATATTTCCTATCTCTCGCGAGTGACAGGCAATCACTCGACTTCTACCGGAGTCCTATAGCAAAGCATTCTACACGATCCTGTCATACTAGTAAGACTCATAGGAATAAAGATATATATGCAAGTGGGTTTCATCCAACTCCTTAAAACTTAATGCACAATTATAATTTAAACTGCAGAAAGTAGGGGTTGTGCACCGGGGCTTGCCTGGGTAAGATATATTAAAAGTTAGTGTCTGCATCTTTAGATCATCCACCAGCAACTGAATAGCAAGTCCATTGCATTATCTCCTAAAGAGAATACCATTACACCATCTTCGGATTTCCAATCACCCTTCGATCGATCCGTTGATCCATCATCGTACCTATATGATATGCATGCGATGCAATGCAAAGATGTAATTAACCATGAAGGGACCGTGATGCCTAAGAGGGGGGGGGGTGAATTAGGCAACTTAAAAATTCTAACTCTAAACTATGACCTCTTCTTCTAACCTTAGCAAAACATATGCAAAAGATAAACTATCTAAATGTGCAACTACGGTTTTGCTAGTGTGTTGCTATCTCTACTGCAAACATAATAAAGTAATCAATATGAATGTGGAAGCTAAAGAGCAAGGTAGAGATATGCAAACTCCTGTCGACGACTCCGATATTTTTACCGAGGTGTCGAGAAGCGTGCAAGCTTCCTCCTAGTCCTCGTTGGAGCCCCTCACAAGGAATCCCTCGCAAGGGCCAAGCTCCCGGTCGGGTAACTCCATGGATAGCCTCGGGCCTTCCCCACGCACAAGTAGGTCTCTGACGTGCCTTCCGGCAAGCCTCTCCCGAATGCTCCCTGCCGTTTTCACTATCAAGCTTCCGGCCAAAACGCCACGGGCCTTGTTCCCTCCGGTACACGGTGGCGGCCACACCACAAACACGGTTGGTGTGATCTCTCAAGACTTTAAGCCCCTTCGATGTACAACAATGGTGCTCGCAAGCACTGGGTGGTAAGAGGTATGCAAACCTCACTAAACACTAGGCCTAAACCTAGAGCAAGCGCATAAGCGGTGGTCTAATCAACCTAAGCACTTCGCAAAGCACCTACGCTAATCACCTAATGAAACACTAAGCACTATGCAAGTGGAGATCACTAAAATGGTGTATCAACACCCTTGGTATGTTTCCTCAGCTCCACCCCTCTCAAATGGCCAGTTGGGGTTGTATTTATAAGCCCCACTGAGAAAGTAGCCGTTGGGGTCAAATTCCCATGAAACTGCTACTGACCAGACGCTGAATCATCCTGACCAGATGCGCCTGGTCGTCCCGACCGTTGAGCCGGCAATGTACTGATTGGACGCTGGCCAACGTCCGGTCGCCTACCACCGGACGCATCCGGTCGCAGATTTGCCACTCTGGAACCTCTCTGTACTCGATCGGAAGCTGCTTCCCTGCGTCCGGTCAGTTACCGCTAGCGTCCGGTCCAATGTCCGGTCGCCTATCTACCGAGCCACTCGCCCAGCATCTGGTCACAACGTCCGATTGCTTGTCCAGCGTCCGGTCTTGCATCCGGTCACCACAGTGAGCGCATTTCTTCCCGATCTTGCATACGGCTTGGTTCCAATCTTCATGCTTGGACTTTGCTTGATCTCTTGGGTCTTCTCTTATGCTCCTAAGGTCTTGCTTGAGGTGTTGATCATTGGATCATCACATCGCCTTCATCCAAGTTACGTCTTGCACCCTATTGAGCTACAAAATAAACACTTGCAAATTCATTAATCCAATTTGGTTGTGTTGGTCATCAAACACTAAAATCCAAAGTAAATGGGCCAAGGGTCCATTTTCCTTACAAACCAACTGCAATCATGACTCGTAAAATATGATTTACGCCTCTCAAGTTAACGGGCTAGTTCTAATGCTGGTCTATGTATCCATGTTGTCGAATAAGACGTTATTTCCCAAAAACTATTTTAGTTATATAAACCAACGGTGTTTCTTTATCCCATTCTATCGATTTAATCATTACTCGGAATAGGGCATCATTATCTACCTAGCAAACTAATTATTATTGAGCTACAAAAATTACAGTGAGTAGATAATAATATTAGTGGTTTACTGTCAAATTTTTAGAGTCAACACTATTACCGATTTATCCCGGAAATTCCTACAAGTTCATCTTTTAACAATATTAAGCATTTTAAAATACCTATATAGCTCCCAAAAATATTGCCAAACTTTGTGAACAAAATATCCTAACAGATAGAGCATAATTTTAGGAGACAAACAAAACTGATTTCACTATTTTTGGACACTTACACAATTTTTATCTCGCTTTTACAAGTTAGCTAGAAACATATATTAGCAAAACATTTAGAAAATAGAGAGCCGGCGGCCACGCCCTAACAGTCCAGCAGCCGAGAGCACGCAGGCCCAGGCGGGGCGTGGCCCCGGCGTGGGGACACGGCCCAACACAGGGACAGGCGCGAGCGGCCCAGCGAGAGTGGTAACCGGCTAGCCCAGCGAGGCAACGGCGGCCTGACGTGGGCGAACGGCCTAGGCGCACGGTGCAAGGCCGTAGCCCGGCAAAGGTGGCCTCAGGCCAGCCCAGCATGGTGGTGCTCCGCACATTGCGAAATGGCCCTCGTCTTACTCGAAACTAAAGCGGCAGTCCAGCAGGTACTATTCATTCGAGTCACGTATTTTGCACTAAGAACCTGTATAAACTTTCGGTTTGGATTCATACCCTTCGACCTTCTCTTCTTCATTCACCAAAGCAGGGCACCGGCAGGGGGGCTCCGGCCGGCAACCACTTCCGGTCGGGAAGACACGGCGGCGGTGGAACGGCGCGGGGAAGGCGCTCCAAGCGTGGAAAGGGGTGGCTCGTCAGCGAGGCTAGCCGCGCGGTGTTACGGCACGACGACGACGACGACAAAGGCCTGGGAGGAGCAGCGCGCCTCGGCGTGGGTAGGGCGAGGCGCTGCGACTACGAAGCTCGACCGACGGCGAGTGTGAGTTGAAGGTGGGGCGGTCCAGCGTGGGAGTGAGTCGTGGGCGCGCTCACGCTAGCACGGGGAGGACCGACACCGGCGGACGGCGGTGCAGTAGGCAACGGACGGTTCGCGTCCGATCAAGCGCCGTGGCATGGACGCGGCAACGCGCGTGGCCACAGCAGGAAACGGTGGGGTGCCATGGGGCAACGCGGGCCTAGACGCGCGCGGCTGAGCAACGGCAGCACGCGACTTGCGGCGGCTTGGGATGCGCGGCAACGGCGTCTCGACGAAGAAGTAAGCAGAGATAGGGGGGAAGAGGTGAGTCAGAGCTGTGGCAGGGGTCCAACGCAGGCCATGGGGACTCGCACACGGGGAGAACCGGCAGCGGTGCACCAGTGAAGAGGAAGGCATGGTCGGGCAGGTGCTTCGGTCACTGCGGGTTGCTCGGCACGGCGGAACCCGCCAGTGAGGGCGCTGCGGGGCACGGTACTGGTGAGGCCAGATGAAAAACAGGAGCAGGGCTGCGGCTTCTACATGGCCGAGGAGCAGTAGAACTGGGAAAAAAGGGCGCGGCGACTATCGAATCCACCATGGCTCAGCGCGCACCCAGACCGGGACAGACCAGGGCGAGCACGGTGGCTCCTGTGCGGCCAAGGAGAAGGGGCGCGCTTGCGAGGAAGGGACTGCATCGGTGAGGCGCGCAAGCAGTAGAGCGTGGAGGGAAAGCCGAGCAGTCGCATGAGATGGAAGCGAAGGAGCAGAGAGGCGCTGGCTTTTGTGAACACGAGGAGCAGAGGGGAACAGAGCAGAGCGCTAAAAGCAGCAACTACGGCCAACACTCATTAAGGCACTCGTACAAAAAGGATAGGGCAGCGCGAGACAAGACTGAAGCCGCAGAGGCAAGGCAAGGAAACAACGCGCGTGGCACAACAAGCAAGCAGCCAACGCAGCTAGGCCGACAGGCCCATGGGCACGAGGTCGTGAGGAAACAAACATCTAGTACGGAAGTAATAATCAGTAGACATACGAGCGGAGAAAAGAAAGAGCGAGCATGCGGACGGTCAACTCATACAGCCTTGCAGACAGATATGGACATGCTACAACTATACTAGCGCCACCGTAGGAGTACGTTTGTCGTAACGTATATATATTTATATATCGTTTTATTTAATTATGGATTTTATTCTATTTATAAAAGTTGATTTTCATCCTTAATCTAACAGAACCAACCGGCCGCTAGAATCGTCGTTCGACATTCCTAGATATTTCTATGCACTAAGTAATTTGACTCGGCCATTGATTTGAGTCCATGAAACTAAATCACATAGGATTCACTCATCATGTCGAGTATGTTTTAAATCAAAATCCGAGACAAATCATTTTAAAAAATTTCTTAGGCCTAAATCGCGGTGCTAAGTACGCTCGTAACACCAGAGGTGTTACAATCAACCCTCCTTAAAAAGAATCTCGTCCTGAGATTCGAAGCAAGAACCAACAGAGGGAAACACGATTACATTACGTAGATCAGAGATTACATGAAAGGTTACAGGACTTCGAATACTAAACCACACGGGGATCTAAGGATACAAGGTTACAAGCAACTAATACAACCAAGACTTACTCCAGAAGTCGAGATAGACGAGGACAATGGAGAAACAACAAGAAGATGATTATCCAAATCATGGCGTAGCACCAACAGATCTAGAAACAGTCGACTGAGAAGTAAAACATCATGAATCCTAAGGCCAACTAACCAAGGGAACTTGAACTTCTTCGACGAACCGCATCCTTTCTTCTTCTTAGATCACACCATCACCTCAGACAGACGAACTTCGTAGCTCTGTTGTGAAAGCGAGAGGAATAGGGATGAAGAAGAAGAGCAAGGACCAAGGGTATCTTATATAGGCGAATGGAGGTGGGAAGCAACACACCGGAGGCGGATGTGGTGGGGATGGGATACACAGGCAGTGCATGCTGTGGAGATAAGATCGAAAACATGGTGCGCTTCCTATGCGAGCGGCGGAGGGGGAAATAAAGGAGAGGAGAGGGGGTCCGCTCGATGAGGCAGGCATGCAGGTGGTCATGTCACCAAAAGAAGAAGGAAAAGAGAGGGAAGGGGGGGTCTGGTATGAGGGACGAGGCATGAGAGTTGAGAGCCGTTCGGATGTTGAAAAAGGAGAAGCGCTCAGTGCACAAAGACAGCGGGCACTGCACGATGCCGCAGCCACGCGAAAATAGGATGCTACAGATCCTGACACAGGTGGCGTTTGCAGGGCACATAGCGAAATGACCCATCATGCGTAGCATGGTCAACTAAGCACAGGGCTTGGGACAAGACGTCCACTCTGACTTTTGCAATTACTCCCGACTATCCATTGCTAACCTTCCTTTACTACTCTTCTTTTGCTTTCCTTCCTTGACCACATTCGTCCTTCATGTAGACTAAGACCATGTCATACTTTCTTCCTCCAAAACCATCTCCTCTTGCTGACTTTGAGAGAACGCTTCTGCATCAACCCATTGTGGATTTTCCGTTTGAACACCCAAATATTTTCAAGGAGAAAATTTTTAAAACAAAGCGGTACGGCGGTGTAACTTGGTAAAGGTACTTGGTCAACACCCTCGATACCAGCGCATGCCGAGCAGCGTCACCATGTGACAGCTGTTCCATAGGGAGCCCTCGGTGTCATCGTGGCACCATAAGCTATTAACCAGGCAACTACTACCAACTTACACGCCATGAAGGCAGTGGGGTCGTAGACCACAGAATAAGGGGAGTATTGCAAGGGGAAAATTTAAATAACAAATGTTCCCTTTACAACCAGGGATAAGGAATTCAAATCCAACGACAGATTTGATTTAAAGATATTCAAGTGTTCTGCTGGGACATCCACAATTCGATACAGTGTCCTATATTATCCAATCACGGCTGATCTGCTGGCATCCGAATGTCAACTTCTCTTGTAACCTGCTAAATATCTCCCTTGACAACTTTAAGCACGGCTAGCGAAACTAAAGTAGATGAACGCAATAAACACAGCGAAATAAACAAAATGCATATTCCAACGGCCTTATATGGGTACAACATACAGGCATTCAGGCTCACATTCACGACACAACATTCACCTATGGTCGGACAATCTCAACAACTACGGATGACAACAATGGCAAGAGTACCATACGGGGGACAACAACGAAAAACACTACTACTATAGGTACAGCAGCCCAAGGCAACTAATCTACATCTTCTTGTGGCAATGGCTGAGCGAGAGGAATCAAGGGTTCTTCTTCTGACACTTCCAAGGGTGGAGGTGCTGGCGGTGCTGCAACACCAGTTCTTCTTCTTCCTGGCGAGTGGATAGGGATCCCTTCCAAGATCAGGGCATCCTACCTTTCAGCAGCCAACGTCCTCCGTTCGGCCCTGGTGACAAGATAGGCCACCCACAGCTGATGGACATGCTAATCTTCAGCCTCCTTCAGGGCTTCTGACATGGCAGTCTCCTGGCTCTCAGCAGCTGCAGCACTAGCATGCGCTTCGGCGAGCTACACCTGGAGCAGTCCAGTTAAAGATCTCGGCTTCCTCAACGCGCTGAAGGCACACCCTCAGCTCCAAGGCTTAACGGTCATACTGCTCATCCAAAGCGAGCAGGTATGTGGTCAAGTGCACCACGGTGGGACTGTCCTCTTGCACATCTCGTCCTTGCAAAGCCTCCATGCGGGCCCTCCATGCTCACCGATTCTTGTCCAAAGGAGGAAAGAACCGCATGGGAGTACGAGCAATGGGCTCCTCATAGATCTGGTAGAGGTACCGCAAGGCTTTGCGGGCCACAACCTGGTAGGTGTCGACGAAGCAAAACTCAGTTGCGGTCACACTCCAGGCTTCAGTGATGTCGGGGAACTCTTCACTCTTCCCGATGTAGATGGTAACCTCACACCGCTCGGTGCCATGCTCCTCATACTCACGGCCCTCATACTCGGGGTGATCATTGACTCTGAGCTTATGCAGGGTGGCATGTAGGATTCTAGGAAAACCCTCAACGTTCAGGCAGTAGGTACTAACCCAGGCTCCTGCCATCTCTGGTGGTGGTTGCAAGGAAGGCTGAGCGAAAAGCTGGCTCAAGGAAAAGCTAAGCGAGCTAAAGTGCACCGAGTGGTGATACCAATGGCTAAGTCAGGCTCTGCTTATAAAGGCGGAGCGTTCAGTGGTCCTAGCGTGGTTCACCAGGGTTCCCACGTGAGATCACTATGACGAATTGACCAAATTCCACGAGTTTGAGGCGAGCGACGTGCGATGCCATTTTTCACTAGTATGACTGTAGGGCAAGGGTCTAACAAGAGCGTAGAAAAGGGATACAAAGAGACATGGGTCACGACCGGCATGAACCACGAGTGAACGTGAAACACGAAGCCACAGTGCAGACCTAACTCTCGGACAGGAACGAATCAGACGTGCACAAAACGACACGTGTGACACCTAAGGATGGCGTACCTAGAAGCAATACGGATGCTACAATGTACAACCTGATATGCATGAATGCACGTCCTATACGTCTTTTCACTGTTGCCAACATATAGGGCAACCGTTTTCAGATTTTTGGCACATCGTTCTCTCCCTGTAACAAGTCGATACTATTGAACTATGCTCGAGTCAGGTACCTGCAGAAACTTGATTTAAGTCTACATAAGTCAGCAGAGTGCCATCTATCCTAGATACATAACCATAGTAATAGGGCTACTTATATAACTTCGCATAAAGATGCCCTAACTTTTTGAAAAGAGTTTGTTGTCAAATTTTAGTTTAGAAAAGGTTTTCGAAGCTTTATTTGCTCATTTGCGCTCTGATACCACCTATGGCAGAACCGCCTAATTCAATGCCTCACAGGAGTGCTTGTCTTCCATTAGATACTAAGCACTCAAGGGAGAACACTAGATTACTCGGTTCTGTCGGGCACACCCTAGGGGAGAACCCAAAAATCCACATTTTTGCCATCAGGATCACAAATGAGAGAATAAAGCTTACATCATTCGTAACCATTTCTTACATCACTTTTAATACAACATCGAAGTATAATATCTATTAATATAATAGCGGAATGAAATCATATTATCAGAGTTAGAAATAATTGAATTGAACAGCAGAATAGAAACATGTGAACAGAGTTACAGCGGAAATAAACATCTGTTAATGACATGATGAAGTATTGATATATAGACTATGGCAACAGATTATGAAACTTTCATTTATAAAAGTATTTGGTGAGAGTTATAAATAACAACTACGATCGCAGCATAAAGGAATCCTCGCTGAGCCCACCAAGAGGAATCCACACATAAGAGTCAGCTTTAGCATCCACCTGTCACCTGCAACAGGGAGAATAAAACCCTGAGTACTCAATTGTACTCAGCAAGACTTACCCGACAGGAGAAAAGAAAAGACTCCAAAGATATGCAAGGCTATTTGGCTTGTGGGTTGCATTTGCAGGAAGCATTACTAAGCGTGTGTCCTTATATTCGATTCTTTATTAATAGCCGCATTGGTTCATTAACTAACCATTCTATGTAAGCACCTGTGCTACTTTCAAGCAGGTGGTAAGCAATCAGATTTTCTTTGTCCATCTTCCATCCTTCATCTTTTAGTTCTTACTACGATGCTAAACCGTAGACAAGCCGTACCGGATATCCCAGTGATTCACGAATCAATGCCCCAGCTAGGTACCCTAAAAACACACGCCCGCTTGTACCTCAGGCACAAGCAGGACCAACCCATCACTCTCCTGTCCCGAGTGTCCAGATCCCCGTCCAAACTAGGACTCCAAGCCCCCACCCCTGAGTCCTGGACTCAGTGCGATGCAAGGACCTCCTCCACCAAAAACAAACCCTAACAGTCGGTCTAGAAAGAGCCGGATCCACGATAAGAGAGCAATAAGTCTTCCAAGCACCCATACACAAGTATGTGCTCGGGATAATAAGTCTGTGACCTGCCTAGAGTCTTATACAATGAATGGTCCTTAATCGACCAGACAGGGAACAACGGTGTAACCAAGCTATGACCCGCCTCCGCGGCGACACAACTTCTTATACCCATCAATACCCAAACCATATCCCTGCCTGGTCATCATTTTTCCTTTTCACCATTTATATTTTCCAAGTGATAGTAATATATTTCCTATCTCTCGCGAGTGACAGGCAATCACTCGACTTCTACCAAAGTCCTATAGCAAAGCATTCTACACGATCCTATTATACTAGTAAGACTCATAGGAATAAAGATATATATGCAAGTGGGTTTCATCCAACTCCTTAAAACTTAATGCACAATTATAATTTAAACTGCAGAAAGTAGGGGTTATGCACCGGGGCTTGCCTAGGTAAGATATATTAAAAGTTAGTGTCTGCATCTTTAGATCATCCACCAGCAACTAAATAGTAAGTCCATTGTATTATCTCCTGGAGAGAATACCATTACACCATCTTCGGATTTTCAATCACCCTTCGATCGATCCATTGATCCATCATTGTACCTATATGATATGCATGCGATGCAATGTAAATATGTAATTAACCAACTGCAATCATGACTCGTAAAATACGATTTACGCCTCTCAAGTTAACAGGCTAGTTCTAACGCTGGTCTACGTATCCATGTTGTCGAATAAGACGTTATTTCCCAACAACTATTTTAGTTATATAAACCAACGGTGTGTCTTTATCCCATTCTATCGATTTAATCATTACTCGGAATAGGGCATCATTATCTACCTAGCAAACTAATTATTATTGAGCTACAAAAATTACAGTGAGTAGATAATAATATTAGTGGTTTACTGTCAAATTTTTAGAGTCAACACTATTACTGATTTATCCCGGAAATTCCTACAAGTTCATCTTTTAACAATATTAAGCATTTTAAAATACTTATATAGCTCCCAAAAATATTGCCAAACTTTGTGAACAAAATATCCTAATAGATAGAGCATAATTTTAGGAGACTAACAAAACTGGTTTCACTATTTTTGGACACTTACACAATTTTTATCTCGCTTTTACAAGTTAGCTAGAAACATATATTAGCAAAACATTTAGAAAATTGAGAGCCGGCGGCCATGCCCTATCAGTCCAGTAGTCGAGAGCACGTAGGCCCAGGTGGGGTGCGGCCCAGGCGCGGGGACACAGCCCAACATAGGGACGGGCGTGAGCGGTCCAGCAGGAGTGGTAACCGGCCAGCCCAGCGGGGCAGCGGCAGCCCGACGCCGGCAAATGGCCCAGGCGCGCGGTGCAAGGCCGTAGCCTAGCAAAGGTGGCCTCAGGCCGGCCTAGCGTGGTAGGTGCTCCGCACATTTGCAAAATGGCCCTCGTTCTTACTCGAAACTAAAGCGCAGTCCAGCAGGTACTATTCATTCGAGTCGCGTATTTCGCACAAAGAACCTTGTATAAACTTTTGGTTTGGATTCAGACCCTTCGACCTCCTCTTCTTCATTCACCAAAGCAGGGCATCGGTAGGGGAGCTCCGATCGGCAACCACTTCCAGCCGGGAAGACACGGCAGCGGTGGAACGGCGCGGGGAAGGCGCTCCAAGTGCGGAAAGGGGTGGCTCACGGGGCGAGGCGCTATGACCGCGAAGCTCGATCGACGGCGAGCACGAGTCGAAGGTGGGGCGGTCCAGTGTGGGACCGAGTTGTGGGCGCGCTCACGCTAGCACGGGGAGCACCGACACCAGCGGACGGTGGTGCAGCAGGCAGCGGACGGTTCGTGTCCGATCGAGCGCCGCGACATAGACGCAGCGACGCACGTGGCTACAGCGGGAAATGGTGGGGTGCCGCGGGGCAACGCGGGCCTGGACGCGCGTGGCTGAGCAGCGGCAGCACGCGACTTGCGGCAGCTCGGGATGCGCGGCAACGGCGTCCCGACAAAGAAGTAAGCAGAGATGGGGGGGAAAGAGGCGAGTCGGAGCTGTGTTAGGGGTCCAACGCGAGCCACGGGGACTCACGCGTGGGGAGAACCGGCGGCGGTGCACCAGTGAAGAGGAAGGCACGGTCGGGCAGGTGCTTCGGTCACTACGGGTTGCTCAGCACGGTAGAACCCGCTAGTGAGGGCGTTGTAGGGCGCGGTGCTGGCGAGGCTGGACAGAAAAATAGGAGCAGGGCTACAGCTTCTGCACGACCGAGGAGCAGCAAAACTGGGGGGGGAGGGGAAAGGGCGCGGCGACTATCAAATCCACCGCGGCTCAGCGCGCACCCGGACCGGGACAGACCAGGGCGAGCATGGCGGCTGCTGTGCGGCCAAGGAGAAGGGGCGCGCTCGTAGGGAAGGGACTGCATCGACGAGGCGCGCAAGCAGCAGAGCGTGGAAGGAAAGCCGAGCAGACGCATGAGATGGAAGTGAAGGAGCAAAGAGGCACTGGCTTTTACGAACACGAGGAGCAGAGGGGAACAGAGCAGAGCGCTAAAAGCAGCAGCTACGGCCAACACTCATTAAGGCACTCGTACAAAAAGGACAGGGCAGCGCGAGACAAGACTAAAGCCACAGAGGCAAGGCAAGGAAACAACGCGTGTGGCACAGCGAGCAAGCAGCCAGCGCAGCCAGGCCGACAGGCCCATGCACACGAGGTCACGAGGAAACAAACGTCTAGTACGACAGTAATAATCAGTAGACATACGAGTGGAGAAAAGAAAGAGCGAGCATGCGGACGGTCAACTCGTACAGCCTTGCAGTCAGATATGGACATGCTACAACTGTACTAGCACCACCGTAGGAGTATGTTTGTCGTAACGTATATATATATATCGTTTTATTTAATTATGGATTTTATTCTATTTATAAAAGTTTCTTTTCATACTTAGTCTAACAGAACCAACCGACCGCTAGAATCGTCGTTTGACATTCCTAGATATTTCTACGCACTGAGTAATTTGACTCGGCCGTTGATTTGAGTCCACAAAACTGAATCACATAGGATTCACTCATCATGTCGAGTACGTTTTAAATCAAAATCTGAGACAAATTGTTTTAAAAATTTTCTTAGGCCTAAATCGCGGTGCTAAGTACGCTCGTAACACCAGAGGTGTTATAGATGGCTCAAGTGTCGTGCTCGGAGAGCTCGCTAATGGGTATGTCCGAGTGGAATCTAGGTCCGTCGTTCGCTGATGGGGTCAGCATAGCCCTCATATGGCATTCCACTGCTCCTTAACTCGCCTCCTGGTAGATGCCCGAGTCATTCCAGAGACCGACTCAGGTGGCCCATTGGCCTCCCCTTGATGGAGATTCTATGGGCTCGGCTTGAGGTTAGGATCGAATGAGAAGATCGATATGTTCCTATCCGCTTCTGAGAGGGTCGGGCAAGGGCCGCTGGGGCTCATCTATATTTTTTCTCCCCTAGCTCTATTTGACGTGAGGCGGCCTTGAGCCCTTCGTAGGCCGGCCTTCGAACCTCAAACGGTCACCACTCATATCGAATGAGACGACTACACTCGTGATGCGACGCAAAGCATTGTGATGCAGCAATTGCATATGCAATGTTTGGATGTATGGGATGAATGTATGAATGCATGCATTAGAATGGATGAATGAATGATCATGCACTGGAAAAGAGAAGTGGGGGTTGGTAAAGTTACCTTGATGGCTCGAGTGACGGGTTTAGGGAGCTCTTACCAGATATGTCCCTACGGGGTCCGGGTCCGTCATTCGTGACTGAGTTGGCGTAACCTACATGGGGCATCCTGCTTCTCCCTACCCATCTCTCGGTAGTGGCCCGAGCCATCCAATTGACTTGGGTGACCTACCAGCCTCTCCTCGATGGAGATTCCGTAGGTTGGCCCCTCTAAACCCTTCCCGAGAAGGTGGAGGCTAAAGGTAAGGGTGCGAGGACAAAAACTTTGATCACGTTGGTGAGAAAAAACGTCGTAGCCACTGAGGTATAGGTTTCTTGCAGTCTGACCAGTTTTACTCAGAGTTTGTTTCTATACACCTTGCCTCTAGTTTTTTAACATGAGAAGGGGTCAGGCATAGAGAATGTCTACCGAATAGACACTCTTGCCAGCCCCCGAGTGAGGCCCAACCCCTTGCCGTTGCTGGGGTCGAGGAGCTCGATAGCGAAATTAATAAGAGAAAACGTGCATAAATTAAGGGTGACCCATCTCTCGGCAGCGGCCTAAACTGTTCAATTGACTTGGGTGACCCGCTAGCACAGGACTTACCTCGATGGCATGAGTGACGTGTTCGGGGAGCTCTTACCGAATATGTTTGAGTAGAATCTGGGTCCGTCGTTCGTGACGGAGTCGGCATAACCTGCATGTGGCATCCTATTGCTCCCTACCCATCTCTCGGTAGTGGCCAAGCCATCCGATCAGCTTGGGTGACCCGCTGGCATAGGGCTTTTCTATAGAGATAGAGGATGAGATCATCCCCCCAAGAAATTAATTAGACAGATAAGCCAGGCGGCGAACTTGTAATAAATGGATAAGCTCTTAATTTTGTTATGGCCAAACAACTTTTTAGCCCTTCTCCCCTTTGTGTATAAAAAGGTTAGTGCGTTCCAACCCTTTCTATCATTAAGGCCGTAAAGCTCGGGGTGTGGGAGAACAAATTCTGATCATACTGGTGAGCAAAGGCGCCGTAGTCGCTGGGACGTAGATTTTTTGTAGTCTGACCAGTTTTACTCAGAGTTTGTTCCCGCAACCCTAGCTTCTAGGACTTAATGTGAGAGAGGGTTGGACACATAGAATGTTTGCCAGGTGGATATACTCTTAAATGCGTACTGACTCTTTCCGTAGTTAAGGCGAAAAAGCTTAGGGTGTAGAAAAAACTCTGATCACGCTGGTGAGCAAAAACACCACAGCCGCCGAGGTGTAGGTTTCTTGCAGTCTAACCAATTTTACTCAGCGTTCATTTCCGCAACCCTTGTTTCTAGGTCTCAACGTGAGAAAGGGTCAGATGTAGAGAATGTCTACTAGATAGATATGCTCTTATTAGCCCTCTGAGTGAGGCCCGACCCCTTACCGTCGCTGGGGTCGGGTGTCACTAAAGATCAGAGAGTTGATAACAAAACTGATAAGAGAAAGTGTGTGTATATTAAGGGTAAAAGTAGCATAGCTGCTCGATGTTACAGGTATTGACGAAGACTTCGCCGTCGATGGTCTTGAGCTTTTAGGCGCCTAGTCGGAGCACCTCCACGATGACGTATGGTCCCTCCCACGATGGAGAGAGCTTGTGGCAGTTCTTGTTGCTCTGGATGAGGCAGAGCACCAGGTCCCCGATGTTGAAGGCCTGACCTCGCACTCAATGGTTGTGGTACCGATGCAACGCTTGCTGGTATCTGGCCGAGCGGGGGAGGGTGACATCACGCGCTTCATCTAGCTGGTCCATGGCATCTTCGAGGGACGCCTCGGCTCCCTGTTCATCATACGCCCTGACCCTTGGCGCTCCATAGTCGAGGTTGGTCGGGAGGATAGCCTCGAAATCGTAGACCATGAAGAATGGTATGTAGCCGGTGGCCCAGCTAGGGGTCATTCTCAGGCTCTAGAGCACCACGAGAAGTTCCGTGACCCATCATCCGCCAAACTTGTTCAACCTGGTTGAAGATCCTAGGCTTGAGACCTTGTAGGACCATGTCGTTCGTGCGCTCGACCTGCCTGTTCGTGCGGGGGTGCACCACGGTGGCCCAATCGATGAGGATGTGATATTCACCATAGAATCGGAGGAACTTCTTTCTAGTGAACTACGTGCCATTGTCCTGTGATGATGGAGTTTGGGACCCTAAAGTGATGGACGATGTCAAGGAAGAACAGCATGGCTTGCTTGGACTTGATCGCAGAGATCGGTCAAGCCTCTATCCACTTTGTAAACTTGTCTATGGTGACAAGCAAGTGCGTATAGCCCTCGGATGCCCTCTTAGGAGGTCGAACCAGATCAAGCCCCCAGACCGCGAATGGCCATGTGATGGGGATTATCTAGAGTGCTTGGGCTGGCAGGTGGATCTGTTGAGCATAGTACTGACACCCTTCGTAGGTGTGCACAATATGTTCAGCATCGGCTACCACGGTCGGCCAGTAGAAGCCTTGTCAAAACGCATTTTTGACCAGGGTTCTAGGTGCGGCATGGTGCCCGCAGATCCCATCGTGGATATCACTCAGCAACTGCTTCCCCTACTCGATGAGGATGTAGCGCTATAGGATCTTGGTGTGGCTTCGCTTATAGAGCTCGCCCTCAATAAGGACAAAGGACTTGGTGTGACACGCAAGCCACCGAGCCTCTGTCTTGTCCATTGGTAGTGCCTCACGGAGGAGGTAGTTGAGGTAAGGTGTCCTCTAGTTAGCCAGAGGGTCGGGCTCTATCGCTAGATCCTCGTCAATCTCCATGACCTCAGGGTCGGATGGAGCCGATGGCTGGTTAGCCCCTGAGCTCAGGGCAGGCGGCCTACCACCGGCTTGTTCTAGCTCATCGTAGCGGACCGAGGGCTTGTGCTGATCGCTGGCGAAGACACCCATTGGCACAGGCTCTCGACTAGACGCTGCTTTTGCTAGTGCGTTGGCTGCCTCGTTGAGATGCCTCGGGATGTGATTGAGCTCGAGGCCATCAAACTTGTCCTCCAGCGGGTGGTCCCTAGTAATATGCAGCCATCTTGGCATTGTGGCAGCTCGACTCCTTCATGACTTGGTCGATGGCCAGTTGGGAGTCACCCCGAACATCAAGGCGTCAGATACCCAACTTAATGGTGATGCGTAGGCTGTTAATGAGTGCCTCATACTCGGCCACATTATTGGAGGAGGGGAAATGGAGGCAAACCATATACCTCATGCGTACCTCGAGGGGTGAAGCGAAGACTAGCCCCATGCCGGCAGCTTTCTTCATCAGCGATCCATCGAAGTACATCGTTCAGTACTCTTGGTGGACGACCGCTGGTGGCATTTGGACCTTGGTCCACTCTATAATGAAATCAGCTAGCACTTGGGACCTGATAGCCTTCTGGGGGGCATATGAAATACCTTGACCCATCAGCTCGAGTGCCCACTTTGCGATTCTTCCTGTGGCATCCTGGTTTTGGACAACCTCGCCGAGGGGAAGGACGTCACAACCGTCGCCGTATGTGACTCGAAGTAGTGATGCAGCTTCCTCTTAGCGATAAGGATGACATATAGGAGCTTCTGGATTTGTGGGTAGCGGGTCTTGGAATTGGACAAGACCTCGCTAATGAAGTACACAGGACGCTGTACTTTGAGGGCGTGCCCCTCTTCTTCTCGCTCCACCACCAGGGTGGCGTTGACCACTTGTGTGGTGGCCACAATGTAGAGCAGAAGCGGTTCTCCATCGATCGGAGGAACCAGGATTGGGGCCTTCGTTAGAAGCTGTTTGACCACGTCAAGTGCCTCCTGGGCCTCGAGCGTCCATTTGAAACGGTCGGCCTTCTTCAAAAGCCGATAGAGGGGGAGACCTCATTTACCGAGGTGTGAGATGAAGCGGCTGAGCATGGCGAGGCACCCTATAACTCGTTGTACCCCCTTTATGTTCTGAATTGGGCCCATCCTTGTGATGGCCGAGATCTTCTCCGGGTTGGCTTCGATGCCACGCTCGAAGACGATGAAACCTAGTAGCATACCCCTCGGGGCCCCCAAAAACACACTTCTTGGGGTTGAGCTTAATGCCATTTGCTTGGAGTTTTGTGAAGGTTTGCACAAGGTCAGCTATGACCTAGTCACCCCATTTGGACTTGACCATGATGTCATCCACGTAGGCCTCAACGGTTCACCCGATGAAGTCCCTAAAACATTTGAGCATACAACGCTGGTACGTAGCCCCAATGTTCTTTAGACCGAACAGCATCGTAACATAGCAGAATGATCTAAATGGGGTGATTAAAGATGTCGCGAGCTGGTTGGACTCTTTCATCGTGATTTGATGGTACCCAGAGTATGCATCAAGGAAGCAAAGGGTTTCGCACCCTGAGGTTGAGTCGACTACTTGGTGTATGCGTGGCAAAGGAAACGGATCCTTTGGACATGCTTTGTTGAGACCCATGTAGTCAACACACATTCTCCGTTTCCCACTCTTCTTTCAGTACAAGAACGGGATTGGCTAACCACTCAGGGTGGTATACTTCCTTGATAAACCCAGCCGCCAAAAGCTTCATGATCTCCTCACCGATGGCCCTGCGCTTCCCCTCATCAAAGCGACATAGGCGCTGCTTTGCCTGGCTTAGAGCTTGAAATGATCTTCAAGGCGTGCTCAATGACTTCTCTCAGAATGCCTGGCATGTCCGAGGGTTTCCACGCAAAGATGTCTCTGTTGGCACTGGAGGAAGTCGACAAGCGTGCTTTCATATTCAGAAGAAAGCGTGGTGCCAATGCATACCACTTTGCCCTTAGAGCTATTGGGGCCTATGAGGACCTCCTTGGCGCCCTCTATAGGCTCAAAAGACCTGGCCGACCGCTTGGGGTCGGGCGCTTCTTTGGTGACCTCCTTCTTGAAGCTCATGAGCTCCTTAGAGGCGATAATTGCCATGACGTGTTCGCAGCACTCGACCTCACACTCATAGTCATGCTGGAAGGAGGTGCCGATGGTGATGACCCCACATGGTCCCAGCATCTTTAGCTTCAGATAGGTGTAGTTGGGGACGGTCATGAACTTCGCATAGCATGGACATCCCAGGATGGTGTGGTAGGTTCTATGGAACCCAACCACCTCTAAGGTAAGGGTCTCCGTCCTATAATTTGTCGGATCCCCAAAGGTGATGGACAGATCGATCTGCCCAAGTGGCACGGCGCTTCGGTCGGTCGGATGCGTGATCGGTCAATGGCCATAGCGTTGAGCGTTTTGACATACATGATGTTGAGGCCGCTGCCTCCATCCATCAGTACCTTGGTGAGCTACTCCGTACCGATGATCGGGTCGACCACGAGTGGATATCTCCCTGATTGCGGGACACTCTCCGGGTGGTCAGTCTAATCAAAGGTTATGGTGGACTCCGACCATTGGAGGAATGTAGGCATGGCTAGCTCAGCTATATAGACCTCGTGGCACACCAGCTTCTGGCAATGCTTGGAGTCATAGGCCGCTGACCCTTTGAAGATCATGAGGCAGCCATCCAGCATTAGAAAGCCACCGTCCATCCCCTCGGTGTCGTCTACGGTTGGCTTAGGGTCCATCTCATGCTCCCCCTGTTGAAGCTTCTGGACAAGAACTGCTTCATGAGGCTGTAGTCCTTGTATAGATGCTTGACGGGGAAAGCATGGTTCGGGCATGGCCCTTCGAGCAGCTTCTCGAAGTGGTTTGGGGTACCCACTATGGGCTTCTAACTCCCTTTGCGGTCAGCGGTGGCCACGAGCGATCCCTCGTACCGCTGCTTGTTCTTCTTCTTGCTAGGACGGTTGGAGGCGCCTTCATCGGCATCCTTGTCCCGCTTTGCCTTTCCTTTGAGGCGGTCAAAGATCGCTCTGATCGCTTCCTCACCCGAGGCATGGCTGGTGGTGATGTTGAGGAGCTCCTTGGTGGTTCACGGGCCCTTACAGTCCTAGCTTATGGACCAGGGACTCATAGGTGGTCCCTAGACAGGAAAGCTCCTATGACGTCAGCGTCGACGATGTTAGGCAGCTCGTTGCACTGCCAGGAGAAGCACTGGATGTACCCACGAAGGGTTTCCCTGGCCTTCTATCGGTAGTTTTTGAGATCTCATGGGTTCCCAGGACGTTTGTATGTGCCCTAGAAGTTTCCCACGAAGATCTCTTTTAGGTCCGCCCAATTTTGGATTCTGTTGGGCAGAAGGTGTTCCAACCATGTTCGTACCTGAATCAGCTAGGAACAATGGAAGGTTGCGGATAATGAAATCATCATTATCCGCTCCATCGGCTTGGCAAGCAAGCCGATAATCCTCGAGTCATAGTCTGGGGTTCGTTTGCCTAGAGTATTTTAGGGATGTTGGTTAGCGATCGGTACCAGTGGTGGGAAGACGGTGTTGAGGATGTGTCGGCCGAGGGCTTGAGGTCTCGGCAGGTCGGGGCTCAGGCCTCGGTCCTCCCCACTGTCGTAGCATCCACCACGACAAGGGTGGTAGCCATGGCTAGCCCCCTCCCTTGTATCACCGCGGGCATGCCTACGGGCATCAAGGGTGTCACGCGCGTCACGGTGGCAGCCGAGATGCTCATGCACGGGGACCGTGGTGCGTAGCCTGCCGCCTTGCGATGCCTGGTGGACTGACACGTCCTTATCAGGTCACTCTGAGTGTGTGCGCTGGCTAGCGTCGAGCTCGTGTCAACGAGACAGAGAGCTCTCGGCCTGCTGCATCATCGCATGCTCGAGTAGCATGCGAATCTCGTGATGGGCCCGACAGTCCTCGAGAGTCGTGGGCCCCAAAAGCCCCTGGAGCAAGGTCACCGTAGCAGCGATGTTCTGGCTCACCCGGGTGAAGTGTGGGAGGGCTTTATCATCCTAGATGATCCTCCGGTTCACATCGCGGGCCATGGCGCGCGCACGCCCACTGTCTCCATGGCGCTCGATCTCTTGATCGAGCTCACGCTGTTCCTTGCTTGAGCTAGAGTCGTGCTTCCTCGAGCTCTTGGTGCTAGGCCTTTAGCTGCTCCACTCGCAGGCGAGGTGGGGCCCCTACATCCCCCTCGACCTCATCATCGAGGTCATTTGTTGGGGTGGCCTCTCCCTCATGGATGCTTTCGACGTGTCCCTCGGGTGTACCTGCCATGAAACATTCATAAGAGGGGTGATGACTCCCCCTGCTGGAGTCAAAGGTGGAGGGCGACTCTGTTTCTCTCACGAGGAGGTCATGGAAAGATTCCATGACATATTCGATCATCCCTATGAACTCGTCTTTCATGGGGGATGGAGGCGTGCGTTGTGCCACAAGGTGGCCAACTGGTGTCTACAGAGTTGCAGAGACCGAACAGGAGCAGTTGTCGGGGCAGCTCCAAATGAGATATTCTAGGGAGAGGGCCTCTCCTCTGATGAGCTGTGCCATGAGGTTGGCGAACAAGAAGGTGAGGTGGCACAGGTCCTCCCGGCACGGTTGGGGTTCTAGGAAGGCGCTGAGCTGGCGCTCTAACCTCTCATAGTTGAAGTCGAGGAGCTAGTCGCTCCTGGGGGTGCAGGCCTCTGGTGCGTGCAGTTGTAGCTCCTCAAGCGCCTCGGCAATCGCGTCGAGGTCGGTGAAGTGGAGAGGTTGGACGGCGATGGGAGGTTGCACCAACTCTCCCTCCGTCGTGATGATGAAGTCTAGGCTCCTAAAGCGCACGTGCATGCCCAGGACCCAGCTGACGTTGTGACTACCCATCCGAAGCCTGGTGTGGATGTCGAGACGCGCAAAAGGCCCCTACCTGGAGCGCCAACTGTCGATGTTTCGAGTTATCACCAACGAGTAAATTTCTAGTATTGCGCGTCTGGCTCGGATAGTGTGCTTAGAGCACACGAGGTTTATACTGGTTCGGACAGAATGTTCCTACGTTCGGTTCATCGTTGCTGCTCGTGTTACCAGTATTGAAAGTTTGCAGTAGGGGTTACAAACGGGCGAGAGAGGTATAGGTCCCAAGTCTTTGGTGAAAGGAGTGAACGGGTGCTGAGAGCTCGATTACTACTTAGCCGAGTGCTCGTATCGTGTTCTGATCAGTTTGGGGTGATTCGATCGGTCATCAGATGCCCCTCATGGGACGCCCTGCTTTTCCTTTTATAAGCTAAGGGAAAGCGCGGGTTACAGTGGAGGAAGTGAGGAGAACCAGAGAGAGAGAAGAAGTCCTTCAGGATCGTCGGGTCCATCTTCTCCTTCATGCGGGTCTCGTTGACCCTGTAGATGTCAACAGGAATAGCTCCATGTCGCGATCCTGTCCGTCACTGGTGCCATGCGCAGGCGTCGCCTACCAGTCATGGCGTTCCATTACGTCGCAGCAGACGTCGTGGTGAGCTGACACGCCTATCAGCGTTCGTACGGGGGTTAGGCGGAACAGTGTCGGTATACCCAACGTTGTTCCTGATGTGAATCCCTAGGTATGGCCCATTCATGGCTACGGGTTACATCGAGACATGACGATCTCTTCCTTGGTGTTAGAGTTTTGACCCAGGCCCATATGCTTGGACCTGGAGTGGTTAGCGGCGGTATGGGACCCCATCGGGCGAGACGGAGCCCGCACCCGAGGGGTCAGGCGAGGCGGAGCCTGCCCCCAGAGGTCGGGCGAGGCGGAGCCCGCGGCCTCGGTGTCGGGCAAGGCGGAGCCCGTGGCCTTGGTGTCGGGCGAGGCGGAGCCCTCTCCCAGAGGTCGGGCAAGGCGGAGTTCGCCCCCAGAGGTCGGGCGAGGCGGAGCCCTGCGGCCTCGGTGTCGGGTGAGGCGGAGCCCTCTCCCAAAGGTCGGGCAAGGCGGAGTTCGCCCCCAGAGGTCCGGCGAGGCGGAGCTCGTGACCTCGATGTCGGGCAAGATGGAGCCCTCTCCCAGAGGTCAGGCGAGGCGGAGCCCGCGGCCTCGTTGTCGGGCGAGGCGGAGCCCTCTCCCAAAGGTCGGGCTAGGTGGAGTTTGCCCCCAGAGGTCGGGCGAGGTGGAGCCCACGGCCTCGGTGTCGGGCAAGGCGGAGCCCTCTCCCAGAGGTCGAGCGAGGCGGAGCCCGCGGCCTCGGTTTCGGACGAGGCGGAGGCCTCTCCCAAAGGTCAGGCGAGGCGAAGTTCGCCCCCTGAGGTCGGGCGAGGTGGAGCCCGCGGCCTTGGTGTCGGGCGAGGCGAAGCCCTCTCCCAGAGGTCGGGCAAGGCGGAGTTCGTCCCCAGAGGTCGGGGGAGGCGGAGCCCGCGGCCTCGGTGTCGGGCGAGGTGGAGTCCTCTCCCAGAGGTCGGGCGAGGCGGAGCCCACCCCCAGAGGTCAAGCGAGGCAGAGCCCGCCCCCAGAGGTCGGGCGAGCCGGAGCCCGCTGCCTTGGGGTCGGGTGAGGCGGAGCCCGCGGCCTCGGTGTCGGGCGAGGCGGATCGCATGGCCTTGGGGTCGGGCAAGGCGGAGCCCTCCCCAGATGTCGGGCGAGGCGGGGCCCGCATACCTGGGGGTCGGTTGGAGCTGTAATCGCGCTCTTAACTCCTCGGAGGAATTAATGTTGATGATCATTAGACCTTCTCTTTGGTACCCTAGTATTGGTCCCCGACAGAGGGGAGGAGCAGCTTTTGGCAATGGCGGAAGATGAGTCGAATAGTAGTGTTTCGGAGGCGAAGCCACGATTTGGATGCTTTATACTCCGGCTACGGCTTCTGTGATATCAAGCTGAAGTCGGAGTGACGCCAATGCGGCCTTAGAGTTATTTTAGAAATTGATTTATTTTGAAATAGAGGGAGTACTATGTTATCTTATTTTCTTTTTTTATTTGTTGTTGTTTTTTGTTTTTGTTGTTGATGGTGGTGCTGTTGATTAAAGAGATATATGGAGGGAATAAATCATAAGTCAAATTTGGTATTTTTGCCCGTATTAGTTAATCAAATGGCCATTTGCAATTATGCACTAACTTTTATCTCTACCCGTACGTTTGCCGCCTTTTCTTTCTATCAAAAGTAGCAAAAGGGCAACAATGTGTTGACTTGACCCGGGAGCAAAGTTGAAAAAGGAGCAAAGATCGTGTAGAGGTTAAAGTGAATGCAGCATCTTTGTAATTATCCTTTAGTCAAATTATGGGTATTCTATGTATAAAGGTTAGACAACTACTCTGTACATTTATAATTCAAACTACTTCGGTAGATGTCTAGATATAAACTACTACTCACAGCGTGTTTAGGACAGGACAAATGAACTAGGTTTAGATCATTTTTCTTGTCCTATACATCAAGTAATCTTCGCTTGAGAGAGTACACATTTTCTGTGAAAACAGTGGTTACAGTCTATTTTGTTTTTATCATGCACTGTACACTCAGTAAACTCCTGTCTTTTTTATATGCCCTGAATAATTTCGTTTCCTAAGTATGCCTTTTTTACATTCCATTTTTGTTTAAAGGGGAAAATTATATGGCACAACGTATAGCCAATTCACAAGCGGCAACAGTTTCACGCACGCTCAGTACACAGATAACATGGTCATAACACTTGCACATTCCAGTAGGTGCAGCTCTTCATTCTTAGATAATATACACGAGGAGAAAGGTCTACATGCAGTTCCTCACCAGACCTAAAAGCCCAAAACAGCTAGACCAAATATATACATGAACCATTTGTACTCTCCCAATTGCCTCTTCTCAGTGCAAGAGTAGCTACTGTTACACCTTCCTACAGGGCATAGATCCTATTCTCATGATCAGAGAAGGCTTCCAGATCTGAAAAACCATCATGGAGTGACCAGGAGAAGGACTTGCTGCTGCTTGCCCTCTTGATGCGGCGCTGTCTGTCTTCGCCGAACTTGAACCGTGGGCGCAACAGCAGATAGGCTAGGAAAAGGAGGGTTCCAATCATGATCGGCCCTCCGATGGCTGATACTGTGAAGGCCATCCAGGCATGCTGCGGGCCAACTACAACATAGGCCAGCGAGATAAAAGCCGCACCTGTGCTAAGGCATGCCGTCCACATGAGCTTATTTACAATCTTGATAATTTGCTTCTGGGCACCAGTTTCCCAGGCAACCAAGGTGATCTGCACAACGACCACAGCGAGGGAAATGAAGAGAGCAGTGGCATTCAGAAGGCAGAAGAGACGAAAACCAGTAAGCTTGGCTATGTGAGCCTCACCAATGTCCCCCCCACTATTCACATCTTGGAACCATTGACCTGGCAAATTGAATATGGCAACGAAGGCAATGGAGGCAATCAGGGTTGCTACCATGGTGACTGAATTGATGGTGCTCTGAATAGCTTCTCTATGCAGTTTCTGCAATTCTTTGCGAATCCCAGTCACTCGTTTATTGGTCTTAGCATTCTCGCTAAGCTGTGCCTGAACATTGTGCTTGATATCACTCACAGTTCTCCTCAGTTCTGATGCTTCATCAATTTTCCCCACATTTCTGGCATTCTTTGCACCAGCCTCTGTCAGCCACTCTATTATTTCCGTTTTAGAGTCACCATAAGGAACTTTGTCAGCCAAATCCATAGCTGTTTCATTTTGACTATTGATAGCATTGACTTCAAGTGTTTCATAGCTAAGAAGAAGCTGTACCATCTGAAAACAATAGTGACCATCAAGGTAAAATAAACTTGGCAAGTCAAAGCAAAAGCATGCTTGGAATCAAGTATGAACAATTCCCACAAATAATATAATCATATGTTCGGAGTTTGAGTAAGGTAACTTAGAACGCTAATATCTGTCTCATCATTAGATTATACAGAGTATTTAGTCTAGCTTCCATAAAGAGTTAAAACTTAAATACTCCATTAAATAGAAAAGCAACCCATCATTCTGCGAGTTTGTGGATGCCTATTTCGGGTCTTCCTTTAATATTCAAGGTTCATTTTTATAATATTTTAAGGCCTATGTGGAGTGGGCTGGACTGCTAGAATAGTGCGTCGAGAAGTCACTAAACTTCCACTATAGTGATACCATAATATTAGCATCCAGATACATTCATGTGCCTTTGCAATTACTTAGTAAGACTAGTGGCAGACAGTTAACAGCAGCAGCAACTAATGTCTTTATAGTGCTCAATATAAGATGGTTATGCATTCTTAGATATATGGTTGCACTTTCTATAGATGCTCTGCTCCACTAAGAAACCACCATTGCTTACGTACGGCATGTTTTTCACATTGAGAAATTTTGAAGAAAAAAAAAGTACTACTGCAAAATTCGAACAAAACTTGAAAAAAAAATACTATTGTTGGATCCTCAAAATCGAGTTTCTGGCTCCACCCCTAAAAACTGAGCATGGCATTCTAAAGGCTCTTAATTCATATATTACTCAATAAAAATATTATGCTTACATTTGGTATGTTGTGTTTAACAGATGCATAATATGATTGATCTCGGGTTACCCTCTGCATATCTCCATGTACTGGTATCCTCTCAAAGATATAAACAGATCAGAAGTCCTATCACCCAGCATGCACATCATGTTAATAGTCCTGATCTTCAAATGCTTATTTAAAATTAATGTGTGCACCTCATCTCATACCAGTCTTAGGCTCTAAATATTCACAACAAGATATAACTTTTGAAGTTTTTACATTAATGCTGCCACAAACTCTACCGATAAGAATTGGAGTTGCAACTTGCAACTAGACAGTATACTCTATACTGTACACGCCAACGAGCAAACAACAGTGTGGTGATGAAGTAGCAGCTCAAGGGGGGCAAACTTTCCAAAAGTGAGGGCAAGCAAATAACAAATTGGTTACACACTAAAACCACGCCTTACAGATATAACAGTGCTATAGCTCTCAATGCAGGTTATAGTCAGCTAAAACTAAAATAGCAAACTACTTGTAGAAGACCCTTGGAAAGAACCATACCTGGGGCCTCCATTTCCGTGTAGCTATGTGCAAGGCAGTATTTCCTTTCTTGTCGCGCACATTGAGAATGGAAACATCAGCCATCAGTAACTCTTCCACTACATCTGTATTTTTGCCCTTCACAGCCATGTGAAGCACAGTTTGTCCCTTCCTATCCTTGATCGGAACGATTCCTGGATCCCTCTCAATGAGTGCTTTGACAATACGATGGTATCCAATTCTTGCAGCAGTATGTAGGGATGTCTTCCCATTTTTCCGTACAATCCTTATGCAGCTATCATCAGTGTCCAGTATAGCATTTACCACATCCAAGTGATCCTTGACAGCAGCGGAGTAGAGAGGACTAGTGTTGGAAGAGTCACAAACTGAGCAAAGCCCGGGCCACCGCCCCAAGAACTCTTTCACAACCCCTGTTGCCAATTTTCAGATCACCTATAAGTTACTTTGATCAAGGATAGGGGAAAAAGAACAGACTGGCTACATTTCATATGATACTGCTCATGATACATGAAAATACAATGCATCATTGACTTGTGTAACTCGGGATGCATATACTATGAAGATTTGAATAGTATTAAGTTTCATATTAAATTATCAGTACCAGCCTATGCAGCATAGTTAGCATTTTATCATGACAACAACATGTATTACTATACTATCAGTCTATTTACCACGAGGGAAGTGCAAAGGATTTCTTGCTATTGCTAAAGTGTTACGGTAGCAGCCTCATCAGCAGTGAATTTGAAGTACTAGCTGACAGTGAATCAGCTTAAAACAGCCAGAAACAGTTGAACCGTCAGTAGATTGGGGATCACCCGCAAAAGTTTCTACTTCCCCTTTGTCAACGGAAGTGCAGAACATGAAAATTTCCATCTACAGCCCGCCCAATCACTGCCAACAGCTTGAACTTCGAAGCTCCGGATGTCAAATCCCAGCCAAGACCAGCTGAATGGTGCAAAGGGTCAAGCCTATCAAGTATCACCTATTCACCTGAAGACAGCAAAGAGTCCTACCAGTCCCGCACTCCCGCCCATAGAAGGCAAATGAATCCCCGCTGATGACCTATAGTATATACTCCCAACTGTTCGACTAGACCCGGGCCTTCTTCAACCCCGCTCCCACAACACCAACAGAAGGGGAGCTCACCGGTGTGGCCCTGCTTGGCGGCGACATGGAAGGCGTCGAGGTCGAGGCGTGAGCGGACGGTGGCGGCCTCGAAGTCGTAGAGCGGGAGGAGGAGGCGCACGACCTCCTCGCTGCCGGCCTCCGCGGCGACGTACAGCGCGGTCTCCCCGGCGTCCGTCTGCGCGGCGGCGAGCGCGGCCAGGGAGGTGCCCGACGCCTCGGCATCGGCCAGGAGCGCGCGGACGGCGGCCGCGTCGGCGGATCGCACGGCGGCGAAGAGCGCCTGGTGCGAGAGCGGCGGGAGATCCATCGGGGGGTTCGCCTCCGGCTCCGGCTCCGGCGCCGCGTGGGCGTGGTGGGCGACTGGTGGCGTTGCCGCCGCTGTCACTCCAGTGCCTGATTGATTGGTGCGGTGCGGTAAAAGGTCTAGTGGATCTGGCGGTGGTGGTGTGGACTTGGTTTGCTTTCCTGGGCACTGAGGTGCTTTGCTATTCGGCTATTCCTTTCTCCGCAGAATATCAGGAAATGGGCGAGAAAGCGAAAGGAGCGGCACGCGGCAGGGACCAACAGGAAGAGAAAGATCGACGCGATCACCCGGTGGACGGACGGGACGGGCACCCGATGCGTTCCATTCCATGCGCATTATTCGCAGTTTAGCACTCGCGCCTCGGTTTGTTGCAGCGAGACTGCGAGAACGTATTGCGTCTGCCACTCCAGCCAAACCGAGAAATTTTGATATTTAACCCATATTCACGCGCCCCTCAACATTTATACCCTAATTTGCATGTCTTTTGAAATATAACCATGCCCCAGCGAATTGCTTTGATATTTGGGTTTTTTTTTTAGGATTTCTCCCTTTTATTAATTCCAGAGACCCTTTTTTACTATTTAGGACACGCGAAAAGACCAGGACTGTCCCCTCTCTAATTTCACAAGTCCTGCTGGACTCCCCGCGACTCACACGAGTCGGGAGTCGGACGCCTGCAACCGCGCCTCCCTTGCCCGCCGCCACCCTCAGTCGCCTGCCGCCGGCAAGGTCCCGCCGCCGGTCGCCCTGCTGCTCCTCCTCCACCCTCCCCCCGGTCCTCGGCTCCTCCAGACTCGCCCTAGGCCAGCCCGACCAACCCGACAGGTAGAGGTGCTAGGGTTTGGGGCCCCTACGTCGTCCAGCAAGGGGTCACCCCCTTTGCCCTCCACAGGCTGGCGGGTGAAGGGGCCGCGACCGCTCTGCTCCAGCGGCTCCATGGCTTCTCCAGGGTAAGAGCCCCAATCCCAAACCTTTGTACTGCATGTTTAGGGTTCTTGGTGATTTGGGGCACAATCTAAGTTGTGTCTCTTTAATTTTTTGTTGGTACCCGGCAGAATCGATCCGGATCTAGATGGAGCGTTTAGGTTGTGTGTTCAGTTTTCCCCATTCAAAGCTAAGTTGAATGATGGCTACTCTGTTGATGTGCCACGGAAATGTGATGAATGGGTTCTGGATTATCTATGTTATACTCTAGAGATGCTACTCAGAGATTTAGAAGCTAGGGTGAACTGGGGAAGCGGGCAGCAGCATGTGATACATGAATTTGACATGAGTGGTGGTGGAGAAAAGAAGTTGGTGGATGATACAGACCTGTGACTTGCATTTGCTGAAAAGATGGATAATAAAAAGTTGTTCTTGTTTGTTGATGTTGAGGATAAACCCGCAGAAATGTTTTCCAACTCAACTGCTACACAGGCAGAGTGTAACGCCCTAGAGTCCAAACAGCTCAAATCCACTCTGCACGCTGAGCAAAACACACCTACCACCATCCCACTTACGCTTTCGTCCTCGTTTCACATAAAAGGATTAATCCGGGGATGGTGGGATAGACTCTAGAAGCCTTATATGTTGGTCTATCCCACCTTTAACAATCAAGGTGAAACTAAACTCTCCACAATATCTCATTAACTTGTATATGGGCCACTATGGGCCAAATTCTAAACTGGACCGGATGTCACGTACACACCCCCCTCAAAGGAACCGACATCCTCGTCGGCCCAACACGCCTACAACTAGGCAAACGATGACCAGGAACGTTCTCTCTTAGCACACGCGGCTGTGCGTCTAGTGTCGGCACATGTGCCATGTCGTGCACCCCCGCAGGGCCTACACGCACAATGAACCCCATGTCCGTGCCCCTGACCCGCACGCGCCCATGGCCGTGAAGGTTGGCTCTGATACAATTTGTAACGTCCTAGAGTCCAAACGGCTCAGATCCACTCTACACGCTGAGCAAACCACACCTACCATCATTCCACTTATGCTTTCGTCCTCGCTTCACATAAAAGGGTTATCCCAGGGATGGTGGGATGGACTCTAGAAGCCTTATATGTTGGTCTATTCCACATTTAGCAACCAAGGTGGAACTAAACTCTCCACAATATCTCATTAACTTGCATATGAACCACTATGGGCCAAATTCTAAACTGGACCGGATGTCACACAGAGGCTGCAGTGAGTAATGTGGGCGATGATAATGCCACAGAACCAGGAGATTGGAGCAATCCTGCAGTTGTTTCTCATGAAATTGACTGGGACAGTCTAGAGATAACTTTTCTTACAGAAGACCAGATTAGTACTACACTCCTGCAATGGATGAGGATGCAATGTATGAGTTTGTTGGGCTTAGAGTAGAGGATGAGAGAGCTGAACAAGCTCGAATGACGGCTGAAAAGGAGAATGAAACTAATCTTGATGATGTGGAGCTACAAGATGCAGAGTTGTTAATTGATGATCATATACCTGGTGAGGATTCTGTTTTCTATGACAAAGAAAACCCTCCAATGAAAGTTGGAACCATATATGCTAGTATGGATGAGTTCAGGGCTGAGAAAACCCTCCAATAAAAGTTGGAACCATATATGTTAGTATGGATGAGTTTAGGGCTGTTGTGCGACAACATGCTATAAAGGAACAATTTCAACTTAGATGTTCAAAGGAATCTACAATGCTGAGGGTTGTCCACGGACTATTGTAGCAAGGCTGATGCGTGATCAGCAACAAGTTAGGGTACTAACACTTTTCATATGCAGCATGCTAACTTAATGTATTATGCACTCTTGTAAGTCATGCATGGCTGTCCAATTACTAACATGTTTGTTTCAATTTGTCAGGTTACAGTGAACAAAGGTGAACAAAGGAAAGCATTTTTGTCCATCTACTATGAGAGTGAAAACCAAGATGGCAAGCTACAAATGGGTAGCAGAGAAGGCAATCCCTTTTCTAAAGAAGGATCCAAACATGGGTGCAAAGAAACTACAAGAGGAGTTAGAGGATAAGTATCAAGTCAAAATTGGGATATGCAACTGTGCATCTTGGTTTGGACAAGGCAGCAGAACACATTTATGGCACATGGGAAGAAAGTTTTGGCTATTTGTTCAACTTCAAGGCAGAGATTGAGCTCAGAATGCCAGGAAGTATTGTAGAGATTGTGCATCTTGGTTTGAACTCACACATACTTGCTTCATATTTTGTACTCATCTCAATTTTACATGTACAAAAAAAAGTCAGGCCAAGAAGGGGAAGGCAGGTAGGCCTGCTGGTTGTACCAAAGATGATGCAAAACCTAGTACATCCAAAAGGCAAAAGGTTTATGTGCTAGAAAATTAGTGAATAATAGTCCCGGTCCTGTTACAAGAAGGTAACTGAAATTTAACTTGGAACTTCAAACACTAGTCTCCTTTTTAGGCTAAAATATTTGTCTCATTTTTTAGCCAAATGCAATTAGCAATGTGGAAGTTGGAGGGATAAATCAGCTCACTACAAGCTCCAGAGCAGTGACAATAAGGTAAAAATAATTCACTCTATTCAACATGTACGTGCTTATCTTACCTCATGTACTGAACCATTCTATATACCTCAGTCAAACTAGAGAAGGACCAAGTAATACTATGACCACTCTAAGGAAGAGTCCAAGAAAGAGGCTATGTCTCAAGAAAAAACTCACTCCAAAGAAGGGGAAGGACATGGATGTTTGAATAATCTTACAACGTCATGAGACTTTTGCTTGTTTAGATTCTCAGCCAGCTTTTGTGTATGTGAACTTGTAGTCCTAAATTGGTTGGATGATTCTAGTCTCAGTGTGAACCTATTTACAATTTGTATGGTTGTTTTTATTGAACTATGTGAACCTGGATGATTCTAGTCTCTATATGGATGTATGGTTGTTTTTATGTGAACTATGTGAACCTGTACTCTTATCAACTAGTCCATCATGCGCGCCCTAGCGCGCGTCGGCGTATCACTTGGCTAAGGCGGTGGTAAAAAATATATATGTTCAATCTTTGCATAAGGCACTGGTAAAAAATATATGTTCACTTTTTGCATGAAAATAATATTAGGGGAAGGAGTTTAATGTAGATATGTCATACACAGAAACTGAAAGATTGAAGTTTTTTTATATGGTGCAGGACACATCCATGCCATCCTATAGATTGAGAGATGGAAATTGAGTAAATCCCTTATAAATGAAATTAACTCAGTGCTATATGTCGTGGGTAGTGACTTGACCTGGGGGTTTTGCAGTCCTACCAATTATCCATCAACTATATTGTTTAGGCAGGATATATGAAACTAAACTTATATCTGATCTAAAATTATGTGCTACAAAGACAGCACAAGAGCAAGAGCGCCCTAGGAGGGAAAAAGAATCATTGGCATGTCAGTCACATTTATACAAAGCGAAAACAAAGGAACCCACTCTCCTCTGTTTCTTCTGAAAATCCATTAGTGGCATACAAAAATGTCAATACAAAATTATTGGCACCAACTATTACAAATCTGAACATGTTTGGGGAACTATGCTCTAACACATTGACTAAACAATCTGACACAAGCAAACTGATATAGAGAGGATGGAACCCTGTCATGAAAATATAACTATAAAAGAGCTATGGCATATATAGATCAAGACTAAGTCATCTTTGCTTGTAGTTTATACTATTTCAGATTAACTATAAATAGCCTCTCAAAATGTGCTACTTTACCTTGGTCTAAGAAATGCATCATGGGAGGGGGAGGAGGAAGGAGGGAAGGGAGAGCAGCAGTATTAGTATGGGTTACCAGGAGATAAATTTTTTAAAAGAAAATCAAACAAGGGGAAGGGGGAGGGAAGGGAGAGCAGCATAAAGATGTATTCTTGAAACATGATGTCTAGGTTGTGCACTGATATGCTAAAAGATGGCAGAGCAAGTCAGAATGGGCAGTTTCTGTACATAATTAAAAGATGTTAATGCATACATGTGCTAGCAGTACCATGGAAACATTGACTTGAGTGTCATCCTCCAAAATATATAGGTATAATTCAGTCCATATATAGCAGTTTCAGGATACGCAGGACCATAGATATGTATGAAAGAAGACATCATCTTAACATCAAAGTTTGATTGTGTTTTAAAAACCCAGTGTTTATGCAAAACAAAGTTTGGAATATTATGAAACTGGCATGGGATGCCAAGCAAGCACTGGTATCTCATCCTAAAAATACCAAACCGAACCCTATCAATCCTCATTGTATTAGAGTGCAAGTGGCATAAGCTGCTTCCTGTGAGGAAACTAAGTAAGATAAAAAGTAAGTCCTTATTGACCAGGCATACTAATTTCATTGGACCAAAATATGCAAGTCAGCATAATGACTAACTATTTTTTGAGCGCCCAACAAGGATCAATCACAGGCAACGCAAAAAAATGTAAATGACATATCATAATAAAATGCGGAGCCCAGGAGGAGAGGCGAACCTACGGGACGAAGCCACATCAGGGTGGTAGCCACGGCGGCGGCCACCTACGGGGGGCAGTGGGGGCCAGCTCGCGGACATGAGCCACCGTCCAGCCCGTGCACCGGCCATCGTGGAGGTCCGCTCACGCCGCCGACCTACCGCGCGCCCGTGGGGACGACCGACGACGGAGGGGCCAAACCCTAGGCCGTCTTTCGCGCCACTGTGACCCGCTGCCTTGCATCATGGGGAGAAAGGGGCATGGGTGGTGGTGGTGGTGGAGGAGGGGGAGGAGAAGGAGGAGGAGGAGGGAGGCCGCTGTCGCACGAAGGGCCGACCACCGACGAGGCCGCCCCGCGTCGTCGTCGGTCGCGTCGCGACTCGGGAGCGAGGCGTACAGGAGAGTGGGGAGGGGATGAGAAGTTTGCTGAAGAAGAATCAGGAGCTGGAGTATATATTTGCTCCACCGGATTCGCATGACAAGCCACAGAAGCTACCAAAAATGAACCCAGAGCGATGAGGAGCCGACAGAAGCAGATTCCAACAGAAGCGGCTACAAGCAATCTGGGCCACACGATGGAGGATCGGACAGCTGGAAACAATTAGGGTGACGTAGGATGGCCTAAGCATCAGCTAAACTAACCTGCTTTGATATATAGAGATTTGGCTAGATGGTTGAATTATCGACTGTGAACCTATTTACTAAATTATATGGCTATTGTTATTGTCTATGTTGAAATTGTGTGGCTGTTTTTATTTCTATGAGACATTGTTTATATTTACTTTTGACCATAGATATTAGATCTGTGTAAAATTTTAGTCTTGGAGGAGTATGGGAAGTGCGGGGAAGGAGAATGGACATGCTGGGAAAGAGATCAGACCACCTGGGAACACAACGAGAGGTTAGGTGGGCTTCTAGGCCATCTGAAATGAGAGGGGCAAGTAACATCTTTTCCCCTATCCCAAGGAGTGAAAAGAGGCTACTTGTTATTACTAAAAGAGAGGAATCCTCGAAAATCCTAAATTGCAAAGCAATTCGCCAGCGTATGGTTATATTTCAAAAGACCTGCGAATTGGGGTATAAATGTTGAGAGGCGCGCGAATAACAGGGTTAAATATCAAAATTTCTCCAGCAAAAATAGATTCAGAATTTCAGACTACGAATCACTGTTTTGGGTCTCAGTATGCAAATACTGAAGCGTTAGTGATTCCCGGTGTTTCTGTTCAATACTGGCATTTGCAGTTGACAATTGGTGTTTAGACAAATATGCCACCTTTAAAGTTCCCTGGTCTAATTATTTTTTCAAAAAATATTAATAATATATATATAAGTTCAAATAAATATATTGTTGAGACATGTATCTGGAGAATGTAATTAACCTAAATTGATGTTGGACCTATAATTTGAAAACGGGCTTAACCTAATTCTGGCATGCAAATCCTCATCAAATCTAAGGAGCTCTGGCGACAATCCGCCAGCGAGGGTGGTTCTAGAGTTGCGGGGGACGAACCAAGCAACCTTGAGCAGAGGTGGTCAGGTGGAGGTTCTCCTCCAGTAGCACATTCAAAATCTAATCAATCCCAAGGACAACCATCCGGACCACCGCAAGCAAAGACCAGGACATGAGACGTGAAGCTGTTCGGGCTAATGGTTTCTGCGGCTGATAAGCAGGTTGAAGCTGATTTGTTGTGAGAGAAAAACATTATTTCCATAGCTGATAAGTCAGGCTAATAAGTTTAAGCGAACAAGACGGGTACACCTGCAGACGAGCCCGAGGCCACAAGCCATGCTAGCCACGACAACGATAACAGGTTAGATGAGGCTTGCATCATATATCCAGGGCGGATGAGATATATGTTGAGTGAAAATGTATTTAAAAAATTGTTTGGTAGGATGAGGGGAGGGTTGTATGGACGGATGTAAAAAAACTAATATGTTGTTTGGTTACCTTCATGAGCTAATACAACCTGTCTATCCTATGAGACCGACAGTGTGGGTTACCACCCTCATCCTGCATCCATCGGGCCAAGTTCAAAGTAATGCTCAATTTGGGCATATCCTGCGATACTGCATCCATCCATGCAATGCATTCGTCCATGCGAGCACTGCAGCGCATGCAGCCAACCAAACCGTGATGATTCCAGGATAAAAGTTTAGTGGGGCGGCTCAAGGTCAAACTGTGCCAAAGGCGAGGCTACAACTTTAGCGAAACTAAAGTCTAAACAACCATATAGTTTCTCTACGGTAGAAACAATCATCTATATTATATTATATATGAAACAAATGGGTACATATGCCATGATACAACTTTTAGGCCTTATTTTCAAGTTGTAAATAAATTAAATATAATGGAAGATTTCTAAGCACAAGACATTAAAAGGGGTCCTTCTTTTGTTGGAACTTTGAGGAGGAGAGGAGCATCATGTCACAACTTCTAAGTTTACGGAGAGAAGAGGAGCATCAATTATTTTTGGTTTTATGAATAATTATTCATTTGAGACAGATAGTAGTATCACTAATTGATTTCAATTTGTTATCACACAACAAACAAGGGGCAAAATTGATTAACACAACTTCTAAGCTTACGGAGAGAAGAGGAGCAGCAATCCTTTTTGGTTTTATGAATAGTTATTCATTTGAGACAGATAGTAGTATCACTAATTAATTTTGATTTGTTATCACACAACAAACAAGGGGCAAAATTGATTATTCGAGAGAAGATGAACTGGGATTTTTCTTAAAGCCAGCTGAATGGGATTTTCTTGATTAAGAAAAAGCAAACAAAGAATCAAATGAATGCCCATGTGACGTCATGCGCGCTGTTGGGACCTTACCGTCTGGCACAACCGTTCTTGCCATTGCGGCGTTGCTAGGCTCCTAGGCATGCCTGTCTACTATGTTGATCACCCAACATGCCAGGCGAGTGGCCTGCGCCTACGGTATACGGGTTCTACGTGTTGTTCCCTAGCGTCCCCAGTGAAAGGATCAAGATGCCAAAGAGGAGGTGAATTGGGCTAATTCTAAATTTCTTGCAATAATTAAGCCCTACACTTAGCCCATTTCACCCCCTTGTGTCTAAAAGTGTCTCTATTGTTCTACCGCACAAGAGTTTTGTACCCTAAGTTTCAATCCTACTCTAGCATAGCAATTCTAAGAGTGTAAAGACATGTATTGAAATGCTCAAATGTAAATGCTCAAAGTAAAAAGAGGAAGAGGAATGCGACGATGTTTTTCTGAGGTATCGGAGAGTCACCACTCCCCACTAGTCCTTGTTGGAGCACCCGCGCAAGGGTGTAGCTCTCCCTTGATCCACGCAAGGATCAAGTGCTCTCTACGGGCTAATTCTTCAACACTTCGTCGCGGTGAATCATCCACAACCGCTCACACCATGACTTGGGTCATCCACAAGATCCGATGGATGATCACCAAGCTTCTAATCACCACCGAGGCGTCTAGGTGATGGCGATCACCAAGAGTAACAAACACAAACTCTTACTTGACCAAGACAAGCCTAATAAGGAAGGTGGATGCACACTTGCTACTCCCTATGCACTAATGGGGTCCTTAATCTTGGATTCTCAAATCTCAATCACCCCACTAGGCTCTTGCTCTCCCTTGCACTCAAAAGTATTTCCTCAACTGAACAAATGGGCAAGAGAGGGGAATTGGACGAGTAGGAGAAGTATAAATACCTCCCACTCAAAAACATAACCATTGGAACCAAATCCCCTTTTTTGCAAAGCAACCGGACCGAACCGAGGTGGAATCGGACCAAGTCCCCATGGGTCCGACCCTCATAGACGCTACAACGCCTGAACTGTGTCAGACAGGACCGTTGGAGGGTTCGGACCCAAAGCAATGGTTCGGATGCCCCAACCGGACCGAGTCCAAAGGGAAAAACCTTCTATGTTTCCTCTCTGTGTGACTCCGGACCGAGACCGTGTAGGGTCCGGACTAGACATGCACTGGGTCCGGTGCTCCCTAGGCACAGACCCTAACAATCGGACCAGGGCGCCAGGGTCCGGTTGACCCTGAACCAGGGTCCGGTTCACCCTACGCTCTGAGAAACCCTTTGTGACTACCATGTGTCCTTCGGACCCATCACCACGGTCCGGTTCAAACAAACAGTTAGGGTCCGGTTCACATTAAACCCCCCAAATCATATCCAATTCAAAAACTTTGTGACCAGAGTTTGTTCCATTTGATCTTTGGGTCATCCCTGAGCTACCTAGTGCTAAGTTTGACAAGTGTGCACCACACCTAACACATTAGACTCACCTAGGTCAAGATACTAGTTTATACCTCCCTTAATGGTACGGCCAAATGAAAAACAAAGTCATAAACTACTCTAAGTGTATCTCCAACGCCAAATGACACTTAGAACTAGTCCATCCTTAACCTGCCATCCATTGTTTGAAAACCAAAACAAATTCCATCGATAGGGGCATGAAAACCATTGATTGCCCAAACAATCAGCCATTATCGTGACCTAACTTAATTGCCTCTGCAAAACACATGTTAGTCACAATAATCTTGTGTCGTCATTAATCACCGAAACCCAACTAGGGGCCTAAATGCTTTCACCTAGGTTTGGGGCAGTCGATAGATGGACGTGCAAGAGACGAAAAGAGGATGAATCAAGCATTGAGGAAGAAAGAAAGGCTAAGTTGGGCCATTTGAGTGTTGGTGATCTGAGCCTTCTTCCAATTGGGCTTCATGGCTTTTCTTTCACGTAGATTTTTATCTCAGTTTTGAATTTTGGCCCTAGTCATTTGCTGGCCCAAAGTCATGGTTCTACAATCGTCTTCTACCTTTGGACAGAGGCAGAACCTCCTGCAAGTGCATCTATGGAGAAAATTTTTAGGAGGGGCTCATGGGGCTCCACTGATGGTGCCAACTGTGGTAGGGGGGCTCGAGCCCCTCCCACCCCACCATTGGATCCTGCTCCTGGACCATACTCTCCTTTTTAATTCAGCTTTTTAGCTAGACGTAAATAGATGTGATCAAAGACAAGTTCAAAATTAACGACGGTGAGAAAGAAAACAAGCATAAAAATGTCATTGTCACTGCAGCCTTGAAAGTTCCACAGTGGTTATGTTATATCATTATATCATTTTCGCTGACTGTAGCTAGCTGATACCTGCTATGGCGCTCACTCCTATTAAGGTTACTAGCCAAATGATCTACCATCAAATGAAATGGTGGTCACTAAACAGAGTAGAGGAAATAAAAAAACAAATGCACTTCTAGCTACCCAAAGAAATCTACAACTCATGAGAAGAGATTCTTTCAACTGTATAAACTGACTACTTATTTGTTTTATTTAGCTACTCAATTGATATTCTATGGCATCACTTCAAGGGCCTGTTTGGAACATGGGAATTTTTCCCTTCTTCCTGTGTTTTTCCTACGAAATTGAACCGATTCCTATGGAATTCCTAGTGTGATTCCTAGTGAAATTCCTGTGTTCTAAACAGGACCCTCACTATATTCTCATAAGAATGTTTTGGAACAATCCTAGTCAGGAGCAGATTCAGGAACTTGGGAGAATGGGGTCCCCTTTCTTCTCCCCCCTCTCTTCTTTCTCCTCTTCTTTCTCCTTTCTCCTATTCTTTTTCTTTCCTCCTCTTCATCCATGGCTACAAATTTATAGGGGACTTCATGGGGCTCCATGGACAACATGAGGGTAGGGGGCTGGAGCCCCCCCTAGCCCCCATGTTAGATCTATCCCTTGTTCCTAGTTATATATGGTACTTCTGTTCGTGGTAGTCTAGTGTAGAGAGGAGACTTAAGAAAATGTTTACTATAAACCTTAAAATGTTCACTATAAATCTTAAAAATGTTATGGGCACTGGACTAATGAATTTTATAGTAAGCAAGGACAATGATTACCCCATCTTTGATGGTGAAGAGGGCAACAAACTGATGATTTCGTAGTGGGCGTTGAACGAGAATCGTGTACAGGCCTAGAATGGCTATGGAAAGACTCCATGTGCACTGCAAAACATCTAATGCAACAAGGTACCTTTAAGCAAAGTGCAACTCATCAGTTTTGTTTACGCAACAATAAACAAAATTTAATGATGTTAGAAAAGCAATAAGTTGAGGAAGCCAAAGAGAATGCAGAAGGATTCAGTGGAATGAACTAGAGATGAGCAAGGATAATTACATACGAGAAGGCCAGTCAAGGTGATGAAGCCGACGTTGTAGGACGGAAACACCAGAGACACGATGGAGAAATCAATCTGCATCATGCAAAGAAAAAACAAAATTTAGATTTAGGGGATGTTAGTTTATCTAGAACATCAAGGGTTGTAATAGGAAAATTATCAAAGTTAGGGGGGCCTAGGCCCCCCTCTAGGTGCCCCCTCCTCCGTCTTCTCCACTGGCCGACCCTTACATGGTGAGGTCCTTTGTCAACACAAACGATGGCAGATCCACAGGCGTTGCTGCCACCCCAAGTCCAGGGGATGGACTGTCGGATGGCTTGCAAACCGCCCAGCGCATGTTTCTGTAGTGGCAGGGGCGGGTATTGAAATGTTTCAGCCCCCGACAAGGTGGGGGCGTTTTCTCCTCCTCCCCTTCCTCTCAACCGAGTAGCTCACACGCTCATTTCTCTGCGCACTTCACCACAGCACTGGAATAGAAACGGTTGATAAAACGGGCTTTATAGCGATGGACGACCAAGTGCAAGTGGCAGTGTCAGTAAAAGCATAACGACTGACAACTCGATACCATTATGTTGGTGAGTACTTAGTGGCGCCTAACACTTCCTAAAAGATATAATTTACCATGTAATCGATCAAGTGCACACACATTATGTCAAAATCTAGTAGTGAAGCTTGTTTCTTTAACTTTTTTTAGCAAAGTTTCTTTAACTTTTTTAGCAAAGTTTCTTTAATCATGTAGCACAAGACAGAGTTGGCTATTGGGCTAGTGAGACAAAGGGTGAGGAGGAGCTGCCACTAGTGGGCTGTGGTTGGCTGTCTTTGGATTGCAATTAGTTGGCTATTGGGCTTGCCTAGCAGATCCACTGAACAATTTTCTCAGCAATAGTTATGTCAATCTACGGTGAAGCTGCTCCACGCTGGATCCAGTGCTTCGGATCTGATTTTTGAAAGTTGGAGCTCTGCCAAATAGGCTCTTAGGGTGTGTGTGTGCGGTTTGAGAAATCATTGCATCTTAGATGTGGTGGTCCATCATGAATCCATTTATAGGTCCCGTTCGGTTTACTCCATATTCGGCTTGTTTTTTCAGTCGAAACAATATTTTTCTCTCACAACAATTCAGCCAGAACAGTGTTTTTCAGCCAGTTTCAGACCAGCGAACGGGGCCATTAAATTTGGTCGAATGACCCCATTCCTCTTACTAGTACTAATTATTAGTTTGTGAGGAATAAGGTGATGGTGTATCAACCTATTCTATTTTATAAACCAAATAAAAAAAGTAAGCAATAAGCAGACGATGGAGTAATTCATTCGTGAAACTAAACACACCATTAGTCTCTGTGGCATGCTCAGGTAGAGCTGTGGAGCCGATGGGCCTCGTTGAGATACAATCCAGTCCAGCGCAAAGGTTGCATGCAACTCGAAGACGTCTGTCGGGCCCCCGTTCCCCGCTGCCCTGAGCCCATCTCACCTACTAGGCCTCTCACGCCCCATCTCCCGCGCGCCGCGGCCCACGCGCACCGTCCACGGGTGACTTTGCTCGTCAGCCCGTGCTCAGTCGCCGCCGCCTCGCCGGTACTCCGTGTCTCGTGTCAGCATGCTCTCAGCCGGCGGCGGCGGTAGGTAGGATCTCAGGACCTCGATGCGCGCACGAGTTGGGAACGGGAACGCAGGTGCCCAAGGCCCGATGAAAGAGACAGCAGAGCGGCACTGTATGATGGTGTCGCGCCGATCGAATGGCTCAAGTCGCTCAACGTACTAGTAGGAGTATAGTTCCAGTACGGGGTTGGGCACGGGCAGCCACTGTTTCCGGACGTTTCAGCACTGTCAGCCGTCAGGGGTTGTTGGGACCGACAGATCGACACTCGTTTGCTCGTATACAGCTTACAAGCCATGACTTATTAGCTAACGAATAGTATTTTTCTCTCACACCAAACCAGTTAACAGTACTTTTAGCTATAGCTTATAAACCAAACCAGTCCAAACAAACAGAACGACTGGCCGCCTGGATCATGTTCAGACGAAGTATTGATCGTCTTTCCGGCACGCCTTGTTCTTCCAAAAGCCCAAAGGGCTCCGCTCTGAACTTGAGCCGCAGCCTGCATTGCGTACAACACAATACGCGGAGAGGGCCCCTGCGGGGCGGCGCCCGCCTAATCTCCACGCCGTTCGCTGAACATACTCGTCAGTCGTCATGAGAAACACGCGCTGTAGGCGCGTCGTCAGACGGACCAATGCTTGCTACCCCACCCCAGGTCTAGTGACATAGGATCGTAGTACTAATTGCTTCCAGATCCACCTCCTGATAGGCTGAGATTCCTCAACAAGGGCCACTCGTAGGAGATTCCATCCAGAGCTTCCTTTCTCATTCCGGAGGCCACAACAACCATCGAAGGAACGGCAGCATCCATGGACAAACACAGGACTTTAAAATCACAGCAGGGAATCCAAGACCAAGACTCCAAGAGCACATGCGTCAAGCAAACAAAACCTACCTACCGCTACCTGCCTCCCTGTCCTCCTCCGATCCCGGACTGCGGCACCAACCTAGCCATCGGCCAGCGCGTGCATTCCTACCACAGCGTCAACACAATTGGGGCAAGTTTGGTTGTCAAAATTTTTGGCAAAACGACACTGTAGCGTTTTCGTTGTTATTTAGCAATCAGTGTCCAATCATAATCTAATTAGACTTAAAAGATTCGTCTCGTGGATTTCGTCTAAACTGTGTAATTAGTTTTATTTTTTATTTATATTTAATGCTTCATGTATGCGTCCAAAGATTCGATGTGATGGAAAATCTTGAAAAATTTGGCATTTTAGGAGGGGCCTTGGTTCTCCTAGCCTTAACAGCGACACGGCCCTTATCGTTTTGTCCGCTGAGCTCCCTACCACAGCGTCAACACAATTGGTTCTCCTAGCCTTAACAGCGACACGGCCCTTATCGTTTTGTCCGCTGAGCTCATCGTTTTGTCCGCTGAGCTCAACTCCACTGAGATTGTACGAACAGTTGGGACTCGCTCCGTTATTGGCTGCTTTGGTTTGGTTTCCCTCCTCCTTCAATTCACTGGACCTGTGGAACGGTCGGGACCGACGACGCGACTTCCGGCCAGTCGCATCGCAGGCCTGTGAATCCACGACGACAGGGACGGACGGACGAGTCCTCGCCCGTGAACGACCGCCGGACACCGGCAGGAATACTGTGAAAAAAAAGGTGCAGCCGATATTTTAACCACAAGGAAAATCGATCTGGATCGTCCTTCCTTCTAGACCTGGGCTTTGTTCTAACAAACTGGTGATTCGTCAAGGTATATATACCTCCAATAAAAAAGAGTTTGGAAAATCGGGTGATCCGTAATGCCGGGGGGATCTGATCCAGCGACGTAGCTTTCCAGGGAGCGTGCGTAGGCGAAGCGTATCTGCATCGGCAACCCTGCGCCTGCGCTCTAGTATGCACGAGACGGACGGCGACACCGGCGAGGAGGAAGGCGATGGGCTCGGCGACAGGGGTTGGTGGAATCTGCGTCGTACGTAGCAGCTGTTGCGGTTTTTTTTAATGATATTATTTTAATAAGTAATTGCAAATCTAGTAGGTGTAATAGAGAATTTGCAAGAGTAGGTTTCTATCGGCACTTGGAAAGCCGATTGGACATCCCTCTGCTATTGGATAGCCCATATATTCCTAGTCATGCCACGCAAATCTGAGAACGTCCACGTAAAAAAATGTGCCGACACGCATATCGGCATCCAAAGGGCCGACTAGCCCTTCAAGCCGGCCAATCAGCTGTCCTGTGACCGATAAGCCTGCCCTCTTCGTTTCGCTGAAATTTAGCTTATGCTGTTGCCTATACTAATTTGTTGTGAAAGAAAAATATTATTCGTTCGCTGAAAAATACTGCTGAAGTAGTGTGCTTTTGGCATTAGATGCCTCTGTTGGAATCCAGCACGGAGGCGGCACTTGAGCGGTGATGGAGCTGGACATCAAGTGTTTCATTTTGTAAGAATTCATATCAATAAAATTTGAATATAGATATCTCTATTCACATTTATTTTATGCTATAGTGGAAGATTTAAAACCTTACAAATGATTATGGCTATTGATATAAAATTTAACATTCATATGTAAATATTAAGCCCGTGGGAGTGAATATTCTAGGATTTAACGGCGTTTATGCTTTCAGTAGTAGGCGGTGTTCCCGTCAACAGCGAGTCGTCTGTGGTGACTTCGTCAATTTTGAGGATTTGCTGGCTTAGTCTTCGAAGTTGCTCATAGGATATGGTTTGCGCGTGTATGTTCATAGGGGTGAGTGTGCATGTGTTGTGTCTTCTGCGTTGCACTATGTAATTCAAAAAATATATTAATTAAGTTTAATTTAATATTGTTTTGACCGGATTGTTTTGTAGTGAGAAATGTTTCGGATTCCTAGGGCTAGAATTTTTTTATTTTAACCTAAAAAATCTAATATTTTAAAAGAGCACTCACAAACTATGGAATATACATAAGAAATATATTTGAAAACATAAATATTGATATTTCGTAATAAAGATTTATATTCCTTTTTGGGATCTAGGGAGTATTTGTGTTTTATCAACTTTTTTACTGTATATGATGGGTTTTTGTATACCATCACAAGTATTTGCAAACTCTCGATGCTTGACAATTGGATAAAAGAAATGTACAATGATATATGCACATTAAAATGCATGGAAACTATAACCAGCTATGAAACCACATGGTATTTACGATTTTCTTAGAAACATTATCTATAGCCCGCTCTGCCTATGTTATATGGAACTGTCTCGCAAAAGGAAAAATAGAGTAGAAGTTAATTAAAAAAAAAAGAAAGGTCTCCCGTGAGGGACACGCGCACACATGCCAGGAAGTACATGCGAAATGGGTCAAGTCGGCACCCTTAAGTCCGATAGGCCTACTGGCTCGACTTCACATTTCGGCTACTGAATTGCCGACAAGTATTCGGCTAACCAATTACCGACTAGAGCCGGTTATAACTTTTTTCACTCGCATCGGCTTCTCAGTAGCCGAAATGCTAGTTTTGCAATTTTATTAAAACAACATCTAGAAATGCAATTATTTATTAAAATAATATTAAACTTCGCTGTTGCGTTGCTCATCTTATCTTCTCCCGGTCCGCCGGTCCATGAAATGAAACGCCCAGTCGGAAACCACGAAAGGAGCGTCGTCCCAGACAGTAGTGTGAATGAATTTCGACGCTGATGCTGCTGGAACCGGTTCCCAACTCATACAGTGCTCATTTTGGCTGATAATTCGTTGACAATGAGGTGTCTACGGAGACTTGTTAATTTTTAAAATATGTCGGTCGGTTCAATCTCTTAATAATGTTCATTACAAATAGGTATGTATGCTTGCGTGTGCTACATATACGTGAGTGTCTGCATCTTGTGTTTCCTAAAAGCACAGGTTATTCGCTTAGGGCCTGTTTGAAACCTTAGGACTAGAAATTAGCTACCTAAGTGTCGGTGTTTCGTACAAGCACCGGCAAGTAAATTTATAGTAATGCGTGTTAAGCTCGGATGGTGCGCTAAAGGACACAAGATTTATACTGGTTTGGGCTGAATATCCCTACGTCCAGTTTGTTGCTGCTCGTGATATTAGCACCATGAATGGTTCGTAGTAGGGGATACAAACGATCGAGAGAGGGACAGGTCCCAAGTCTCTGATAAAAGGGTCAAAAGGAGGCCAAGAGCTTGGTAGCAGTTTGACTGTGTCTGTGTGTCGTGTTGTTCGGTCCCTCTATTTGGAGGAAGCACATCTCCTTTTATAGATGAAAAGACTGGCTTTACAAGGGTGAGGGCTTAGAATGCGTACTCTACCTAGTCTTGTGGCTCACATCTACCCAGCCCCTCTTTTCTCATTCTGATGAGTGCGAAGGATGATAAGCGCCTACAATACTGTTGACGCCCCTGTAGAATGTCAGGATGTCTGCAGAATACTGCCCTGCGCAGGATATGGGCTGCAGTATAGTGGTTTTGACTTATAAACCTTGCCCAGCCTTGCTCCGCACGCCTCCTGGCTCTTATGAGTCTCTGTCGGAGGGACGCGGGGTCGGGGTCCGGAGTAGCGCTGTGGGCAAGGTCACTTGATTTGGTGGACCCGAGGGGTCGGAAAGCGGGCGCCACTCCCTTGGGTCCATAACGTGGCGACGGCATGTCCGTCCTTCGTGGAGATCGCAAACCTTTTTCTGGAGTGTAGTGGTTGTCGTATATCTTCGTCGGGTTTCGTGTCCCAGAGCTGAAGGCGGCGCCTACAACTCTACAGGGCGAGGAGCACGCTCCTGCAATACCTTTTGGGCTCTGCGGCGTTCGGAAGGGTCTAAAGCACCCGTCTAGTCGTTCCCTGGCAGTACCTTTCCTGCCGGGGCGCAGGGTATGGTCCTTGAAGCTGCGGTTGACCCGAACGTCTAATCTTGCTCCGTGCCCATGATCATGAGGGAACGAAGGAGAAGTTATCAGGTAAGACAAGACCAGTCTTTGGACATCGAACGGGGCAAGGTTCGTCCTCGGTCGTCGGGCGAGACAGAGTCCAGTCCTTATCCCTTGGGCGTGACCGAGCCCACCCCCGGGGGTCGGGCGAGGCGGAGTCTATCCCTCAACCTTCGGGCGAGGCGGAGCTGTCTCGAAGGCGTCGGGCGGATCGGAGGCCAGCCCTTAGCCCTCGGGCGAGGCGAGGCTGACCCAAAGGCGTCGGGCGGAGGCGGAGACTAGCCCTTAGCCCTCGGGTGGGGCGGGGCTAGCCTAAAGGCGTCGGGCGAGACGAAACCAAACTTCTGTCATTCGGGCAAGGAACGTAGCGGCGCCCTTGTCCGTCCTGAAGTTTTTAACGTTCGATGGTTATTGGTTCCACCTCCTAGGGTACCCCAGTATTAGGTCCCTGGCACTAAGCTCTATTCGCTTCACTGAAAAAATAAACCGAAACACTGTTCCGATTATTTTGTTGTGAGAGGGAAACACTGTTTTGACTAAAAAAACAAGCTAAAAAACGGATTATAAGATAAGCGAACGAGGCCTGTAGCTACTCCCTCCATTATCTTTTGTAGGACGGACTGCGATTTCTCAGTTTTGATCTTTTGTAGGGCATCAGTAGGTACTGGTCTTATAAAGTTCAAGCGGTGTCCAATCAAATGCTCCCAGTAATCCATTCTCAGTGCATGTTTCATGACTCAGTTTTTAACATACTTATATTTTAAAAACAATACAAAAAAGTTTTATCTCTATAAAACTTTCATCATCTCTCTTTATCAATACATATTCAATGCCCATAAAACTCCCACCATTGAGATTGGAAGTGTTTGCAACTTTGCATGCAGCCCCAAGTCCTTGCCGTACATAAACAACCGTCAAATTACTGCATGCATGCATGCCAACCAAGCTAATCCCCGTGGCCAAGCCGAGCATTAAGTTCTGCATGTTATTTACCTGGGTTTCTTGGTATCTGGAGTACTCCGTACGCCCTACAAAAGATCATGGAGAGAGTATTTAGCTAGCTAATTTTTAGCCGATTTTTTTTATTCAGCTGCTAAGGGCATGTACAACGCGTCTCTTCGACCCGTCTCCGTGATGTATTTTTTGCAAAACGAACCCCGCCGACACCAGAAGACGGAGGCCTCGTCGTCCCGCGAGGCGACGGGAATGACTCGTGGCCCGAGGCCGAGACGCCGGCTCCAGCAGCGTTGTATGAAGACTCGATGGCGCGCGGATCCCGTGTGCCTTCGCGCCGGTTCGTTCGTTCTTTCTTTCTTCCCCATCCGTGACATCTTCCCGTCGCGAGCGCCTCTTGTCTAGCGTCTAGGCGCCGCCGCTCCTCCCTCTCCGGGCGGTGGCGACGCTCCGGCGACCCCGTGGCCCCTCCCGCGCTCGGCTCCGGCGACCCTACGTCCCCTCCCTCTCTGGCTACCCCGTCGAGAAGCAGGCGCGGCTCCGACCCCTGCCCAGCGGCGGGCATGGCCAAGCACCGTCGCGGGTGTGCTCTGCCTCCTCGGAGCTCCGTCGCCGCGGGCGCGAGCTGGTCCTCCACCACCGGCGATCACGGACGCGAGTGCAGCTGGTCCTCCACCCCCGGCGTGCTCTGCGGGGGAGCTGGTCGTCCACCACCGGCGTGCGCGGACGCGAGTGCAGCGTTGTCGCCATGCCCGACGCCCCCAACCGCTCGCGAGGAAACTACTGCGGACGCATCTGCGCTGATGACCTAGGTCCCGTTTCTCTGCACGCATGCCCGCAACGCTTCGGTGAGTCCTGTTTCTCTGCGTCAGAGCCGGTGATCTCGTGTCCGCTCGCAGCATGTTCGACGAAATGCCAACGAGGGACACGGGCTTCGAACTGCATCGCCCGGAGGCCGGAGCAGCAACAAGCGACGTACGCGCTGGAGTGCTGGATGTGATGCTTGGCCATCTCCAACGCACGTGCTTGTGAGAAATAACAGGGAACTATGCATAATTTGAACATCTTTGTATAATTTGAACATCTCAGGGTAATGGTGAGGCAATATAGCAGTAATGATTTGGTTTGGTTTGGTAGTGTTTTTCATTTAAAATAGTTGTTTTGGTTCTCTAGTGGTTTTGATTTATATTATGTTGATGAAATTTAATAAAAGGATGCTTTAATAATACGTACCAAACATAAATTTAGTATTTGTTTTATTTATGTGGTATTTCCTTTCTAAATTTGTCATTTACATGCGAATTATGTGGTATTTCCTTTCTAAATTTGTGATTTACATGCGAATCAGTGAACAAAATAGTTTTTAAGGAGCAATTTGTATATAAACAATCTCCAGACCCTCCAGGTCATTACATGTATTTCTTACAGAAGCTACCGTTTCATAGTTGCTCTAACCAAATGGTCTTCAGCTTTTCCCATAACTGCTTTACATGCAAATAGCTACACAATGGTATACAAAATATATTTATAGTTGATCCTAGCTACATATAAAGCATTAAACAGCTTAGAGACAGCCCCTCTGTCTTATACGACTTGTCTTTATACCCGTCTGTACGATAGATTCGATATGCTTAGAGACGGACCACTGTCTGTGAGTTGTACATGTCCTAATAGGTGATTGGATAGTTAAGGTACATATAAGCTATTAGCATCTATTAGTAACTTCAAACCTACTAATAAAACTAATAATTAGCAGCCTCCAACTAATAATTAGCAGTTTTATTAACATGTCTATTTGGATACACTAGTATTAATTTGAGCTGTTAATTTTTAGTGCTAATAAATTCAAATAGGCCCTTACTCTTATTTGATGAGGTCAACTGTTAAGATGATACAAACCTATTTGTCTGGTTGGTTTTCTTACCATATTTATTTAACGGTATATATATTCAATTTGTATAGCAACTAGCAAGCAACATGAAACGAGGCGACGACGCTGATGAAAACAACTGAAACTTCAATGTCGAGAGAGACATTTTTGGTCGTTGACTCCAAGACGGACATATGAGCCCGCAGGATTAGCATGGAAAACTCCGTCGATCGATCCAGATGATGATAACATTGTTAAGAAGCATTATGATAACTGACAACAACACAGCTGTACGTCTTGCCAGCGATCCTACATACGCAAGGCGGATTGTGCTGTACATGCGACTGAATTGTTTTTCAGTGTTCGTTCCAACTATTCTCGCTCAGCTCGTTTCTGCAGAACAAAGTTTTTGGATTATGAATAGCGTTTGTTCGTAAGGACAAGCATACAGTTCTTTTTATCGTGGAATTGATTCGCCAACAGATTTGTATCTGGATCTAGTAATCTTTGGGTTCCCTTTCTTTTAACAAAGTCAGATCTCATATCCACCTATTTTGTGAGGGAATGAGGGGCAGGTAGTCATATCTCAGTATTATTCAAGCAGAGCACATCCTTCGCGTGACGCTGCAGGACAAAATATAGGTTCATGTGCTGCATGGAAATGTAAAAAAAAAAAAAGATAAACAGAAGAGTTCATGTGACTCGTGTCCGTGAGGGTATAATTGGGAGGACGAGATGCATACGTGCCAGCCTCGGACCGTACTAGCTTGCAGGGAATTTTTTTAACACCTTTTTGTAAACTAATTTTAAATCTAATATTTTTTTTCTTTTCAAAACTAACACTATTGGCCGCGCCTATTGCTATGGCGCGGCGAAATGCCTGTGCCGGTGGCGCGGCAGGAGACTGACGTGGTGACGACCGGCGCTGCTGACCGGTGATGTGGCAGGGTCTTGGCGCGGCACTGATGCGCCACCAATCTTGACGCGGCACTGACGCGCCACGGTGCATGGCGCGACAGTACCTGGACGGTTTAATCGAAACTTTCCGCGTCGATCCTTTTTTATTACGTCTTGTTTTTACTCATATACTGTGAGTTACTCTATGTATTGCTTCACATAAAACCAATAATGGATTTGTTTCTATCTTTTGTTGATTTTTTTTTCACGGCTCGATAAAGAATTTGATAAGCTAATGATTTTTTCCCGTCTTTCATAATACGGTTAACCACCATGTTAACGAATCAATTACAAAAAATTGAATCGGATTTTGCGGTTCTTTTTTCTGTAGTACCTCGACGTGACATGAGCGTGAAAGAGGTTTAAGAATACGTTTTCTTTTTATAAGGGCTAAAAATGAATCACTTATTTTTTTTTTTGCTTTTTGGCCCCATATCGTAGGATCGACAACGACGCGACCATAGACCCCGGCTTTCTCGACCCCTCGCGCAGCACAGCCGACTACTGCGCGTCTAACTAGGGTGCCTTCTTCGACGATTTCGTGGCGGCGATGACCAAGCTCGGGAGGATCGGGGTCAAGACGCCGGCCACCCGCGTCGAGATACGTCGGGAGTGCCGGTTTCCGAACTAGTTGCTACTTAATCTCACCAGCAGTGCTACCGCGACGCATTGAAATGAATATCAAGCAAATAAATGAAGTCAGTGCGCAAGTTGACAAGCTGTCACATAATATTTTCATTGGTTTGACATAAGTTCGACATAACACAACCAACTAAGCTTGCAAGTTTCGGATACCAATATTCGTTCGACCTAACAAACTAAGACCTAGGAATATAAGGATCCCTCGGACGCCTCTGTCTCTTCGGATTTGTTGGCAACACATTAGGAGTGTAGCCAACGTCGGCGTGGTCGCGTCGCCGGTGCGTACGGCTCATACCATGCAAGTATATGATATGCACGATTTCTTTATAATCTTTATGATCGTTAGTTCATGGACTCTACCTATTTTAAAAAACTACCTTTGTTAGTACATGTGAGGCTCCTTGGGTACCAAGCAGGGCACCACCTAGCTGAGACATGTCGATCTCATCCTGTGGCCAATCGTCCCACTGGTCGTGCTGTCTGTGGAAGCTCGGGGGGTCGTTGTCGTCATCGTCGTCCTCGCTTGCAGGGTCCTTTCGAGCGCTATGATGTGGTGGTGTATGCACTGTGGAAGTGGCACCTATCACAGGCTGAGAAGAGCCGGCTGGTGTCCTCAAAGAGGCTGAAGACGTGCCACCCGACCGCGCCGGGAGTGGCGGTTCCACCCAAGGAGTGTCCATGCAGCTCAGCTTCTGAGCTAGCTTCCCGCAGCTCTTCTTCACCTTCTGCATAAATAGACGTTAAAGTTAGTGCATTTTCCAAATGCATATACATTAAAGAAAACATTTTCGGAACGGATAAGTTTATGTTTACCTCCACAAAAGCCTCAAGAATGCCTGCCCCTGCCCTCTAGACTCGTGAAGCCGGAACGCTGCTTCGTTGGACATCCTTGATAATTGTGTCGCCTGGGTACAGAAACACGGTTGGATAGTTTTAGTACACATACTTAATACCAAATGGATAACAAATTATACCATTCAAGTATCTTACCACGTATCTTTGAAACGGGACTCTCTGTAGCAGTGTGTCCTCCCTAGTGGCAACGTCGTACACATCTTCGATCACATCTTCCTCCGAGTCCTCGTCAATCGCCTCATCAGTGTATGGGGGCTTAATATGTGTTCTCGTAGACCTGTGAAGCCACCACAGGTACTCGTCGAATGTGTGCTGGTCGTGTGGAGGACCCGCATGGACCGGCTACCATTCCCTGTTCTCCACAAGTGGATGTGCGAGTTGTGTGTCATGCGCCAATCCTTGGTCTTGTACCTCTTCCTGTGGTCATACCTACAACAAAATGATGTTAGTTGTACCACACACACCTCTAAATTATAGCTTTGTTATTAATAGATAACGTACCCGTGCAATTCTTGGTTGGTGGAGTAAAGCGGTGGTGGGCAGCCTGTCATTCTTCCAAACTATCTGCAGACCCTGATGGGCAAGTGAATCTTGACGACATGGAAGAAAATAAGAGAGACGTTGCAGCGATACTCGTCTGACTCATCTCTAGTGACAGGACTGAGGTACTACTAGAGCTCCGGAGCATCCCAAGGACACCAATGCACCTGAATATTTCGTAATTGAGTTAGGTTGTGATATAGTGTACATCGAACAAGACACATATATGATAGTAAAGAGAGCATAACCTGGTGCTGTGTCAGGACATTGAGACTGTCCATGTACTCCCTGTACTTGCACCTCGCATTCCCTCTAACTAACTCTGCTTCCATCCAGATATACAGAGCTGTAGGGAGTGTATCTTGCCCATTCTATTGCTGCATTGAACACGATAATGAATTAGTCATTAATAATCTCATCATATGTAACTGCCTCGAAGAATATAGTGAACCGAAGTACTTACTGGTAAACCAGTATTAAAGGGCCTTCCAACGGGCCATCGTTCCCAACACCAAACCTGGAGTAGGTAGGAGCAACCCCCAAGGTTCGCATACCCTAAGGTGCGACGGCAGGCAACGTATAGTTGTTGATATGTCCATGTCAGGACTACGTTGCCCCAACTGTACGCCGCTATGTTCTCCCACGGCTGGCGTAGTATGTCAAGGAAGATCTAGCTGATGGTGTTGCCCGAGGTGTCTGGAAAGAGGAAAGCACCAAGGAAGTGTTAGTGCCACACTCTAGCGAACCTGTCGATCTGAGCCTCCTCAGCCTATGGGTTTAAGTAATCAAAGCGCTCTGTGATCCAGGACGATGAAACACCGGAACTTTTTCTGAAATTTACCAAAGAAAAATGAGACCCGATGGCTGCAGGAAAGCAATGTAAGTATTAAATAGGCTTGAATTGCTCACTTATTTTTCTTTGAAACCTTGTCGTCCGGTGAAAGAAAGCCAGTAAACTAAGCCACTAGCTCCCTTCAGTGATCGTTGTCAACTATACCCGTCACTGGAAGTCCTCCCAACCGAAGGCCAAAGATAGCCTTCACGCCCTGCATGGTCAAGGTCATCTCGCCACAAGGTAGGTGGAACGTGTGGGTCTCAGGCCTCCACCTATTATAAGAATAGAACAACTGTTAGTTGACTCAAATTTGTTATAAGAATATTTACGTACAAAGAAGGCATTCGCACCTGTCTACAGCTGCAGTAAGTAGTGCTGGGTCAAAGGGCGGAAGACTGTAGTTGACAACACGGACAAGCTCGAGGAAGCCGACACAGCATATATACGGCGCGTAACGCTCGTCCCACTGGTACGCCCGGGTGTGCGTGCGCGGTCTCAAAGGAGGCAATGCCACCTCTGTATCGGTGTCACTCAAGATGTGTGCTCGGTGCTGGTCGTCGTACTCTACCTCAAGAATGGGATACAACAGGTGCCGCGTGGGAAGGGCAGGGTTAGCATATTCAAATTAACATTATGTAGCATTGCAAAATTTGAACTACTTGTTATGCAATACGAACACAATACAAAAGCGCATGTATATATTCAAAGTAACATTAACACACATATTAAACAACTTCACTACAAAATAAGCATTTGTCGAAACTTCATCAAGTCATCCAAATCGACGTATCACGCACTACTAAGTACCTGAAAACTAGTATCTATACCCAAAATCCCTAACTAAATAACTAACTATAAACTAAATAATAAATACATAATCAATCCCTAAACCCAAAATCCTAACTAACGGTAACATAAACCCTAACTATCTAACCAAACCTTAATTATACTACAACACACAACCTCAAACCTAAAAACTACCTACCTAAATCACAAACAAATTCACTAACCTAACTATCCTAAATCACTAACCCTAACTATCCTAAATCAGTAACTATCCTAAATCAATAACAATCATAAAACCCTAACTATCCTAAATCACTAACCTAACTATCCTAAATCACTAACTATCCTAAATCAATAACAAGCATAATAACATGAAATCGAGATGGAGGTACCTTGAGCGGGCGGCCATGATGCGCGGGCGTTCGTGGCGCGGCTGGCGCGGGTGTTGCGAGGCGGGAGTGGGCGGGCACATGCCGGCTGTGGCAGAACCACCCGAAATAGCGTACTTACGAAGGCGCTCGTCTTCCATCAGACACTAAGCACCCCGAAAGTAACTACAGCGAGCGGTGTTCGTCGGGCACACCCTAAGGGAGAACCCGAAAGATCCACATTTTTCCCAAGGATCCAATAATGAAAATGAGTTACAACACAAGTCTATCTCATACATTAGAGTTTCTTGAAAAGTACATTATTACAATACCAAATACAGAGTGTGGAATGATAAACAGCGGAATATTAAAAGATAACATCTAGCGAAAAGATAACGAGGATTCCGTCTGAGCCCACCAGATGGATCCTCCACATAAGGAACTCCTCAAGCGTCACCTGCAACAGGGGTAAATAAACCCTGAGTACACAATGTACTCGCAAGACTTATCCGATAGTGGGAATACTTTCCCGACTCCAAGGAATATGCTAGGCTTTATGGTTTGCTGGTTCTCTTTTAGCAAAAAGCAATACTAATAGTGAGTCCTTATTGATACATTATTATCATCAGCCGTATTAAGTTTTCATCTAGTCAATCTATATAAGCCTGTTCTACTTTCAAGCAAGAGTTGAGCAATCAGTTCCGTTTCTTCTCCTTTCAACTTTCAGTTCTTACTACGGTGCTAAACCGCAGACAAGCCGTACCGGATAACCCGGCGATTCGCGAATCAATGTGCCCAGCTGGGTGCCCCGAAGACACACGTCCTGCTTGTACCCCAGGCACAAGCAGGACTAACCCACCACTCTCCTGTCCCGGGTGTCCAGGTCCCCATCCAAACTTGGACTCCAAGCCCCCACATCCTGAGTCCCGGACTCAGTGCGGTGCAAGGACCTCCACCACCTCCTCTTCCCATCAGTCGGTCCAGAAAGAGCCGGATCCGTGACAAGAGAGCAGCAAGCCTTCCCTGCGCCCATACCCAAGTATGTGCTCGGGACAATAATCTGTGACTTGCCTAGAGTCATATGCAACGACCGGTCCTTAATCGACACAGACAGGGAAAAAGTGTAACCGGGCTATGCCCTGTTGGCCGCAGGACACAACCCCTCACACCCACCAGTACCAAATCCACATCCCTGTCCGGTCACCATTTTCCTTTCTATTATTTCATCATGATATCATAGTTTAATCACCTATTTGCGAGTAACGACAGGTTACTCACGCTACCGATATCCTGAGCATAGCAGCTACTCGACCTGTACTAGTAGGACTCATGGTGGATATATTTATGCATATAGCTTCCATAAAATGCCTGTAACGTAAATGCATATCATATAAATATATTCAGTGATCATTTAAAAATAGGGGTTATGCACCGGGGCTTGCCTTGGGCCAGCGCGGTGTCAGCAAAGTCAGTGACGAGTGGCTCCGGAACGTCCTCCTGAGGATCTCCTCGTACTCTTCGATGACTTCGTTGTACTCCTGCTCGCCGAATGTCACGATCTCCAGTGGCTCGTCCTCTATATGCATGCAGTGATGATGATGCAATAATTAATATATAGACAACCGCAACTCTTAAAATAAGAATACATCTACCAAGCTACTAAGCTAACTCTAATGACTAATACGCAAAGTTACCTATTATTCCCACTAAACAAGTATGAAATATTTCATGTATTATCTTAGCAACTAAAGGCATCCTTATAGTTAATATCAATTTACTATATATATAATAAAACAAGGTGCACTAGCTACCATGCATCATAAAAATTTATTCTCTAAATAACCATAATGAGCATTTCAAAATAATAAAGTAATCCTAAAGGTATCAGTGAACTATATGAACTAATTACACTAACAGATAGATCATGAATTTAGGAATCTAACAAAATTTATTTCACAATCAATAAATAAATTCAAATGAGCTCTAGAGATGAAGAAAATGATATAATTGGAGGAGGCTAATCACGCAATTGAACTTGTTGACTTGCACATGACTGTGGGTCTAGAATTACTATATGAGACCGCGAGTCAAGAAAATAAGAAGAAGAATGAAGGAATTCTTATAGGCTAGCTACCTTAGAATTGGATGAAGTTCCACCAACGGTGATCGATGTGCGGAGGCAATGCAAGAGGAGAGACACCAGGGAGCTTAGCAAATGCTTGCCCTGCGTGGAGCGGAGCAGAACCATATATAGCACTGGTTGTGAGTGGTTATGACAAGCCAAGTAGTCAGGAAGCATGAACGAGTTGGCAGGGTTGTCCTCTGGCTCCGTGCCGTGTGCGGTGGTGTGATCTTTGGTCATGAGAGAATTAATTCAAGGATGAACTTTGAGTGGTCTTGGACTTACGAGCACGTAAGGACTGGAGTGTGCTTTGGGCTGAACGTGCTTGGCGGTGGGGTGCTGGTTCATTCATGTAGGTCAAGGAATTAATGGGGAAGGAGACCACAGGTCAAGGAAACATTAGAGAATGAAAAGATCAATTATAGACTAGCTACCTCGGCTGATTATTGCAGCTCAGGAGAAATCGATAGACGCAGCTTTCACGGGTAAGAACAGAGAAACTTGATTCGAGAGAAGCAAGTGAGCAGCGGAGCGAAATAGCTCGGCGTATCCTTTTAAAGACAGGAGACGCAGGAATGGAGAAGCAAAGACACGACAATGACGCGTCATAAGATTAGTGGCTAAACTAGCTTGCTTAAAGGTAATAAAGTGCCGCGGGAACGACGTGCTGCATGGATAAACAACATTTTCCACTGGCCACGGTGATTTTTCCTTGGGTGAACAGTAACTTCTGCGCGTGAACAGTGATTTCCACGCGTGAACGGTGTTTCCACGCGTGAACGGTGTTTCCGCGCGTGAACAGTGTTTCCTGTACTGCTACAGTGCCGACGTATGGAAAGTCTTCGCTGCTCCAGCTCTGACGTGAGGAAAAATCTGCACTGGTACCGTTCTGACATGTTGGGTGCGTGCACCGTGTTTGCAAAGCAGTGAGCGAGCGGCATGCTCGCCGGTCGAACTTGTGAGTGAGATTAATGCGTAGCGTGTGCGACACACTATGGCAGTGGTAGCGCGTCGTGCACTGATGATTTTTCAAGGTGATTAGCAAGCGAAGTAAAGGCGGGATAATTAGAACAACGAGAGATGACAGTGGCGCGTCGCGAGATTGATGGAGATAAAAAATCTTGCCAAGTGGTATGCTAATAATTAGTGAATGACAATAATTTATCATTTGACTTTGTGGCTAAGGAGCTCACACGTGGAGAGAGATGACATGCTGGAAGGACAACTTGGACAAGGAATAAATTAGAGCTCAATTTGAGAATTAGTGCAATAAAATTTAATTTCTCATTTACTACATGCAATAATACATAAACATGATGCTCATGACATGGTTTAATATTTTGATTAAGGCGTAACACCGAGGGTGTTACAAATCTACCCCCCTAAAACAAAATCTCGACCCGAGATTTCATGTGCCTAGTGTGAGAACAAGATAGGAAATACATTTCGACGCAGCAACTAACTATCAGAACCATTGAGGAGATGGGGGTAATGCTTCAATAGGTAACTCTCTTGTTCCCACGTGGCTTCAGCCTCAGAATGATTTTGCCATTGTACCTTGTAAAACTTTATCACTCTGTTCCTGGTCACTCTCTCCTTCTCATCCAAAATTTTTATAGGATGCTCCACATAAGACAGATCAGGTTGGAGCGGAAGTCCTTCTATTTCTACAGATTCTTCAGGAACTCATAGGCATTTCTTCAGTTGCGAGACGTGAAATACATTGTGAACTGCCGAGAGAATTTCAGGGAGTTGGAGACGATAAGCAACGGAGCCACACTGCTGCAACACCTTGTATGGACCCACATACCGAGGGGCTAACTTGCCATGGACACCAAACCGATGTACCCCTCTCATAGGAGATACCTTGAGATACACATAATCTCTAGCTGCAAATTCTAAAGGTCTTCTTCGTTTGTCGGCGTAAGCCTTCTGTCGACTCTGAGCTGACTTCAAGTGTTCACGAATTATATTTACTTTCTCTCGAGCCTCCTTTATGAAATCCGGCCTGAAGTACCCACGGTCTCCTACCTCAACCTAGTTTAGTGGTGTCCTACACTTCTGTCCATATAAAGCTTCAAATGGTGCCATACGGATACTCTCCTGATAGCTGTTATTATAAGAAAATTCGGCCAGCTTTAAACACTGATCCCACTTCTCAGGAAAAGAGATGGTACAAGCCCGCAGCATATCCTCGAGCACCTGGTTCACCCTTTGAAGTGCATCTAGCCCTTTAGTGGGTTTTGGATGATTGAATGACAACGTGATTAAAGGACTAACCCGTTTGCTAAGTGTGAACAGGTAATAGGTTATCTCACAGGTACTTAATGAAAGCCAAAATGATGTGTTGTTGTATAAACAATCTAGTTCAAGCACAAGACAACAATGCAAATGGAATTCATGTGAAGGCTTATTTATTGTGGGATTTCCATGTACTATGTGAAAGCAAGCTTCATGATTATTAGTTAATGAGACATGAGGGATTGCATATGGAATGGTCTCATATTTGAAGCTTGCTAAATTAAAATGAAAAAGATAACAATACATATGAATGGATGATTCAACACAAGATGTGACTTGATGGCTTGAGATGGTGAAGATAGCAAGGAAAGGCTTCGAGGTACTAAGCAAGGGTGAAGGGCAAGCGACGGCTTGGCGGCCGAAGAACCTAGCTAGGGTGAAGAAGAAAGTACTTGCATTTAGTTGAGGTACTAATCAAGCTTAGATGGTCATATTGATGTGAAGGATCAAATCTATAATGAAGTATTTGATGGAAGTGACTTGATACATTTGGGATTATTCAAACTTGATGAATGGAATCAAGTCACATGCTCAAGATGGCTATGCTCAAGTGAAAAGATCAACATCAACATGTTAGCACCCTTACTTGATGAAGATTGGAAGGGACGGCATCAATTCAAAAGAACAACTCAAGTGGTACAAATTCATATTTCTGTTTATCTTGAGTTTAATAGGTATGCCGTACTATTAAGAGGGATGCATCATGTTGATAGATAATGTTTCATAAGTGCTCAAGCCAACCCATGTGAGTTTTGAGTATTTGAGAGACAAAGAGCTAACTGATTTGTTGCTGGTCTGGCAATACCGGACGTGTCCGGTATTCATACCGGACGTGTCCGGTATTTGTCCAGCAGCTGTAAAATTGTTGTTCTCGGGTTGGTTAGTCGGGAGTTCCGACGTAGGTCGGGAGTTCCGACGGTCGGGAGTCCCGGCATGGGTCGGGAGTTCCGACGTGTCGCACTTTAACTGACCTGGAGGGTTCACTGTCCTGGTCATACCGGACATGTCCGGTATGCATACCGGACGTGTCCGGTATGGATGACCAGAAGCCAACGGCTAGTTTTCAAAAGCCGTGAGGGTCGGGAGTTCCGACGTATGTCGGGAGTTCCGACGGTCGGGAGTTCCGACATATGTCGGGAGTTCCGACACCTCACTAACTTTAACTCAGTTACATGTTTTTCAAAATTACTGAGGGTCGGGGGTTCCGACTTGAGTCAGGAGTTCCGACGGTCGGAAGTCCCGGCATTCTTCGGGAGTTCCGATGCCTCACAACATCACTGTAACTTAGTTACCGTTGGCGCAGTGTGAGTCATACCGGACGTGTCCGGTATGCATACCGGACGTGTCCGGTATTGCAACGGCTATAAAACGGCTAGTTTTTCAAGGGGGCTATAAATACCCCCAAGCCTCCACCTTTGGAGGCTGCTGATTCTGCTGAGATAGACACACGTTTTTGAGCCTTGCCAACTCTCCTAAACCCTCTCTTAGTGAGTGTGTGATCCAAATTGCAAAATCAATTTGTGGGTTAGAGAAGAATTTGAAAAAGAGAGCAAGCCACCACTTGAGCACTTGTGCATATTGTCAATCTCGTGATTCGCATTTGTTACTCTTGGACTCTTCGGTCCTAGACGGCTAGGCGTCGCCGGAGAGCAACCGAGAGATTGTGGTTGCTTCGGAAAGTTTGTAACGGTCGATTCCGCCGCCTCGGAATCATTTAGTGGAAGGAGGAAAAGGAGTTGGAAAAGACTCCGGCTAGAGTGACCTTCGTGGTACCCTCTAGGGCTGACCTTCGCTGGGTCGCCCGCAGCCCCCTCAACGGAGAGTAGGACTCGAACGAGTCCGAACTTCGGTAAAACAAATATCGTGTCTTAATTCGCATTCCATTTGATATTTGTGTTGCTCTAGCTGTGCTGCAGGTTCTCTGTGTATATTGTCATCTCTATTAGGTGCCTGCAGTTTGGTTTGAAGATAGAAAACGAAAGGAGCAAGTTCGGGGCTGATCTGCAGAAATCGTGTATACCGGACACGTCCGGTATTCATACCGGACACGTCCGGTATTTCCTGCCTGCACTGAAAATATTTATTCTCTGTTCTAACTTGGTGTTGCAGGGTTGTAGCTTCTAGATATATTCTTTATACCTTGTTTACTTTGTGGCTAACTTGTGAGGGGTGGTAGTACTCTTGATTTGGAGTTTCCATTTTGGAAACTCCCCTTTCTAATTGTTTCCGCATTTAAAGGTGTTAATTTTCAGAAACGCCTATTCACCCCCCTCTAGGCGGCATCCTAGGTCCTTTCAATTGGTATCAGAGCGAGGTTCTCACCTAAAGCTTCACCGCCGTGAGAAAAGGATGTCGACGCCTATCGAGTTGGAGCCGGTGCTTCTCCAAAATGATGGTTCAAACTTTCTACCTTGGTCAATTACATGTACTCAATGCTTTTAGAGATATTAGTCCTCTTGTTGAGCATATTGTGGATGCAAGCATACCTCTTTCTATAGTTGATTGGAGCAACTACAAAAATTTGTCAAAAGAGGAAGAGATATGCGTGCAACTCAATGCTCAAGCTATTAATATTATTTTGAGTACATTGAGTGTAGAGGTTCAAGATGAGGCAATCTTCAATGGACAACCACCTCCGGAGAGTGCTCATCTCATTTGGACTAGACTTTTTGATTTGTATGGAAAATCCAAATGTGATGATGCACTTGAGATTAAGTCATTGGAAAGTATGTCCATTGTGTCATCATACAGCGAAGAAGCCTCACAAGACCTCAAGAGCACCGAGCCGGAGCAAGAAGTGCAAGCAGCACATGACGTGCTGTCTGCCTGCACATACCGGACGTGTCCGGTATGCCTACCGGACGTGTCCGGTATGGCCGAGGCAGCAGACCAGCAAGCAGCTGTTTGCAACGATGCTCAAGCCCGATGGCGACCAAGTGATGAGTCAACCTCAGTATCTCATGATACTCATCAGTTGTGTCTCATGGCCAAGAAAAGCAAGAAGAAGAATAACAAGAAAGATCAAGAAAAGGAGAAAGCACAAGTAGATGATCAAGATAAGAGTGATGTTGAAGTTGAAGACAACTACAACCTTGATCATCTCAACCATAAAGACAAGTTCATCATCATGAAGATAGTTGAAAAGAATGATGAGCTTGAAGAAGAGATTGAGAAGCAAGAGCAATCGCTTCAAAATCAAGAAAAGTTTCTCATCTCCAAATTGCAAGAGCTAAAGGCAATAAATGAGAGGTATGAAAAATTGTCAATTGAGCATGCTTTAGCTACTAACTCCTCTTCTAGTGTTTCACAACTAGAGAAGGAAAACTTCGAGCTCAAAGCAAGGCTAGATGAACTATCAAGCAAGTATAATGAGCTACAAGCAAATTATGTTCATCTAAAGTGCTCTCATGAGGAAGTAGTAGAATCAAGCATCATGCTTGAGGTGGCTCATGAGGTTGTGATTACATCGGTAAAATTCTCTCAACCTCTAACACATCCGCTCACTAGTACACCATCTCAATTAAATATTTCTTGTACTAATGAATGTGCTCCTCAAGCAAGCCAATCTTCGATTGAGCTAAATCTTATAGAAAACATAGAGCTCAAAGAAGAAGTGCAAAGATTAAAGAAAGATGTGATTCGGTTGAAGGGTAAGGAGAAAGCACAACCTTCTCAAGATAACCGTGATAACATGGTGAAGAAGCTTGAGAAGGGTTCAAACCTTGCTTCCTCCAAAGCCCAACAAAAGAATCACATCTCAAGCAAGGCCAACACAACCAAGAGCAAGAAACATGGAAAAAGGATGTGCTATGGTTGTGGATTGTATGGACATGAGTGGGCTATGTGTCCACACAAGAGTTGGGCCGACAAAGTTGAAGCCGCCAATCAAAAGGCTTCTACCAAGAAATGCCCAATGTACAAAGAAGCAAGAAAGGAAGCCCAAGTTGCAACTAGAAGATGCTATGGGTGCAATGAGATGGGCCACAAGGTTGATAGATGTCCATACAAGCAAATCAAGCATAGAGCACACAAAGGCCGCATATGCTATGCTTGTAGAAGAAAGGGGCATCTAAGCTATGAATGCCCAAATGGTAAAACTCCTAAGCCAAACACATTTGTTTATAATGATATGCTTAGGAAGACCACAAATGGAGTTAGCACTAGTAAGGTGATGTGTTCACCACAAACTAATGCTAAAGCCATTTGGGTGCCTAAGCACTTATTGACTAACTCAAAAGGACCCAACAAGAGTTGGGTACCAAAGTGTGCTTAGGTTAATGATGTAGGTACTTGGTGATGAGATGAAGGTTTCGGGGTGGTTGAGCAAGCAAATTGACAATATTCACTCAATCTATCAACCAATTCTCATCATAATCTCTTATATGGTTGACCCGAAGATAATTCAATGAACATATCATAGATTTCATCCTCAACATTGGTAACAAGTACCTAAACCTTGTAGGATAGCCACTTTGTTTGTTTCGTGTTCTATAGTTCACAAATAGGTACATTTGTGAAATAATGAAAGTGGCTAATTAATTTCACTTGAGATTTATCATGTTTGCCATATGATGCTTTTGATCGTTCTCTAGTAGAGTAATTTATCTGTTGAGATGCTAGTATACAATAAATAATAAAGCTAAACAAAAAATTACATGCAGTGAATTAATTGGTTCTGTCCTGAACCTATCGGACGTGTCCGGTATTACTTCCGGACGTGTCCGGTATGGCCAGGGACAGAAAGTCAATGTTTCTGTTGTGTATTCCGGACGTGTCCGGTATACTACCGGACATGTCCGGTATTGCATGGACCAGAACACTAATTGTGTTGCAACTGAGTATTCGATCCATACATTTTTCATATATCCCTAACATACTCAGAAGCTTGTGTTTTATCAAATCTAAGTGGATTGTGAGCATCTCTTAAGCTCACTTTTAAATATGGCAATCTTATTTGGTTCATGGTCAAAATGAAAATTGGCTCTCAATTTCTTATCAGAATAAAAGTGCTCGTTGAAAGTCATTCAAAATACTTGAAGCACTTATTTAGGGGGAGCTAAATTTCTATTTTGCACCATTGTGGACTAACAAATTTATCTAGCACTCTTTGTAGTCCTTTGGATGAAAAATTGAATTTGTATCAAGCATGATTACTTGGCAATCAAGGTCAACATAAAGATTATCATGCCATGTGTCTTCTTAGTGGTATTCTTGTGGGCTCAAGGCAAAGGTATGTTTTTACATACATGTATTGTAAGTGCATCTAAGGCCCTTTACATGTTAGAATGTGCATTTGTGTGACATAGGAGAGATGTTTTTCAAAACCCACAACTAGCATGTGTAGGTGGTGTGAATTTGAAAAACTATTTGAATCTTGGTCTTTGTGACCTAGCCTTGCCATGTGATGATTATAGCTCTCCTTGATTGTTTGATTGGCTAATCACACATGACATGGCTTTCTTAAGTCCACAATCTACTTTGTCTCACTTTATCTCTCTCAAGCAAGCAAATTGTTGATTATGCCATTTATTTGGAAAAGAGAAAATAAATTGATGGCATTCGATAAGAAAAGTGATAGTACTCGGTTTGGATCAAGATCATACACCTTTTTGGACTGAGCAACAACAGAGAAAGGGTTTGGAAGAGTGAGAACACATTTTGGAATTATTTGGGCCAGCCCACGTATACCGGACGTGTCCGGTATGCTACCGGACGTGTCCGGTATGAGCGGGACTATAAAAACAGAGCGTACCCCTTCGGCCCAAACAGACTTGCCTCCTCCAAACCAACCAGCCAACGCCCTTCTTCTCCCCTAAGGCGACCAAGGATTTCACCAAGGAAAAGAGAGAGAGGGAGATTGCATTGGAGAAGGCTTGGATCAAGGATTGAAGGCCCGTGGATTTGGATTTCACATCGCTCTCTCTTCTCTCCTCTCAAGGTACCCTAAATCACGGACCTCGTCCGATCTACATGGTTAATGCATGATTTGGAAATTCCTTCGGTAAATATGCTGCATTGGTGATATAGAAGCAATGCCCAAAATTTGGAATTGATCCGTGGTGGTTTGAATCGAGAAACCCCGGTTAGGGTTGCTGGTCGCCCATACCGGACGTGTCCGGTATGCTACCGGACGTGTCCGGTATGGCCCAGCAGAGCAGACTGCCTGCTGATCTCTGACTCAATCCTATCTAGAATGGTTTGTTAGGCTTAGTTTCTTTTGTATCTACGTTTTGCAAACCTTGTGACAATGGTGTGTCGAGGTGATTGTAAAACCTTGGATGAAAGAATCTATGTCTAATTACAAGCTATGGGCATGTATCTAAAATTCTTTGGAAATCTTTGGATACAGGACAGCTGCCATGAGTGGACGACAGGAGCCGAGGTCCAAGCACAGGCATGATCCAGCACTTGAGAAGTACAAGAAGGCGAGACAGGATATGCATCCTGGATTTCAGCCGACCAGCAGGAGGTCCACCAGGGCTGCCACTAGTGCAGCAGCTCAGTATGCAGAGGGGTCCGGGAGCTCTTCTTCTGACACAGATACTGATGAGTTCAGAGTGGAGTCTAGAGATGAAAGAAAGAGGAAGAGCACTGATAGAGGATCAGATGGTGACAGCTCAGATGAGGAGCAGGAGATTGAGGAGGAGGAGTCAGTTCCTCCAGTTCAGCACCAGCCTGGTCAGGGGATGCATTATGGTCTTCTTGAGACACGTCTGCCCAATGTGCCCTCCTATGTTCCCAGAGTTGATTACAGAGGAAAGGGTATGACCAGGAGAGCTAGAGATGAGCGAAGGGTTGATCCGAGGGGCTTACCTAAGGTTCAGTACGATCACCGCTTCCAGACAGCCTTTCACCTGGACTTCTACTCCAGTGTGATTCTCACCAGGAACCCTGTGATTGCCAGGTCTCAGTGGATTGACTGGCAGTACGTTACAGAGTTGCAGAAGGCCTCAGTTGATCATGCCATTGCCATTTGCCAGCGCACTGGGGTCTATGAGATCATGGAGTTCCAGCATGACTAGAACACAGAGGTAGTAGCTCAGTTCTATGCTACTCTATTTGTTGAGGAGGATGAGCGGCGTATGCACTGGATGCTTGAGGGCCAGTGGTACAGTGTTGACTATGATGTATTTGCCGCCCAGCTTGGCTTCTCTGAGGATGATCTCCAGAGGGACAGGATCCACACCGAGCAGGTGTTACCTCCTGAGCAGCTCGCATATATGTATCCTCCTGGTGGTCAGAGAGGAGCTGTGGGGAAGGTTCTAGGTCTTCACCCTACCTACAGGTACCTGGACAGGATGTTCAGGAAGACTATTGACTGCAAGGGTGGAGACAAGGGCACCATTGCTGATTACTCCAGGAACCTACTCCACAGGATGGCACCTGATGCTCGGCCCTTCAGCGTGTTTGACTTTATTTGGTCCGAGATCAGGAGTGTTGGAGAGAGGCCCCTCAAGGGCTGTGGTTTTGCTCCTTATATCATGCATATGATTGAGCAGGTGACAGGGCACACATTCGAGTATGATAAGATTCACAAGGCCCTGAAGATTATTGCAGATCTGCCTGAGACCGGGTTACCTCCAGCTGGACCAGGAGGAGCAGCAGCAGCACCAGAGGCAGATGCACCTGAGAGTGGTGCACCAGCAGGAGCTTCACCTTCACCACGTGCTCCTTCACGTTCTACTTCACGCCGTGGCAGTCCTCCTTCGCCTATCCGTAGGCTTTTCAGCTCCATATTTGGGATGTGCCGTGACATCCAGACTAGGCAGCAGAAGGAGAGGGAGGCTAGGAGGAAGGACACTCGGACTTTGAAGCAAATTGCTTCTAATCTTGAGCTTGATCCTCCTAGGTCTCCTCTATCAGATGAGGCAGCTAGTGAGCCTGAGACTGAGGAGCAGCAGCAGGCTAGATATGATAGAGAGTATGTTGAGTTCATACAGCGACAGCAGCAGCAGCAGGCACCTGAGCACCCTGACACTCTACCACTTCAGGCTCGTGTGCCTACTCACTCTCAGCCACGTCCCAGCACTGCAGACGACTATGCTACAGATTGGTGGAGTGACCTGACAGGTGGTGGTGGCTTCTACGGGTCTGGTGGCTATGACGCGTCTGGTGCGGGTGGTTCTCGTCCAGCCGGTGTTGCACGATCAGATGATGAGGATGCTGGTCGAGATGATGATGATGAGTGATCTCTGCTTTCCGTGACAGCTTGTAGCCCCTTTGTCCGTAGTATGTCATTGTTGGACCTTTGTGGTGATAGATGACAAAGGGGGAGAGAGACTGATTAAAGCTTCAGGATAGTTTCATTTGCTTATCTTTGTACCTGAAGATATGTACTGCAGGCTGTAGTTTGTTTTTGAGCTTCATTGATGTATCTTGGATTTGTGATAGATTGTATCATGTGAGAGATGAGACTTACTTATGCTTTATCTTTGTATCTCTTGAGACATGATCTTTATCTATATATATCAGTGGTTTCTGGACTTGAGAAAATTTGTAATGAGTGCTATGTGTGAATTACATGTGTCATATTTATTTTCATAAGGACTATGCATGCTAGAATGAAAATAATTGATGTGATGCCTTTATATTTATTCTTGTATGATATATCATGTCATATGCATAACGGTTTCTCTTTGTCACACACACATGCACCCCACGGATGCAATGATTTAGGGGGAGTCTCCTATTTGTTTTAATATGTGCAATTGACATTTGAGGTCATTGTGTGAATTCTAATCATAAGCACATATTAAGGGGGAGCCTCTCATAAATCATTGAACCCAAAAGCTTAAATGTTTATATCATTTTGTAAGCTTTAATCAAGTTGTCATCAATCACCAAAAAGGGGGAGATTGAAAGTGCATCTAGCCCTTTAGTGGGTTTTGGATGATTGAATGACAACGTGATTAAAGGACTAACCCGTTTGCTAAGTGTGAACAGGTAATAGGTTATCTCACAGGTACTTAATGAAAGCCAAAATAATGTGTTGTTGTATAAACAATCTAGTTCAAGCACAAGACAACAATGCAAATGGAATTCATGTGAAGGCTTATTTCTTGTGGGATTTCCATGTACTATGAGAAAGCAAGTTCATGATTATTAGTTAATGAGACATGAGGGATTGCATATGGAATGGTCTCATATTTGAAGCTTGCTAAATTAAAATGAAAAAGATAACAATACATATGAATGGATGATTCAACACAAGATGTGACTTGATGGCTTGAGATGGTGAAGATAGCAAGGAAAGGCTTCGAGGTACTAAGCAAGGGTGAAGGGCAAGCGACGGCTTGGCGGCCGAAGAACCTAGCAAGGGTGAAGGGCAAGCGTCGCCGGAGAGCAACCGAGAGATTGTGGTTGCGTCGGAAAGTTTGTAACGGTCGATTCCGCCGCCTCGGAATCATTTAGTGGAAGGAGGAAAAGGAGTTGGAAAAGACTCTGGCTAGAGTGACCTTCGTGGTACCCTCTAGGGCTGACCTTCGCTGGGTCGCCCGCAGCCCCCTCAACGGAGAGTAGGACTCGAACGAGTCCGAACTTCGGTAAAACAAATATCATGTCTCAATTCGCATTCCATTTGATATTTGTGTTGCTCTAGCTGTGCTGCAGGTTCTCTGTGTATATTGTCATCTCTATTAGGTGCCTGCAGTTTGGTTTGAAGATAGAAAACGAAAGGAGCAAGTTTGGTGCTGATCTGCAGAAATTGTGCATACCGGACACGTCTGGTATTCATACCGGACACGTCCGGTATTTCCTGCCTGCACTGAAAATATTTATTCTCTGTTCTAACTTGGTGTTGCAGGGTTGTAGCTTCTAGATATATTCTTTATACCTTGTTTACTTTGTGGCTAACTTGTGAGGGGTGGTAGTACTCTTGATTTGGAGTTTCCATTTTGGAAACTCCCCTTTCTAATTGTTTCCGCATTTAAAGGTGTTAATTTTTAGAAACGCCTATTCACCCCCCTCTAGGCGGCATCCTAGGTCCTTTCACCCTTTCAGTTTGACCATCAGTCTGGGGATGGTATGCCGAGCTTCTGAGAAGACGAGTACCCAAACACTCCTGGAGTTTCTCCCAGAAACGAGAGACAAAAACTGATCCTCTATCAGAGATGATGGTGAGAGGAACTCCATGTAGGGTCACAATCCGATCAAAGTATAACTCTGCATACTTCTTGGCATTGTATCTAGTGTCCACCGGAAGGAAGTGGGCAGACTTGGTGAGACGGTCCACAATGACCCAAATAGAATCAAAGCCCGAGGAGGTGTGGGGTAAACCCACAATGAAATCCAGGGAAATATCCTCCCATTTCCAAACAGGAATGGGCAAGGGCTACAGATATCCAGGAGTACGCATATGATCTGCCTTGACTCTACCACAAGTGTCACACTCCGCAACGAACTAGGTGATATCTTGCTTCATGTAAGACCACCAGTACAGTTGGCGTAGATCATGGTACATCTTGTTGCTACCAGGGTGGATAGACAGCTTGGAATGATGGGCTTCTTTTAAAATCTTTCTTTTCAGCTCTTCATTGGATGGAACCACCAGCCTATCCTTGTATCTCATGACTCCCAGCTCATCAATGCTAAAATGAGGTCCACGTCCTTCAGCTAGCAACTTCTTGACGTGAGGAATCTCTTCGAGGTCTTCCTTTTGTTCTCGAATAATTTGCTCCAGCAGCTCTGAGGTCAAAGCAATCTGAGCTAGCACCTCTGTGTGGTGAAATGACAAGGGTATATCCTCAACCTGATGCGACTTACGACTTAAGGCATCAGCTACCACATTGGCTTTTCCTGGATGATAGTGGACTTCTAAATTATAATCCTTGATCAACTCTAACCATCTCCTTTGCCTCATGTTTAACTTAGACTGAGTAAAAATATACTTAAGGCTCTTGTGGTCAGTGAAGATATGCACTTTGTTGCCCAACAAATAATGCCTCTAAATCTTCAGAGAGTGAACTACAGCAGCTAGCTCTAAATCATGGGTAGGGTAGTTCACCTCGTGCTTCTTCAGTTGGCGCGAAGCATAAGCTATCACACGCCCCTCTTGCATAAGCACACACCCCAATTCCATCTTTGAGGCATCACAGTAAACATCAAAGGGCCTCTCAATATTAGGTTGAGCCAATACAGGAGCAGTGGTCAGAAAAGTCTTTAGGGACTGAAAAGCTTCTTCACAAGCTGGACCCCAAACAAACTTAGCTTCTTTCTGGAGCAGCTTAGTCATGGGCTGGGCTATCTTGGAGAAATCGGGGATGAAACGTCGATAGTATCCAGCTAGCTCAAGGAACTGACGGATCTGGTGCACAGACCTAGGAGACTTCCAATCCAACACATCTTGCACCTTGCTGGGATCTACAGAAACACCCTTAGGTGTCAACACATGTCCCAAAAACTGCACTCGATCTAACCAAAACTCGCACTTGCTGAATTTAGCATATAGCTGGTGCTCTCTGAGTCGAGTCAGGACTATCCAGAGGTGATAGGTATGCTCTTCATCATTCTTGGAGTAGATCAAAATGTCATCAATGAACACTACCACAAACTTATCCAACTCCGGCATGAAGACTGAGTTCATCAGGTACATGAAGAAAGCCGGGGCATTGGTGAGACCGAAAGACATCACTAGATACTCATACAACCCATACCTAGTAGAGAAAGCTGTCCTTGGTATATCCTGTGGCCTGATCTTGATCTGATGGTAGCCCGATCGGAGATCTATCTTCGAGAACACCTTGGCACCAGCTAACTGATCAAACAAAGTATCTATGCGGGGCAAGGGATACTTGTTCTTAACTGTTACCGCATTGAGGGGGCGGTAATCCACTCACATCCGTAGGGTACCATCCTTCTTCACGAAAATCACTGGACAACCCCATAGTGAAGAACTTGGGCGGATGAAACCCTTGTCCATCAACTCCTCTAGTTGCTTCTTCATTTCTGCCAGTTCTCTCGGAGCCATGCGGTACGGACGCCTGGAGATAGGAGCAGTACCAGGCTCAAGCTCAATGGAGAATTCTACCTCACGGTCCAGTGGCAATCCAGGAAGGTCTTCAGGGAAAACATCTGGAAACTCACATACTACTGGAATGGAGGTAAGATCAGGAACGGCTTCAGCATGGGCAGCAACAGGTAAGACCGGTTCTGAGGGTATGATGAGAGACATCCTATCCTTAGAAAATGGAAGCCGTAACTCTACACTTCTTCTCTTCATATCCAATACTACCCCATACAACCGCAACCAGTTCATTCCAAGAATAGCATCAATGCCTTGCCCAGGCATTATCATGAACTGTAGACGGTAAGTGTGGGTGGCTAATACCAAACTTACTGTATCCGTGCGGGTATTGATGAACATCTGAGAACCCGCAGTACGGATCTTATAGGCATACGGTATAGCTAATAGTGATAAGTTGTGCCGCTCTACAAACCCCATGCTCATAAAGGAATGCAATGCACCAGAATCAAACAACACCAAAGCTGGATGGGATTCGATGGTAAACATACCAGCCATAACTATCTCCTGCTACACAGCTTGCTGAGCATCCGTGAAGTGCACCTGACCAGATCTGCTGGGCACCTTCCTCTTGATGAAAGTCCTCTTAATTAGCCTGGAATTTGCAGACGGCTAAGACGGCTGAGCTGTCTGCTACTGAGGACACTCCCTGGCATAGTGGCCATCCTTGCCACACTTGAAACAAGCACCAGGCTTGTTCCCGAATCCTTGACGAGGTGGAACTAGCTGTCCCTCAGTTTGCTGGGGCTGCACCTGCTGCTGAGGTGCCTTGTACTGAGTAGCAGAAGTCTGTGATGTCTGCTGGGGTGACCGGTATGGAGGCCCGCCGGATGGTTGATAGGGCCCCCGCCTAACAATATGCACCTTCTGAGTATGGGGATGGCTGGAGGATCCAGCTGCCACCCGCTTCCGCTTCCAATCCGCCTGAGATGCTCGCTGGAAACCCTTAAGAGCAATGGCGGCGTTCATCAGAGCCCCAAAGGTCTGATAGTTCCCCAGGTATAGTTTCTCCTGAAGAGCAGGAGTGAGACCGCAAAAGAAGCGATCCCTCTTCTTGTCATCCATGTCCACCTGACTACCAGCATACTGAGCCAAGTGGTTAAACTAGGTCACATACTCCATTACTGTCCTGCTCCCCTGACGTAGCTCCATGAACTCGGTCACCTTCTGGTGGATAACACCAGCAGGTATGAAGAACTCGCGGAAAGCAGTGGAAAACTCCTGCCATGTCGCCAGGTGATCCGGCAGCTCCACGGCCTGGAAAGTCTCCCACCAGGCACCTGCGGACCCCAAAAGCAGTTGGGACGCAAAGTGCATCTTCTGCTCGTTGGCCACTCCGAGCAGCCGAAACTTCTGCTCCAACATGCGAAGCCAGTGCTCCGCCTCCAACGGATCGTCCGACGGTGTGAACGTGGGCGGGTGGGTTTTGAGGAAGTCCTGGTAAGAGGACTGTCCCTCAGGACGACGAGCACCACCCCCATTCCCACCGTTGCCTCCGGGGCCTCCACGGGCGAGACCCGCGAGGGCCTGTGCCATAATCTCCATGGCACGAGCTGTCTCCTGATGAGCAGCGGCTAACTCCTAGCGAGCAGCCAACAACTCCACCATGACCTCCGCGGCGGACAGCGGCGGAGGCGGTGGTGGAAAAGGCTGAGGAACTAAGGGTGGAACCTCCCGAGCTCCCTCGTTGCCACGCTCAAAGGCCTGAGCACTATCACCATGGCCCTCGTTGGCCGCTCCCGAACTGGTGCTCCCACGTCCGGACCTCAGATTCATCTATAAGAGAGACGAACCATCCATTAGAACACCTTCCCGATCAGGATCCAGGGATTAAAGAAATGGCAGCACATTTTTTTAAGGCATTCATTAAGTTAATCCTACCAATTTACTACTTTCATTATACGTGAAGGGGGGTTCCTAGTTCAAGTAAGATGCTATTATATGATGCATGCTTCGACCTATACGTTCACTCAAGCCGGAATATAGCGGCGTTCGTAAAATTTTCGGCACATCGCACACTCACTTTCCGTATACTAAGCGATTTCTTACGTCAGGTAAGTCAGTGTACCTGTAGAAACTGATTAGATAAAACTAGTGCCGCTATCCTAGATATACCATATAGCTAGGGCTTATACTTAACTTAATCGTATCCTACTTTTCGCAAAACTTTTGTTGGTCCATTTTTAGTTTTGTAAAAGAGTGAGGAACTCGTGACCATTATTGGCTCTGGTACCAACTGTGGCAGAACCACCCGAAATAGTGTACTTACGAAGGCGCTCGTTTTCCATCAGACACTAAGCACCCCGAAAGTAACTACAGCGAGCGGTGTCCGTCGGGCACACCCTAAGGGAGAACCCGAAAGATCCACATTTTTCCCAAGGATCCAATAATGAAAACGAGTTACAACACAAGTCTATCTCATACATTAGAGTTTCTTGAAAAGTACATTATTACAATACCAAATACAGAGTGTGGAATGATAAACAGCGGAATATTAAAAGATAACATCTAGCGAAAAGATAACGAGGATTCCGTCTGAGCCCACCAGATGGATCCTCCACATAAGGAACTCCTCAAGCGTCACCTGCAACAGGGGTAAATAAACCCTGAGTACATAATGTACTCGCAAGACTTATCCAATAGTGGGAATACTTTCCCGACTCCAAGGAATATGCTAGGCTTTATGGTTTGCTGGTTCTCTTTTAGCAAAAAGCAATACTAATAGTGAGTCCTTATTGATACATTATTATCATCAGCCGTATTAAGTTTTCATCTAGTCAATCTATATAAGCCTGTTCTACTTTCAAGCAAGAGTTGAGCAATCAGTTCCGTTTCTTCTCCTTTCAACTTTCAGTTCTTACTACGGTGCTAAACCACAGACAAGCCATACCGGATAACCCGGCGATTCGCGAATCAATGTGCCCAGCTGGGTGCCCCGAAGACACACGTCCCGCTTGTACCCCAGGCACAAGCAGGACTAACCCACCACTCTCCTGTCCCGGGTGTCCAGGTCCCCATCCAAACTTGGACTCCAAGCCCCCACATCCTGAGTCCCAGACTCAGTGCGGTGCAAGGACCTCCACCACCTCCTCTTCCCATCAGTCGGTCCAGAAAGAGCTGGATCCGTGACAAGAGAGCAGCAAGCCTTCCCTGCGCCCATACCCAAGTATGTGCTCGGGACAATAATCTGTGACTTGCCTAGAGTCATATGCAACGACCGGTCCTTAATCGACACAGACAGGGAAAAAGTGTAACCGGGCTATGCCCTGTTGGCCGCAGGACACAACCCCTCACACCCACCAGTACCAAATCCACATCCCTGTCCGGTCACCATTTTCCTTTCTATTATTTCATCATGATATCATAGTTTAATCACCTATTTGCGAGTAACGACAGGTTACTCACGCTACCAATATCCTGAGCATAGCAGCTACTCGACCTGTACTAGTAGGACTCATGGTGGATATATTTATGCATATAGCTTCCATAAAATGCCTGTAACGTAAATGCATATCATATAAATATATTCAGTGATCATTTAAAAATAGGGGTTATGCACCGGGGCTTGCCTTGGGCCGGCGCGGTGTCAGCAAAGTCAGTGACGAGTGGCTCCGGAACGTCCTCCTGCACGAGGATCTCCTCGTACTCTTCGATGACTTCGTCGTACTCCTGCTCGCCGAATGTCACGATCTCCAGTGGCTCGTCCTCTATATGCATGCAGTGATGATGATGCAATAATTAATATATAGACAACCGCAACTCTTAAAATAAGAATACATCTACCAAGCTACTAAGCTAACTCTAATGACTAATACGCAAAGTTACCTATTATTCCCACTAAACAAGTATGAAATATTTCATGTATTATCTTAGCAACTAAAGGCATCCTTATAGTTAATATCAATTTACTATATATATAATAAAACAAGGTGCACTAGCTACCATGCATCATAAAAATTTATTCTCTAAATAACCATAACGAGCATTTCAAAATAATAAAGTAATCCTAAAGGTATCAGTGAACTATATGAACTAATTACACTAACAAATAGATCATGAATTTAGGAATCTAACAAAATTTATTTCACAATCAATAAATAAATTCAAATGAGCTCTAGAGATGAAGAAAATGATATAATTGGAGGAGGCTAATCACGCAATTGAACTTGTTGACTTGCACATGACTGTGGGTCTAGAATTACTATATGAGACCGTGAGTCAAGAAAATAAGAAGAAGAATGAAGGAATTCTTACAGGCTAGCTACCTTAGAATTGGATGAAGTGCCACCTACGGTGATCGATGTGCGGAGGCAATGCAAGAGGAGAGACACCAGGGAGCTTAGCAAATGCTTGCCCTGCGTGGAGCGGAGTAGAACCATATATAGCACTGGTTGTGGGTGGTTATGACAAGCCAAGTAGTCAGGAAGCATGAACGAGTTGGCAGGGTTGTCCTCTGGCTCCGTGCCGTGTGCGGTGGTGTGGTCTTTGGTCATGAGAGAATTAATTCAAGGATGAACTTTGAGTGGTCTTGGACTTACGAGCACGTAAGGACTGGAGTGTGCTTTGGGCTGAACGTGCTTGGTGGTGGGGTTCTGGTTCATTCATGCAGGTCAAGGAATTAATGGGGAAGGAGACCACAGGTCAAGGAAACATTAGAGAATGAAAAGATCAATTATAGACTAGCTACCTCGGCTGATTATTGCAGCTCAGGAGAAATCGATAGACGCAGCTTTCACGGGTAAGAACAGAGAAACTTGATTTAAGAGAAGCAAGTGAGCAGCGGAGCGAAATAGCTCGGCGTATCTTTTTAAAGACAGGAGACGCAGGAATGGAGAAGCAAAGACGCGACAACGACGCGTCATAAGATTAGTGGCTAAACTAGCTTGCTTAAAGGTAATAAAGTGCCGCGGGAACGACGTGCTGCATGGATAAACAACATTTTCCACTGGCTACGGTGACTTTTCCTTGGGTGAACAGTAACTTCTGCGCGTGAACAGTGATTTCCACGCGTGAACGGTGTTTCCGCGCGTGAACAGTGTTTCCTGTACTGCTACAGTGCCGACGTATGGAAAGTCTTCGCTGCTCCAGCTCTGACGTGAGGAAAAATCTGCACTGGTACCGTTCTGACATGTTGGGTGCGTGCACCGTGTTTGCAAAGCAGTGAGCGAGCGGCATGCTCGCCGGTCGAACTTGTGAGTGAGATTAATGCGTAGCGTGTGCGACACACTATGGCAGTGGTAGCGCGTCGTGCACTGATGATTTTTCAAGGTGATTAGCAAGCGAAGTAAAGGCGGGATAATTAGAACAACGAGAGATGACAGTGGCGCGTCGCGAGATTGATGGAGATAAAAAATCTTGCCAAGTGGTATGCTAATAATTAGTGAATGACAATAATTTATCATTTGACTTTGTGGCTAAGGAGCTCACACGTGGAGAGAGATGACATGCTGGAAGGACAACTTGGACAAGAAATAAATTAGAGCTCAATTTGAGAATTAATGCAATAAAATTTAATCTCTCATTTACCACATGCAATAATACATAAACATGATGCTCATGACATGGTTTAATATTTTGATTAAGGCGTAACACCGAGGGTGTTACACCGGCGCTGGCGGCGGGGCGCTGCGCGGCGTGCGTGCGTGCGGGCGGGCTCGCTCGCGATATTTATCTGGTCCTGCCGCGCTATGCACCGTGGCGCGTCACTGCCGCGCTAAGATCGGTGTCGCGACAGATCCTGCCATGTCACCGGTCAGCGGCGCCGGTCGTCGCCACGTCAGTCTTCTGCCGCACCATCATGCATTGCCGCGCCATGGCAATAGGCGTGACAAAAAGTGTTAGTTTTGGAAGAAGAAAAACAGTATAGATTTAAAATTAGTTTAAAAAAGCGTTAAAAATAAAAAAAAAACAAATCCTTGCAGGCAACTGCCAGATCCGTGATGGCCTGTCCCCATCTTGCAAATGCTCTGCGCACAAGCATATCGTCCACATTTTCAGCCGGTCGTATGAAGATTTCTTTTTTAGCCGAAATCAGCCTGTCAGTGGATTAGCTTTACACAAGCGAGCACTATCCAAAGATTGTAAGTGATAAGGACTACACGGACAAGCACATTAATCTGGGCAGAATTGCAGAAACTACAATGCATCTATCTGTCCTATGGAAATTTTTGTCTGCTTCGGTTGGTTATGGGAGGCATGCACTGCAACAAGCTACAGAATGCGGCCACAATACATTCTCTGTGTACTGTGTCTCGTTCGACCTACTCTATATTCAGCTTGTTCGGCTTCTTTTTTCAATCGGAATAGTGTTTTTTTCTCACAACATTTCAGTTAGAACAGTATTTTTCAGCCAGTTTCAGCCAAGATTCAACCAGCCTAACGGGGCAATATGCATCCCGTCGTGCATCAGCGTCACAGACAAAAATATTTGATGCCGTTGAAATCAAAGATGAAAAAAGAAGTCAAGAAACCTAGAAAAACAGAGGGAAAGGAACGCCAAAGCAACCTCTCTTGTTCCCAGTTGCGAGGCGTGATGCGACCGAAGGATCGAGAAGGGAGCTGTTACTTACGATGAACACAGTTGCTAGTAAGCCCGTGTCGTCAGCGGACGTTAGTTATATGCTCCATATGAATCTTTTTTTCTTTTCTTTTGAAGCTGTGTTTAGTTTGTGAAATTTAGAAATTTGGCTATTATAGCACTTTCGTTTTTATTTAGCAATTAATGTTCAATCATTGACTAATTAGGCTTAAAACGTTCGTCTCGCGATTTCCAACCAAACTGTGCAATTAGTTTTTTTTCGTCTATATTTAATGCTCCTTACATATATCGTAAGATTCGATGTAATAGCCACTGTAGCATTTTTTTGGGAAACTTTTTGGGAACTAACACAGGCTGAGACGAAGAATCAGTTCTGACGGATTCAGTCCAGTAGTGACGTCGTGAGAGATTCGTCTAGTCAGGCCGCATTGGCGCATTGCTGCTCGCCGTGTTGGAAACTTGGAATGGGGATCGACGCAACTGGTTTCCGGAGTTGTGGTACACTCAGCGGCTACCATAGATGACGGAAAGCAAAGGGGACAACATCCACATGGTACCAAAACGCTACTTGTATATTATATATATATATATATATATATATATATATATACACTATAGGAAGAATCATGCGGCGTGATAGTAGTTTGTGTGATCTGCGTGGAATCAGATGCCATCTCTGAAATCTGAACTGAAGTTCGCCGCGAGAGATTTTGGCCATTATTCAAGATCCAATTACTGTGGAATTGTGGACAATTCCACCGGAGGAAGGAGGATTACTGTGCTAACAAACTCCACTGCACGCTTCATAATGGAAGTGTCGTATCATCTGCGAAAAAGACGATCGAGACGCGAACGAGCCGTAGCTCGAGTGGCAACGCTGCCGGTGGTGCAGCAGCCGGTCGTGGACGATTTTTTCATCTGGGTTTTTTTTTTTCCATTTTCAACCGTGCCTCTCTCGCGTGGAACTGCAAAGGGATTATGGCGGGCTCCTACGGAGCCTTGGACGGTTTCGATGATCTCCTCAAGGACGCGAACTTGGAATCTAGGTGTAGTTGTAGGATCTGTTTGTGTACGTGTGTGTGGTGTGGTGTTGGTATGTGTCTGGTTTATGAACAGATACAGTTGTACCTAGATTAGAGAGAAAAAAACAAAAAAGACGATCGAGACAAAAGTGAAGTTATCATCCCTTCCATTGGCGTTCTTCTGAAGGATGGCCTTTCTTTTCTGCTCCTCTTTTGAGTTATCGATCATGGGCAGCATGGCAGCTGGGCCTGCATAGTCAGGGCGTTCATTTTATGCACGTGGCCATTGGGTGGTCCACGAAAGTACGACTACTCCGTGCATAGTCAGGGCGTTCATTTTATGTCTCTCTGTGACTGATAACGACTTGATGATCTGTGCAGGAAACTTCACAGAAACTTCCTATTTCAGTAAACTTCAATATACTGTGCACTTATTCTTCAGTAAGGCCTGGTTTAGTTCCACCCCAAAATCCAAAAAGTTGCTACAGTACCTGTCACATCGAATGTTTGCGGCCCGTGCATGGAGCATTAAATGTAGACGAAAAGAAAAACTAATTGCACAGTTTGGTGGGAAATTGCGAGACGAACGTTTTAAGCCTAATTAGTCAATATTTGGACACTATTTGCCAAATAAAAATGAAGGTGCTACAGTAGCCCCAAAATCCAAATTTCGCGAACTAAACAAGGCCTAAACTTCAGTATGCTATTCATTCCCTGTATGGGGTGAAAAAATGGACAAAAATGCCTAACGTCATTTTGTAGGAAAAGGGAGGCCATTGAGTTCAGCGAGTGCACATATGGAATCAGCAATTAATATTTCTCTGAAGATTCGTACTACTATGTACTATTCCATCCGAGAAAAACAGATACAATTCTTGTACAGTACCGAGTCAAACTATCTCAAGTTTGATACTAACTAGTATTTATTGAATTAAAGTATTTTCAGATCATACCAATTTTATAAAATAAAAACTAATACTCTTTTCTATAACTTTATTCAAATTTTAAATAGTTTGACTAGAGACATAATTAGAATTGCGTTGTTTTCTTAACAGAGGTACTCCATGTGTCCTAGAAAGCAAACAACTATAGAACAGTGCCCAAGTTAAACGACACAAAGTTTGACCAAATTTACATAAAAAGATAATAATATTTATCATAATAAATAAATATCAACAAAATCATCATAAAATATATTTTATAGTATATTTATTATATAGTCATACATGGTAAATTTTAATACTACCTTATATAAACTTAGCTAAATTTATTAAAGTTTGACTAGATATACTCCCTCCGTCCCAAAAAAATAAAAGTCTCGCTTCCGAAGTGTCCAACAAATTTCAAGTTTAACTAGGTATATAGAAAATAATATATATACATTTATTTAGATCTTCAAATATGTTTTTTGTTATTTGTTATGTACTTCCTGCGTCCCAAAAGGAATGTAAGTCTTGCTTTTTGAAGAGTCTAATAAATTTCAACTTTGACTGAGTTTATACAAAATAGTACCAACATTTATATCTTCAAATATGTTTACTATAAAACTAAATTCCTTAATTAATTTAGCAATACGCATATACTCCTTTCATAATTAATCTAATAACACCTACTCCCTCCGTTCCTTAATATAAACCATATAGATTTCTAAAGAAAATTCTAAAATATAGGTACTTATCAGCTCCCATGCCGATTAGTTTGGAAACCTTCCCACCGTACATAGCACATACATCAACCAATCCCTTAGATTTAGGAAGCAATCTGATTGGGAGAGAGAAGATGGCCTGATTTTCTTTTTTTTCCTCGGTCTCACATCATTCCCCAAGCCGTACGTTAATATTGGTGCTAAAAACTATATGGTTTATATTAAGGAACGGAGGGAGTATTATATATCATAAATATTAGTTTGACTAGGGAGTATTCTTTTTTGAATCGAGGTTAGGTAGTAGTACTCCATAGTACCAAACATGAAAACATACAACGTGTTGTAAAAAAACATGAAAACATACTCCTCCAGTTCCATAAAAATTGTCATTATCGTTTTTCTAGAGGTCAAACCCTTTTAACTCTGACCAAATATATATTAAAAAATATTAATGTTTATATTACATAATTAGTGCTACTATTGATAGATCGTTGAATATATTTTCATAATAAACTTATTTAGAGATACAAATATTACTAATATATTTTACTATAAATCTAGTTAAACTTAAAAAAAATTGACTAGTACAAGTTCCATAACTGACTCTTCTTTATCGGACGGCGGAGTACACCAATATTCACCACATGCGTCGGTGTAATTAATACGCAACTACAGTAGGTACTGTCATTGATGCGCTGGCTTTACTACAGTAGTACACACCTCTCCCTTTTCCGTACACATCACGTGCCTTCGGTTCATGATTTCTATGTACCATGCTCACATTCTCTATGCAGTTTAAGGCCTCGTAGTTTAAGATCTAGTTTCACACAGTTCTACCAGTACAATAACTTTTTTCTTCAACCTCACTAGCATTTTTATTGGTAGAGCTAAAACTATTTTGATAGCCATCCATCAAAATAGCTCCACATATGAAACCCTTTCACAAATCCCATGAAGGCAACCTGGGAGAACCAGCTATTTTAGCTTCATCCTAGACTAATTCTTTATATGTGAGCATGTTTTAAGAAGCTTCACATATAAAACTGTTTGAGAAATACAAGTTTGGCACAAAACAACTTCAAACAACTCGTAAAACTGCTCGAGAAGTTGTGGCAAACAAACCCTAAGATTACAGACATAGCCATACATACACACATATTTATCCTTATAAATGTACACACAGTCAAACAAGGTTCTTTGTAAGTGCTAACATCATGCTTTTCTTATAAACTAGAAGGATACATGACGCGTTGGTGCCGGGAATCTTGGATATTCAAAGTAAAATTAGACTCTTTGCATTTACATGCATCAATTTTAGATGGTGTGGTGCTGATATGGAGAAATAAATGCATTTTACTGGATGATGTAGCTTGGTGACGTAGATAGCTTGTATTAATAAATAGCTGCCATAATTGCATGTACTAGTGAATGTTTACGTGGATAGCTTGCATGTGGACATAGAAAGCTAGTAGAGTTTACTATTATAAAATATAAATACTGATACTGATACTGATACTGATACAAATACATGTACAGATAAAGACAAAGATAGATATAGATATAGATACATATATCTCTACACCTAAATAAACTGTACTCCCTCTATCCACAGAAGAATTCAATTCTCGTTTCAAGGAGTCAGATAATTTGAAGTTCAGCCAAAATTATGTAAATACTTACTAACAATTATAATACAAAATAAGTATCATTAAATTAATTATGAATTATATTTTTTAATAAATATAGTTGAAGACATAAATGTTAATATTGTTTACTATAAACTCAGTCAAAGTTAAATTAGTTTGACTCGCGCGCATAATTACATTCTTCTATGGACGGAGGGAGTAACATCATCATCTACCCGGTCCAAATCTCGATCCTTGCTCACGCATCCATATCCGATATGAATCATCCTCCATTCGGAGCTCACGCGTTTGCGTCCGACCTCGTTCCTATACTGAAAACCGGATCCACGCTTCCCCATCCGATACGAAGTCCTTCAAGCTCATGTGTCCACATCCAGTTACTGAGGTTCAGTTCGAAAAATCATGACCTCGGTGCAACGCACGAGTATATATATAGTAGGACATATGTATTGGGGATATGACCCCCGGTATCTATAGGACAAGACATAGGCCGCACCATCAGAGGTGGCCTAGTCCATAAGATCAAGGCGTGCGGCGCACGACACTTGTCGATGTGCACCGCAAGACTACAAAAAGATATTGTAATACCAAATAGGATATTTTTCTTGTAACCCTACCCCTCCAAAGTATATAAGGAGGAACAGGGGTCCCCTAGACGAGATATATCAAATCTAATACGCAATCAATACAAATCAACAAAGCACAGGACGTAGGGTTTTACGTCACATTGACGGCCTGAACCTGTATAAATCTTGTGAGTTGTCTTTGTTACCATCTGGTTCCTGATCACGCGCACATGTACCAATCATCTACTATCGTGGGTATACCCCTCGGTAGACTGTCGACTAGATTTTATCGATAGTGGCGCGTCAGGTAGGGGGTATGCGTGCTGATCCTCTGGCGAACCAGATGCCTTACCTCAAGATCTAGCTACGTTGTTTGTGGCAACTCAGCTGATCCAGCCAGCATCACGACACAGCTCGCAGCGGCGTGTCATGGCGTGGGGAATCACAGCGCATCGCTTGTCGTAAGGTTTGATCCGATCTCCTACTTTTATCCAAAAAGTCTAGCTTCTCGCGTGGAGTACGCAGGGCAATCTGTACCTGTCACCGAGGTGCATGTACTCAATCGAGCAAGACAAGCAGCCTCGACGACGCCGCCATGCAGCGTGAAGTCCAGTTTCTACGATTCGAATGCCAGAGTTCTCTAGAGGTCCAACGCTGCGCTTGGTCGGCACCAATCAAGAAGACGGCTACATGTGGCAAGCCAGCAGCATGTGTGCACATGTCGTGCGATCCCCTTGCTACTCGTTCGCCTTTTTGAGGATCGACTCCATCGCAAGATCAGCCAGAAAAGCTAAGTCAAGATTTTCATTTAGCTATATATAATACTTTTATATATCCAAATGCTTCTAGATATATCTACTTGTCTTCCTGAGTAATATTGGTAGGAATCAGCTGTGTCTCTCGCCGTCACGCAACACCTATCACGTCATCGATCAAATCATTGTCGTTCGGCGGCGATCGTTGTCTGACTCATCACCCCTTGTCTATGGCAATCGTCATCGATCTATCGGTGCTTACAATGGACTAGATGCCCTGAAGGCCTCATCGTAGTTCAGCTTGTGTCATTGATCCATCGCCATCATGCAGCGACCCTCGTCATTGTCTGGCTTCGTTGACTTGTCGTGGCAGCATGCGACAACATGCCCCCAGGCTAAGTCATGTGTTTAATTAAATATGTTATATGACACATATATATCCTAAGTATTCGCATATGTCTACATGAGCATTATAGGCAGGAATTCAGCTGTGTCACCCGACATTGACTCGTCATCATCCTTCGGCGGCGCTCGTCAGCCCTCATCAATGGCTCACGTGGTCCTCGCTATCGACTCGACGTTACGAGGCAACTCACGACGATGCATTGTGATTTTCACTAAATCAACGTCAACAAGCAAAGGATGACGTATTATCTACAATACCATGCAAGATAAGTAAAAAAACCATCACCGTGCTTTGACTGCATCTACATATAGCCTCAAGCATGCATGCAAGAAATAAATTCCCTTGCTACCGATCTACACTCACGGGACGTGACTCCAACGTTATCAATCCAAATGAGCTAAGTCATGTTTTTTCCATTGAATATTCTAACATGTATGCATACATGTGGATAACTTTGTCTCCCTTTATAACTATCAATAGTAGTGGTGGCCCTATGCTTTGTCCATTTGTTTTCCATAATTTTTCTTAAATTACTTATTTCTCCATGCTAAATATCTTTAAGATGACATATATTATCGCCATTCAAATCGGACTGCGCCCTCGCCTCAGTCGGACATGCTCAAGGGCTTTGCCTCCCCCACACGAATTGACTACGTCAGGCTCCAATTACGTCTGTTTGCCTATGACTCTGCGTAGCCACCACGCCGTCGAGCCACCTGAGCCCCCGAGCCGCTTGAGCTGTCAAGCCGCTGTAACACCCCTGGTGTTACAAGTTTGCTTAGCACTGAGATTTAGGTCCAAGAAGGATTAGCCTAACAAGTTTTCGGGTTTTAAAAATTTATAACGCACGTGAGGCGAAAAAACAATTTTTAGGAACAAGGATCAAACATAACTTGTAATTAGTACTTAAATAAAAATTGAAGTACAAGTTTAGTAGATGGAAATGCAACTTTAACTTTTGGAAAATAGATGTTGTTAACTAGTGTTTTGGGAGCTCAAAAATCAAATTTAACGTTGAGATAAGCTCTTTTCATTAAGTCGGCAAACACTTGAACTCTTGTTAAAATATCATTTTTGGTGAATTATATTGAGCAAAATTGTTAAATGGTGTTTAAATATTTTGCTCCTATGGGTTAGTATAAGGTGTGGACAATTGCATGAAGTATTTGTTGGTTGAAGTTAACAAGGTTTAGACCTATTAAAATTTGTGACAAAAGTGTTAATGGCTGTTAAGTCCAACTCCAAATTGAACCCTTGTCTTTTTGAGTCAAAAAAGAGTGTTGGACTTTTTGAGTAAAAAAGAGTGTTGGACAATGCTATTTTGATGTTTAAGTTCTAACTAAAATGCTTAAACACTAACATCATGTTGTCGTATTGTTGCTTACCTCTAAGTGAGAACTTTAGCACAGTGTAGTTCACGGATGAGTTGGAGTTGGCGTGGCATCGCAAAAATTGCCCTAACTTGACTAGAACGTGTTGTCGGTGTTGTGTCGGGCTTCGATCGTTAACCGGCGTTCAACGCGATGAGCTCATGTTGGCATCCTTCTATCCCCCTCTCAGGTTGCTCTCTGTCCATGGCAATGGCTTTGCTAGGTCCCTGGTCATGTTGACTTTAGGATAGGGAAATTAGTTGGGCCTCAATTGTGATCGTTAGTAGTCTTCGCTTCGCTTTAAAATGCATGCATGCCACCAATAGCAGTCGCTCGGTCTGAGTTCATGGTCACCGCGGGCACAACGCTGTGGCGCCAGGCTCATGTCATGACTAAGCTATAGTCGCTGTCTAGCTCATGTGCCAGGCCAATGCCGCGCTACACCCTGGCCTTGTGTTGGCCGACCCATCTAGCTCTGGTCTGGTTCCACTACCACGGTGTGCGCACGCCATCATCCATCCACCGAGCTGTGCGCATGGTCGAGACAGAGCTATGACTATCGCCACCTTACAGACATGGTGCTCACCTCGCTCTTCATTTCACCTACCACGTCGAGTCTCTGAGCATGTGCCGCTGCCTGCCACGTCTCGGTTAACCGACCCCAGTCACAGGGCGACGGTGATGCCTCTCTGCTCGTCCTAACTCGCTAGCCACGATGGGAGATCCCTACTCTAGTGGGACCACTCCAATTCAAGAGCATCATGCCGAGTCTCTTGGTCTTGTCGTTCGTGCACGCATGCTTGTACTTCTGCCATCAATTGGGGCCGCCTTATCTTAATCCGCTCGAGCTCATTCATGTGACCTCCCCACAACTGCACTGAGCACAGAGCCACCATTCCTCCTTCTTCCATTCGCCAGCTCAAGGCCACCTAGTCCAATTTCTCATACCGGTGATTAGCTAGCAAGTTAGCTAGGTGTCGCATTCTCATCGAGCCCAGCCTTGGTCTGTCAGTGGTTAATTTCGGTCTCTCCTCGCCATCGGTCATGCGCGCCATCGTGATCAGTGGGTTGGGGGTAAGACCATAGGAGTGGTAATAGTTCAATCACTCGTAACCCTAAGTTTGCCTTGACTCCCTCCATCCGTTGCTCGCATTATTTTGGCTAGGGTGCTCATCGTCGGTGGGATGACGCATCGGTGTTCGGCTTGGGGCGTCACCGCCATGCCTAGGTGCACATGGCTAGACCACCTCAGCTTTTCCTCGCCTCAATCGTCACCGCAGCACAAATCTTGGTGAGCTACTGATGCTTGTCCACCATCGCTTCCTTTCTATGAGGGCATAGGCTCGTCGGAATGCTCACGCCGCCATACGAATCCACTGTCGTCGAGGCTAGGGTTGAGTAGCACACCGTTGGACTTTCCACTGCCTCTTACCATTGCGTGTTGGCCTGTGGGTCCTAGTAGGTCTGATGGGCGCGCTGATTTGGCCCTTGGTAGGCCGGTGTGGACGTGCTATGCCGGTCAAAGCCACACCGTCACGCACGGGGATGCCAGGGACCGCCCCATTGCGGAGGCGATACATTCCAGGGTCCTAAGTGCATAACTCGAATATGTTGTAATAGTGTTTCGCTATCCCTCTAAATTGTTTAAAAATGCGAGTCGTATTTTGCAAAATGAGCATGTCGCACGAGCACCCCCTGGTCTTGGACCGTACTAGGCCACCGCGACGCGCGCGCAGCCACACTGCGCTAGGGCTACCAGGCCAGATGGGGTTGCTACCGGCCCTTTTTTTCCTTTTCTAAGCATTTTCTAATTTAGTTTCTAAGGTAAACTTGTAAATTCAATGTACAATTGTGTAGTTAACCAAAAATTATGAAACTAATTTTGTTAAGTCCTAAAATCATGATCTATCTGCTGGTATATTTTGTTCACATAGTTTTATAATATTTTTAGGAGTTATATAATTAATTTGAAATGCTTAATATTGTAAGATATAAACTTGAAGCAATTTTTGTGATAAATTGGTGATAATGTTGGCTCTGAATTTTTCATAGTAATTTCCTAACATTATTAGGTGCTCACTGTAATTTTTGTAGCTCCATAATAATTAGTTTGCTAAGGTAGCTAAATGAGCCCTAGTTCAAAAATATATGTTTAATCAATAAAATGCTGAAACACCTGGGATTTTAAAACTAGAATATTTTTTGGAGGCAAAGCCTTACTTGACGACATGGATACATAGAATAGTATGTTAGTCATTAAAGCTAGCTCGTTAGCTTGCGGAGCATAATCATATATTTAAGGGTTACGGTTGCCATTGATTAATTACGTCTCTGCGTTGCATCCACGTATATCATAATAGGAACAACGATGGATCAGGGAGTCAACTGAAGTAGCGAAAAAGATGGTGTCTTGATGATCATGTCACCATGATGGAACGTTAACTTTTGGTTATATCTTACCTAGATAAGCCCCAGTGTATAACCTCTATTATTCTGCATTTTATTTTATGCTTGCGCATTAAGTTTTAAGGAGTTGTATTAAACCCACTTGCATATATATCCTTATCCTATGAGTCCTACTAGTATATCAGGATCGTGTAGATTGCTATGCTATAGGACCCGGTAGAAGTCAAGTGATTACCTATCACTCACGAGAGATAGGAAAGATATTATTGTTGTTATTACATTACTATCACATGGAATATATATGATTGAGAATTGGAGACTGGATGAAATGGTACTTTGGATCTGGACTTGGTTAGGCATTCGAGTGAGGCTTGGATTGCATTTGTTCTGCCTATGTCGATTGAGGACCATCCATTGTTGTGTATGGTAGTCAGGTCATAGACTTATTATCCTGAGCACATACTTGCTTATAGGAGCGGGAAGGCTCATTACGCTCTTGTCGTGGGTTCTGGCTCTTTCCAGACTGACTGATTGGAGGTGGGGAAGGTAGAGTTCTAAGCACCATACTGAGACTGGGTCTCAAGTATGGGGGCTTGGAGTCCAAGTTTGGATGGGGACCTAGACCCCGTGACATGAGTAGAATGGGTTGGTCTTGTTTGTGCCTGGGGTACAAATGGGACATGTGTTTCGTGGTACCCAGCTGGGATACATTGGTTCACAAATTGTCATTTCTATGAGATGGTATGACTTGGCTATGGTCTAGCACCGTAGTAAGAACTGAAATATGAAAGATGGCAAAATGGTTCTGATTGCTCACCACCTGCTTGAAAGTAGCATATGTGCTTACATAGAATGATTAGTCAATGAACTAATGATGTACTGCTAATATAATTTAATATAAGGACATATATTTAGTAATGCTTCCAGTAGATACAATAACCCATAAGCCAAATAAGCCTTGCATAACCTTGGTAGTCTTTTATTTACTTCCTGCCGGGTAAGTCTTGCAGAGTACAATCGAGTACTTAGGGATTTATTTCCCCTGTTGCAGGATGATCGGAGGATACATAGAGCTGACTCTTCTATGTGGAAACCTCCTGGTGGGCTTAGAGAGGATTCCTTCTATGCTACGACCGTAGTGTTTATTTATAACCCTCACTAAAGGTTTTTAAAAGAAAAGATGTAAAATCTGCTAGCATCTTCTATATATAAATGTCCACTATGTTAATGCTCTACCATGTCCATTAAATTAAACCTGCTTTCTCTAGTAACTCTGATAACATTATTATATTCCGCTATTATAATCGATTGAGGTAATATTCTATTACTATAATAAAGTGATGTAAGAAATAACTTAAGAATGTTGTAAGCTTTATTCTCTCATTTATGATCCTGATAGAAAAATGTGAATTTTTGAGTTCTTCCCTTGGGGTGTGCTTGATGGAACTACATAGTTTAGTGCCATCTCTTGAGTACTTAGTGTCTAATAGAAGACAAGTACTCCTGGGAGGTATTAGATTAGGTGGTTCTGCCACAGCCGCTCGAGCCACCAAGCGAGCTGCTAACGAGCCGCCAAAGTCATAAGCAAGCCGCACCGCACCACGATGATGATCATCGCGAAGAACGGCGTTATAACGACCACAACCGCTGCCATGATGTAAGGTCGAGATGGTGACTAGAGGGGGTTGAATAGTCGTTTCTAAATTTAATCGCGTCGGCTACCCGAAACAAATACGGAATTAAAACAATTCGGTCTAGCCAAGACTACACCCCTCTATCAAAGTTCACAAGCACCTTATAAAGATCCTAGTTAGGCAATAAAGGTGCCAGGCTAGCTTAGAGCTCACCTATCCAATTCTAGGAGCAAGGTCACACAAACCTATGCCACTAGTATTTCAAGCAACGAGGAAGCTCCTACACATGCTAGCCAAAAGCATAAAGCCAACTAAGCTCACTAGCAATGCTCAATAACAAGGCAACCAATGCTAAATTAGAGAGCGTACAAATACTTAGCTACACAAACTAAGCCATGTGACTAACAAGGTTACACAAACCAAATTAGCCACGCAAGAGAGCTACTTCCATGCTACACAAGCAAGAAGGTAACTAGTGAGCTACATAAGCTAACTAATTACAAGAGCAACTACACAAGCACAATGTATATGAAAATAATTACAAGCTTGTGTAAGGGGATTGCAAACCAACTGGAAGAACAATGTTGACACGGTGATTTTCTCCCTGAGGTTCACGTGCTTGCCAACATGCTATGGCCTCATTGTGTCGATCCGCTCACTTGGTGGTTCGGCAGCTAATTGGCATCACCCACCAAGCCCGCACTGTCAGGGCACCGCAAGAACCTACCCTAAAAGTGAGAGTAGCTCAATGACACGCTCAACTAGAGTTGCTCTTCGTGGCTCCCTGTGGGGCAAGCACAACGCCCCTCACAAAGCTCTTCTTCGGAGCACCGCACAAGCTTCTTGTGGGCTTTGACGAAGACCACCACCTAGCCATCTAGGAGGTGGCAACCTCTAAGAGTAACAAGCACCACTGGCTTGCAACTCGATCACCTAGTGTCCACTAGATGCAACCTCATGATGTAATTGCACTAGAATCGCTCTCTCACACAATCGGAATGATTACTATCAAGCATGTGTGAGATAGAGGGCTCCCTAGCACTACCACATAAGCCACCAAGGCTCTAGTGTGCTCCGCTTCTAGCCCAAGGCCTGAGACCCCTTCTATTTATAGCCCCCATGAAAATAGAGCCAGTTGTACCCCTTCACTAGGCACAGCATAGGGTGACCAGACGCTCCGATCAAATCGACCGGACACACCCTGCCAGCGTTCGATCAATGGATGCACACCACGTGTTGCCTTCGTTCAACCTCAATCACTTGATCTCAAAGGTCAAGTGATGACCGGATGCAGCACAGTGCCAAGACCGGACGCACCTCTGCCGAGTTCGGTCATTTCCAGAGAGGTTCCATTCATGACCGGACACGTCAGTTTGATCATGACCGAACGCTGAGCTCCCAGAGCCGCTCAACTATGATCGGACACGTTTAGTCGGTCACGATCAGACGCAGTATCAATGTTTGGTCCTTTCTCTTCTTCTTTGTGTTGCCACATCAGTGAGATCGGACGCACCCACCCAGTGTCTAGTCACAAAGTGACCAAGCGTTCGGTCGAAGACCGACGCCTGTGCCTTCACTATTGCCACTGACCGGACATAGGACCCCAGTGTCTGGTCACTGCATGACCAGCGTCTCTATGAAACCCTATCTTTTCTATACAGGGCACCGGTGTCACCGTCTGTACACTCTGCCGGTGAAGTTTTGAACCCTTCTCACCTTCGTTTCATCATCGAGTTGATCCACATCAACTCCAACTTCATCTTCTTTGTAAATGTGCCAACACCACCAAGTGTACACCACCATGTGTACATGTGTTAGCATTTTTACAATCATTTTTCAAAGGATTAGCCACTCAACTTGCCATAACACTCGAACTTAATGATGATACAAAGTTAGATCACTTGAGTGGCACCAGATGACTAATATGCAAACAAGTTTGCCCCTCTTGATAGTACGGCCATCTATCCTAAACCTGGTAATCAACTTCTCTATACACCTATGACCAGTGAAATGAAATGCCCTAGGTTATACCTTTGCCTTACGCATTCCATTCCATCTCCTCTATTGTTGATGCAACACATGCACCAACCAAACACCAAATGATATGATCCACTTCATATCATCACGTGACCATATTGGTTCATCGATCTTGACTTCACTTGCTTTTCACCATTGCCTTCATCCATCGGTGCCAAGTCTTGCTCAAGCTTCACCGTCACGTGGTGCATCACTACAAAGCCTCTAACTTGCACTTCATGCTTGCAACCGGTCCATCAAGGCAAGTCATGTCTTGATCTTCTCCACCTTGATCACATGACTCTATATCATGTCTCATGTGCAATGAGCTCCTTCATTATCACATGTGTGAGCTTTACAACATCTCCGAGCCATTTCCACCTCCATAGGCATATGTTGCTCATGCACATGTATCTATGGACTAATGACCTATGTGTATCTCATATAAACACAATTAGTCCACCTAGGTTGTCACTCGATTACCAAAACCACACAAGGACCTTTCACACGATGATAGGCCTAAAAGCTCGAGGTCTGGGCAATTTTATCACCGTACTGACCTAGACGTTATGTCTAAAGATAAGTACCTTTTTATATATGAATATTTAATAAAGTTTTCGTCATGATGTTTGTTCATACTATTCTCTACATGATTATTCTTCAAATGACTTTTCTCCATGTATACCATCTTAAAGATGACATATGCTTTCGCCTTAATGGCTCCCCGAACAGCCACGTTTACGCTTGTGCTCTCCAAAGATGGCCCTATCTCTAGCTTCTCCCTACACATGCATGAGCACCTGCCCTCTGTGTTATGGGTGGTCGGCAGTGGCTCCTCGGTGATACTTGTCTTCCTACATGTACAAGAGCTCTAGTGCTCCACGTTATGGTTTACGAGCTAGCTGGGGTTGGGGGGCTCAACCAACAAACTAACAGCTCGGGGTAGTTTATATTAAATATAAACACATCTCTAAAAGAAAACTTAATGTTTACAATATATTTAAGATATTCTTCATCAACTCGTCGACCAGCCACATTCTCACCTGTGTTACAGAAATTGCCATGTTCTTGATCTCACTCCTACACATGCACGAGCGCCAGCCCTCTACGTTATGGGTGGTCGGTAGTGGCTCCTCAATGACGCTTGTGCTCTTGCACATAAACGGGTGCTAAGCACTCTACGCTATGGAGTATGGGCCAGCTGGGGCTGGTGATGCGATACAGAACCAACTGGCAGGAAGTTACTCATATTTAAAATATGAACACTTCATACAAACATAATGTCTATCTATTCTGCTCTGCTGCCTTCATCGCCAAGTTCATATATTTATTTTTACATCATGTACTACTCATTCTACATATTTATTATAGGATCATCGTTCGGGTGGTTGCACCACCTGGCCTTCGGACTTCTCCGCTGATCAACTGGTCGAACTGCTAGGTTCATGGACTTCATCGCCGACTAGTTGGTTGGACTGTTCGACGTTCACTTCTACGTGGTGCTCACTTCGCCGCCAACCAGTTGGTCGGGCTACTCGATTCTTCGCCAACCAACTGGTCGGATTATCCATTGCTTCATTGTCATCTACACTGGGGCTCGCTAGCTAAGATAGGGACCCCATGGCGTTTAGATAGTTCGTTGCTTCATCGTCAGCCACGCTAGGGGCTCACCAGCTAAGCTGGGTACTCCTCGGCGTTTGAATTCTTCGTGCAAGCGACGCTAGCTAAGCTAGGGACTCCTCAGCATTCAGATTCTTTGTGCAAGAGTCACCAGCTAAGCTAGGAACTCCCTTGGAGGTTGGATCTTGCTATGTCTCATCGGTGTGCTATCAACTTGCTCCATGCTATTCGGATTAGGGTGATGATCTTAGGTAGCACGTCTGGGGTCTTGATACGTACATGACAGATGACATTAGCAAGCTTTCATGCTTATTTTCTTTGACCCTGCTACAAGATTTATTTCTTCATCTTCCAGCAGGCTCAGGGACTAAGTGGCTATACTTCCCCTAGCGGTGAATGTAGTGCTCTTTTCTTGATTTACCCTCCTTATTGACTAAGTCATGGATGATTCCTCGCAAACGGAGTCTAAATGGCTATACTTCGCCTAGAGAAATTTTCAATTTAGTCTTGAGCCCCTTACATCCTTCATGCAAGCCTTACTTGGCTAAGTCTGAGATCGATTATCCTGTTAAACTGGTCGGCTCCTACTTTCACCACTCAAGTCACTAGTTACACTGGTCGGCTACAATTTTCACTGCTCAGGTCACCGGTTTAACTGGTCGGCTTCAACTTTCACTGCCTAGGACACCGGTTTAACTGGTCGGCTTCGACTTTCATTGCCTAGGTCACTAGTTTAATAGGCTGACTTCGACTTTCATCGCCTAGGTCATCAGCAAAACTGATCGGCTTTGTGTTAAACTGCTCGGACTTGATCAAGATGGCGTTGCCAAGCGGATACAAGGCGCTCAGGGACTAGCTGTGGGGGATATGACCCCCGGTATCCATAGGGCAAGGCATGGGTCACACCATTAGAGGTGGCCCAACCCATAAGATCAAGGCGTGCGGCGCACGGCACTGGTCGGCATGCACCGCAAGGCTACAAAAAGATATTGTAATACCAAATAGAATATTTTCCTTGTAACCCTATGTAACACCCTGGCGTTACGATCTTATTTAGCACCGCGATTTAGGTCTAAGTAAAATTTTTAAAATGAGTTTCTTGGATTTTTTATTTCAAACGTACTTGATGCGATGAGTGAATCCGGTGACTTAGTTTTGTGGACTCAAATCAGCGCCCAAGTTAAATTACTCAGTGCGTAAAGATATCTAGGAATGTCAAACGACAATTCTAGCCAATCGATAGTGAACGGTTTGTTCTATTAGATTAAACATGAAAAGCAACTTTTATAAATAAAATAAAATCCATTAATAAATAGAACAATATATATATATAGCTTTCAAATCTAATTTAAATTCGAACTTGTTAAAAATCTCCTTGTGCCTAAATGTTGCTAATTGTCAAAATTAGTAAACCGATAGAAATATCTGTAGGTATATATATATGCTCACGGGTCTATTTTGATAAGCATGCTCAGTTGAAAAGATTTGGTCTAGTGACATGTTTTTATGAATAGACTCATTTCAGTCCCTATGATAACTTGGTAACGTACCCACGATAGCTGTCGCCAGGCCGCTTGATAAATTCATGTGATTGGTGTGAAAGCACGTAGCAGACGAGAGATAGCGCAACAGCTCTACATGCTTCATTTACTTTTTCTGGCGTGGCATGCAGTGTACTCGCTTGGCATTGCAATTATGCACCGTCCTCCCATTGTGGCTCTACACCCTGACGCGTTGTTTTACCTGCGCCCCTGTCTTTCTCTCCATCGCTTGCGTCGTGTCCAAAATTTTTAATGAAAGCGCATGGCTCTGCCATGCCACGTCCCGCTAAGCACCACTGTTTGTCTGCTTGTTCTGTCGCTTCACTCTGCGGCACCTTGAATGACTCTGGTGCCTCTGTTTGCCTTGTTCATCTCTGTCTGCCTTGATTGCTTCTGTCTGCCTCCGCTAGTCCTTGCCTGCCACCGCTGTCTGCCTCTACGCTAGCGCCCGCGTCGCCTTGGCCTACCCCTATGCCCCTCCTTTTTACTCTCTGCTGCCTCTCCCATGCCGCAGCAACTGCAGCGCCAGCCATGGCCAGCCACCGAAGCCGCTGCCCGGCACCGCACGTGCAGGCGTGCCCAAGCCCGTGCGTGGCTCCCCACCTTCCTCTCGCACACCCATGCTGCTCTTCCTCCCAGCTTGCCTAAGTCAGCCGCCGCACCACAGCAGCACCCGCTGTGCCATGCCCGCTGGGTACCCCGTTGTCCGTGCCGCTCCACCTTTGTGCTTGGCCACCGCCGTAGTCACCTGAGCCACCGCGTCGCCATCGCCGACGCCCCTATCCCCACCTCCTGCTTGCACATGCTCCACCCCCCATGCTGGTATGGCTGGTCCATGGCGCTGCCCCTTCCAGGTGCCCTTCCGCTGTCGTCCATGCTGGGCTGCACCTCTGCTACTGTTGCCACGCCTCCTCTCGTCAGTCGTTGGTTTTCCTTCCCCCTCTCTCATGTGAGCACGTATCTGGGCCCACGTGGCCCTGCAACACCCCGCCGCCTCTAGTCACGCCTACTGCGTTGCCTCCCGTATCCTCGCATGGGCTCGTGAGCCATAGTGGCCACCCCCGATGTCGTTCGCCTGGCTTGCCAAGCTGTTGCCGCTACCACGGGGCTTTGCCTCCACGTCACCGCCTAGCTAGATGCGCACTAGGTCTGCCAGTGCCTAGGAGCCTGCACCTCGCCTCCTCGCCCCCCATCTATCACCATAGCACCGCTGAAGCCTGCTGTGTCCACCAGCAACCGCCAGCTGCCGTGGCTGGGCCACCATGGACTACTGCGGGACAGGCTAGGGCCCGGCGTGGGTGCAGCTGGACACCACCTTGCCGTGCGGCCATGCAGCTCGCCCTCATCACCGGTGAACCACCGCATGGGCCGGTGGATTGCTTCCTCTCCTCTGTGCTCTGTGTTTAGGGAGAAAGAGAAGGTGAGGATGAGTAAATAGAATCTTTTTGAGGGTTCTAGGTGCATTAACGTGACTCACATGAATAGTGTAGGTTGGACTACGGATCAGTTTAAGGTAAACGCAGGGTCATTTTTGCAAAACCGCTAGTGCACCCTGTGCTTGCCCATTGGGCTAGCTAGTTGGGCCATGCTCGCTGTCCACTTGGGCCGCCGGCCTTCTCTGTGGGTCACGCGCACGGCATACCCTGTCTGGGCCGGCCATGTGATGCTAGGCCATGCCTGGTCGGTAGGCCATGCACGCGCCTATGGGCCGCGCCACGCTGCTGGGCCACCGCCGTGCCGCGTTGGGCTGTGCGCATGCCTACGGACCGTTGGGCCGATCTGGCCGCTAGCCCTTTTTGTTTCTAAAGCAATTGTTAATTTGGTTTCGTAAATAAACTTGTAAAATTCATAGTAAATCATAGAAAAATCATAAAAATGCCAAACTAGTTTTGTTGAGTTTCTAAAATCATGATCTATCTAAAAGTGTATTTTGTTCGCATAGGTTTGGTATGTTTTTAGGATTGCGCTAATTATTTTAACATGCTTAATATGGTTAAAAGGTGAACTTGTAGGAATTTTCGTGGTAAATCGGTGATAGTGTTGACTCTGAGAATTTTATAGTAAATTATTAATATTATTAGCTGCTCACTATAATTTTTGTAGCTCCAGAATAATTAGTTTGCTAGATAGGTGATAATGTTCTACTTCGGGTAAAGATTAAATCTATAGAATGGAATAAAGAAACAACTTGAGTTGTATAACTAAAACAATTATTGGGAAATAATGCCTTATTCGACAATATGGATATGTAGCCTAAATATGGTTGTTGTTAAAACTAGCTTGTTAACTTGAGAGGCGTAAATCATATTTTACGAGTCACGGTTGCAGACGATTAATTATGTCTTTGCATTGCATTGCATTGCATCTCATAATAGGGACATCGATGGATCGCGGAGTCATCGGGAGTTGCTGGAGAAATGGTGCTTTTGTAGATCATGTCGCAATTATATTTTACCCAGGCAAGCCCCGGTGCATAACCCCTACTTTGCTGCACTTTAAATTATATTTGTGCATTAAGTTTTAAGGAGTTGAATGAAACCGACTTGCATATATATATATCTTTATCCTATGAGTCACAGACTTATTATCCTGAGCACATACTTGGGTATGGGCGCTTGGAAGACTTGTTACTCTCTTATCATGGGTTCTGGCTCTTTCCGGACCGACTGTCATGGTGGTTTTTGGGTATAAACTAATGCACTGCTAATAAAAATCAAATATAAGGACGCACTTTGAGTAATGCTTCCTGCAGATGCAATAAACCCACAAGTCAGATAGTCTTGTATATCCTTGGAGTCTTTTCTTTCCTCCTATCGGGTAAGTCCTATTGAGTATAATAGAGTACTCAGGGTTTTATTTCGCCCTGTTGCAGGTAACAGGTGGATGCTAGAGCTGACCCTTATGTGTGGATTCATCCTAGTGGGCTCAGAGATGATTTCCTTTATGCTACTATCATAGTTTTCATTTATAACTCTCACTAAATGTTTTCTAAATAAAAGTTTTATAATCTAATGTCATAGTTTATATATCAATCATTCATCATGTCTTGACTAGATATTTATTTCTGATGTAATTCTGATAACATGTTGTATTCCGTTGTTAACTTAAATTGTTCATAACTCTGATAATATGATTACATTTCACTATTAAATAATAAATGTTATACTCTTATGTTACATGTAAAGTGATGTAAGAAATGGTTAATAATGATGTAAGTTTTATTCTCTCATTTGTGATCCTAATGAAAAAATATGGATTTTTGGGTTCTCCCTTGGGTTGTACCCGATGGAACCGAGTAATTTGGTGTTCTCCCTTAAGTGCTTATTGTCTAAGGGAAGACGAGCACTCCTGGGAGGCATTAGATTAGGCGATTCTGCCACAGGTGGTATCAGAGCATAAATGAGGAAATAAAGCTTCGAAAACCTCTTTCTAAATAAAATTTGGCAACAAATTCTTTTCAAAAAGTTAGGGTGTTCAACTGCGAAGTTATATAAGTAGCCCTATTACTATGGTTAGGTATTTAGGATAGATGGCACTCTACATACTTAGATAGACTTAATCAATTTTTCTGTAGGTACACTAACCCTGAGCATAGCCCGATAGTATCGACTAGCTACAGGGAGAGAACGATATGCCAAAAATCTAAGAACGGTTGCCTATATGTTGGAAATAGTGTAAGGACGTATAGGATGTGCATTCATGCATACCATGTTTGTGCATTGTACTGCTCGTATTGTTGCAGATACGCCCTCCATAGGTGCCACGCGTGTCGTAGTGTGCACGACTGCCTCGTTCTTGTTCTGGAGTTATTTCTGCACTGTGGCTTCATGCTCTGCGTTCACCCATGTTTCACGCCTATCATGACCTGCGTCTTCCTATACCCCTTTTCTATGCTCTTGTCAGACCCTTTCCCTATAGTCGTACTAGTCAGTAATGGCCTCAGACATCGCTTGCCTCGAACGCGCGGAATTTGGTTGATTCATTCATAGTGATCCCACGTAGGAACCCTGGTGGACCATGCCAGGACCACTGAACACTCCGCCTTTATAAGCAGGGCCTGGCTTAGCCATTGGTACCATCACTCGGTGCACTTTAGCCCGCCCAGCTTTTCCTTTGAGCAAGCTTTTCACTCAGCCATCCTCACGACCACCGCTAGGGATGGCAGGAGCCTAGGTTAGTAGTTATTGCCTGAACATTGAGGGTTTTCCTAGAATCCTGTATGCCACCCTATAAAAGCTCAAAGTCAAAGATCATCCCGAGTATGAGGGCCATGAGTATGAGGAGCATGGCACCGTGCGGTGTGAGGTTATCGTCTACATTGGGAAGAGTGAATAGTTTCCCGACATCACTGAAGCCTGGAATATGACCACGACTGGGTTTTGCTTCGTCAACACCTACTAGGTTGTGGCCTACAAAGCCTTACGGTACCTTTGTTAGATCTATGAAGAACCTATTGCCCATTCCCCCATGAGGTTCTTTCCACCTTTGGACAAGAATCGGCGGGCATGGAGGGCTCGCATGGAGGCTTTGCAAGGGCGGGATACGCCAGAGGATAGTCTAATCATGGTGCACTTGACTGTAACACCCTTAGTGTTACGAGCTCGTTTAGGAACGTCTATCAATAATGTTGGCAAATAAATAAGCGAACGGTTTGTTCTATTAGATTAAGAATGAAAAGCAACTTTTATAAATAAAATAAAATCCAGTAATACATTGAACGATATGCATATATATGTGTATGCTCGTGTGTTTATTTTGAGGAGCCGCTCAGTTGAAAGGCCTTGCATTTAGCTATTGACTTGCGAGCGAAAGGGCTCCACATGCGATGACAGGACGTCTCCCTACCTTGCTCCATCGCTCTGTCCTCAGTCTTTGTTTTTCCCTCTCTCTCTACCTTGGTTTCTTGCTGTAGATAAATGTACATGAGCTGATACTCAACTACACGTTCTAGCATTGTCTCAGCGCATGTGTATGTGTGTGTGTGTGTATACATCTACCGAGCATCCACATGTGCCAGCGTCCTTGCTGTTGCCGTGTACTATTTTTCCTGTGTGATGCAACGCTGAGGCCTAGCTACTACTGCTACGGTCTGTGCTGGTCTTGTCCAAATTTGTTTAATGGAAAGCATAGAGACGTGCTGCTTCTGGGGGGCTTGGCCACGACTGCTGCTGCCTGCCTACCCCCTCAGCCGGTCATGAAGGAGAAAGGAAGGAGTGTGCAGGACATCCAATTTATTTCCTTGCTATGCATAGAGGGAGAGCTACCGCTGTCCTGCATGCTGAGCAGTCAATGCATGTGTTGCTTTGATATGGACTGTGCGAGAGAGAAGCGCTGCTGCCTTGCACGTCGAGCAATCAAAGTTGCTGCTCTCACTCTGCTTCTCTTGTCATATCTGTCTTTGATTGTTTTTCCACGCCAAGCTGCTATCGCCTGAGCAAAACTCCAACTCGCGGATTCCCACGTCTGCCTACCTTACTGCTGCTGCTTGTCCTTACGCCAGTATTTTCTCTACCAGACAAGCCGGCCGGCCACTCGGCGTGCCACTGCCAACCGACACGCCGACCGGACCACGTGTTCGTCTACACTCGCTTAGGCCTCGCCTTTTTCTTTCGTGCTACTGGCTGCATTGCTCGAGCCATCCTCTTGAGCCTCCATCGCCGGCTTAGCTTTTTGGCTACATCCGCCGTCGTCAGTTTCTCCCAGCGCTCGCTTCTTTTCCCCTCCCCGTGGGTGCACCGACGCCCCTCCTCTTCCTCCTCCGCCGGCCATGTGTGGCCCTACTGCTGCCAGGCGCCCCCCGGGTGCGCTACTCTCCGCACTGGCGCTCCCACGCTGCTCCCTCTGCTCTCTGCCGCACCTGCTTGCCCCCTTCTTCTTCTTCCTCCACGCGTGCGCTTGAGCTCCACGCTGGCCCACGCCTTCCCTACGAGCGAACCCCAGCCTATGCTAGTCTGCTCCCCGCAGCACGAGTCGCCACCATGCCAGACCTGTAGCTCCACAGCACCGAGCTGCCGTGCAATGTGTAGGAACTGTTGTCTCAGCTCCGCAGCTGCAGCGCCGTCCATTCCTGTGTCCCGCGTGCTTGGTTCGCCGATGCCTGGGAGTCTGGCCTCGCCAGCATCGCGCCCCACAGCGTCCTCACCGGCGGGTTCCACCACCGCCTCGAACGATGCTGTTTCGTGCGCCTGTAGCGTCTCTATGGCCGCACCGGACCTCGCGCTGCTCCCTTCCATGCGCCCGCACCCCTGTCCTCACTGTGTCCGGTCCGCAGTCACTAGAGCCTCCAGCGCCAGTGCCCCTCTCTTCCTCCCCGTGCTGTGCAAACGCCCAGCCAACGTCGTTGCCACGTCTCTCGCGGCTACGTCGGTGCCCTACCCCGGTGTCCGCGCCTCTCCTGCGTCCATGCTGTGGCCCACTGTTCCGGGCGCCCTTTAGCTGGACCCCAGCAGCAGCGCTACCCTTCCGTGTCACCCCACACCACCACCTCACCGACCGCCATGCCCCGCAGCCACGTTGCCATGCGCGTCCGAGGTCGCCATGGTGACGTCTTGCAGCGCCTGGCCGGACCTCCTCTGCTCCTTTGTCTGATGAAGTTGAAGCAAGGGTATAAGTCCAAGCCAATATGTTATATAGGGTTTTATTTGCAAAATATGGGACTCAGTTAAATAGAACTCGGGACTACGGATTAAATTCGTGAAGACGTAGGGTCCTTATTGCATAATCGCTAGAACAGTTTGGGAGCAGGCCACGTGTGGGCCAGTTTGCCTAGGCCTCTGGCTGCGCTCACCACGCATTGGGCCGGCCGATTGCCTGCGCCCGTGGGCCGGTCGGTTCCTACCGCTTGGGCCACGCCTGGCACGCCAAAGCTGCTGGCCGCGCGCCTCGCCTAGGCCGCGTGCGCGCACCTGTGGGCTGCGTATTCGCCTGGGTTGCTAGGCCGGTTTAGGGCCATCGGCCCTTTTCATTTTGAGGTAATTTATAAATTATCTTATAAAAGTAAACTTGTAAAATTCATAGAAAATCACAGAAAAATCATAAAAATGCCAAACTAGTTTTGTTGAGTTTATAAAATTGTGGTCTATCAATAGTGTATTTTGTTCGCATAGGTTCGGTGTGTTTTTAGGATTTCTCTAATTATTTTAACGTGCTTAATATTTGTGGGGGGTACGACTCCAGATACCCATGGCAGGCCACATGGGTTGCGCCTCCCGGGGCGGCCCAGCCCACGAGAAGGAGCCTTACGGAGCATGATTCTGCTCGACGCCTCCTGCAAGGCATGGGGAGGATATCCTGAAGATGTTACGAGATCTGTTAGGATACGTATGATCCCATGATTCTTGTAATCTGTTATTACTTTCCGGTTATCTCTCAGATCTAACTGACTTGTAACCCTGTCCCCCGGACTATATAAGGCGGGCAGGGACCCCCTATAAAATCACAGCAAATCATACAATAGCTAATACAAACCAATAGACCATAGGAGTAAGGTATTATGTCATACTGACGGCCTGAACCTGTATAACTCATGTGTCTCTGTTGCCTTCTTGTTCTTGATTACACGCTCCTCTGCCGATCAATCTACCATCATGGGATACCTCTCGGTGGACTGCCGACGATATTCTATCGACAGTTGGCGCGCTAGGTAGGGGTGTGCGTGCTGTTTCCTTGTTGAACAAGATGGCTTTTTCCATAGGCTCTTCGTCCCTCTCGTAGCCCGGCCAGATCTTCAGGTCGGATCCATCATGTGGGTCATCAACGCCGACGGAGTTGGAGAGCTTCTCGAGCCAGTGCAGATCTATTCTACATCGACCACCCTCGCACCTACGACTACAAATCCAATCTCGGAACCACTTCTAGGGTCGACTTCATCAGCTACTCGCCGCTCGCTTCCTCGTTACTGGAGGAGGCATGTCAACAATGATGATCTGATCGAGTCTATTGATTGGGTCGGCTTGAAACTCGCCGATTGCCTCTCCATTGCTGAGTCAGCTCTGGACACCCTTGTTCAGCACCGACCACCTTCCGATCCCGATCTGTCGGTGCTCAGTGCTCGGCAAACTTCGGGGCTTGCCGTCCTGCCCTTTGGGCTCGCCAACGCCGCCGCTACATATCAGGACGCCCTAAGGGGCAAATTCACCGACCAAATCGCCGACCAGCTCCCACCAATCGTCAACATGCTGCACTCCAGCCGGGGTCCCGGAACATCCCTCCAAACTATCCTGGAGGAAAATCTAGACTCCGAGTCTCAAGGCTCCACGGAGCCCCTCGCCGAGACCTTCACCGAGCAACCCCCTCTCCTGCCTTTTTGGGGTGGCGCAATCTTCAACGTCAGCATCGACAGCCCCCTCGGAACAGCGAAATAGATGAGGAACGCGCTGCCCATGAAAATAGGAACGTCAACCGCGCACAACGCCATGATAACGAATGCGCCCTTGTGATGGCCGAGGCTGCTCATGATAACCAGTTCGACTCGCAAGGAAGGCCCCTCCATTGCAACCTCGATGAAGAATTCCTCTGCATTGATGGCCACGATGTCTTCAAGACTCCGAGCGCCAATCTGGCGGTGGCCACCAATGAGCTTGCACACCTCCCGCAGACGCCCAAGGTCGCCAAGGTTGCCGCTATGCTTAAAGTGGCACACTGTCAAGTTAATGAGATCTGAGAGGTTCAGAGACCTTCATGCTCCACAAGCATGATTCACCGATCAGCCGATCCTAGATCCAATTGCCACCCCAGTCAAAGCCGTTTCGCCAACCAGTCACTACCTCCCTAGGGGGGAGTTGGAGGCCACCACACCGAGCATCATCGCCAGCACGACCAAGAGGTCGAATAGGACACCCGAGTGCACCTCAGTAACCTTCAGGATGCACGATGACGTATTTATCTACGTCGCTTCGGGCGCCATGAAGATGAAGTACGCTGCTGCCAGGAGTACGAGTAAGAGTACGGTAATCTAGACTTAGCTCTGGAGCCGATCGTCGCCGGCAATACTACTGATATCAGCCCCGACAACCCGGAAGGGCCCCCAGCGTTCACCAGGACGCTCTGAACACTCCAGTGGCCCTGTGGTTTCAAAATCACCAGAGTCGAGCCCTATGAAGGAAGGATGAACCCAACTCAGTGGCTGTAGGCTTACGCCACCGCCGTCCACACCGCCAGAGGAGACACCAACGTAATGGCGAATTATCTCCCCATCATGCTCATGCCAGCCGCCATGAGCTAGTTCACAATCCTTGCCCCGGACTCCATTGGATCTTGGGAAGAGATGAAGAAAGTCTTCACTGACAACTACATGGCTACATGCAGGTGGCTGGGCACCAAGCACGATCTCAACTGCATCACCCAAAAGCCGTCCGAACTACTCCACAGCTACATCAGACACTTCTCCGAGATGAGGAATTCTATTCCCAACATCACGAAAGCTGAAGTCATCACCGCCTTCGTCCGAGGACTTCATCACCACGAACTCCGTTCTAAGTTCAACAGAAAGCCACCTACCGGCATCGACGAGATGATCACAACCGCCAACCAGTACATCGACACCGAGGAAGTGGAGGCGTGTTTTAATGAAGATACGGGCACTAATTGCCCGCCTCACCGCCGCGACGACCGCACCGACGACCGATAGCACAACGATCGCTGCTACGACGACCGCAGTTTCCATCGAGATAGCGGACATGATTGGCCAGATGGATTCAAACCTGGTCAGAATCACCGCCGCCGACCAGACCACTTTGTTGCCAACGTTAATGAGCCACATGCCAAGCATAACTACGATGAGTAGTACAAGAAGATCCTCGATGGACCATGCCCCCTGCATAAGAATGCCAAACACAAGATGAAAGACTGCCTTGGTTTGGCTAAGGAGTTCCAGGAGAAAAAGTACAACGACGACAATGGTGGGAACGGAGGACGCCGACCACCTGGGGATAATAATAATGCCTTCTAGGACCATGACAAGGTGGTCGCCACCATCTTCGGGGGTTTCGCCTCCAACGAGAGCAGAAGGGAACAGAAGCTCGCCGCCCGACGAGTGCTCGCTGTCGCTTTAGAGGAAACTACCGCCAACCTCAGCTATCGCCCGTGGTCCGAAGCCCCCATCACTTTCAGTAGGGCTGACCAGTGGGTGGACATACCCTACACAGTGCATTTTCTCCTCATCCTTGATGCGACTGTCCAGAAGGTGCTCTTCAGAAAAGTCCTTGTCGACGGTGGGAGCGCTTTGAATCTACTCTTCACCGGGGCCCTAAAGGAGCTCGGCCTCGGGACAATAGATCTCATGCCCTCAGACTCCTCCTTCTGGGGTGTGGTACCTGGCAGAGCATCCAGACCGCTTAGGGAAATTACCCTACCAGTACAGTTCGGCACGGCAACCAACTACCGAGTGGAGCATATCAACTTCTACGTCACCGACTTCGACACCGCCTACCATGCCATACTAGGGCGTTCGGCTTTGGCCAAGTTCATGGCTGTTCCACACTACACGTATTTGGTGTTGAAGATGCCTTCGCCCACAGGAGTCCTATCTCTGCGGGCCAACCTCTTCGTCGCCTACGTCTGCGAGATAGAAAGTCTTGCCCTCGCCGAAGCCACCGACCTCTCCTTCCAGATGGCTAGCGTGGTCGCCGAAGCCAAGATTGCGTCTGTTGATGACATGGAGATCCCAGAGCCTCCTCATGCCTCCGCCAAGGCCAAGGAAGTCAAGGAGATCGGCCTCGGCCTCGACGACCCTTCCAAAACGGTGAAAATTGGGGCTCACCTTGACCCCAAATAGGAAAGCACGCTCATCTCCTTCCTACGTGCCAACGCCGATGTGTTTGCTTAGAAACCTATAGACATGCCGGGGGTACCGCAGGAGAAGATCGAGCACTCCTTGAATGTCTCGCCGACTGCTAAACCGATCAAGCAAAAACTTCACCGATTCGCGCCGGACAAAAAGGAGGCCATTAGGGTAGAAATAAAACAGCTCTTAGCTGCCGGATTTATAAAAGAAGTGTATCATCCAGATTGGTTAGCTAATCCTGTTCTTGTTAAGAAAAAGAATAAATAATGGAGAATGTGTGTTGATTATACTGATCTTAACAAATACTGCCCTAAAGACCCCTTCGGCCTGCCTCGGATAGACAAGGTCATAGACTCCACCGCCAGCTGCGAGTTGCTCTCCTTTCTTGACTATTACTCTAGCTATCATCAGATCTCCCTCAAGAAAGAAGACCAGGTCAAGACGTCGTTCATCATGCCTTTTGGTGCATACTGCTACACCACTATGTCCTTCGGACTAAAGAACGCTGGAGCGACCTACCAAAGGGCTATCCAGACGTGCCTCGACCAACAAATCGGCCGCAACATCGAAGCCTACATCGACAACGTGGTCGTCAAGACTAAAACCGCCGACAATCTTATCACTGACCTTAAAGAAACTTTCTCCAACCTAAGCAAATACCGATGGAAGCTGAACCCTTCAAAGCGCATCTTTGGAGTTCCATCCGGTATCCTACTGGGCTACATCGTCAGTGCTCGGGGCATTGAACCAAACCCTGACAAGGTCTCTGCCATCACCAACATGAAACGACTGACATGTGTCAAGGATATACAGAAGCTTACAGGTTGCATGGCTACATTAAGCCATTTTATCTTGCGCCTCGGTGAAAAAGGGCTACCTTTCTTCAAGCTCCTCAAGGACTTTGAGCTTTTTTCTTAGTCAGTGGAGGCAGACACAGCTTTCGAGCAGCTCAAGTTGTTATTAACAAAACCTCCAATCATGACAGCGCCACGACCAAATGAAACTCTACTGATTTACATCACCGCCACTTCTTGCGTTGTCAGTACGGCTATTATCGTCGAACGCGAGGAAACTGGACATGCCTACAAGGTGTAAGGTCTGGTCTATTTTATCAGCGAGGTACTTAATGAGCCCAAAACTCATTATCCTCAGGTGCAAAAGCTGTTATATGCAATTTTGATTACCTCACGCAAGCTCCGACATTACTTCAAATACTACAAGATCACTGTGGTCACCGAGGTCCCTCTGGGGGATATTCTCCACAATAAAGAGGCCAATGGTCATATCATCAAGTGGGCTATTGAGCTCAACACTTACTCCATTGACTTCAGAAGTAGACCGACCGTTAACTCACAGGCGCTTGCTGATTTCATCGCTGAGTGAACCGAGATCCAAGAACCCATTGTCGCCACTTGCCCTGAGCACTAGGTGATGTACTTTTACGGCGCCCTTAACATCAACGGTGCTGGTGTGGGCATTCTGTTCATCACACCGACAAAGGATAAACTCCGATATGTTCTTCGCATACATTTTCTGGCCTCCAATAACGCCGTGGAATACGAAGCATGTCTCCATGGTCTCCGTATAGCTATCGAGCTCGGCGTCAAACGCCTCATGGTGTATGGGGATTCCACGCTGGTTATCAACCAGCTCAATAAAGATTAGTCCTGTTCCAGTGAGAAAATGGACGCATACTGCGCCAAAATTAGGAAGCTTGAAGTGAAATTCTATGGTATCGAGTACCACCACGTGGTATGGGATCAAAACCAACCAGCCGACCAGCTATCAAAGATAGGATCTTCTCGCGCCGTGGTTCTGCCAGGGGTTTTCATTCAAGACCTCCTGGCACCATCCATTAAAGAAGAGAAGGAAGTTGAAGAAGTACCCCCTACCGAGCAGTTGGTACTTGTGGTACCTTCACCGGTCGCCGATTGGAGGGAACAGTTCATCAAATACCTCTCCAGCGACAAAGTACCCACCGACAAAATCGAAATCGAACGTCTAATTCACCGAAGTAAGCATTACGTGCTGCTAGATGGTAACCTGATGAGGAAAAGTGCCAAGGAAGGGATACTACAGAACTGCATCATCCAAGACGACGGTGTGAAGCTACTTTCTGAAATTCACTTTGGTTCCTGTGGCAATCACATGGCTTCGAGAACACTGGTCGGCAAAGCTTTTCGAGAAGGTTTTTACTGGCCTACGGCCATCTCCAATGCAGAAGATCTCGTTCGACAATGTGAGGGTTGTCAGTTTTTTGCCAAGCAAATACATGTACCGGCATAAGAACTGCAGACCATTCCAGCTTCCTGGCCATTCGCATGCTGGGGACTAGATATGATTAGGCCTTTCAAACCAGCACCAGGAGTTTTCCAGTATGTGTACGTCGCCATTGATAAGTTCTCCAAGTGGATTGAGTACAAACCACTCATCTCAGCTACTGCAAAGAAAGCAGTCAAGCTCTTTGAAGACATCATACACAGATTCGGTCTCCCGAACAGCATCATCACCGACCTCGGGACGACTTTTACCGGCCATCATTTTTGGGACTTCTGCAAAGACCGGTGCATCTCTGTTAAATATGTTTCTGTTGCTCATCCTAGAGCTAACGGCCAGGTCGAGTGGGATAATGGTATGATCCTCAACGCCCTCAAAAAAAGGCTCTATTAGAAAGAAGAAAAGCATCTGGGCAGATGGCTCAAAGAACTACCAGCTGTGGTCTCGGGCTCAGAGGCCATACTCCCAGCGGATATTGCTTTCCGAGCGCCTAGAGTAGAAAATTATGATGAAGAGCAAGCCTCAGCTGTTTAGACAGAAGACATTGATCGGGCTGAGGAAGAATGTCTGATTACTTGTGTTCGCACAGCCAAGTACCTCGAAGGTCTGTGGAGGTATTACAACTGCAACGTCAAAGGTCGTTCGTTCGCGATCGACGACCTCATCTTACGTAGGAAACAAAAAACCGAAGGGCTTCACAAGCTCTCTTCTCCCTAGGAGGGCCCTTACGTCGTCGAAGGTGTTACTCGACTAGGGTCTTATCGTTTATGTGACTTAGATGGAATCGATGTTCCTAACTCCTGGCACATAGAGCACCCTATGCGTTTCTATCCCTGAAACAATACAGATATGTATTCTTTACTTTTTGATTAATAAAGTTCTGGTCTCCATAATTTTCCTCCATCATAAGTTTCACTTACCGTTATCGGGCTATACGCCACTCCATGACGATCTCCAATACGCTCGCCAAGCACGCCGAAATCGCCGAACACGTTAACTCCAAAAATCGCCAAACATAATTTCTCCAAATCGCCGAATACAATTTCTCCAAATCGCCGAACACGATTTCTCTAAATCGCCGAACACGATTTCTCCAAATCGCCGAACATGATTTCTCCAAAAATCACCGAACACGATAACTCCAAAAATCGCCGAACACAATTTCTCCAAAAATCGCCGACTATGTTTTCTCCGGATCACATAAGGTTTTCTCCTAAAAACGACGACGATTTTGCGCTCCAAATCTCGCAACATAGCTCGCCGATCGTCGAGCAGCACATGTTTTCTTTTCTGTTTTCTATGGAGAAGACCCAGTCTCCGATCCCTTCCTACACGTGCTTGGGGCTCCACGCTCTGCGTTATGGTTGGTCGGCTGCGGTTCCTTGGTAATGCCTGTTCATCCTACACGTGTCAGGGTCTCTGCGCTCGATGTTATGGACTATGGGCTAGTCAAGCCCTAGATTTAAGGGATGAACTAACTGCTCGGACGCCACTTTAACTACTTTTTCTCGCCAAGATACTCAAATTGGCCGCTGGGCAGCATGTGTTTTGCTCTGATCTTTATGGAGAACACCAAGGCTCTAATATCCCCCTACACGTCCTATGGGCTCCGTGCTCTGCGTATTGGGCAGTAGGCTACGATCCTTTGGTAACGCTTGTTTTTCCAACATGTGCATGGGCTCCACGCTCTGCGTTACGGATTATGGGCTAGCTAAGGCATCGAGTTTAGTGAAAACTAACTGATTGGACACTGCTTATATTATGCATAATTGCATCGGGTTGTTAATACAACGATTCTTCAACGCCAAATAAAACAAGTGGTACAGGTGATAATATCCGAGCAGTTTGTTAAGCTTCGCCAACACCTTCTGTTTCGCCAAACAGGTCTATATCGCCAACAAGCATTTTTGCTGCATCTTCAACATCATCCTCTAGCTGTGGGGTTTCCGCGTCGCTCAGTCCGTCGGCAAACCCGCCCCCTATCGACTAGATATCGATAGTCGGGTAGTGGGACCAAACCACCACAAGGGCATGAGTAGCGGCGGTTATAACGGCGTCACGGTTGAAGTTTTTGAAATTCTCCCACGCTGCCTTGCATCTCTGGATGATGGTATCTGGCCCTTGCTGCCTGCCATCAGGACGAGGTGCCGGTTCCATATCGACGCAGTCGAGCACTGGTTTTATCGCGGCGGTTACAGTGTTGAAGTTGTCTTTTTGGACTTTGGCTTCCTGCACCAGCACATTGAACTGTGCCTTGGCTTTATGGTGGTAATCTACAAGCATTACAATGGTTCGTCATGCCAGAAAAGTACTACAACATTACTTCTGATCAGGGGGTATCTACCTTTTAGTTCTTCGGCCAGTTTATCTACTCGCTCTGACTCTTTCGCTTTCTCTTGTCGGATTTGCTCGACGGTCTGGTGAAGCTAGCTGAGTTCTGCATCTTGCTCTGCAAGCACAATAGTTATCAAAAAAATGAATGGCCAACTATTGCAAAGTACATTATGTGATAAAGCATACCAGATTTCTGCTTGGATACATTCTCAAGCTGTTTGCACTTCTGATCGAGCTGCTCGGATTTACTTTTGAGCTCTCCAGTTTTCTTGCCCAATTGCTCGGACATATTTTTTAGCTCCTCGGATACAATCACCAGTTGCTCGGATTTCTTATTTAGCTGCTCGGATGCAGCCATTAGTTGCTCAGACAGAACCCCATTCTAATGTTCAAGGTCCCATGAGTTAGACTCCGCAAGGTCTCGCTCGTGCTGGGCCCTCTTAATACTCTTTTTCAAAAGATTTAATGCCTCCTAGAGTTTCTTGTTTTCCTCGGCGAGGGGCTCCATCCTCTTCATCAGTTGGTCCCGTTGCTTGGCTGTTCGAGCTATCCCCTACGGATGAACAATGCTAGTGATAAACTTTAGTCTCCAACAACATATATCAGTATTTCAGGTGCGGTACTCACCTCGATTTGAGTCATAACTACAACAACGGAGGATTTCAACCTCTTTATTTCCCTGGTGGTGTTTTCTGCCTCGACAACTACTACCTCTTCTTCGCGTTTTCGGAGAATCCGGACGGATTGGGGTTTAGGTGCGGCACGCTCGATCTCCACAACCTCGTCCTCCTCTGCCGTCGCTTGAGGCACCACTGGGGGACTCTATGGTCGGACAGCTGCTCCGACCACTCCTGGTGTTGCTGCGGGTGGTGCAAGTTGCTCCTCGGCTGTTGACGGAGTTGCATCCTTAGCCTTCGGTGCATCAACAACAGCTGCAGTTTCCGCGTCCAAAGTATCGATGTTTTTGGTTGTAGCCTCGGTCGCGGTCGCCGACGCGCCTATTGTGTGTGCCAATGATTCACCATCGCTAGGACCGCTGGCAGCGGTGGCTGACCCGTCCTCTATTTGTCGAGCACTCGGGGACTCCCGGACGGGAGCAGTCGGCATTGTCCCTACCGAGGGTCTGGGCCTTGGTGTTGCCCTGCGTAATGTCGGCATGTTAGTACCCAAAAGAAATCAAGGAACAATATTATTACTCCAAGACCAAGATACATACGGTTTGGTCTTCTGATTAAATTTCTTGAACCGGCGATGCCTGCCTGATCCCCCAGGTGCTGCTGCTTGGTCTACCTGATGGGAGAGTTCATGCTCTTCTACAGCAGGCCGCTGCTCTGCTTGGTGCCCCGGAGCCTTCTCTGTGCGTTGCTCTACGGTTTTTCCCCATTGTTGCTCGAGGACTCCGCTCGTCTGCACCGCCGGGACTTCTGTCGTTGCCTGCGCATGACTCTCCCTTGCTTGCTGCTCAGGGACTTCAGCACTCTTCGATGTCTCCTTCATGCTCGGTGGATGTGGTGTCTGGTTTTCATCGTCGTTAGACCACTCTAGCACTACGGTCCTTCGCGGACGAGTGGTTCGGTCATCACCAAGCGAGATGCCGCCCGATTTGTGTGCAGTAGAGCCTATGGTTTTTCTCCTTTTTTGGACTGGCTCATCTACCACTGGTCTTTTCCCATGGATCTTCTCCGACGAGGTGCTTGACTCCTCCTCTTTGGGCTAAAGCGGCCGCCAGATGTGTACACCTTTCGGCCAATCAGCTCTCGGCACGCTTGAAAAGTATATTGCCCTATCCTGTGAATGGATCTTTACATAAGTAAGTCAGTCCTTTGCTCGGCAATCGATGCCTGATCAATGCAAAATCAAATAGTTACCTGAGGAGGCAGATTGGTGCAGTTGAAGGCCTTCATTCCTTGTGGCCAACTGAATGAGACGTTGGCAGTGAATAGGTCCATGGCCCGGTCTATTACTTCTTTCTTCGACAGCCGGTCTATGCTTTCCCGGGTACTATCGTTGTCACCTTTGTAGTCGAACGCCGGGTGGGCCCTCTCTTTGTAGGCCTGGATGCGGCACACTATGAAGCTAGCTGCAACCAGTTCACCCCTAAGCTCCATGCCCTTAATCAAGTCAAGAAGCTCCATTACTTGCTCCATGTCAGCACTGTTGGGTCTCTCCGACCAGCTACTATGGTTCATCGGGATGTGGTGGACGTCGCATCGAATTATTGGGTGGCTTTGTTTGATGTAAAACCATCTAGCATTCCAACCTTTCAGGGAGGTGTTTAGCGGTACGTTGATGTATTCGCTAGCCATCCCATCCCTGAGCTGCAGGTACACGCTGCCGACCACCATAGAACTGCTGCCCCCTTTCTTCTTCAGATAGAACAGGTGCCTAAAGAGGTTGAAGTGTGGAAGAACACCAAGAAACACCTCGTAGAAATGGATAAAGATCGACACATGCAGTATGGTGTTGGGGTGCAGGTTGCAGAGGCTAATCGCCCAAAACTCCATAAGATCTCTTAGAAAGGGGTGGACAGGAAACCCTAATCCTCGCCAGAAATAATCTTCAAATACTACAGCCTCATCAGTATGAGGTGTTGGAAAGGGCTCACCACTAGCCGGCCGCCATCCGGCAGTGAGGTGGTCTAGGAGAACACCCGCCGCCACCATTCTGTTGAGATCCGCTGCCCCCATCTTCAACGTCACCCACTCCTCGTCGTGGCTGGCTCCGGTGGCCGCATTCCTCGGCTTTGCGGCTCCTTTTTTCGGTGCCATTCTCTCCAGTTTGGTCCTAGATTGGAGGTGAGTGCTCGCGTTGGTGCGGAATGTGGAGCGCAGGGATTGCGAAGGAAGGAAACGGGGTAGAATGGCAGAGGTAGGCGGTGAGGTATGCGGCGGCGCAGTTATAAAGCACTTTCCCCACCTTTCCTTGCATCTAAGGGTTTTTGGGAAACCGTTCCCGCGATCAGCGCTACTTCGACTTCTCCAACGTGGTTTAATAGGCCGCAACTTGGGCTATCACGCAACAGTAGCCCACGTCACTCATTTGTCGCCGCCATATAATCGCTGATTTCTCCGCAATTTAATGAGGCTCAGTAACCGTTACTGTACATCCATTACTCTAATGTTTTCTCCATGGTTTGATCTATCCGATATCTTCGCCTGAAACATGGGGACTGGGTGTCTGCTCGGTTGGTTTTCGTTATTTCTTCATTTCTGACCCTGGCACCATGTGACTACATCACCTACTGTCAGGCTCGGGAACTAAGAGGGCACACTTCACCTTGCGGTGAATGTGTTTATTTTTCATCTCGAGGCTACGCTCGGGGACTAGCTACCTGCTCGGCTGGTTTACTACTTTCTGACCCTGGCACCACGTGACTACGTCACCTACTATCAGGCTCGGGGACTAAGTGGGCACACTTCACCTTGCGGTGAATGTGTTTGTTTTTTCTGAAAGACTTTGAGCCTCTAAAAGCTAAAAAAGGGTATCTTTTCACTCATGGTCGGACTCTAAATGGGCACACTTCATTTTACCGCGTAGAAATTTTCAATTCTGGACTTGAGCTCCTTACACCCTTATGTCAAGCCGTGCTCGGAACACACTGCTCGGCGATATTGCACGCTGCTCGGCAGCTGCTCACAACTGCTCGGCGATTCATTATGGTGGTCGGACCATGATTTGGATAGCCCGGTTTTGGTTCGCACCTGCTTAGAAAAGCTCAAGACGGCATTGCACAACGGGTACAAGACGCTTAGAGACTAGCTGTGGGGGGTACGACCCCGGATACCCATGGCAGACCATATGGGCTACGCCTCCAGGGGTGGCCCAGCCCACAAGAAGGAGCCTTGCGGGGCACGACTCTGCTTGGCGCCTCCCGCAATGCATGGGGAGGATATCCTGAAGATGTTACGAGATCTGTTAGGATACGTACGATCGCATGATTCTTGTAATCTGTTATTACTTTCCAGTTATCTCTCAGATCTAACCGACTTATAACCCTACCCCTCGGACTATATAAGGCGGGCAGGGACCCCCTACAAAATCATGGCAAATCATACGATAGCTAATACAAACCAACAGACCACAGGAGTAAGGTATTACGTCATACTGACGGCCTAAACCTGTATAACTCGTGTGTCTCTATTGCCTTCTTATTCTTGATTACACGCTCCTCTGCCGATCAATCTACCATCGCGGGATACACCTCGGTGGACTGCCGACGATATTCTGTCGACAATATTATTAAAAGATTAACTTGTACGAATTTCCGGGATAAATCGGTAATAGTGTTGACTCTAAAAATTTGACAGTATACTACTAATATTATTATCTACTCACTATAATTTTTTGTAGCTCAATAATAATTAGTTTGCTAAATAGATAATGATATCCGATTGCGAATAAGGATTAAATTGATAGAATAGAATAAAGAAACACCTTGGTGTATATAACTAAAATTATTGTTGGGAAATAACGCCTTATCCGACAACGTGTATATGTAGCTTAAGTACGGTCGTCGTTAGAACTAGCCCATTGACTCGAGAGGCGTACATCGTATTTTACGAGTCACGATTGCAGTTGATTAATTACATCCTTGCATTGCATCGCATGCATGTCATATAGGTACGATAATGGATCAGCGGATCGATCGAAGGATGATGGGGAATCCAAAGATGGTGTGATGGTATTCTCTCTAGGAGATGATGCAATGGGCTTGTTTTCAGCTGATGGTGGATGATCTGAAGATGCAGCTACTAACTTTTTAATATATCTTACCCAGGCAAGCCCCGGTGCATAACCCCTACCTTTCTGTAGTTTAAAATATATTTGTGCATTAAGTTTCAAGGAGTTGAATGAAACCCACTTCCATATTTATTTTTATCCTATGAGTCTTACAAGTATGATAGGATCGTATAGATTGCTATGCTATAGGACTTCGGTAGAAGTCGAGTGATTGCCTGTCACTCGCGAGAGATAGGAAATATATTACTATACTATTATCACTTGGAAAATATAAATGGTGGGAAGGAAAATGGTGACCGGGCAGGGATATGGTTTGGGTATTGGTGGGTGTAAGAGGTTATGTCGCCATGGACACGGGGCATAGCTTGGTTACACTGCTTTCCCTGTCTGGTCGGTTAAGGACCGATCGTTGCAAAAGACTCTAGGCAGGTCCTAGACTTATTATCTCAAGCACATACTTGTGTATGGGTGCTTAGAAGACTTGTTGCTCTCTTGTCATGGATCCGGCTCTTTCCAGACCGACTGTTAGGGTTTTATTTTGGTGGAGGAGGTCCTTGCACCGCACTGAGTCCGGGACTCAGGGGCGGGGGCTTGGAGTCCTAGTTTGGACGGGGACCTGGACACCCAGGACAGGAGAGTAATGGGTTGGTCCTGCTTGTGCCTGGGGTACAAGTGGGGCGTGTGATTTTGGGGTACCCAGCTGGGGGCATTGATTCGTGAATCATCGGGCGATCTGGTACGGCTTGTCTACGGTTTAGCATCGTAGTAAGAACTGAAAGCCGAAAGATGGAAGATGGAAAAAGGAAATCTGATTGCTTACCACCAACTTGAAAGTAGCACAGGTGCTTACATAGAATGGTTAGCTAATGAACCAATGCGGCTATTAATAAAAATTGAATATAAGGACGCACGCTTAGTAATGCTTCCTGCAAATGCAATAAACCCACAAGCCAGATAGCCTTGCATATCCTTAGAGTCTTTTCCTTCCTCCTATCGGGTAAGTCTTGCTGAGTACAATTGAGTACTGAGGGTTTTATTCCCCCTGTTGCATGTGACAGGTGGATGCTAGAGCTAACTCTTGTGTGTGGATACCTCCTAGTGGGCTCAGCGAGGATTCCTTTACGCTGCGATCGTAGTCTTTATTTATAACTCTCACTAAATGCTTTTATAAACGAAAGTTTCATAATCTATTGTCGTAGTTTATATTTCAATACTTCCTCATGTCAAGTTTAGATATTTATTTCCGCTATAACTCTATTCATATGTTTATATTCCGTTGTTTGATTGAATGATTCATAGCTCTGATAATATGCTTACATTCCGCTGTTATAATAATAAATATTATACTCTGATGTTGTATTAAAAGTGATGTAAGAAATGGTTAAATATTGTAAGCTTTATTCTCTCATTTGTGATCCTGATGGCAAAAATGTGGATTTTTGGGTTCTCCCCTGGGGTGTGCTCAACAAAACCGAGTAATTTGGTGTTCTCCCTCGAGTGCTTGGTGTCTAATGGGAGACGAGCACTCCTGTGAGGCATTAGATTAGACGGTTCTGCCGCAAGTGGTATCAGAGTGCAAATGAGGAAATATAGCTTCAAAAACCTTTTCTAAACTAAAAGTTGACAACAAATTCTTTCAAAAAGTTAGGACGTTTTATGTGAAATTATATAAGTAAGCCCTATTACTATGGTTATGTATCTAGGATAGATGGCACTTGCTGACTTAGATAGGGTTAATCAAGTTTCTGCAGGTACACTGACTCGAGCATAGTCTGATAGCATTGACTAGCTATAGGGAGAGAACGATGTGCCGAAACTCTAAGAACGGTTGCCCTATATGTTGGCAACAATGAAAGGACATATAGGACTTGCATTCATGCATATTCTGTTTGTGCATTGTAGCACTCGTATTGCTTGCAGATACGCTATCCATAGGTGTCACGCGTGTCGTATTATGCACGAGCGACCCGTTCCTATTCTAGAGTTTGGTCGGCACTATGGCTTCGTGCTCCGTGTTCGCCCGTGGTTCACGCCTATTGTGACCCATATCTCCCCATACCTCTTTTTTGCGCTCATGTCGGACCCTTACCCTATAGTCGTACTAGTCAGTAATGGCATCGCACGTTGCTCACCTCGAACGTGCGGAATTTGGTCGATTCGTCATAGTGATCTCGCGCGGGAACCATAGTGAACCACGTCAGGACCACTGAACGCTCCGCCTTTATAAGTAGAGCCTGGCTTAGCTATTGGAACCACTACTCAGTGTACTTTAGCTCGCTTAGCTTTTCCTTGAGCCAGCTTTTCGCTTAGCCCTCCTTGCAACCACCGCCAAAGATGGCAGGAGCCTGGGTTAGTACCTACTGCCTGAACATTGAGGGTTTTCCCAGAATCCTGCATGCCACCCTACAAAAGCTTGGAGTCAAAGATCATCTAGAGTATGAGGGCCGTGAGTATGAGGAGCATGGCACCGAGCGGTGTGAGGTTACCGTCTACATCGGGAAGAGTGAAGAGTTCCCCGACATCACTAAAGCCTGGAGTGTAACCGCAACCGGGTTTTGCTTCGTCGACACCTACCAGGTTGTGGCCCGCAAAGCCTTGTGGTACCTCTACCAGATCTATGAGGTGCCCATTGCCCGTATCCCCATGCGGTTCTTTCCTCCTTTGGACAAGAATCGGTGGGCATGGAGGGCCCACATGGAGGCTTTGCAAGGATGACATGTGCAAGAGGACAGTCCCACCATGGTGCACTTGACCACATACCTACTCGCTCTGGATGAGCAGTACGACCGTCAAGCCTTGGAACTGGGGGCGTGCCTTCGGCGCGCTGAGGAAGCCGAGATCTTCAACCAGATGCTCCAGGTGCAGCTCGCCGAAGTGCATGCCAGCATTGCAGCTGCTGAGAGCCGGGAGGCTGCCATGGAGGAAGCCCTAAAGGACGTTGAAGATCGACATGTCCATCAGCTACGGGTGGCCTATCTTGTCACTAGGGCCGAGCAAAGGACATTGGCTGCTGAAAGGCAGGATGCCCCGATCTTGGAAAGGATCCCTATCCACCCACCTGAAAGAAGGAGAACTGGTGTTGCTGCACCGCCAGCACCTCCACCCTCGGAAGTGTCAGAAGAAGAGCCCTTGGTTCCTCTCACTCAACCATTGCCACGAGAAGATGTAGATTAGTTGCCTTGGGATGATGTACCCGTAGTAGTATTGCTTTTCGTCGCTGTCCTTCGTAGTGTACTCTTGCCGTTGATGTCGTTCGTAGTTGTTGAGCTCGTTCGACCGTAGGTGAATGCTGTGTCGTGAATGTGAGCCTGAAGGCCTATACATGGTACCCGTATAAGACCATTCGGAATATGCATTTTGTTTATTTCACTGTGTTTATTGCATTCGTCCACTTTAGTTTCGCTAGTCGTGCTTAAAGTAGTCAAGGGAGATAGTTAGCAGGTTACAAGAGAAGTTGACATTTGGATGCTAGTAGATCAGTCGTGATTGGATAACATTGGACACGGTATCAACTAATTATGGATGTCCTAGCAGAACACTTGAATCTCCTTAAAACAAATCCATCGTTGGATTTGAATTCCTTATCCCTTGTTGTGAAGGGAACTTTTGTTGTTTGAATTTTTTTTCCTTGCAATACCCCTTATTCTGTGGTCTATGACCCCACCGCCTTCTTGGCGTGTAAGTTTGTAATAGTTGCCTGGTTAATAGCTTATGGTGCCACGATGACACCGAGGGCTCCCTGTGGAACAGCTGCCACATGGTGACGCTGCTCAGCACGCGCTGGTATCGAGGTTGTTGACCAAGTACCTTTACCAAGTTACACCGCCATACCACTTTTGCTACAAATTTTCTCCTTGGAAATATTTAGGTGTCCAAACGGGAAATCCACAATGGGTTGATGTAGAAGTGTTCTCTCAAGGTAAACAAGAGGTGGTTTTGGAGGAAGAAAGTATGACATGGTCTCAGTCTACTTGAAAGCCGGATGTGGTCGAGTAACGAAAAGAAAAAGAAGAGTAGTAAGGAAGGTTAGCCGTGGGTAGTTGTAAAAGTCTAAGTGGAGGTCATGTCTCAAGCCAGCGTTTAGTTGATCGCGCTATGCATGCTGGGTCATTCCGCTGCGTGCCTTACGAATGCTGTCTGTATTGGGTCTTTAGCTCTCCGTTTTCGCGTGGTCGCAGCATCGTGCCACACTCGCCGTCCTTGTGCACTATGCGATTTTCCTTTTCCTAGCATCCAGTAGGCTCCCTACCCTGCACCGTCGTTCCTCGTACTGAACCCCCTCCCCATTTTCCCTTCCCTTTCTTTCTTCTTTTAGTGACATGACCGCCCGCACGCCTGCCTCGTCGAGCGGACCCCCTCTCCTCTCCTTTATTTCTCCTCCGCCGCTCGCACAGGAAGCGCACCATATCCCTGACCTTATCTCCACAGCATGCACCGTCTGTGTATCCCATCCCTGCCGCATCCGCTTCCAGTGTGTTGCGCCCCACCTCTGTTCACCTCTATAAAATGCCCTTGGTCCTTGCTTTTCTTCTTCATCCCCATTCCTCTTGCATTCATAGCAGAGCTACAAAATCCAATCGACGTTGTGAAGCTAGGTTCGTCAGTTTGAGGTGATGGTGTGATATGAGAAGAAGAAAGGATCTGGTTCGTCGAAGAAGTTCAAGTTCTCTTGGTTAGTTTAGTCTTAGGGTTCACGATGTTTTACTTCTTAGTCGACTATTTCTGGATCTGTTGGTGCTATGCCATGATTTGGATAATCATCTTCCTGCTATTTCTCCATTATCCTCGTCTATCTCGACTTCTAGAGTAGGTCTCGGTTGTACCAAGTTGCTCTTAACCATGTATCCCTAGATCTCTGTGTGGTTTAGTATTTGAAGTCATGTAACCTTTCGTGTAATCCCAGATCTACGAAATGTAATCACGTTTCTCCTTTTCTGGTTCTAGCTTTGAATCTCGGGACGAGATTCTTTTTAAGGGGGTTGGTTGTAACACCCTTGGTGTTATGAGCTCGTTTAGCACCGTGATTTAGGCCTAAGTCAAAATTTTTAAATGAGTTTCTCAGATTTTTTATTTAAAACGTATTCGACGCGATATGTGAATCCTGTGTGACTTAGTTTCATGGACTCAAGTAAACATCCAAGTTAAAATTTCTTGGTGCGTAAAAATATTTAGGAACGTCTATCAATAATGTTGGCAAATAAATAAGCGAACGGTTTGTTCTATTAGATTAAGAATGAAAAGCAACTTTTATAAATAAAATAAAATCCAGTAATACATTGAACGATATGCATATATATGTGTATGCTCGTGTGTTTATTTTGAGGAGCCGCTCAGTTGAAAGGCCTTGGGTTTAGCTATTGACTTACGAGCGAACGGCTCCACATGCGATGATAGGACGTCTCCCTGCCTTGCTCCATCGCTCTATCCTCGGTCTTTGTTTTTTCCCTCTCTCTCTGCCTTGGTTTCTTGCTGTAGATAAATGTACATGAGCTAATACTGGACTACACATTCTAGCATTGTCTCAGCGCGCGTGTGTATATATATATATATATATATATATATATATATATATGCCGAGCATCCGCCTGTGCCAGCGTCCTTGCTGTTGCCGTGTACTATTTTTCCTGTGCGATGCAACGCTGAGGCCCAGCTACTACTGTTGCGGTCTATGCTGGTCTTCTCCAAATTTGTTTAGTGGAAAGCATAGAGACGTGCTGCTTCTGGGGGGCTCGGCCACGACTGCTGCTGCCTGCCTACCCCCTCAGCCGGTCATGAAGGAGAAAGGAAGGAGTGTGCAGGAGGTCCAATTTATTTCGTTGCTGTGCATAGAGGGAGAGCTGACGCAGTCCTGCATGCCGAGCAGTCAATGCATGTGCTGCTTTGATATGGACTGCGAGAGAGAGAAGCGCTGCTGCCTTGCGTGTCGAGCAATCAAAGTTGCTGCCCCCACTCTACTTCTCTTGTCATATCTGTCTTCGATTGTTTTTCCACGACGAGCTGCTACCGCCTGAGCAAAACTCCAACTTGTGGATTCCCACGTCTGCCTACCATGCTGCCGCTACTTGTCCCTGCGCCAGTATTTTCTCTACCGGACAAGCCGGCCGGCCACTCGGCGCGCCACTGCCAACCGACACGCCTACCGAACCATGTGTTCGGCTGCACTCGCTCAGGCCTCACCTTTTTCTTTCACGCTACTAGCCGCACTGCCCGAGCCGTCCTCCCGAGCCTCCATCGCCGGCTTTGCTTTTTGGCTGCGTCCACCGTCGTCAGTTTCTCCTGGCGCTCACTTCTTTTCCCTCCCTGTGGGTGCACCGACGCCCCTCCTCTTCCTCCTCCATCGGCCGCGTGTGGCCCTGCTGCTGCCAAGCGCACCCCGAGTGCGCTGCTCTCTGCACCGGCACTCCCACGCCGCTCCCTCTGCTCTCTGCCGCACCTACTCACCCTCTTCTTCTTCTTCTTCCTCCACGCACGTGCTCGAGCTCCGCGCTGGCCTGCGCCTTCCCCACGAGCAAGCCTCGGCCTTTGTTGGTCTGCTCCTCGCAGCACGCGTTGCCACCATGCTGGACCTACAGCTCCACAACACCGAGCTGCCATGCAACGCGTAGGAGCTATTGTCCTAGATCTGCAGCCGCAGCGCCGTCTAGTCCCGTGTCCCGCGCACCTGGTTCGCCGATGCCTGGGAGTCTGGCCTCGCCAGCATCGCGGCCCGCAGCGTCCTCACCGGCGGGTTCCACCATCGCCCCAGACGATGCTATTCCGCGTGCCTGTAGTGTTTCTGTGGCTGCACCGGACCTCGCGCTGCTCCCTTCCGTGTGCCCGCACCCCTCCCCTCGCCGTGCCCGATCCGTGGTCGCCACAGCCTCCAGCGCCGGTGCCCCTCTCTTCCTCCCTACGCTGTGCAAACGCCCGGCCAACGCTGTTGCCGCGTCTCCCGTGGCCGTGTCGGTGCCCTGCCCTGGTGTCCATGCCTCTCGTGCGTCCATGTAGTGGCCCGCTATTCCGGGCGCCCTTCAGCCGGACCCCAGCATCAGTGCTGCCCTTCCACGTCGCCCCGCACCACCACCTCGCCGGCCGCCGTGCCCCGCAGCCGCGTTGCCGTGCGCCTCTGAGGTCGCCATGGTGACGTCTTACAGCGCCTGGCCGGACCTCCTCTGCTCCTTTGTCTGATGAAGTTGAAGGGAGGGTACAAGTCCAAGCCAATATGTTATACAGGGTTTTATTTGCAAAATATGGGACTCAGTTAAATAGAACTCAGGACTGTAGATTAAATTCATGAAGATGTAGGGTCCTTATTGCATAATCGCTAGGCCGGTTTGGGAGTAGGCCGCACGTGGGCTGGTTTGCCTGGGCCTCTGGCCGCCCTCGCTGCGTGCTGGGCTGGCCGGTTGCCTGTGCCCGTGGGCCAGTCGGTTCCTACCGCTTGGGCCGCGCCTAGCACGCCTAAGCTGCTGGCCGCGCACCTCGCCTAGGCCACGTGCGTGCGCCTGTGGGCCACGTGCGCACGCCTGTGGGCCGCGTATTCGCCTGGGTTGTTGGGCCGGTTTAGGGCCATCGGCCCTTTTCATTTTGAGGTAATTTCTAAATTAGCTAATAAAAGTAAACTTGTAAAATTCGTAGAAAATCACAGAAAAATCATAAAAATGCCAAACTAGTTTTGTTGAGTTTATAAAATCATGGTCTATCAATAGTGTATTTTGTTCACATAGGTTCGGTGTGTTTTTAGGATTTCTCTAATTATTTTAACATGCTTAATATTGTTAAAAGATGAACTTGTAGGAATTTCTGGGATAAATCGGTAATAGTGTTGACTAAAAAATTTGACAGTAAACTACTAATATTATTATCTACTCACTGTATTTTTTTGTAGCTCAATAATAATTAGTTTGCTAAAAAGATAATGATATCCGATTGCAAATAAGGATTAAATTGATAGAATAGAATAAAGAAACACCTTGGTGTATATAACTAAAATTATTGTTGGGAAATAATGCCTTATCCGACAACGTGTATAGCTTGGTTACACTGCTTTCCCTGTCTGGTCGGTTAAGGTCCGATCGTTGCATAAGACTCTAGGTAGGTCACAGACTTATTATCCTGAGCACATACTTGTGTATGGGCGTTTGGAAGACTTGTTGCTCTCTTGTCGCGGATCCGGCTCTTTCTGGACCGACTGTTAAGGTTTTATTTTGGTGGAGGAGGTCCTTGCACCGCACTGAGTTTGGGACTCAGGGGCAGGGGCTTGGAGTCCCAGTTTGGATGGGGACCTGGACACCCAAGATAGGAGAGTGATGGGTTGGTCCTGCTTGTGCCTGGGGTACAAGCGGGGCATGTGTTTTCGGGGTACCCAGCTGAGAGCATTGATTCGCGAATCGCCGGGCGATCCGGTATGGCTTGTCTACGGTTTAGCATCGTAGTAAGAACTGAAAGCCAAAAGATGGAAGATGGAAAAAGGAAATATGATTGCTTACCACCTGCTTGAAAGTAGCATAGGTGCTTACATAGAATGGTTAGCTAATGAACCAATGCGGCTATTAATAAAAATCGAATATAAGGACGCACGCTTAGTAATGCTTCCTGCAAATGTAATAAACCCACAAGCCAGATAGCCTTGCATATCCTTAGAGTCTTTTCCTTCCTCCTGTCGGGTAAGTCTTGCTGAGTACAATTGAGTACTCAGGGTTTTATTTCCCCTGTTGCAGGTGACAGGTGGATGCTAGAGCTAACTCTTGTGTGTGGATACCTCCTGGTGGGCTCAGCGAGGACTCCTTTACGCTGTGATCGTAGTCTTTATTTATAACTCTCACTAAATGCTTTTATAAACGAAAGTTTCATAATCTATCATCGTAGTTTATATTTCAATACTTCCTCATGTCAAGTTTAGATATTTATTTCCGCTATAACTCTATTCACATGTTTATATTCCGCTGTTTGATTGAATGATTCATAACTCTAATAATATGCTTACATTCTGCTATTATAATAATAAATATTATACTCTGATATTGTATTAAAAGTGATATAAGAAATGGTTAAATGTTGTAAGCTTTATTCTCTTATTTGTGATCCTGATGGCAAAAATGTGGATTTTCGGGTTCTCCCCTGGGGTGTGCCCGACGGAACCGAGTAATTTGGTGTTCTCCCTCGAGTGCTTAGTGTCTAATGGGAGACAAGCACTCCTGTGAGGCATTAGATTAGGCGGTTCTACCACATTGACCATGTACCTGCTGGCTCTAGATGAGCAGTATGACCGGCAAGCCTCGGAGACGACGAAGTGTCTCCATCGAGCCGAGGAAGCCGAGATCTTCACCCAAATGCTCTAGGTGCAGCTCGTCGAAGCGCAAGCTAGTGCGGCAGCTGCTAAGAGCCAGGAGACTGCCATGTTAGAAGCTCTAAAGGAGGCTGAAGATCGGCATGCCCATCAGCTAGGTGTGGCCTATCTTGTCATAAGGGCCAAGCGGAGGATGCTGGATGCGGAATGGTAGGATCCCTTGATTGTGGAGGGAATCCCTGTCCACCTGCCAGAAAGAAGGAGAACTAGTGTTGCAGTGCCACCAGCACCTCCATCCTTGGAAATGTCAGAAGTAGAACCCTTGGTTCCTCCCACTCATCCACTGCCAAGAGAAGAGGCAGATCCATAGCCTAGGCAGTAGAAGAGATCCACCAAGCCCGAGAATGAAGATGCATGGTCTCGAGTAGATTAGTCGCCTTGGGATGATGTACCCATAGTAGTAGTGCTTTTTGTTGCTGTCCTCCGGTGTTGTACTCTTGTCATTGTTCTTCGTCCGTAGTTGTTGAGATCCTTCGCCAGTAGGGAAGGTGAATGATGTGCCGTGAATGAGAGACTGAATGCCTATATGTTGTACCCATATAAGACTGTTTGGAATATGCATTTTGTTTATTTCACTGTGTTTATTGCGTCCATCTACTTTAAGTTTCATTAGACATGCTTAAAGTTTTCAAGGGCGATATTAAACAGGTTACAAGAGAAGTTGACATTTATATGCCAGCAAACCAACCATGATTGGAGAACGTTGGACACTATATCGACTAATTGTGGATGTCATAGCAGAACACTTGAATCTCTTTAAACCAAATCCATCATTGGATTTGAATTCCTCATCCCTTGTTGTAAAGGGAACCCTTGTTGTTTGAATCTTCCCTTGCAATGCTCCTCTTATTCTATGGTCTATGACCCCACTGCCATCATGGTGTGTAAGTTTGTAATAGTTGCCTAGTTAATAGCTTATGGTGCCATGATGAAACTGAGGGTCCCTATGGAACATCTGCCACATGGCAACGCTACTCGGCACGCGCTGGTATCAAGGTTGTTGACTAAGTACCTTTACCAAGTTACATGGCCATACAACTTTTACTACAAAATATTCTCAGAAATATTCCGGTGTTCAAATGGGAAATCCACAACGGGTTGATAAAATAGTGTTCTCTCAAGTAAACAAGAGGAGGTGGTTTTAGAGGAAGCGTGTAGGTCGTGATCTCAGTTCATACAAAGGTTGGTACATATTGTGGTCAAGGAAGGGAAAGAAAAAGAAGAGTAGTAAGGAAGGTAGTCGTGGGTGGTTGGGAGTAATTGTAGAAGCCTGAGTGGATGTCATGTCCCAAGCCCTGTGTTTAGTTGGCCACACTACGCCTACCAGATTGTTTCGCTGCATGCCCTATGGACGCCATCTATGTTGGGCCCTCCATGTTTTCGCATGGCCACAGTATCGTGCCACACTCGCCGTCTTTGTGCACTATGCATTTCTCCTGTTCCCTAGCATCCGGTCAGCTCTCGACCCTCATGCCTCGTCCCCATACTAGACCCCCCTTCCCCCACCCTTCTTTCTTCTTTTGGGGACACGGTCGCCCGCACACCTACCTCATCGAGCGGACCCCCCCTCTCCTTTCCTCCCCTTATCCTCTACCCGCTCACACAAGAAGCACACCATGGCCAAGTTTATTCCCACAGCATGAACCATCTGTGTACCTCACCCATGCCGCCTCCACTTCTAGAGTGTTGCACTCCACCTCCGTTCTCCACTATAAGATACCCTTGGTCCTTGCTCTTCTTCTTCATCCCCATCCCTTCGAACTCGACGCAGAGCTATGAGATCCAGTCGTTATTGTGGAGCTAGGTTCGTCAGTCTGAGGTGATGGTGTAATATGAGAAGAAGGATCTAGTTTCATCGAAGAAGTTCGAGTCTACCTTTGGTTAGTTTAGTTTTAGGGTTCACGATGTTTGACTTCACAATCGACTGTTTTTTGATCTGTTAGACCTACACCATGATTTGGATAATCATCGTCCTGTTGTTTCTCCATTATCCTCGTCTATCCCGACTTCTGGATTAAGTCTCAATTGTATTAGGTTGCTCTTAACCATGTATCCCTAAATCCCCGTGTGGTGTAGTATTCGAGGTCGTACAATCTTTCGTGTAATTCCTAATCTACGAAATGTAATCGTGTTTTCCCTCTTCTGATTCTTGCTTCGAATCTCGGGACGAGATTCTTTTTAGGGGGGTTGGTGGTAACACCATGGTGTTACAATCTTGTTTAGCACCGCGATTTAGGCCTAAGTAAAATTTTTGAAATGAGTTTCTCGGAATTTTTATGTAAAACGTACTTGATGCGATGAATGAATCCGGTGACTCAGTTTTGTGGACTCGAATCAACGCCCAAGTTAAATTACTCAGTATGTAAAGTTGTTTAGGAATATCGAACGATAATTCTAGCCAATAGATAGCGAATGGTTTATTCTATTAGATTAAGCATGAAAAGCAACTTTTATAAATAAAATAAAATCCATTAGTAAATAGAATGATATATATATAGCTTTCGAATCTAATTTAAATATGAACTTGTTAAAAATCTCCTTGTGCCTAAATGTTGCTAATTGTCAAAATTAGTAAATTGATAGAAATATCTGTAGGTATATATGTATATATGCTCATGTGTCTATTTTGATAAGCACGCTCAGTTGAAAAGATTTGGTCTAGTGACATGTTTTTATGAATAGACTCATTTTAGTCCCTATGATAACTTAGTAACGTACCCACAACAGCTGCTATCTGGCCGCTTCATAAATTCATGTGATTGGTGTGAAAGCACATAGCAGACCAGAGATAGCGCAACAGCTCTGCATGCTTCATTTACTTTTTTTGGTGCGGCATGTAGTGTACTCGCCTGGCACTGCAATTATGCACCGTCCTCCCATCATGGCTCTGCACCCTGGCGTGTCGTTTTACCTGCGCCCCTATGTTGTTTTCCATCACTTGCATCATGTGCAAAATTTTTAATGGGAGCGCATGGCTCTGTCATGCCACGTCTCGCTAAGCACCACCGTTCGTCTGCTTGTTCCGTTGCTTCACTCTACGGCACCTTGAATGCCACTGCAGCCTCTGTCTGCCATGCTCATCTCTGTCTGCCTTGATTGCTTTTGTCTGCCTCCGCTAGTCCTTGCCTACCGCCGCTATCTACCTCTGTGCCAAGAAAAGCACCCACTTTGACAGCGCCCGTGTCGCCTTGGCCTACCCTCACGCCCCTCCTTTTTCCTCTCTATTGCCTCTCCCGTGCCACAGCAACCGCAGTGCCCACCATGGCCAGTAGCTGAAGCCACTGCCCGGCGCCGCATGCGTAGGCACGCCCGAGCCCATGTGTGGCTCCTCGCCTTCCTCTCATGCACCTGTGCTGCTCTCCCTACTAGCTTGCCTAAGGCGTCCACCGTGCCATAGCAGCACCTACCATGCCATGCCCGCTTGGTACCCCCAGCATCCGCGCCGCTCCACCTCCGTGCTCGGCCACCACCGTAGTTGCCCGAGCCACCACGTCGCCATCACCAGTGCCCCTGTCCCCACCTCCTGCATGCGTGCTCCACCACCATGCTGGTACGACTGCTCCATGGCGCTGCCCCTTCTAGGCGCCCCTTCACCGTCGTCCACGTCGGGCCATACCTCTACTACCGTTGACGTGCCTCCTCTCGTCAGTGGCTAGTTTTCCTTCCCCTCTCTCGTGCGGGCACACATCTTGGCCCGCATTGCCCCGTAGCACCTTGCTGCCTCTAGTCATGCCTGCTGCACCACCGCCCGTCTCCTTGCATGCGCTCGCGAGCCGCAGTGGCCACCCCCGACACCGTCCGCCCGGCTCGCCCTGCTTTTGCCGCTGCCACAGGGCTCTGCCTCCACGGCACCACCCAGCTGGGTGCGCGCCAGGTCCACCAGTGCCTAGGAGCTTGCACCTCACCTCCCCACCCCCCTCCATCGCCGTAGCACCGCTGCCTTCTGCCGGGTCCACTAGCAGTCGCCAGCTATCGTGGCTGGGCCGCCACGGACTACTACGGGCCGGGCTAGAGCCTAGCGTGGGTGCAGTCGAACACCGCCTTGCTGTTCAGCCATGCAGCTCGCCCTCATCGCCGGTGAACCGCCGCATGGGCCGGCGGGTTGCTTCCTCTGCTCCGTGCTCTGTTTTTGGGAGAAAGAGAAGGTGAGGATGTGTAAATAGAAGCTTTTCGGCGGTTCTAGGTGCATTAACGTGACTCACATGAACAGTGTAGGTTGGACTGCGGATCAGTTTAAGGTAAACGCGGGGTCATTTTTGCAAAACTGCTAGCGCACACTGGGCTTACCGGTTGGGCTGGCTGGTTGGGCCGCGCTCGCTATCCGCTTGGGCCGCCGGCCTTCTCTGCGGGTCGCGCGCACCGCACGCCCTGTCTAGGCCGTCAATGTGCCGCTGGGCCATGCCTGGTCGGTAGGCCATGCGCGCGCATGTGGGCCACGCCACGCTGCTGGGCCACCGACGCGCCGCGTTGGGCCGTGCGCGTGCCTACGGACCGTTGGGCCAATCTGGCCACTAGCCCTTTTTGTTTCTAAAGCAATTGTTAATTTGGTTTCGTAAATAAACTTGTAAAATTCATAGTAAATCATAGAAAAATCATAAAAATGCCAAACTAGTTTTGTTGAGTTTCTAAAATCATGATCTATCTAATAGTGTATTTTGTTCGCATAGGTTCGGTATGTTTTAAGGATTGCGCTAATTATTTTAACATGCTTAATATGGTGAAAAGGTGAACTTGTAGGAATTTCCGTGGTAAATCGGTGATAGTGTTGACTCTGAGAATTTTATAGTAAATTATTAATATTATTAGCTGCTCACTGTAATTTTTGTAGCTCCAGAATAATTAGTTTGCTAGATAGGTAATAATGTCCTATTTCGGGAAAAGATTAAATCTATAGAATGGCATAAAGAAACAACTTGAGTTGTATAACTAAAACAATTATTGGGAAATAATGCCTTATTCAACAACATGGATATGTAGCCTAAGTACGGTCGTTGTTAGAACAAGCTCATTAACTTAAGAGACGTAAATCATATTTTATGAGTCACGGTTCCAGACGATTAATTATGTCTTTACATTGCATTGCATCTCATAATAGGGACGTCGATGGATCGTGGAGTCATCGAGAGTTGCTGGAGAAATGGTGCTTTTGGAGATCGTGTCGCCATGATGGAAAGCTAAATTCTGATTATATTTTACCTAGGCAAGCCCCGGTGCATAACCCCTGCTTTGCTGCACTTTAAATTATATTTATGCAATAAGTTTTAAGGAGTTGAATGAAACCCAGTTGCATATATATATATATATATATATACATATATATATATATATCTTTATCCTATGAGTCTTACTAGTATGACAGGATCGTGTGGATCGCTATGCTACAGGACTCTGGTAGAAGTCGAGTTATTGCGTGTCACTCGCGAGAGATAGGAAATATATTACTGTATTATTATCACTTGGAAATTATAAATGGTGGAAAGGAAAATAGTGACTGGGCAGGGATATGGTTTGGGTATTGGTGGGTGTAAGAAGTTGTGTCCTGCAGCCATGGGGCATAGCTTGGTTACACTGCTTTCCCTGTCTGAGTTGGTTAAGGACCGATCGTTGCATAAGACGCTAGGCAAGTCAAAGACTTATTATCCCGAGCACATACTTGGGTATGGGCGCTTGGAAGACTTGTCACTCTCTTGTCATGGGTTCGGGCTCTTTTCGGACCAACTGTCATAGTGGTTTTTGGGTTAGGAGGTTCTTGCACCGCACTGAGTCCGGGACTCAGGGGCGGGGGCTTAGAGTCCTAGTTTGAACGGGGACCTGGACCCCATGACAGGAGGGTAGTGGGTTGGTCCGGCTTGTGCCCGAGGTACAAGCGGGGCATGTGTTTTTGAGGTACCCAGCTAGAGGCATTGATTCATGAATCACCAGGAAATCCAGTACGACTTGTCTTAACTCTTGCACCGTAGTAAGAACTGGAAGATGAAAGATGGCAAAAAGGAAATCTGATTGGTTACCACATGCTTGAAAGTAGCACAGGTGCTTACATAGAATGGTTAGATAATGAACTAATGCACTGCTAATAAAAATCAAATATAAGGACACTTTTAGTAATGCTTCCTGCAGATGTAATAAACCCATAAGCCAGATAGCCTTGCATATCCTTGAAGTCTTTTCTTTCCTCCTATTGGGTAAGTCTTGTTGAGTATAATTGAGTACTTAGGGTTTTATTTCCCCCTGTTGTAGGTGACAGGTGGATGCTAGAGCTGACCCTTGTGTATGGATTCCTCCTGGTGGGCTTAGAGAGGATTTCTTTTACGCTATGATCATAGTTTTCATTTATAACTCTCACTAAATATTTTCTAAATAAAAGTTTTATAATCTAATGTCATAGTTTATATATCAATGCATTCATCATGTCTTGACTAGATATTTATTTCCGCTGTAATTCTAATAACATGTTATATTCTGTTGCTAACTTAAATTATTCATAACTCTGATAATATAATTACATTCTGCTGTTAAATAATAAATGTTATACTCTAATGTTACATGTAAAGTGATGTAAGAAATGGTTTATAATGATGTAAGCTTTATTCTCTCATTTGTGATCCTGATGGAAAAATATGGATTTTCGGGTTCTCTCTTAGGGTGTACCCGATGGAACCGAGTAATTTGGTGTTCTCCCTTCAGTGCTTAGTGTTTAAGGAAAGACGAGCACTCCTGGGAGGCATTAGATTAGACGGTTCTGCCACAGGTGGTATTAGAGCATAAATGAGGAAATAAACCTTTGAAAACCTCTTTCTAAATAAAATTTGACAACAAATTTTTTTCAAAAAGTTAGGGCGTTCAACTGTGAAGTTATATAAGTAGCCCTATTACTATGGTTAGGTATCCAGTATAAATGGCACTCTGCTGACTTAGATAGGCTTAATCAATTTTTCTGCAGGTACACTAACCCCGAGCATAGCACGATAGTATCGACTAGCTACAGGGATAGAACGATGTGCCAAAAATCTGAGAATGGTTGCCCTATATGTTATCAACAGTGGAAGGACGTATAGGACGTGCATTTATGCATACCCTATTTGTGCATTGTAGCGCTCGTATTGTTGCAGATACGCCCTCCATAGGTGCCACGCGTGTCGTATTGTGCACGACTGCCTCGTTCCTGTTCTAGAGTTATTTCTGCACTATGGCTTCGTGCTCTGCGTTCGCTCGTGTTTCACGCCTGTCATGACCCAAGTCTTCTCGTACCCCTTTTTTGCGCTCTTGTCGGACCCTTTCTCTGTAGTCGTACTGGTCAGTAATGGCCTCGGACATTGCTCGCCTCAAACATGTGGAATTTGGTCGATTCATTCATAGTGATCCCACGTAGGAACCCTGGTGGACCATGCCAGGACCACTGAACGCTCCACCTTTATAAGTAGGGCCTAGCTTAGCCATTGGTACCATCACTCGGCGCACTTTAGCCCGCCCAGCTTTTTCTTTGATCAAGCTTTTCACTCAGCCTTCCTCACGACCACCGCTAGGGATGGCAGTAGCCTGGTTTAGTAGTTATTGCCTAAACATTAAGGGTTTTGCTAGAATCCTACATGCCACCCTATAAAAGCTCAGAGTCAAAGATCGTCCAGAGTATGAGGGCCATGAGTATAAGGAGCATGGCACCGAGCGGTGTGAGGTTACCATCTACATTGGGAAGAGTGAAGAGTTTCCTGACATCACTAAAGCCTGGAATGTGACCACAACCGAGTTTCGCTTTGTCGACACCTACCAGGTTATGGCCCGCAAAGCCTTGCGGTACCTTTGTCAGATTTATGAAGAGCCTATTGCTTGTACCCTTATGAGGTTCTTTTCACCTTTGGACAAGAATCAATGGGCATGGAGGGCTCTCATGGAGGCTTTGTAAGGGTGGGATGTGCAAGAGGATAGTCCAACCATGGTGCACTTAACCACATACCTGCTTGCTCTGGATGAGCAGTATGACTGGCAAGCCTCGGAGATGAGGAAGTGTCTCCATCGAGCCGAGGAAGCCAAGATCTTCACCTAGATGCTCTAGGTGTAGCTTGCCGAAGCACATGCCAGTGCAGCAGCTACTGAGAGCCAGGAGACTACCATGCCAGAAGCTCTAAAGGAGGCTAAAGATCGGCATGCCCATCAGCTAGGTGTGGCCTATCTTGTCACTAGGGCCAAGCAGTGGACACTGGCTGTGGAACGGTAGGATCCCTTCATTGTGGAGGGAATCCCTGTCCACCCTCCAAAAAGAAGGAGAACCGGTGTTGCAGTACCACCAGCACCTCCACCCTCGAAAGTGTCAGAAGTAGAACCATTGGTTCTTCTCAATTAGCTACTGCCAAGAGAAGAGGTAGATCCATAGCCAGGGTAGTAGAAGAGATCCGCCGAGCCTAGGAATGAAGATGCGTGGTCCTAAGTAGATTAGTCGCCTTGGGATGCTTTACCCATAGTAGTAGTGCCTTTCGTTGCTGTCCTCCGGTGTTGTACTCTTGCCATTGTTCTTCGTCCGTAGTTGTTGAGATCATTCGCCAATAGGGAAGGTGAATGATGTGTCATGAATGGGAGACTGAATGCCTGTATGTTGTAGCCATATAAGACCATTCGGAATATGCATTTTGTTTATTTTGCTATGTTTATTGCGTCCATCTACTTTAAGTTTCATTAGACGTGCCTAAAGTTTTCAAGGGCGATATTAAATGGGTTATAAGAGAAGTTGACATTCAGATGCCAGCAAACTAGCCGTGATTGGAGAACGTTGGACACTGTATCGACTAATTGTGGATGTCCTAGCAGAACACTTGAATCTCTTTAAACCAAATCCATCATTAGATTTGAATTCCTCGCCCCTTGTTGTGAAGGGAACCCTTATTGTTTGAATCTTCCCTTGCAATACTCCTCTTATTTTGTGGTCTATGACCCCACTGCCTTCATGGCATGTAAGTTGGTAATAGTTGCCTGGTTAATAGCTTATAGTGCCATGACAAAATCGAGGGTCCCTATGGAATAGCTACCATATGGTGACGTTGCTCCGCATGTGCTGGTATCGAGGTTGTTGACCAAGTACCTTTACCAAGTTACATCGCCATACCGCTTTTACTACAAAATATTCTCCTTAGAAATATTTGGGTGTTCAAATGGGAAATACACAACAGGTTGATAAAATAGGGTTCTCTCAAGTAAACAAGAGGAGGTGGTTTTGGAGGAAGCGTGTACGTCGTGATCTCATTTCATACAAAGGTTGGTACATATTGTGGTCAAGGAAGGGAAAGAAAAAGAAGAGTAGTAAGGACGGTAGCCGTGGGTGGTTGGGAGTAATTGTAGAAGCCTGAGTGGATGTCATGTCCCAAGCCCTGTATTTAGTTGACCGCACTATGCCTACTGGATTGTTTTGCTGCATGCCATGTGGACGCCGTTTGTGTCGGGCCCTCCCTATTCTCACGTGGCCGCATTATCATGCCGCACTCGCCGTCTTTGTGCACTGTGCATTTCTCCTTTTCCCCAGCATCCGGTCGGCTCTCGACCCTCATGCCTTGTCCCCGTACCGGACCCCCCTTCCCCCTCCCTTCTTTCTTCTTTCAGGGACATGGTTGCCCACACGCCTGCCTCATCGAGCGGACCCCCCTCTCCTTTCCTCCCCTTATCCTCTGTCCGCTCACGCAGGAAGTGCACCATGGACGAGTTTATCCCCATAGCATGAACCATCTATGTACCTCACCCACGCCGCCTCCACTTCCGGTGTGTTGTGCCCCACCTCCGTTCTCCACTATAAGATACTCTTGGTCCTTGCTCTCCTTCTTCATCCCCATCCCTTCAAACCCGACGTAGAGCTACGAGATCCAGTCGTTATTGTGGAGCTAGGTTCGTCAGTCTGAGGTGATGGTGTAATCTAAGAAGAAGGATCTAGTTTCGTCGAAGAAGTTCAAGTTTACCGTTGGTTAGTTTGGTTTTAGGGTTCACGATGTTTGACTTCTCAGTCGACTATTTTTAGATCTGTTGGACCTACGCCATGATTTGGATAATCATCTTCCTGCTGTTTCTCAATTGTCCTCATCTATCTCGACTTCTGGATTAAGTCCCAGTTGTATTAGGTTGCTCTTAACCATGTATCCCTAAATCCCCATGTGGTGTAGTATTCGAGGTCGTGCAATCTTTCGTGTAATTCCTGATCTACAAAATGAATCGTGTTTTCCCTCTTCTGATTCTTGCTTCGAATCTCGAGACGAGATTCTTTTTAGGGGGGTTGGTTGTAACACCCTGGTGTTACGATCTTGTTTAGCACCGCAATTTAGGCCTAAGTAAAATTTTTGAAACGAGTTTCTCGGATTTTTTTATTTAAAATGTACTTGATGTGATGAGTGAATACGGTGACTCAGTTTTGTGGACTCGAATCAACGCCCAAGTTAAATTACTCAGTGCATAAAGATATTAGGAATATCGAACGACAATTCTAGCCAATATATAGCGAACGGTTTGTTCTATTAGATTAAGCATGACAAGCAACTTTTATAAATAAAATAAAATCCTTTAATAAATAGAATGATATATATATATAACTTTTGAATCTAATTTAAATTCGAACTTGTTAAAAATCTCCTTGTGCCTAAATGTTGCTAATTGTCAAAATTAGTAAACCGATAGAAATATCTGTAGGTATATATATATGCTCATGTGTCTATTTTGATAAGCACGCTCAGTTGAAAAGATTTGGTCTAGTGACATGTTTTTTACGAATAGACTCGTTTTAGTCTCTATGATAACTTGGTAACGTACCCACGACAGCTGCCATCTGGCCGCTTCATAAATTCACGTGATTGGTGTGAAAGCACGTAGAAGATGAGAGATAGCGCAGCAGCTCTGCATGCTTCATTTACTTTTTCTGGCGTGGCATGCAGTGTACTCACCTTGCATTGCAATTATGCACCGTCCTCCCATCATGGCTCTGCACCCCGGCGCATCATTTTGCCTACGCCCCTATCTTTCTCTCCATCGCTTGCATCATGTCCAAAATTTTTAATGGGAGCGCATGGCTCTGTCATGCCACGTCCTGCTAAGCGCCACCGTTCGTCTGCTTGTTCCATCGCTTCACTCTGCGGCACCTTGAATGTCGTTGCTGCCTCTGTCTGCCTTGATTGCTTTTGTCTACCTCCGCTAGACTTGGCCGACCGCCGCTGTCTGCCTCTATGCCGGGCCAAGCACCCGCTTTGATAGTGCCCGTGTCTCCTTGGACTACCCCCACGCCCTTCCTTTTTCCGCTCCGCTGGCTCTCCCATGCCACAGCAACCGCAGCGCCCGCCATGGCCAGCCATCGAAGCCGCTGCTCAGCACCGCATGTGCAGGACTGCCCATGCCCGTGCGCGGCTCCTTGCCTTCCTCTCGCGCACCTGTGCTGCTCTCCCTCCTAGCTTGCCTAAGCCAGGCGCCACGCCACAGCAGCACCCGCCGTGCCATGCCCGCTAGGTACCCCGGCGTCTGTGCCTCTCCACCTCCGTGCTCGGCCACCGCCGTAGTCGCCCAAAGCCACCACGTCGCCATCACCATCGCCAGTGCCCTTGTCCCCACCTCCTGTGCGCGTGCTCCACGCCCCATGCTGGTATGACTGCTCCATGGCGCTGCCCCTTCTAGGCACCCCTCCGCCGTCGTCCGCGCCAGGCCACACCTCTGTTGTCGTTGTCGCGCCTCCTCTCGTCAGTCACTGATTTTCCTTCCACCTCTCTCGCGCGAGCACGTGTTTGGGCCTACGTTACCCCGCAGCACCCAGTCGCCTCCAGTCATGCCTGCTGCGCCGCCGCCCATCTCCTCGCATGCGCTCATGAGCCGTAGTGGCCACCCCCAATGCCGTCCGCCTGGCTCGCCCTGCTGTTGCTGCTGCCATGGGGCTCTGCCTCCATGGCACCGCCTAGCTGGGTATGCGCCAGGTCCGCCAGTGCCTAGGAGCTTGCACCTCGCCTCCCCAGCCCCCCTCCGTCGCCGTAGCGCCGCTGACGCCTGTCGTGTCCACCGACAGCCGCCAGCTATGGTGGCCGGGCCGCCTCGGACTACTATGGGCCAGGCTAGGGCCTAGCGTGGGTGTAGTCAGACACCGCCTCGCCGTGTGGCCGTGCAGCTCACCCTCATCATCGGCAAACCGCTGCATGGGGCGGCGGGTTGCTTTCTCTGCTTCGTGCTCAGTGTTTTGGGAGAAATAGAAGGCGAGGATGTGTAAATAGAAGCTTTTCGGGGGTTCTAGGTGCATTAACGTGACTCACATGAACAGTGTAGGTTGGACTATGGATCAGTTTAAGATAAACACAGGGTCATTTTTGCAAAACCGCTAGCGCACCCTGGGCTTGCTAGTTGGGCTGGCTGGTTAGGCCATGCTCGCTGTTCGCTTGGGCCGCCAGCCTTCTCTATGGGCCACGCGCGCCGCGCGCCCTGTCTGGGACGGCCATGTGCCACTAGGCCACACCTGCTCGGTAGGCCAAGCGTGCGCCTGTGGGCCGCACCACGCTGCTGGGCCACCACCGCACCACGTTGGGCCGTGCACATGCCTACGGACCGTTGGGCCATGCGCATGCCTACGGACCGTTGGGCCTATCTGGCCGCTGGCCCTTTTTGTATCTAAAGCAATTGTTAATTTGGTTTCATAAATAAACTTGTAAAATTTATAGTAAATCCTAGAAAAATCATAAAAATGCCAAACTAGTTTTGTTGAGTTTTTAAAATCATGATCTATCTAATAGTGTATTTTGTTCGCATAGGTTCGGTATGTTTTTAGGATTGCGCTAATTATTTTAACATGCTTAATATGGTTAAATGGTAAACTTATAGGAATTTCCGTGGTAAATCGGTGATAGTGTTGACTCTGAGAATTTTACAGTAAATTATTAATATTATTAGCTGCTCACTGTAATTTTTGTAGCTCCAAAATAATTAGTTTGCTAGATAGGTGATAATGTCCTATTTCGGGTAAAGATTAAATCTATAGAATGGGATAAAGAAACAACTTGAGCTATATATCTAAAACAATTGTTGGGAAATAATGCCTTATTCGACAACATGGATATGTAGCCTAAGTACGGTCGTCGTTAGAACTAGCTCATTAACTTGAGAGGCGTAAATCTTATTTTACGAGTCACGGTTGTAGACGATTAATTATGTCTTTGTATTGCATTGCATCTCATAATAGGGACGTCGATAGATCGTGGAGTCATCGGGAGTTGCTGGAGAAATGGTGCTTTTGGAGATCATGTCGCCATGATGGAAAGCCAACTTCTAATTATATTTTACCTAGGCAAGCCTCGGTGCATAACTCCTACTTTGCTGCACTTTCAATTATATTTGTACATTAAGTTTTAAGGAGTTGAATGAAACCCACTTGCATATATATATCTTTATCCTATGAGTCTTACTAGTATGACAGGATCATGTAGATCGCTATGCTACAGGACTCCGGTAGAAGTCGAGTGATTGTCTATCACTCGCGAGAGATAGGAAATATATTATTGTATTATTATCACTTGGAAAATATAAATGGGGAAAGAAAAATAGTGACTGGGCAGGAATATGGTTTGGGTATTGGTGGGTGTAAGAAGTTATGTCCTGCGGCCATGGGGCATAGCTTGGTTACACTACTTTCCCTGTCTGAGTCGGTTAAGGACCGGTCATTGCATAAGACACTAGACAAGTCACAGACTTATTATCCCGAGCACATACTTGGGTATGGGTGCTTGGAAGACTTGTTACTCTCTTGTCATGGGTTCCGGCTCTTTCCGGACCGACTGTCATGGTAGTTTTTGGGTTAGGAGGTCCTTGCATCGCACTGAGTCTGGGACTCTGGGCGGGGGCTTGGAGTCCCAATTTGGACGGGGACCTAGACCCCATGATAGGAGGGTAGTGGGTTGGTCCTGCTTGTGCCCGAGGTATAAGCGGGGCGTGTGTTTTTGAGGTACCCAGCTGGGGGCATTGATTCATGAATCACCGGGAAATCCGGTACGACTTGTCTTAACTCTAGCACCGTAGTAAGAACTGGAAGATGAAAGATGGCGAAAAGGAAATCTGATTGCTTACCACCTGCTTGAAAGTAGCATAGGTGCTTACATAGAATGGTTAGATAATGAACTAATGCACTGCTAATAAAAATCGAATATAAGAACGCACTTTTAGTAATGCTTCCTGCAGATGCAATAAACCCGCAAGCCAGATAGTCTTGCATATCCTTAGAATCTTTTCTTTTCCTCCCATTGGGTAAGTCTTATTAAGTACAATTGAATACTCAGAGTTTTATTTCCCCCTGTTGCAGATGACAAGTGGATGCTAGAGCTGACCCTTGTGTGTGGATTTCTCCTGATGGGCTCAAGAGGATTTCCTTTACGTTGCGATCATAGTTTTCATTTATAACTCTCACTAAATATTTTCTAAATAAAAGTTTTATAATCTGATGTCATAGTTTATATATCAATGCATTCATCATGTCTTGACTAGATATTTATTTCCGCTATAATTCTGATAACATGTTATATTCCATTGTTAACTTAAATTGTTCATAACTCTAATAATATGATTACATTCTGTTGTTAAGTAATAAATGTTATACTCTGATGTTACATGTAAAGTGATGTAAGAAATGGTTAATAATGATGTAAGCTTTATTCTCTCATTTGTGATCCTGATGGAAAAATGTGGATTTTCGGGTTCTCCCTTGGGGTGTGCCCGACAGAACCGAGTAATTTAGTGTTCTCCCTTGAGTGCTTAGTATCTAAGGGAAGACGAGCACTCCTAGGAGACATTAGATTAGGTGGTTCTGCCACACCCTACCCCTCCAGATTATATAAGGAGGAGCAGGGGTCCCATAAGTGAGATATATCGAATCTGATAAACAATCAATACAAATAACAGAGCACATGATATAGGGTTTTACGTCACATTGACAGTCCTGAACCTATATAAATCTTGTGTCTGTGTGTCTCTGTTAGCATCCGGTTCCTAATCACGCGCACCCCCACCGATCATTTACTACCATGGGTATACTCCTCGGTAGACTGCTGACTAAGATTTTATCGACAATATGGATATAATAAGTATCATAGAAATTACTGCACTAAGTTTCACCGGTTTGACGAAATTTTGTCCAAGTCATGTATTTATGACCAAAGACTTGTGTCGTATATTTTTATAAGACCCATTAGAATCTCGAATGACATGATAAAAAAAGAATCTGGAATGACATTTGAATTATATCGAATTCTAGTTTGCTCATGAATTTTTGTTGGATATCTTAGAGGCAGAAGCACTTTACTACTACCTCTGTCCAAGAAAGAATACAATTCTAGGTGTATTTTGGTTTTAGTATCCGAACTTTGACTGAATATAATAAAAAAATTGATGTCCACATCAAATAAATATAACATGAAAATATATCACATGACAAATCTATTGATATTTACTTTATTTTATAAATATTAGTATTTTTTATTTATGGTTGATCAAACCCAAGATACGTTAACATCGTACTATATTAGAATTGCATTCTTTTACGTAGCCCACCAAACATGGGAATACAATACAACTACAAGCACGTATGGCCGGTATATGTGTAGGTAGGATATAAATGTTGAGTATTTTGTTGTTTTGTGACTATATATGTAGATTTACAAAAATCATAATAGTAGCCCATTGTGCAGGCTTTAAAGGAATTTTGCACATGATGAATCCCCAAAGCTACGCTACGCCGGCATGGCACCGAGATTCCCGTGGCCGTGGGAGTCAGAGATGGTGGCTGGTTGGTTGCTGAATGCGCCATGCGTCCTGTCCATGCCCTGATCCTGATGCCCATGCAGAGAACAATTAAAGCACTGTGTGCGACTTCCAGCTGGGGTAGGAGATCCCTGGCCCCAGGAAGATACCTCGAATCTTCAATGCCACTGGTAGGTGTCCGTATGTGTACAGATAAAAAAGCTGGTGCCGATGAGATGGCTTTAGAGCACCCGCAGTGTATCAGTGTATCGAACCGCAAAAGTATGATGTGACTTCATCTAATAAAATAAACCACAATGTATCGTGGCGGTGTTCGGCTGGCTGGCTGGCTGCCGGCTGGCCAGCCAACACACAAAAAAACACTCGGAACAGTATTTTTTCTCACAACAATTAGCTGGAATAGTATTTTTCAATCCTGTCGAACAGGGCCCGTATCCACTCTTGATCTACAGGACAAGAGAGAGTGAGAGAGAATGCACGATTTCTTTATTCCAAAGAGCCGAGTTCGATAGATGGCAGCAAGTTCTCCGTCGACTCGAGCTCATAGTATACAGAAGCCGGTACTATTATTGCATTTATTATATAGAACCGGCTACGGTCCGCTCACTGCGGACGCTCTTAGGTAGGAGCATGATTGAATCCAAAAACATTTTAAAATCAAATTGCTGCCCCTTTATGGACTATCATCCCCAGACATCGAAAAGTTTCCAAATTTCTTTTTACACCCGCCTATGATCGGAACTCTATAAATCAAATCAACCACTTTTTTTATCAAAAAAGCAACCACTTCTAGCGATAAGGGCGCATCGCCGAATTCAATATTTTCCCACGCCGACCGCTCCACGTCCGAGTCCACATCTAACTGACAGGTGGTCTAACAGGCAGGTCCCGCATGTCAGACGTGGGGGCTACACGCCTTCCCGGTACGCTGTGGTCCTCTTCTCGCACCTACCGCGTCGAGGAAATAACCGAATATAATATACGCGGAACTCCAATATTGCCATGGTATTTGTACGTGTAATAAAGCGTATATGTATACGTATTTTGGTTCGGTTCGGTTTACCCCATATTCAGCTTGTTCGGCATCTTTTTTTCAGCCAGAACAGTGTTTTTCTCTCATTACAATTCAGCCGGAACAGTGTTTTCAACCAAGTTTCATACCAGCGAATGGGGCCTGTGTTGGGATCAAACTCTCAAAGGGCGAGCCGGCTGGACGCCAACTTGTTTCCCATCCTTGTCCTTGGTCGTCGCCGGGGTGATTCTGCTCGTGCCGTCCGGAGTCCTATCCGGTACTAAGTGGTGCACAGGAGCCATATTTGATTCCCCTCCTCATACGTTATGACCGCTCTGTTTCATTCATCTGCCCTCTTTATTCCGCACGTCTCTACCTTCTTAGGCCCTGTTTGGTTGAGCTGTGGCTGTGGGAAAAAGTTGTTGTGGGCTGTGAGCTGTGGAAAAGCTGCTGTGGGCTGTGAGCTGTAGAAAAGCTGAAAGCTGTTTGGTTAAACAAGTATAAAATATACCTTTTATCTTTATCTCTCTTGAAACAACTATGGAAGAGCTTTTTATTCCACCAATTTCGAAAAGCAGAAAGCCAAAAGCCAAAAGCAGGGTCAACCCAGCTTTCAAAAATGAACTACGGAAAAGCAGCTGCTTCTGAAAAGCACCCTCCAAAAGCAGCCCCTTTGGTTGGCTTTTGACTTTTGAGGCCAAAAGCCAAAGCCAAAAGCCCAACCAAACAGGACCTTAATTTCACCTTTCCTCGTGAGCCGGAATGACTTCATACACGTATGGTGTAGGGGGTCATGTGTCAGACGCTCATAACTTGATGTATGTGTGTAACCTAAATACGATATCAGTTTCGTACTGATCCAACAAGACAACCAAACATAGCAAAGTGTATAGGCTGGGAAGAGCATGCACAGCCACTCCGTCTCGGCTCGCTGACCCTTCAGCAACCCATCACCCCTATATAGCCGCCCTCATCCCGGCCGATCCCTTCGTCTCAATCCCACACCACCTCCTCCCTCATCTTCCTCCTTGGGTCCTTCCCAATCACAACCCGTGTGCCTGCCTGTCACACCGCAGCCGCCGCCGGCCATGGCCTCCCTCACCGACCTCGTCAACCTCAGCCTCTCGGACACCACCGAGAAGATCATCGCGGAGTACATATGGTACGGCGCGCGTTTGCCTGCTGTTATTAATCTGCACGCAACGCTCTCTCTCTCTCTCTCTCTCTCTCTCTCTCTCTCTGCCTCGCTAGTCAGAAAGAATCGATCTTGCTTGGTGCCCGACCGCCTTCTCATGGCCTCTCCCCGTCCGGGAACGGGATTTGGAGAGGGGTTTTGGGAGACTGTCTCATGCCGTGCCGCATCTCTTGTTTTATTTTGGTGATCAAGCGGAGAGGCTTTATTTGTTGATTCTTCTTCAAGTAAAAAAAATATGTTATTTTGGCTCGTTTATTTCGCCCATGAATATTTGGCTTCAGTTTCGGATATGCTTCGAGAGAGCTGGTTGGAGAGATGCGGAGTACCCTTTTTGTTTGTCCTGCTGCGGGAGGATCCTCCCCGCAGCGGCAGTCTCTGGCTGGCTCTCTGCTCACCGGCCACCGCACCGCTTATATGGTGCTATTACTGTATCACTGGCCAGTTGGCCACCGCGAGATGAATCTGTTGGCTGAAAGATCTAATCGCATGTCTTACGCGTTAATTGATCCCCTGCTGCCAGTATTATTATTAGTACTCAAAAGATGCAAGTTTTTGTTTTATATCAACAGCGTCTTAGACTCCTCTGCTCCGAGGAATATGGCGAGCAGTTGTTCAGTCTGTAGGCCTTTTAGGCGATTTGATCCTATCTTGATACAATGCCTTTTTATGGGTTGCAGGATCGGTGGATCTGGCATGGATCTCAGGAGCAAAGCCAGGGTAAGATAAAAAGATTCCCAGCACTAGGAGGGGAGGGTACCCCGGGATATTTTTTTGTGGTGGCTCGTCACTTTCACTTATCCCTTGAAGTCACCATCCGCTGAGCTGTTCTTTGGCTTATATAGCAGAGCTCTGCTCACCACTACCACTGCAATTGATTTTTTTTTCTATTCTATTTCGATATCATACTGATCTGGTTGGTGCTGGTACAGACCCTCTCCGGCCCGGTGACCGATCCCAGCAAGCTGCCCAAGTGGAACTACGACGGCTCCAGCACCGGCCAGGCCCCCGGCGAGGACAGTGAGGTCATCCTGTAGTAAGTGTCATGGCATGCCAAGCTTGGAAGCATTCTTTTGTTTGTTTGTTTTACTAGCAAACATGGAACGATCCTTATCTCTTGGGCATGTGCCACCCTGCAGCCCGCAGGCTATCTTCAAGGACCCATTCAGGAGGGGCAACAACATCCTTGTAAGTTTCCACTTTTATCATCCACAAGTCACATGAACCACACGTTTCTGTGTGTACAGTTCATTGGTCCAACTCAGATCAGTTCATCTTTGTGGGGGAAAAAAACTGTCTTGTTTCATCAAGTAAACTAATAGGTGTATGCGCCGTATAAATAAATTAGATTTGTTTTGATGCAGCACTAATGGTTCCTGATGCAATTTCTCTACCCTGATGGATCTTTGTTCAGTTATATGCAATATTGCAAATTGTATAACACGATGACATCGGTGTTATGAGCTTATATAGATATTTATTTTTGTAATTAGGTGTGACTATCCAGTGCACCAAACCATGGTTTAGGAATCCAATTGATCGTTTCATCAACTTGTCTAATAATAGGGACCACTCTTAGGCGTTCAATGAATTCGTTTGACCTGCAGGTCATGTGCGATTGCTACACCCCAGCTGGCGAGCCAATTCCAACCAACAAGAGGTACAACGCTGCCAAGATCTTCAGCAACCCTGAGGTCGCTGCTGAGGAGCCCTGGTATGCAAATCTCCCCAAGATATTTGTGATCAAAGCTGAAACGATCTATTTATCTTTCTATGATTGACCATGATTATCCTTGCAAATGGTAGGTATGGTATTGAGCAGGAGTACACCCTCCTTCAGAAGGACATCCACTGGCCCCTTGGCTGGCCTATTGGTGGCTTCCCTGGCCCTCAGGTACACACACGATGGCTTCACTAATTTGCTTGCTTTAAGACTTGCTTCATCGATTCGGTCCTACATTTGTTCAAGTGTCACCTAAATGATGTCCACTTTCCGTGTTTAGGGTCCTTACTACTGTGGAATCGGTGCGGACAAATCATTCGGGCGTGACATAGTTGATGCCCACTACAAGGCTTGCCTGTATGCAGGCATCAACATCAGTGGCATCAACGGAGAGGTCATGCCAGGGCAGGTGAGATACTACTACTACACTTGGCAACTTCTTTTGTAACCCTGAAGCTACCATCTCTCTGACCATGGCAAACATTGTGGTTGGTTTCAGTGGGAGTTCCAAGTTGGACCGTCCGTCGGCATTTCTTCGGGCGATCAGGTCTGGGTTGCTCGCTACATTCTTGAGGTATGACATCACATCTTCTCAGCTCTATATGTACACTATGATCAAATATCACGTCATCTTAACCAAGCATGATCTGCAACACTTATGTGGTAATAATCTGTGCTCCTCTTTACAGAGGATCACCGAGATCGCCGGTGTGGTGTTGACATTCGACCCGAAGCCCATCCCGGGTGACTGGAACGGCGCCGGCGCTCACACCAACTACAGCACCAAGTCCATGAGGAACGAGGGCGGGTACGAGGTGATCAAGGCCGCCATCGAGAAGCTGAAACTGCGGCACAAGGAGCACATCGCGGCCTACGGCGAGGGCAACGAGCGCCGCCTCACCGGCAGGCACGAGACCGCCGACATCAACACCTTCAGCTGGGTACGTCCGCCATTCTTTTCTTCCTATTGTGCTGCTGCTGCTGCATCGTGGAGAATCGGCAAACCCGTGTGCCAACATTGTTTGTGTGTGTGTCTGCGCCGTGCAGGGAGTGGCCAACCGTGGCGCGTCGGTGCGCGTGGGCCGGGAGACGGAGCAGAACGGCAAGGGCTACTTCGAGGACCGCCGGCCAGCGTCCAACATGGACCCCTACGTGGTGACCTCCATGATCGCCAACACCACCATCCTCTGGAAGCCCTGAGGCCCAAGCTTTTCCTCCATCCAGCTCGCCGTGTCGTGTCGGTTTGTTCCGCGGCTGTGGCCGTTGCATTGCAGGGTCCGTCCAGCGATTGCGCAACAATTGTTCCTTCCGTTCCGTTTGCTTATACTACTCTACTACAAGTACTGCATTTTAGCTAGAATTTGGGTCAAGTCGTGGTGTGCCAAAACAGAACACCAAAAACATTGTTGCTTTGATGCTTCCCACTTCCATTCCATATGCTGTCCGTCCGCTTGGGTGGTTTCCTCCTTTCTTCTTCCTTCTTCCTGTGTAATCCTCCAATAATGGCCTTACCACACTTGTGGTACCTAAAGTGGTCGCTTTCATACGCCCTTCAATGTTTGTGGCTTTCCTTAGTTGCTGATGCGATAAGGGAATCGTTAGTGGGTGGCACTGTGGCAGCATTATTGTCATCGTCGCCCATCGGCCGATTGCATAAATTATTAGCCTGTTTTAGGTCAGATTCTGAACGGGTGATTTTCTTTTCCCGGAAAATTCAGCACCACCGGTCGTTTTACAGTAGAGATGTTTGATTTTCGGTCGACCAACTTAACACTATTGATCATGAGATGAATAAATTAGTCTGTTTTTAGGATGACGATTTGTCAAACAAACCCACCCCCCCCCCCCCCCCCCCCCTCCCCAACCCCCAAAAAAAAGAATTAAAAATTCAGCAGTTCAGCACCACCGAGGTGTGGATTTTCGGTCCATGAACCTTTCACTCCTGATCGGTTGAGGCGTCACTGGACACGGTTTAATGCTTGGCTGTTAGCACAGGAGAGTAGCACAGCAGCACACGAGAGAAGTGGAGAGCAAGCGAACCCCACATGGCCGAAATTTTCGTCTCGGATCGTGGGGCACATCCGTACATGTTGCTACAGGAGCCACCAAGCATTCCATGGCCCCCTCTCTCGGGCCGATTGGTCGGATCGAATACTTCGCCATGTTGATTCGTCTGATTCGGATCATCTGGTCGAACAGCGGTACTAGCAGCATGCCCTCATCCTCATCGAGCTCTCACCAACCCAACTACTATTGCGACAGAGAGAGGATGGGCATTGCTTTCTTGGCGTTGACCTGTGGGCACTGGTGACCACGGCACCTTCACCAACTCCGGCGACATTGCACGGCCACTGGCCACAATCCCACAACGCAACCACTCGGCTCCTCTCCGATCTGGTCAGTCAAAGCCTGACAGCGGCCGGCCCACCATGGCACACAAAGCATTCTATTCAGCGTCTCTCACCCCAGCACGTCTCTCCAAGCTAAACTTGTTTAGAGCAAGGATAATAGCAGGCTGTAAGCTGATTAAATATTGAGGGGAGGAGAGAGGAGAAGCGGGCTGTAAGTTTATAGCCGGTTTAGGCACAAGAACCAAGAAAGTATGTGAGGGAGACAAGTGGGCCATGTATTAACTGTAAAGAGCTGACTACTGTATGAATGGGCTGAGAGAAGGCTGCAAGGAACCTTACAGCCAGCAAGCCGGCTGTATTATTAGCCTTGCTCTTATGCAGCATCTCAATTTCCAACAGCATTTTGGTGTGCTCCCAAGTCAAAAATACTACAGTAGAGTGCAACGGTGCAGATTGGTTCTGCTAGTCTTTGGGCCTGTTTGGTTTAGAGTGACTAAATTTTAGTTACTTTTAATCTTTAAAATGCCAAACGCAGCAATCAAAAGGTGACTACAGTAGTTTAATCAAGGCAGCCCCAGCGCAAGCTAACAAGAGTGTTAGCCTTGGACAAAAGTTGCACGCCACCTAGGTACAGAAGTTTCAAGCTAATGTTTTCCCCAACGCAAACCACTGCTCGCATGTGCTCTCTGCTCTAGCTCAGCAGAAAGCATCATTGAGTGTGGCGCACGGGGATTGGATGCCCACGATTGGTGTTCCAAACCGTGGGCTGATTTTGACTGATTTCGGTTGATTTAATAGTACTTTGTGAGAGAAAATAAACTGAAATAAGCTGGAATGCGAGCAGCCGATACCGGATGCCTCAGCCTTTTGCCAGTCGAGGCATTTGGCGTCTCTGCAGACGTGGAGCTTGTGTCGGTGTGGAGTTGGGGAAGGCCTTAGTCCCAAAAGAGTGAATAAAAGGTAACTAAACTTTAGACCAGTGTAGTGACCCAGTGGTACGGTTAAGGCCAGCCATCGTGCCGTAAAGGCTGATTGGCCGGCATGATCGGTCGCCATGGATCCACGCCACGGAGAGAAAGAAACAAATTAGCAAGCACCACTTCTTGACGCGAAAAGCTAATCACGGCTCTCTGCCTTGTACTAGGTGTAGCCCTGGGTTAGCGATAATCGTCCTATAAACTACTCTGTTTCCGAGGAACGCGATCGGAGTAGTATATGGCATCGCATCCATCTGCGTCTCCGATGAGAGAAAAATCCGGCGGAAGCGACAGAAAAAGGATGCAGCCTAATCACTCGTCAGCATGTTCGTTTGGCTGTGGCTTGTCGTAAACGATCGTAAATTTTTAGCCGGAACAGTATTTTTCTCTCACACAAACTAGTCAACAATACTTCTTCACGAACCAGCAATTTTACGAACCAGCCAAACAAACGTGCTGCATGACGCTACCGGTACCAACCTACCTGGTTGCGCGATTCAACTCTACAAGATGCGGTTGCTGCTGATGGAAGCAAAGCTTGTCTGCTGGCCGTGTGTGGCATCGCCAAGAAAGCTGAGATATCACCGATCAAAAAAAGAAAGAAAGCTGAGATATCTTGTTTGTCATGTACTACTGCCGAATGAAGATCATGACGATGCACCTTCGTTCCACCGGTTGGTTTAGCTGTGCGTTTTGCCCTGTCGGCCAAAGTTCGAATCCTCTTGGGGGAAGGATTTGTTGGCCGGGGAAGGTGCATTTTATCTACACGTTGAAAAAAAAAATTCTCGTCTGTCCCACGTCAAAACACAGGTCTAAGGTCAACCGTCTCATGAGAGCTACGATGTCACTGTGCACAGGTGGGGCAGAGGTTCAAAAGTTTTCTCGACATGTGTGAGAAGATCTTCTTAAGCACAATACCCGAAAACTGTCTTAAGTTTTTTTTTTATAATACGCAAGAATTCATTTATGGACGGAGACAAATACACAAGTACATACGGAGTAGGCACAAGAAGAAACCAAGAGAACGATGTCTGATGATCTTTTGACGAAAATCAATCATTTCCCGGTTGAGCCGTCAGCATTAATGGACTAAAACCACACTGGAAACAGAAGCTGCTGTCAACCAACAATTATTAACAATATGGACTGCTTTATTTCTTTTTCCTAATCACAAATGAAAAGCAGCTACGCTTCTGCTTGGGGAACGAAGAGTAGGCCCTAACGAAGATGGCGCGTTCGGCATCAGAACGACTGGAAATAACGAGGAGCAAAAGTACAGTTTAATCTTCCAGGCATCTGAACCACTCAACGCCGATGCACAGGCCGTCACTAGTGCAGCCAAGAAGACCAACCTTTTCGTGAGGCGTTTGAAACAAGCAGGGAGTAAGTCCCAGAAGAGGAAACCTTCAGTGCCTTGGCCGGCACTAACCTCCCTGTACAGTTCCAGGGTCTCGTTCATGACACTGGCTCGCGACAGAAGCTGCGCTCTCTTCTTGCTGGACGGATGAGTTGAGAGGTAGTTATTCAATGCTGAATCTCCTCCGATCTTTCCTAGTTTCTCATAAACCGAAGGGGCAACACGTGGATCGTAGCCAGCAGCAGCGAGCAGCAGGAGCCCAATGTGGTCAGCCTCTATCTCCATTCTGCAGGGACATAACAATGTCAGAAGAGCTTCCAGCAGGCAACAAGGTAAATAAATGAATGGCACACAAAGTCAAAATCGATTCTTGTAATAGGACTTAGTCAACCTCCTGAGCAGCCAGTTATTTCTGAATAGCAGAACTGAACAAGGCTTCTACTAAAGATGGACAGACAGGATCATTCAAGCATGAGGCAGCTAACTAACCAAACCTAGCAATGAAGAAGCATTATTTCAGGAGTTCTCATTAGATGCAACATTTCAGACGTACACAGGTAGCCAAACTATGTAACAGATGCAAGGGCCACTGAATGAAGTTGAACTAACACTGCATTTCAAGTATACTTCTTCAAATGTCTTTCCCATCTCACTAGAAGATGCAGAGGTGAAAATCTATTAGCATTTATATGCTGAGCCTCCTCACATAAGATTCCAATTCACCACTCTCCAAGCCTCAAAGGCTAAGTATAACGTGATGCACTTGGCATGTCACATGTCAGTATGAGAAGAGAAGATCTAACCTCTCTACTTGGCATGTCTGGACCAACTTCAATCCTGGCTAAAACAGAAGTATTAAAGCTTCAAACTACTTGCTAATAGTCCTACCAATTAAAGTAATGATGTTTCAAGGACTATATGGCTAGCTCTTATGCGAGTTCCTGCATTCCTGGTAAGCCACTAGTCACGTAAAGTACTCTGCTCACTCTCCTTGCTAGGATCTTAGTAAATAAGCTTTGCTCTGACCTTACCTTTGCTTCCTAGCTTTGAGAGCGATACTACCAATAACACAACACAATAAAACTATCCTACTTCGGGAATAGGCTGGAACAAAGGAATCCACCATGGGGGACTGATCTTACCTTAAGTAAACATGCAGACATATTGCCATCAAAGTAAAAGCCATGCATCTCAATTATCACTATAGGCTAGTGCATCTTTCAAACGGCCAATTTTCGCATACTTAAAAATTTCTGAAGCATCCAGCTATAAGAAAATTTGTCGGAAATTCAAACAGCACACTTCAATTATAAACGCCTACTTGGTGAAGCTCCGGTGGTTGAGCTAAAAGGATATTATTAGCTAGCTGTTTTGTCAAATTGGAATCAAAGGCATGCCAAGACAGGCTGCTGAGCACATTCTATATGCTACTTCCAAGCTTATTGGATCTACTTCCCAAAGCAAAATGGGAAGGCTCTCGTTTGAATATTTGTGTGAAAAGACAATGCCAAGAAAACAAAAGAAGTGTGAAACTTAGACACGGGTCTCTCTCCAATGTCCCTGTTGACCTATTGGGGCAATAACTAGCAGTTACGACCTCATTTCTAATAGTACCAAACTACCAATCACAAGGAGTCATAATAATGTCAAGAGTGACTGTTAGTTTATAGAAATGCAAGTAATATGTACTGTATCCTGAAAAAAATCATCTGAATAACTTAATTTGTTATGTCCGCTGCCTATCCATAAAAGGGCATAACCTAAAAAATGTGAATTGCAATTTACAGCCATCTTCAAAATTCAAAGAAGCTGTCATGTCAAGTGGCAACTGATACTGATGCACCTACACAACCGGTGTCAGTAGCAATAAAAGGACCTATTAAGTTTTGATACCTTTGCCTATATGTTTATCGACCTGTGATACAATCATACAATGAGCTGACGTATTGATACAATCATACAATGAGCTGACGTATTAAGATGGCCCTGCTAGTTTATTGTGCTTCTACTTCAAGGAAACTGACATAATGCATGGCACATAGAAACATTGAGGTCTACCTATAAAGCTCAATTTTGCATTTTACTTGCTTTTTATTTAGAATATTAGTTGTGCCTCATTTAGTAACACATGAAGCTTATCGCATCCAGAATGCATCACAGCGAGCAACATGAAATGCAGAAGCCATACCTTCGTGAGAAGGTTAGCCTGAGGAGTAGTGTTGACACCGTATTTATCAAGTCTGGCATGTAAATAATCTGAAGGATGACAATCTGCAGGATTGCCACCCAGAGGTTCTTAGTGATCTGCTCAGCGGCATGCCTTGCAATAGCATGCCCAACCTAGAAAAATTGGCCACAAAGTTAGTTCCAATCCTCTGCAATCACCAAAATCCACACATTAACCTGCAGACCAAGGACCGCACCTCATGGCCAAGCACAGTGGCAACCTCAGGATCGGCCCTGAATTTGTTAAGCAATCCAGTGAAGACTACAATCTTGCCACCGGGCAGGCAAAATGCATTGACGATGTCATCTTTGACAACGATCACCTCCCAATTAAGCCCGTCCAGGTGACCCGTCTGCAGCTGCGCCCCGCGTGCCTTACCACGGCTCCGGCTCTCGGTCACCCACCTGTCATCCAGAACCTCGTCGTCTCGCTAAGCGGCCACGGCAGCTCTCGCGCTTCTTGTCGGGGGAAGCACCAAGCATCGCTGCGGTAGCGTCGGCGTGGCGCTGGTGACCGGAGAGGCCACGGTGGACGGCGCGGACGATCTCCGAGGCGATGAGGCGGACGCGGATGCTGTCGGGGTGGAGCGGGGGCAGGATCTTGGGGCCGAACTCCTTGAGCTCGGCGAACTGGGTCTCGCCGAGCTGGCGCTCGAGCCTCGGCGAGAGGACGACGAGGTGGGAGCGGTTGGTGTAGGGCACGGTCTCCAAATGGACCGAAGTAGAACGCGACCGCCCCGCCGCTTGTGATGAGGACCGCCGCCGTGAGCTTCCGCTGGTCGTGGTACCACCGGGACCCGACGCGGCGGCGGTCGAAGTGGATGACCTCCTGCCGCCGCGGGGATGTGTGGTAGTGCCTAGGTCTCGGCAACTGCGGCGGCGGAGCCGGTCGGGAGACGGCTGGCTTGTTGCGGAGGACGCGGGAGGCGTAGTAGTACCGCGAGGCCGGTGACTGCGCAGCTGGCACCGGCGCCGGTGTCGGCGTCGGCGCCGCGGCTACGTGGGACCTGTGGCGGAGGAGTCGGGAGAGGGGATTTTTCCGGAGCGGCGTTCGATCGCTTCGGGGGGGGGGGGGCTGGAACTGGCATTTCAGATTTGGAAGAAGCTGCCAGATGGCGGCGCCGCTCGCGCCGCCGAGCGAGTCGTGTCACCGCCTGGCAGTCTCTGGAACTTCCTGAGAAACTTTGCAAGGCCCGCCTTCGCGTGCCCCCAAGTTTCGTAGGCCCATATATGACATATAGGTGTCCTTATTGGGCTTGGGTTTGCACGATGAGGAACTGGTCGAGATCCTCCCCGGCTAGAATTTTTCCGGGAACTGATGAGCACGTCAGCGGTGATGAAGGAAATGAATCAATGAGCATCAGTGCTCAGTTGGACTGGCTCATGATCCATTGCCTTGGTGAGCATGATTTTAACTCTTGCGGATTTTTGGTTCGTCTCTGTTATCAAGACAAATCTGATGAACTCACTAGGAACGACGCCTGTGAGATAATGGAAGCTAAGTAGATTATTTTTTATTATTCATATCCTCGTGTAAGTCAAAGTCATCAGGAATCAGGATCAACACCTGATAGAGCATCGCGACGCATGGCCGGTGCGTGGCTTGCAGCAACAGTTTCGCAATGGGAAAGGGTCCATGTTCGTTTATTGTGCAATCTTGGGCTATATGTTATAATAATCAGCATGTGCTTATATAAAAAATAATAATCAGCATGTTATAATAATCGGACCACGAGAAAGAACCCTTATTAACCTACAGGCTACAGCCGTAGTTCAAATCGTTGCCTCCGATCTCCAATAGAGCTCGCATTCCGGCAGCGCAATCGCCACACACAGTCACGGCAACCGCCTCAAGCGCTGGTCAGGGCAGTTCAGCCGCTGGACAGTTGTACAACAGGACTGGAAAGCAAGAACTCTGCGTCTAGCACACCGCAGAGCAGGTACCTCGATAACCTGAACCAGAGAACCCGCTCAACTCAAATTTCATATTGCATCAAAGCTTTCCTAAAAAATAAATCTGAACTAACAAACAACTGCAACGGACTAGATCTAAGAAAAAGGACAGATAACTGTACCCGAATCAAGTGCTGAAGCAAAAGAGCACAGGTCCTTTTTCAATGTTTTTCGTTTCTCGCAATTTGCAATGTCCTTCTAACCAAGTTCATCGCAGCAACGTTCAGACATGACTCGCAATATCCCGCAACATTCAGAGATCCACGTTTAACTTCTTCGGGGCAAAATTGAGCGGTCTCCGGCCAACAGAATGCCAACACACGAAAGACCTTAAGATGCATGCCATAAGGAAGGTACCCCAGGCCATATGCCCGAATTTTTTACTTTTTGGCCCTTTTTTCCGAAAGTTTCTCTCAAATAGACCCCTGGCGGAAAGAATTCCAGAAATGGACCATTGGCTCGGCGCCAGAGTGAGTGGCGCCGAGCTCGGCGCCACAGTGACTGGCGCCGAGCTCCTGGCCACGAGCAAACGGCCTGCAAGGGGCTCGGCGCCAGAGCGGATGGCGCCGAGCTCGGCGCCGTAGATCTTGGCGCCGAGCTCGGCGCCACTCACTCTGGCGCCGAGCTACCTGCATTTAACCCCCGCCCAGCCTTCTTCCCTGAGCGTTCTTCCTCTTCTTTCTCCTCGGGTTTTTTTCTCGCCACTTCATCCTACCTCACGAATCGACATATTGGACCTTGAAAACCTTGATTTGATCCGTAGATCTTCGAGAGCAAGGTATCCTCGCTCTCCTCCTTGTTTTTTTCGCATCGATTCGGTATATATTAGTCGGATTTTTGAACCTAAGAATCGTCATCACTTAGGGTTTCATTGTATCCCTCAATATATGTATTATACAACTGTAGGTTCATTTCAAGGCGTGAAAAATGCTAGCAAACCAAGCCGAATGTAGTTATGTTATGGGTTTTATTGTTGTGGATGAAATGAGAAACCCTAGGTTTAGGGTATAATGTTAACTGCTTTTGGTTCTTATAACGAAATTGATTGTATTGTAGTTATGGTTCTCATTGATATTTTGTTGTGATGTTTTTATTTATGTTTGCTAAATTACATCCTATTTGTTAGATGCAAGAAATGTTTCGGGAGGAGTTTTGGTGAAAACGGGGTCGTCCTCGCGAATTATACCCCGACGCGTCTAGCAAAGATGCCCCTGTTCCCCCTGATCTTCCTGTCCCTAACTGTGATTGTGGTTTCCCGGCCCATGTTTTTCAATCGAAAACATCCGGACACAGCCGCGCGTTGCTTCTACACATGTAGTCGGTTTAATGTAAGAAATTATTTGTACTATCCTTTTTCTTTATTTGTTTAAGTATGGTACTAATATATTATTGGAATCTCGTTGTGTAGGACCATGAGAGGTGCTTTTTTCTTTCAGTGGATCGATGGTGCAGAAAAGTTTGATCCTAGGTACCTGTTTTTCGATGATTGGTTTAGAGGGAGACATCCACGTGAGCACTTCAAGCGGTGGGTTCCACCCCCCCTAACCCTCCGGCAATGACGGCTAAGGAGAAGCACCTAGCCGCCGTTAGACGACTCGAGGAACCTCCTCTGTGCGATTGCGGAGATCGAGCTGTGATAAACCCTGAGAATACGTTGGAGTTTGTGTGTCCAAACAAGCATGAAGTAAGTGCAAAGTGTATGTGTTAAAATCTTGAGCTATATGTGTTTATGTACTAATGTCTCATTATTTAGGTGTATTCAATGGCGAAGTGTCGTTTCAAGGAGTGGTTGTATGGTCCTAAGAACCAATGGCCGGAAGAACCGCGGAGGGTTAAGGAAAAGAAGAAAGAACGTGTAATCTACAAAGCACCTCCTAGTCATGTGCGAATGTGGTGTAAAATCCAACTATGGCCTAGTCCCTTCGGAGCTTGGAATAGGTCATTATTGCGGCCATATGATTGAGTATGATGAGGTTTGTTATAATTCTGGTAAACATGAAATCGTATTTTGTTTGTTTTCCTAATACATATATGATATAATATTTGTTTTGAACAGAGCACTAGGAAATGCAGTTGGGAATGTTATGATGGTCAAGCTAAGTTCTTGGATGAACTGAAGAAGAGGCAAGTAATTGCACGGAAGAGGGGATATGGACCTGACTACGTCAACCTATTCGTTAAACATCACAAAGAAAAGATGTGTGAGTTTGCTAGACAGCGCGGTATTTGTAACCCGATCGATGTTGGGCTTAACAAATGGGGATTGGAGAGGCGAACGACGTTAGAGGAGGAGAGGGCAAGGAATGAGGCAAGGGAGGAGACAAGAGTACAGATGCAGGTCTTGGACGAGCATGTTGCTACATTATGTGCCAGTGAGTGCTTGAAAACCTTTTTTCGTTGCCTGGTTTTAAATGTAATATTATCGAGTTGCTAACTGATTGCATTTTATACATCAAGGGATTGGTTGCAGCGGGAGAACATGCTGCAGAGGTGGCTCGTGCAAGATATGAGGAGAAGAAGTTAGATGCCCATAGATCACGAGCTGGTCGCACCGTTCAATCATCGATTGTGCTGTGTGATGATGGAGACGAGGATGAGGACGACACTGGCAGACTGAGTGAGCTCATTGCTTTAGCAGAGGCGGGCATACAGGCGCAGGAGGCTGACGACGACACAGGCAGACTGAGCGAGCTCATCTCTCTAGCAGAGGCGGGCATTCAGGCTGCAGGAGGCTGACGACGACACTGGCAGACTGAGCTGAGCTCATCGCCCTAGCAGAGGCAGGCTTACAGGCAGAGGAGGATGACGACGCGTTCTTCACTCAGGCCGCAGCGGCCAGCAGACGAAGCGGAGGCCGCTTACTACAAGCGACAGGCAGGTGAGAGCAACGCAGTTGAGCCTAGCCGCAGCAACAGGGTTGTAGTAGAGGACTGGTACTCGGATGATGAGTTGCTTACTCAGTACGTTTCAGATTGAGGATTTGGAAGTGCATTTGCCCCTTTGTCTACTGTCGGCACTTAGTTATACTATTAATATGTTGTGTAATATGACATAGTATCTAACTTTTCATTATGTGGTTGTTTTCATTATCAATGGTCTTAATATTCTGCTTAATAATACAGACTTATTTCTATTTGAACACGTGTTGCAAAAAACAGTTAACGACATACGATATTATAGAAATCAACACACGAAACACATTAAATGGCATGTGACTACAGGTACCGAACCTGGGTACATAGTTTTCTTTGACTAAACCTAACATGCCTTAGGTAATTAAACCATGCCTTCGGTAATTAAACCTAACATGCCTTAGATAATTAAACCTGGGATTCTCCACAAGAAAAACATAAACTCATCCTAGTAGTGTGGCCACATAGCAAATTGTGTTGCACCTTCTCTATAGTAGCCTCCCGTTGTTGGTGGTGGTGGTGGCGAGGGGTGATGGGGGAGACCCCTTTTTCTTGTGGTTAGGGCAGGTGCAATATGGATCATTGCAGAGTGCCTCCTGTGAATCGGCACCATTGTTGTTGTCGTCCTGTTCGTCGTCCTTGTAACCGCTGCTAACTTCCCTTTCTAGATCGAAGATACGGTCTTGTAGGTAGTAGATGTACTCCGCATGCGGATAAATAGGTCGAGGATCGACCCACCTACTGAACCCACAGTTTTCTTCTGTCAAGGAAGACTACAAAAAGTATGTCGTGTAAGTGATATACAAGACAAACATAATGAAGAAAACAAATAGTAAAAGAAATTACCCATGCTCGCGGGCATTTGAAGAAACGATGACCTCCATCTATTCCCTCGGTGAACATCTGCACTAGGCAGTCCTCACCATGCATGCATTTTGGCCACTCTTCTTTCCTTTCATCGTATCCTGTCAGTGGTGCCTCTTTGGTGAAATCACTTTTGCTCTCAACTGGGAACCTCTCATAAAGAGCTTCCTCAAAGAAATCGGGACCAAGAGGACCCTCCCACCCCCAGGTAGTTTTCTTCCCCTTTCCTCTCCCTCTAGACGACCCTCCAGACATTGGTACTACAACGAAAGCAAATGCTGAGGAGTGTTCTTCTTCCTTATTGTTTGTGTGAATGAGAGGAAGTGAGTGGTTATTTATAGGTCAAGAGGAGAAATGGAGGCCTGTCAATGTGCCATGTCAGCGATCCGTGTGCTGCTTTACCTCAGCCCTTGGATCAAACAGTCATAAGATGGATGGTGGAGATAGAGTTTAGTTGTGCTTCCTTGCATGTTGTCCTTGCAGCTGAGAGGTCTATATCAGTGATGTGATAATTCGATGATGTCCGTGTATCTGAAAAGTCTATATTTATTCTATGAAAATCATAGATTCTCTGAAATGCATAGATTCTTGTACACAGCGTATGTACAAATATTCCTGAATTATAAACGTAATAAATTTATAGTTAATCTGTGTACTACATTTGTGTCTTTGTACAAGTATAGTATGATTAAAGATTCACGAAAAAAATTCGCAAGATAAGGTCTTGTATTAGAAGCATCCACAGTTACAAACAGAGACATCAATATATATTCTAAACATTTACTCATCCAACAAGCATAATGCAACCACAACGAATATCACAACTAACATAATATGTCATGCAAAGTACAAATAGTCCACAATATTCATACGGTCCTGAATAATTAAAGATAAGTAAATACAATAGTTCATAGTAACATCTACCACATCCCTCACTGTCTCCTACTCTTGCCCCTACCCTTGTGACCTAGAGCGCTGGTGCCTAGAGTGTAAGGGTCACGGGGACGGCGTCGCCTAGTGCCTAGAGGCGGTGTAGGATAAGTTGATGGAGCGTCATGGAGCTGAGAGGGCCCAAGCTCATCGTGCCTCTTGTCCATGTCATCGTCGTCCTCGGCCTCCTCGTCCTCCTCCTCGTCCCCTGTAGCTGCTTGACTAGAGAAACCCAAGGCTCCTCTTCCTGCGGAAGGATCGTACACGTCATGCGTCGTGTTTGTCCTGCAACCACAACGACCAGCCGCACGGCGTAGACGACGTGACAGCCTCTGTTGTACAAAACAATGTTAAGTGAAAGAATATAACGTATTAATGATTTATTTGAAAGAATATTTGTAATCTTACATCTAGGAAGCCAAGTATGTAGTCATCATTGACTCTAGGCCGAACGCGCTCGATCTCTTCAACTGAGCTTCTCAGTGTATTGCCCTACAACAATGTTTTCAATATTAAGACTTCTGAACACCTAATGTATTACAAGGGTTATATATTTAGTTTTGTTTTCTTTTGTACAAGAATGTAACTTATTACAAGGGTTATACAGCGTGAAGGTTGCAATAACTACAATAGATAACTCCTAACGTCGGTCCAAGAACACCTAATGTATTGTTATGTAACTAAACGTAACAAAATAAGTCGATTGGCTTACCACTCTATCCAAGATCGGTCCTGCCTCCACCTGCCTTCCTGCACGAGTGGACCGGTCGTACGTCGTGTCCTCATCGTCGGAGGACTCGATGTCGGCGTAGTCAGCTTCGGTCCACTGTAGTCTGAGCCTGCACCTTGTCGAACGCTGGTACCAAGCTTGGTACCGCCTGAACTCACGGTTCGTGTGCGGCTCGTTGTTGTCGTCCAGGTTGTCATGCATCTCCTCCCATTCCTCAATGTAGGACTGGTGGTGCCTCTCCCAGTCAAAAATCTTCTTGTTCCTCTGACGATCCAACCTGCAACGAGACGTCCTCTATGGGTCTCCTCGTACGTCGGGTCGAGCAGGTGGAATTGCTCCATCCTACAAAAAAAGTGAATGAATTAGAATTGCAATGTACAATGAAACATGAACTTATAAATGTATACATAATTGACACAAATACAAGCATAAATTGAGACATGCATAATTAAATATATGATACGACAAAATATAAAATAATACTATAAACCAATAGTTCTACCTCACTAATCTGCCAATGGCAACTTCGTGAGTTGTGGCCAAGTCTACCGCACTTGCCGCACTCGTACTGCTCGGGATCAGTAACAAATGGAGTTCCTCTCCCACGCCTAGTTCTTCCGGGTATCTGATCCATAACCATCCTATGTCTCGTCCTCTGCCTTGATCCACGCTTGTTCCAACGGTAAGCTAGATCCGCAATGTACTTCGGCCCTTCATAAGGAGGCCACTCTCCAGGGTCCCGAAAAGGCACGAAGCGAGGGCTCCATGTGTTCACAAGCGTATTGACACTGAACTCGTGAGGTATCCTCCTCTCGATATTATAGTTGTGATGCCTAGCTGCTGCCACCAAATGCGAACATATAAAGTGGTATTGCCTTGGTTTACCACAAGTGCACTTGAAATCTTGGAGGACAACCACATGTATCCTCGACTCTCGGACCTCGCCATCGGACGTTGTACCGCCCCTATGCTCGACCTGATAAGTCCCTGTGGCGTGGTCAAAGCATGCAACCTCATGTGTGCTAGCCCTTTCTCTTGCCTTCTCTAGGTGTGCCTTTGGTTTCGGAGCCCATATCTCTCCATCACTACTCAACTGCAATGCATGGGCATGTCTATCGTTGAACCAGGCAACAAGCTTATAGAAGGTGAATTGAACAATTGCATTCACGGGCATACCACGTATCCCCAATAGCAATTTATTGAATGACTCTGCCATGTTGCTGCATTGAAACTCGTACCTCCAGCCACCATCGTCATGAGCTCTCGTCCATTTCTCCAAATCCCTCATCAAACCCGTGAGCCATTGTCTACCTTCTGCATTTGATGCGGTTCTGACCTGCTCCAACTTTTCCCTAAAGTACTTGTCCTCAAGCTGTCGAGCAGCCTCCTGCAACAGATCAAAGTTTTTCTTGACACTGTCCTTCCGTAGGAGATTCTCGGCAAGGTGTCGAGTACACCAACGATGGTGCAAAGGTGCATACCCCTCTAACTGCTCTCGCACGGCATTAAGTATGCCCTGATGCCTATCAGATATGACGCCAACCTCCCTGCCAGGGCCAACCACATGTATCCGGACTAGCCTCAAGAACCATCCCCAACTGTCATTGTTCTCCTTCTCAACCAAAGCAAATGCTAAAGGAACCAACTTGTTGTTCGCGTCACAGGATATGGCTATAAGAAGTGTGCCCTGGTATTTGCCAATCAAGAACGTACCATCAATGGAGAAGACGGGACGGCAATGCCTAAAGGCCTCGACACACTGAGAAAAGCACCAGAAGGCACGGAAAAATATCTGCCTCCCATCCTTCCATGCATTAGGTTTTGGAATGTACTCATAATGCATGCCTGGATTCACCGCTTTGATTGCATTGAAAAGAACTGGCATCTGCTCATACCCATCCTCCCAGTCCCCATATATCATGTTCCACGCTCGCTGCTTAGCCCTCCACGCTTTACCATAAGTTATCACATATCCTCCATACAACGCATCAACGGTCCTGATAATTGTTCTCACCTTCATGTTGGGTTCTCCCTGCAAAATTCCCATCAACCGCTTGGCAATTAGGGTAGATATCAACTGCCGATGCCTCAGTGTCAGCTCATGGTCAGCACAATTGTGTGGCCCAACTACTTTTGTGATCTTCCATTTTCCGGTCACCTGTTGCTTCCTTGCACAAACCCTCTATGGGCAGCGTTCCTTGTCACACACAACTGTGTAACGGCGCTCCACATATGAATGCAATACCCTGTAAGGCCTCTTTCGTATCACTGCAAAAGCCTGCAACCACCTCTTCAAAGCAGGGAGGTCATTGAACACCCTCCCCTCCTCAATTACCATGTTAGGACCGGCCTCAGGAGCTTCTAGGAGCTCATCATCACGTCCTTCTGCAAACGCCAGATCAGAATGAGCAAGATCACTAAACTCATGAACTCTAGGATCACGGCGGTCGGGAAAAATACGTCTCATCATCTCAACATCACTCTCCGTCAGCTCTCCAACAGGACGATCATCATCAGAATCAAGAGCCCTAGCCATCTCATATGGCTCCGAATCATTCATAATTTCAACATTATTGGAGCCACGAAATCCATCTGAAAAGTGCACTTGCGCAGCAACATGGGGCACATCGATATTCTCAGGAATGTCTCCTGCAACGTCATTACAGAAATGAGGAAAGAATGAAAAAAATACCATGATTCTGATGAGCTCCCAAAAACCATGCGATTAAGACACTTACTCGGATGATTCTGTGTCAAAGGGATCTCATAAGGAGGATCTGACACGAAAACATGAGTATGACAACCATCTCCAAATAACGCATTGGGGGCAGATTAAGCATCAGGAACCGTAGGCGCAATCTGCACATGCAGGTAAGGTTCCGGAACAGGAGGGTCGATGTATGCCGGATGATCCATTGCTGGGGTAAACCCATGAGGGATTGGATCAACTAACACCCGACGAACAACCACGTCCAAACATTGCAGCTGGCTCTTCATAGCCGATCTCACATAGTTGTCCCACTGATCCGCACAACCAATTGAGATCATTCGTCTGAAGATGTTCGGAGGACAACCTAGGTGCAGTACACCATCAACTGCAATGTCATCATCTCCAAAGCAATGCAGCTCCTCCCGAGCCCTTGCAACCATATCACTAAATGAAGGCCTATCATTGAATAGCACAGGCACGCTTTGCATGTCAAGAAACTCAACATATCCATAACGATCGCTTTCAACCGTGCCTCCATGATATATGGTCACTAGGTTGTCCATCTATTTAAAAAACGTAACGAAAAACATGTCCTTTAGTCCAAATTATACGATAGATAGTACCTAACAAGTACTTTCTAACTACAAACTAAGTAATCATGATCATAACTACGTATATATTTATAGTGTACTCACTAAATAGCAAGATCATATGTAGTTAACTACAAATATAACTACATATCTAAGTAGCTATCTAACTATATCTATTTATCAATGTATCTATGTTTCTGTCTATCTACATATATATATAACTAAATCAACTAACAAAGTCATCACAATATAACTAGTCAATAACATACACCAACTAAATAGGTACATTGCATATTCATATTTTATACCTTGCCGGGTCGACGGACGATGGGCGTAGGTCTAGGCGAATATCCGGGACTGCGGTGGCGCGGCCAACGACAGAGGTGGCGCGCAACGGTAGCGGGGGTGGCCGGCGCTCCGCGCTGCGAGACCGGCTCGACGGCCGCGGGAGGCGGGGCGAGGACAGCGGTGGACGTCGGCAAGGCGGGGCGAGGCCGAGGCCGGCGGTGGAGACAAAGGCTACGACGACGGTGGAGGGCGTGGCGGCTCGGCGCTGCAGCCAACCAACGGCCAACAGCGCGAGGGCACGGCGGCGCGGTGCGGCTCGCTGGGCGAGGGTAGCGGAGGCAGCGGCTGCGGGCTCGGCCGCCGGAGCAGCAGGCGGCTGCTCGGACGGGCCCGGCGCGGGCGCCCGGCTCGGCGGCGCGGTGCGGGCCTCGGGCGAGGGAGCGGAAGCAAGCGGCGCGGGCTCGGCCGCCGAAAAAAACATGTCAGCAGCGGCTCGGACGGCCTGGCTCGGCGCGGCGGCGCGCGCGCGCGGGGGGCGCGCCGCCGGGCCGCGCGCTCGGCGCTCTCGCGGCGCGGCGCGGCGGGCGCGGGCTGGCGTGTGCCGCGCGTGCGCGCGCGCAGGCGTGCGCGGGCGACTTCGGGCGCGGGCGGGCGTGGGCCGCGGAGCGCGGCGGGGGGCTGGCTCGGCAGGTAGAGGAAGAAGAAGGCCGGCCGGCCGGGTAGATATTAGGCCGAGCTCGGCGCCAGAGTGAGTGGCGCCGAGCTCGGTGCCAAGATCTACGGCGCCGAGCTCGGCGCCATCCGCTCTGGCGCCGAGCCCCTTGCAGGCCGTTTGCCCGTGGCCAGGAGCTCGGCGCCAGTCACTGTGGCGCCGAGCTCGGCGCCACTAACTCTGGCGCCGAGCCAAGGGTCCATTTCTGGAATTCTTTCCGCCAGGGGTCTATTTGAGAGAAACTTTCGGAAAAAGGGCCAAAAAGTAAAAAATTCGGTAGGCGGCAATAGGGGAATGAGCATACGCTCTCTCATTTAATCTCAGCCTGGCAGGTGGCAGCTTAAGATATTGAGATGGAATCTAGTTCCATATAGAAGGGAATTCTATATATGAGATTAGATAATGAATCTAACTTAGGAATAAAAAAAATCCCACATACATTTGTTTCTTCTATTTTGTTTGCGTATTTTCTATTGAATCCGATTCTAAAATCATTCCTTAGAAAGCCACACAAAAGATGACTGTCTTATAGGCATTAAGGATATAGATCTAACCTGATTCCGCCCCCCTGAATGCATATATACTTTACCTCTTCCATAATATAGTCTATTCTCTCTCCTACAACTCTAGGTTGTATATTCATACGCCTTTCGAACTATTTAGTTTTCCAACTAAGAGGATTATCCGGAATCATGCATGAATTGGGCTAAGCTAAAAAAAAAAGAATATTTCAAAAACTAGTTAATTCAATGATGACCTTCCATGGATTCACCTATATAGGCTGCGGCTAACGTTGCAAAAATAAGAGCTTGAATACCGCTTGTAAATAATCCAAGAAACATGACCGGTATAGGGACTACTAAGGGGACTAAAGAAACAAGAACAACAACGACTAATTCATCCGCCAATATATTTCCGAAAAGTCGAAAACTAAGTGATAATGGTTTTGTGAAATCTTCTAGGATGTTAATAGGTAAAAGGATTGGGGTTGGTTTAATATATTTTTCGAAATAACTCAATCCTTTTTTGCTAAGACCTGCATAAAAATATGCCGCTGATGTTAGTAAAGCTAAAGCAACAGTAGTATTTATATCATTCGTGGGCGCTGCTAATTCCCCATGGGGTAACTCTATAATTTTCCAAGGTAAAAGAGCACCTGACCAATTCGAAACAAAAATAAAAAGGAACATAGTTCCAATAAAGGGAACCCAGGGACCATATTCTTCTCCCATGTGAGTTTTGCTCGTCTCGAATAAACTCAAGAACATATTCGAAGAAATTCTGACCATCGGTCAGGATGGTTTGTGGATTCCGAACAGCTAGGTTAACTGAACCTAGCAAAATAGCAATTACGACCCAACTTGGGCATGTCCAGACTTACTGCATCACACTTGCTGCATAACAGAGGGAAAGAGAACTCGACAAGGGGAGGACTCATGACAGGGTTCATCAACCCGGATAACCATAGCATTTTATTTAGCAATCTATATATCATGTTCTCAGACAAATAACTGTATCACGACCACGAATGATAGGACGGTGAAAGCGGAGAACATTAAATTTTTACACCTCCACTGAAAGCATCCAATTCTTACACCTCCATACGAACTCATTGCAACACTAAACCAAGGAACAACCTGGGGAACTTAAGGTGGGCTTTGTGGCTATTCAGCGTCCACTAGGTAGTCTCCTAACAACTGCATCCCTCTACCTCCCACAGTCCCACGAGGCCAGATGGCGGCTCGCAACCACCGCCAACCCTCGACGCTAACCCTCTGCACCAACTGTTCTTCTACCACCCGACTGGACGCTCACCCTCTGCACCAACTGTTCTTCCACCACCGGACCGGTGGTGCCGCCACCTTCCTTCGCCGCCCGCCACCATCACCACCATTGGGCTAGCTACCGCCACAGCTATCCCTCAATAGCCTAGCACTCTAACCCAACCCGCCCACTCTTCCCCTTCTCTTATTCCTTCTGGCCAAGTTGCGGAATTTGTGGTATGCTCAGAGAAATCCATTCAGGTCACTGATAACCTAAACAAACATCCCAGACTCGAACAAAGAACAGCAACACAACTATACATCAGGTGACCTGAATCACCTATATAAGCATTCAGGTCTAGAAGAGAGAACAGCAACACAACTATCCATTCAAGTCACCTGATCACTAGATAAGCATCCCAGTCTAGAACATAGAACAGGTACATGGAGCTCATTTTTAGATAAATGATATAAAATCTGGCATCAAGTGTCAGCTTATTATGAACAAGAACTAGCTCATTACAACATGAGCCTAATCACATGATAAAAACAGCACTAGTAGCTAAGGCCACTAGACCAATATCTCACAGTATATATTGAGTGCCAATAAATGAACACCAAGCAACTCATGGGCAAAAACGCCAATTACGATTCCATTTGTCCAAACAACCTAAACATATCATCATTTCCAAGAGCGTTGTTCTTTTCATCTGAATACAGCAAGACAAAGGAAGCAGATTCTACCAGCAGGTCTCAAATCACGATTAGATATCTAAAACATCCGGCACTACAACATAAACCAGAAACACAAGGCAGGGGAAGAACAAGACCACCGGATGGATGGATGAGGATAGGAGGCGGCGATGAAACTGGGATCCGGCCCATCATCAGTCGTCGCGCTTCTTGAGTTTCTCGACGCGCTGCTGCGTCTGCTCGAGCCTGACGACGAGCTGGGTGACGGAGAAGAGGATCCAGTAGAGGAGCAGCGCGGCGGCGATGAGGAGCGCGTTCCGCTGCGACTTCATGATGGATTTCTGGTGGCGGAGGTGCTCGGAGGGGGTGCAGGCGTGCTCCTCGTCGCAGGTGGGCCGCGTCTCGTACTTCCAGTAGATGTCCATGAGCAGGAAGAGGCAGAAGGGCACCAACGACATCATGGGCTTGAGCGCGCTCCGCACCACGGAGATCATGCCCCGGCGCAGGCCGTCGAGCCCCGGCAGCGTCAGCAGCAGCAGCATGATCGCCTCCGCGCCCGCCGCGTAGCCCAGCATCACCCACTCCAGCGCCATGGCCGCCGCCGACGACGAATCGAGCCCTGGGGTTTCGATCTGGGTCGGGAGGGGGAGGGCTTGGGGGAGATTTGGGGATCGGGTGCGTCGTGTCGTGCGATGTGGGGGAGGGATTTTTAGCGAGGGGAGCGGAGATGAGGGCGGTGGATCGCTGAGCTGGTGCGTGGGATGGGTCTATGGGCTAAGGCTGCCGATTAAAGGGGAGGGTAGCCGAGGCTCTTGTGGACGCGGCGTAGGCAGGGTGTTACACGGACGACACGTTCGAGGAACGCGGTGGCTGAGTCATGGGTGTACGGGAAGGGCCGGATGCGCAGGTGGGCACGCCAAATTTGGTGCCGACCACTGAGATCGTCGTGGACGTGGACGGGTCCGATCTCCGGTCAGAGCTCGCGCTCTCACGACGCGTGGAGGTTTCCGTTGAACAATCTGAGTTCTGATAGAAAATAACTGAGCCCGTTCGCTTGGAGGAATTTTGGATGAATTTAGATAAATTTGGATGAATCTAGAGGAATTTGTAAGAGAAAAATAGTGTTTCGGATGAAAAAAAAAGAAGCGAATCAAACCGAGTTTAAGGACACACGAACGGGGCCAACGAGATTTTGTTGTTCCTTTCGTTTGAGATCAAGATAACTCGTGGGGATGAGCAGGCGAAGCAAAGAAAAAAAAAAGGAGGTTTTCTTCGCTGCTAAGGTTTGGATCGAGACACTACCGTACCAGCTTGTAGTTAGTTTTCTCCATCGATACTAATATATACTATAAGAAACTTATTGTGTTAATTTGGTCTTTTGGACGAAGTTATGGTGTAGACTACACATACCACAATTTGCTTTGACGAATATGATCGTAAACACAGTAACAAAACGATGCCCAAGCATACGGCACGTGATTCTAAAAATAAATGAGACGATGGTCGACAATTTACAGCCTGTTCGGTTAGCTGATTCGTTTATGTGAGAAAGAAATAGTACTGGCTGGTTTGTTGGAATAGTGTCCATGTGAGGGGGTTGGTCAGCCCAGCCAGCCAGCCAGCCCCAGCCGAACACGCTATTAGGCCTTGGTTGGATGTCGTCGTATTAAGAAACCATAGTATTAAGAAAATGTGGTTTTAGAACCATTGATGTGTAAAACCTGCGGTTTTAGAAAAAAGATGACTAGAGTGAAGTTTTTGAAACTCTAAAAGACTGCAGTTTCAGCAATTCCATGGTATTCAAAACCATAACATTTGTTGCACCTAAACACTTCATGACACTCTAAAACCAAAGAATAAGGCCTTAACGTTTCTAAACTACAAAATCATGGTATTTTTCTAAAACTCCAAAAATACTTTGTATCCAAATAGGGCCTTAATGTTTGCTATCACATCCCTGTTCGGACCGGGTTTAATGCCAGACTGCTGGTGATGGCGTCGCGTGATTTTCTTTTTTGAGTTTCACGCGGAGCTAGAAACCCCCGACAGGTGAGATCCCTATCAAGATAAAAAAAATTAGTGTTATAAACCTTAAAAACTGCCATCGAGAATATAGCCTAAACATGGCTCATGAGCCTTCAGTTCACATACAAGAAAAAGAAATACTACCACACATGAACTACATTTAGGCCGCTGGACTTCCCTAAAACATTGTCCACTAACTTCCTAGGTTCGGAACAAGGTTCCGTGATCCTTTTTATGGGGTTGAAGCTAGCATGACCAACGCTACATGTTTACTGGTGGTCTCACGAAACCATATAGATTTGAAAGACAGATGGAAGAAAAAGAAACAAGGAGGTGGTGGCTTGACAAGCCGTCAAAGTAGCCTGCAGAAGGAACTGATGTCTTACCTGACAAATCGCAGAAGCATCCATATATAGCTGTGTGTTGTGACTCGATCATAGGTTGACAGAGCATGGAGTGGTGGAGCCAAGAAAAATAATGGCAGATGTCCTACTATGCATAGGAAAGATATTGGTTTCGATGCATCCATTCCTACGTGTATCATAGTACCTTTTTATTAGGTTGTAGAGTGTGTGTATGCCTGTATTGATGGTGCTCTTAGTTCTCGATTTTTAAGCATCATCGAGGTGGGTCACAACATTTGCATATACCTCACCAGTTGACATTATAAAAAAAACGAAGGTTCTATTTGGAATAGAGGTTTCTTATAGGAATTTCACAGGAAAGCGATTCCTTTAGTTGGCTGACGTCACAAGCTGTTTGGATCAAAGGAATGAATCCTACCGTTTCGGAGGAAAGGCGGAGTGGCCTTCACAAAACACGGGAACCAGAACATCTACTCCGACTCAAATTATTCGTGGAAGCCCGAGGCAAACGCTTGCGACAGAGATGAGCACCTGCCTTTTCAGTGCCCCCCACGTAATGCATTTGGTCCATGAGTCGTGAGATTCTTCTAGGCTGCTTCATTTTTTTTCCAATAAATTCATGGACCATATGATTAGTAGTGTTTTGTCTGTGTCATTTCAAGGTTAGAAGATACTTTGACATTCATTTCCAATTCAATATTTACTTTCCCGTTCCTGCGTTCCAAACACCTCTCTTATGAAGTTTCTGTATTTTTTCAATCCTCTGTTTTACTCCTACCATACCTTTCTATTCATGTGTTTTCTTCCTTTCCTACGTTTCTCAATCCTTTGTTCCAAACAGGCCCTAAAAGAGTTTATAAGTTTCCACAAGCTCCACGTTGCACCATCACTGTACAATCAACACAAGATGTTTTCTCTCCCTCAACCAACATTTAGCAATAGCTTCAAAGTTATCGACTCCATTTAGTTTAACCACATGACATAGCTCTAACAACATCTGTTTTGCCACCACGCAATCAAAGAAGGGGTGATGGTTCTTTTAACTAGCTTGCCTCACCTTGTTTACCTGAGTAAGCTTTGCGATGCCAGACCAGACAAGCCATTCCCACGCTCTTGCAGTTTTGCTTTGGCAATGAAAAAATGGCCAGGACAAAACCCGAGGTACTCTAGCTAGATATCCAAACTAGCATCATCCTCCATGTCCTTGCTTGATGGGGCCATAAAGACAAGGCAACCAAACATATGTCCTACATTATCATTTATCAAGATCTAGTTTTTCGATAATAGCCATAGGAAAACATAAACTTTAGGGGATATATGCAATTTCCTAGCTGGTGGTGTATGCACTGGTTTTACACCCCTTAAATTGACCAAATAATAGGGACGTGGCGCCCCGTGATAATTTGTCTCTCTCAGTTGCATATGGAGGCCTTCCCACGAAACAGGGCCCAACACCAACATACTTGACCCGGCCCACCTATCCACTGTCCCACGAAGTTTTGCTAGGCTGTCCAAGTGTCCATTGTCAGTATGGTTCGCTTGGATCTCTTGGCAAATTGGCAACAAGCACTGGGGAGTGCAATCTTTTAGCTTGTCCCTGAGGCGGCGAAGCACGTCGCTGGTGCTCCTTCTTTTGACCATTTACGAAACCCAAAAAGAGGCCAGAATGATAGCAGCAACGACAGTCGACAGTCGACAGCCAAAGCAAAGGCGGCGTCCGAGCAAAAGCCACTGCCCGGTTGATCCAATCATAGCTAACTGCCGCACTAAATCTTGCAACCACAGCCTTTGTGTGCAGCATTTCTAAGTAGCTAAGGTCGAGCTCACTCTGCTCTCCTGCAAACCAGAGACTAGCTCTTCTCATTCTGAAGTTCAATGATCTGCAGGAAATCGTAAGTACTTCACAATTCAGAGAAGGTCCACCGGCAGACCAGCTCTTCTGATTCTGAAGGCGGCGATTCAGGTAGTAGATGGAGCTACTACAGCCGCCAGATGATGGTGGTGAGTACTCACCGTTACTATCAATTTCAACAGAAATGACAGAGAAATATGTGACTTAACCATGATGACATATAGAGTAGTTAACACTAACCTTTTCCAAAGTAGCATCAAGCTAGCCTAGTAATTAGTGAAAGAGGCCCAATGCTGCTAGCAAAAGCTTACAAAAAGCAATCAACACGCTGCTATCGTACAGCGGAGGCCACAGAGATATCCCTTCATTTCAAAATTCTATTGAGGCAAAAGCTGAATCATTTGAATCCACTCTCAGATATACTAAAACTCAGCTGACGAAAAAAGTGAGTCCACATCAAAAGCTACAGAGAAAACAAAGCTCCGAGCAAAGATAAAGGCAGGCAAAACTAAAGCTCTTTTCATCGCTCGTATTGTGCCTGCTGTCACAGAGTGCCTTTGAACACAGCATGCATGATGAGCCGCTGAGACCAGGATCAGTATGGCCTTGCCCTCAAAATCAAATTATTCATTAGCGGAGCCAAAAGCTTTTAGGAGTCCGCGCAATTTTTATTATACAAAAATATTTTACTAGAAAATTATAGGGTTCTACTTTAATATAAAGAAAAATTCGTTTTGAATGTCGGCGACGAGCCCGGCTAGCCGCCCGGGGTGGCCGAGCGGTGGCTCCGCCACTGAAATTATTGGCACTACTGGATTTTGTAAACAAATGCACGTAATATGCTTTCTCTATCCACTTAAATCGATTTGAGATTTCTTAGTTCTTACAGTTATGGATGTTTTCAGACTCTGCTTCGTGGGGTAGTCGCAATGCAAGTATAATCACGTTACCAGTATCTGAATGTTTTCAGACTCTGCTTCAGATTTGGATGTGATTAATGACAAGCAAGATGATTTGGGCGCCTCATGGTGTCACCCTACATCAGTGACAATCAAACTATCTAAGAGAGATCATCTTGCCAAACTTCTTGATAGCCAAAGCAGAAGCAAATTCTGATCTGCACGGATGTTTGTAGGAGTAGAATGGCATCAGATCACATGAAACTTAAGATAAGATTATCGATGGTGGTAAGTCGTAGTAAAAAAACTATGTATACAGGATTCAGCATAGTTTGCATGCATACAGCGTAAAAAATTTACAGTTACAAGACTTGAGAGACACAGTTAAGCTACACAAGAACACCATTTTAACTTGAGCACAAGAGCAAAAACTGAACTGCACCACAACACAAGCATGATGAAAACACAGCATAGCTACTGCTCCGGTCTACAACGTCACGGTACGGTTTCAACAATACCTATATGGCAAGTGAGGCATAAGCCAAGGAAGCGAATAAACCGGCGGCGACCACGTGGACTAGACCAAATCCATGCCGGCCGGCGCTGCTGCTGAAACCTCCGTTGCCATTGGCCCAGAAGCGCGCGTAGCACTTGCCGAGGTAGACCTCGCCCGCCGTGGCATAACCGCACCCGGCCTTGAGCTGTGCGGCCGCGGCCGAGACGCAGTCGGAGCAGGACTTGGCGCCGAGGTCCCCCACGCACTGCGACATGGCCTGCACGGCGCCGGACCCTCCGGCGCGGTACCCTCCGCCCGCCGGCGCCGCCGCGGCCACGAGTGCGCCGAGCGCCGAGTCCCTCATGGCCACCCCGCTGGCGTCCCCGGGCGTGCCGCCGCACTTCTTGAACAGCACCGTCGTGTCCTGCTTCCCCAGGAACGAGTCGTTCCCGTAGCGCACGAAGCAGGCCCGCAGCTGCACCGCGCCGCCGACAGCCCAGGCGCAGAGCGACGAGAGCCTGGAGATGGCGGAGCGGACGCAGCCGCTGCAGACGGAGGCCGGGAGGTCGGAGCGGCACTGGTAGAGGCCGACCACGGACGAGTCGCTCGGCGCGGTGAAGTTGTCGTAGGGGGCATAGGGCGCGCTGTTGGCGACCGAGGTGAGCACGGAGTCCACCCCCGACGCGTACTGGGAATCGGCGCTGTAGCGGCCCTGCGAGCACCCCGCGTACACGAACGCCGAGTAGTCGTCGGCGCAGGTGCCCGTGCGCAGCAGGATCAGAACCGAGAGGACGGGGAGGACCGTTGCTGCCGTGACGCGCGTGGCCATGTGCTTGCTTGTCTGCCGGCCTGCTCGGCTTGCGCTCTCTCTCGTTCAGGCTTCAGCGTCAAGTTTGCGGGAGAATTCGAGAAGGCGACTACGCGAGCGAATCGAGCTGCTGGGATGAGAGCGCAAGAGGTTTTAGCATCAGCGCGGGCAGTGGACTAGTGGTGGTGGTGACTGGTGAGTCGGGTGTTAGTGGGCTACACTATGGCAGCTTAGTCTGAGATGGGCAGAATGGGCCGGTGCTACGTGGGCTCTCTGCAGATTAGCTAGACGCGGTATTACTATTTTCGTTAAAAGGTCCAGAGCATCTACAGTTCTCAAAAAAAATCTGCCGTCTACAGTTTTCGTTTAAATTCCGCAAAGAATCTTATTTCGAATTTCCTTTTTCCAGCAAAACTATATGCCGGTATTTTAAATTTCAAAATAACCTGCCGTGGCCTTTCCATTGGGCGTTTTTTCATCTCGTCCACCCAAAGAGGAACATGCGGTGCATCATGGCTTTTTCACAAGTCGAAGGGGGAGACTTCAAAATCATCAGTCCAAAGAATGATTGCCTGGGATAAAGACCTGAAGAAGCGCCCAATAGTCACACAGACCGGTAGCGGGTAATTAGTTTTCTAAATTCCTAAAACCTCCGCAGCCTAGGCTACGGTTGGGAGCGTCTCTTGCGCATGTAATTAAATGTTGTATGCTACCTCCTTCTTACTATCAATCAAACCGGGTAACCGGATCTTTTTTTTTAAAGAATGAGTTATTTATGTTCACTAGAAAGTGTAAATTAGATTAGAAAAAAATTATACAAGTTCAAATATAGAAAATATTTTTCCACAATGGTAAAACCAAATTTCATTACCAAAGCAACGAAATATATATCTCTATGTTGTAGTATCATTTATTTATTTGAGTTTGTTTGGCTTCTAAACAATTGCTATGATCTATCAATTGTAGACTGAAACATTGTACCATTTTTTGCACATCTAAATGACCCAAATAAAAAATATGAAATTCAATGATATGGATCTCATACGAAAGAGACATTGTCTTTTACCCACATTTTCTTTATCGACGCTCGTATGATGAAATATACTACCTCCAATTGGAAATAGAAAGCGTTCCAAACACGGGGAGGGGGGCTGGCTCAATTTGCATCAGGCTTTTTGTCCGAGCGTCAATTAATTCGTTCCGGAGGGGGTATGACTTTTAAAAATGAAATAAATTGGCCGATGAGGCGATGAGAGGGCCAAATAGCTCTAGAGTTTTTATCCACCTATATATCATGTGACTATCATGTGTCTGATTTTTTATTTTTGTTTAGACAACATGTAACTTCATCATGGTTTGACTTAAAAAAATATATTTAGTTTTTTTAAATGATACTAGTTTGTTATGTGAGATTGTCGCATAAGTATTCAGACACTTGAAATATAGTAACTCCTACTCCTGTTTTTATACGCTTTGTCCTATAAAGGTCAAGACAAGGCAATTGAGCGTGATTTATTCTCATAAAACTTGTCCCCTCGATGTGGGTGCTCGATTTCCAACTATTTACCCACTTGTCGATATTGAGGCAACTATGGTGATTTTTTTAGTCTCAGGACTTGTAGTCCGAGTTTCTCGTTCGTCATAGGGGTAGGGTTTGTATCAAGAAAAAAAAAAAGACCTGAGTTTTTTTTTGGTCAAAAAATAAAAATAAGCACACTTTTCTAAAAAATAAAATAGGAAATACAGTATAAAACAAAAAAAGTTTCACGCTCACACTAGGTTGATTATTATATAATCTGCGGTGGGCGGTGGGCCGGTATATGATTTCGTTTTACCTGGGTGTTCAGTTGAGTATGTTCCGTAAGTAGCATGGTAGTGCTCGTCAACATGGAGCTTTGTACTCTCAGCAAATCAGGAATTCAGGTGGTCGACAACAGACATGAGCCTTGGATTGCCTGGAAGGGCCCATTGTCGCAAATGAATTTCAAAATTCAACTCTGTTTTGAAACTTAGAGCTTGTTCTCTGGTTGATTTCTGGTCTGATAAGCCCGGCTGGTGCTGGTTTGCTGTGAGAGAAAAACACTGTTGTCTGGCTGATAAGCCCTGACTGAAACCAACAAGCGAACAGGCTGTTAATATTTTTTTTCACCTTTGTTTTATTTCTTGTCGGTAGTGATCAGCTGCATCGACCGAAGAGAATCCACCAGGCACGCTGATTAAACAGGTGCGCTGTGTAGAAGCCCCCGCCTTGTGCCATGATTAGGAGCTGATAAGGTATCCCCTTGATGCACGCGATCAGCCAGCTAATAGCCTAATACTACAACCAAATGCAATCAGCAGTTAACAGCGCAGCATCACAGATGATCATGAGCCAGCAGATGCCACCTGAAGAAGAGACTGAACTGTGCTGTGCTGCGTAGCACGGCATTGCTGCAAATGCAAGCCTATCCAGCGAACAGAATCATAAGACAGCGACAGCCGACAGGCATCACGGCGTCACGGACAGGAAATATCAAGCATTCAAATCCATTGCCAGCCACTTGCATGTGTACGTACTACAGCAGATTACAGAACCATCGTACTCACATGATACAAACAAACAGACCACACGGAAGTATTCATCGTCTGATCGTCGTATCGACAGATTCTGTTCACACCTTCTGTTTTATAACGTGATCTGAGAGAGTGTTCACACCTCCCGTTCTCACCGACCTCAAACGCACGCGCCTTGACCTCTCGTCTATGCCGTAGGGTGCAGCTGAGGCCGCCGTCGCCGCCGTCCCCAGCCGGTCTCCTCCCTTTCTTCCGGCAACTAGACGGGTGCCGGTGGAAGTGAGGATTTTCTAGTAGAGATTGAACTTATCAGCGGTACTTTTTTTTTTTAGTGAAGGAACATTGTTTTTCTCTTACAATAAATCAGTATTATCGGCCAAATTTCAGCGAGCTGAACAGGGCATGAGTCCTTTAGGGTTAGGGTTTCTCCATGGCAAGTTTTTTTTATATTGGTGATTTATCTCCTCCTCTTTCTCTCCAACGACGGCGAGAGAGTAGGGTGGATTTGGTTTCTCCATGATGACTCTGATGAAGATGAGGACGGCAACTACGGCATCAGTAATTTCCTCGGCATGACGACATGGAGACTTGGGTTTCTGAACGGCGACTAAGACGGAGATGATGCTGCTGCCATGGAATAATTTTCTCCGGTTTGTTGTGGTTAGATCTGACCACAGGACTAGTAAGAATAACTCTGCCCCTCAAACCAATTACTCCTATCGAGCTGGGAAGATTCAGATCAGTTTTACTTATTCTTCGGTGGCAAAAGGAAGAAGGAAGACACGAGAAAGAAGTTTAACAACTCCATGCCTACAGAAATGTTGGCCGTCGTTCGTTGGACATATGTTCTGACGCCTTTTGCCAAGCATTTGTCTGTGCAGTCATCCATATGAATCGTCATACTGATTTGGGATTGAGATTTGGAGCTATACAAAGTGTGGATACAATATAAAATTATAGATGAAGAAATAATTTCTGAGTATACATATTGTATTTTAGAGTGTTTGTAACAATTTTTTTAGACCAAAGACCGATTGATCCCGCTTTATAAAAAGCATAGAAAAGTGTTGCAACAATGATGATGTACTTAGATATAATTTAACATAATTCTTCTTTCGTCTAAAAAACACTTGTTGACACCGCTATACAAGTTGTTTGACAACATGTTCAGAGCCCAGAGCCCTTATCTTAATCGGATTTCCTTGTACCAATAAGCAATGCAAGAGAGCGCTGATGGCACGGTCCTCTCGGCTCAGTTCTCCCTGATCACGCTTAGTCTCTCCTTGTCGGGAGATTTCCAGTTGGGCGCGAGCCTGTGGAACAGCGTCCCGTCGTAGACGCTTCTTGCGACGTCCTTGCGGAGGAGGCCGTCCTTGTCCTTGCCGAGGCTGTACAGGATCTTCCACTCTGCTTCTGCGCCGGCCCTTTTGATTTGAGCAAGCAAGGACAGAGTAGAAGAAAGAAAACGGAGAAGTGAGAACTGACGCTGTAGGAGCAGTGTTAAACATCGTTGTTTTGGGGCTGGGAAATTAATTACCATCCGCTGTAGTCCCCGGGCTCTCTGTTTGCTTCGAGCAGCTGGTCGATCTCGTCCGATGTCAGGGCGTCAGGGACAGTCTTTGCGTGCTTGGCGAATATCTCTTCGAACTTCCCAGGAACAAACCTGCAGAGTTTCAGTATCAGCGAAGGATAATCGATGCAGCTATTGTTCTTGTTCAGCAGTGGAATCAGAGATGGCCGTCAGTTGAATCCATGACCCACCTTCCTTCTGCGTCATATGAGCCTGAATCGCTTCCATGTTTCCCCTTATAGATGTCCTCTACGTAGATGTCCAACTTCGATGACGTTGCATTTTGCTGCATGTGTGCTCGAGGATTTAACACCGATTTCTATATCTTTTACTAATAACGAATTAATAAGTGTATAAAACAAGACTCCATAAGACAGGTGTCTCCATGTAGGAGGTGGCCAGGCAGCTAATCAAGTCAGCAAATCTTGTGTAATTGTCAGCTAACCAACGCCCCGTTCGTTTGGGCTTGTTTGGCTTATAAGCCATGACTGAAAGTAACGTTGACTGGTTTGGTTCATTGGCTGATAAGTCATGGCTTATAAGCCAAATACGACCAAGCGAACAGGCCCAGCAAACAACAGGCCTGTGCTGTCACAATCTGCAACTGGAATTACCCAAGAATACCATTCCAAAAAAAGATTACCCAAGAATACATTTCCAAAAAGAATCTTGAGGCATTTGGTGGTTTGACCCGCATCTTATCAGACTCCATGGTTGCTTGCGTGATACTACTCTCATAATTACTGAAGTTTCATGGAGCCGCTACATGATCTATGTTTTATTCTCAGTGAAGTAAGGCTTTTGTGCAAGTCAACAGCTAAACATATTATTCTCTTCGGTCGATACAGTAAAAGATTAATACAATGAAAAAGGGGAGGATTGGGGATTCTTACAGGTCTGCACTTGCTGCCAAGGGCGCCATTGATGAAGGCAGCGCTGACGCCGGACATGCCGAGTCCAAACCCGAGAGCCCGAAACGCTGCCGATGCAACGGCCGAACGAGGCCAAACGAATTACAGGCGAACCATGAACGAGGCCGAAGTAAATGGGTGGGGAGTGAGGACAAGCAGCTCACCGCCGTACGTCTCCGCGAAGGAGACGACGCCGTCGCCGTCGCGGTCGAAGAACGACGCGTGCTTGTACAGATCCGTCGTGGCGGCGCCTTGCGGGTCGCCGAACGCCGCCGCCCGGCCCACTTCACAGAACCAGGAACGCACAAATTCAGCAAGCAGAGTCGCGGGAGAAAACAGAGATGCCCAGATGCGCAGCGCAAAGCAGATTATGACTGATGCCCCGGCGGAGGCAGAGCGCCTGACTAACCGAACAGAACGGCGAAGAGAAGCAGCGCTGGGGACGCCCGTCGTCGCGGAGCCCTGCCCATCCCCATTCTCCGGCGATTCCCCCTCGACTCGACCCTGTCGCGCGCGCGCTCAAGCTAACTGCTCTCCCCTTTCCTTCTTCCTTTTGGCTGTTTGCTCCGTGTGCGGGTGGCCGTGCCCCCACGCCCCTCCTCGGCCCTAAGGTAGCGTTTAGTTGGGGGAAGTTGGGGTGGGACAGTCCTCTCTCGACGGGATGGGAACGAGATGGCTTTATTTTTTTTTGTTTGATCGACGAGGGACGGGATTAATTCATTTTGTGTTTGATTCAGATATATAAAAAGTGGGATGAGATATCGATGGTGGGACTTATTTGTAAGTTTTTTTTTCTTTCTTTTTTATCTTTTTCCTTCTCTTCTCCTTATCTCTTTCTCTCTCTCCTTATCTCTTCCTCCCGACGCCCGCCCCGCGCCTCTTCCGTCCTCCGCCCCGAGCTCGGCCGCCCACCGCCATGGGCCTCCTCTGCCCCAAGCTCGGCAGCGAGCCACTGAGCGCTTCCTCCGCCGGCGAGCTCGTGTGGCGGCAGATCGGAGCAGAGCGGGGGCCGGCGCGAGTGCGTGCGGCGGCGGGCCGGAGCGGAGCTCGGCCACGCGTGCGGGGGCAGAGAGGAGCTGGGGTCGGGGCGAGCTCGTGCGGCGGATCGATCTCGTCCACAGGTAGGTGCTATCCTTCCTCGTCCGCGACGGCAACGGAGCACTCGCCCGCGACCCCATCCGTGACCGGTGACCGACGCTCCTCCTCTTCTTTCTTCTTCGCAGCGAGCCGCTCATCCCACCTGGGTCGCCTCCGTCCGTGAAAATTTTGGGGACGGGGTCATCCCGCATCTCACGTTATATTCGCACGAGGGACATCCTCACTCCTCCTCGCCCCTCAACCAAATGTTGCTCGTCTCAGGTCCGTCCCATCCCATGCCACCTTGTCCCTCCAACAAAACGCTACCTAAAATACAGGTGGACAGGCGGCAGCCCGCAGGATAGCTGAGCAGTAGACGGAAGCGTGCCGTGCCGTGCCGGCCTGTGCGGTCACCTCGCGCTCGCGCCCCAGCGGCGACCACGAAGCGGCTCGATCGACGACGCCACGCCACTGTTCAACTATATCTGCTACTTTAAGATATTTGCGATTCTTGGACCGCGGAGCATGGATAATTGTATATTATGGACTCAAACCCCTGAAATTTCTTCGGTGAAAATGAGAAAGCGACCGATAGATGACAATGCGAAAAAAGCAGACGTTTACCCTAACCGTGCGTCTGCAATACTTACCAAACGGGGCAGACAATAGTTACGGGAGCAAATGAAGGATGTAGCAATAATAATAATTCATTAGCATTATGCATGTCTAAATTTATCCTTTATTTAAGATGAAGCCTAACCCAGCCACATTTAAGATTAACAAAATCATTGTATGCATGCCTAACTAACTAGTACTAACAGTTGGCCGCAGGTTTCAAAAAAAAAAATCCAAATGTTATTGGCAAAGACAGTTTTGTTTGACAAGGCTCCAAATGACTTTAACTTTCATGGGTTTTTAGGAGCCGAGATGAAGTTAAAAAGTAGTAGTTTTATCTAGATTATAGTTGGTTGCAATAGAAAGAAAGAGGTTCACCTCACAATGGCCGGATGGGACCGATTTCTCAGGTCGGGGATGTTGACCCAAGTGGTCCATCTTATTTCCTCACCTCCTCGCCTGACCACCCACTTATCACCGATCACGATCCATCTATCCAATATTCTACAACAATCCCATATGTGGAAGGCTAAGCGGAGAGAGATAGAGATGCCCGGAGAGATGGAATAAAATGATTGACCATGATTCGATTGTAGCTCACAAGAAAAACCTAAGGAATGGAACTATAGTTTCTATTCATAGTGTTTCTCCTCCCGTAGAAATTAACTACCCATATAAATTGTGGATTGAGACTACTCTAAAGTGGGCTGATTTCTATAGTCAAGAACTAATGTATTTCTTCGTGGCCGTGGATTGTCTTTTATGTTTCGTATTAGTCAACATATAATATTGAATATTTTTTGGTTCAATTAAAGTCGTGTTTATAATAGTCAAGGATCGGTGTTTCGCTGAAGCTGGATTCTTTTATTATCTAAAAAATGTCACGTTGAATGATGTTCACTTAAACAGTGATATAGACATGGAAGAATGAAGCTACGAGGTGAAGATGTCAAGACTTGAATTTGATGTATTTGAGAAAAGACTTGATGGGAATTAGGTTCAATGGAGTAGTGTTGTAGTAGTGTAGTGGTACATACATTTCGCAATCCTCCTGGTGCACCCCAACTGCAACATGCATTCTCTCAAATAAAAATAAATGAAGAAACAAATTAAAAACAATTCATTCATGCCACTCTGTCAAGACTCAACAGCGGCTGTCGTCTTGCTCCACTCTCTCCTCGGTTAGCTTTCGTCTAGAACGGAGGCGCACGGTAACTTTGAATACTAAAAGTCCCAGCCCGCACTCCTGAACAACATGAGGGTGCCGTGCCGTTGCCTCCCGCTCCGGCGGCCCCGAACGAGTTCGTTCGGTCGACGCTACCCTGTCTGTCGTACGCATCTGGTTTATATATAGTTTGGTTTTCATTTCAAGATGGCCGGTGCTTTCTTTATTAATCTTTAGGGCCTGTTCGTTTCTCACGGAATGGATGACTGGAATGATTCTGCTATTTTTGATCATCGGGAATGAATCCACACGGAACGAGGGCTAAACGAACGAGCCTTTAATAAGCGATCATACGAACGTGTGGATTCCGATTTCTTAAAAATCCCTTTCCACACGATGATAGAGCACCGATCGGGCAAGCGGCTGCGTGGGTACAGTGCACGAAACCGAAACGATCGTGGCCTCGCGTTCGTCGTTCCGTCGTCGTCGTGCGACCGGTGGAGGCGGTGGCAAGTGGTTGGCGAAAGCAGGCGTTGATCCTGCCTGCGGCTGCCTTTCGCCAGAAATTTTGGATGGAACGCCAAGTTCTCGCAAACTGTCGCGATCCAAGGAATTTTTGTTGTGGATTCGTGGAGGCAGTGGCGCGTCGCCCCCTTTCTTACGGAGGATGAGGACGGAAGAATGGAGGGAGCACGGAGCTGGGCAGGAGGCAGGCTGCTCTCTCTCTATATATATATCTGAAATAGATTTCTAGAATTTTCTTAAGTCAGATTTTTTAAACTTTGACTGAATTTCTAGAAAAACCTGTCAAGATTTATGACATTAAATTTGTATCATCGGATGTAGGCCTAGAATAAATTTTTCATAATGTGCTTATTTTTGTGTCATAAATGTTGTTACTATTTCCTATTTACTCCATCCCAGAAAAAATGATGTTCTGTTATTTAAAATTTGTTTTAGAAAAAATGATATTCTGACCCACAGATCCGGCATCAAATTACCAATTGAGACGCACTACTGTTTGTTGCCTGCCTTCGATCAATGCATGCTTGCATGCAGCGCGTCTTAGTTAGGAAGTACACCACGCGACATCCTTTTTTTAAGGGAATCATGTGTGATATACTAAGGGTAGGGACATTTCTCTCCTCCACTAATATGTCTAAAAATTCTAAAACATTATTTCTTTTGGGACAGAGGGAGTATAAAGTTAGGGCCTTGTCGGTGCAGAAAGTGACCAACTACTAAATATTTGTAGTTTTGCTGCACGTTGTGATCGGAGGTGGCCTAGCACTCAATGACACTGGATTTATACTGGTTCAGGCAACGTGCCCTACGTCCAGTCGGGGTCGGTCGGTGACTTTATTCCTGAGCCCAGGTGTTCGAAATCTATAGTGGGGTTACAAACGAGAAGGAAAAAGAAGGAGCTGTACAAGAGGTTCGGTTGGCTCCGACAGGAAGGGTTGCGGTCGGAACTTGGTGGTCCTGCGGTTGGGAGTGTTGATGTCGATCTAGTGAGTCTGAGCTTGAAGAAGTCCATCTCCCCTTGTTGGAGGAAGCGCACCCCTTTTATAGATGAAGGGGATGGCTTTACAGGTGAGAGGGTGAGAGTACGGATGTTTCTAAGCCTTGCTGCCCACGATGATGAAAACTGGATAATGGTTGACGTCCCCCAATACTGTCGATGTCGCTGTAGGATGTCAGATGTGCACAGGAGGTCGAGCTATCTTCTTCAGAAAGGATGACACCGGTACCTGCAAAATACTTCTTGATGCCTAGTGGCATGTGAGGAGCCGCGCTATGTTCATCCGGTATGGCAAATCCTGGAGCCCATACTGCGATCGATGTCCAGAGACACGCGGGGGGCTTTACCATATGGGAGTTTCTAGCGGCCCCTACAATACTTTGTGTCAGGGTGGCTGCAGAGCACTGTTTTGTGTAGGGTATGGTCCCTGGTACAGTGGTTTTGACTTGTGAGCCATGTCTTGCCTTTCTCCGCACGTCTTCTGGTTCCTTCAGAACGGGGTGCCTCTGGTCGGATGGCTCCAGTCGGCTCTCAGTGCGCCGGTCGGAGAGGAGCGGTGAGCAGGGTTCCCACGAGCCCTGGTCGCGGGGTCGGAGTCAGAAGCAGTGTTTTGGGGCAGCCCTTCTGATTGGAGAGACTGCTTGGAGACGGCTGGTGCCTGAAGCGAGTGCTCTGGTCGGAGAGGTGGGTCGAAGAAGTTGATGAACGGGCACTTGTTCTTAAGGGTAGACCTTCCAGTCGGCGACCGGACTACCCTTCCGGCCCGCTGTGTTTTAGATTTTTGGGCCAACCCATGAACTATATGTTGTTTTCCTGGGCCGAGCCCGGGCTTAGAAGCCGGTCCTCGTGGGACCCCGGGTTTATGAACCCGACAAACCTGTTTGTTTCCTTAGACCGAATTTTAGTCCCTGTCCTATCGGATGTTTGGACACATGCATGGAGTATTAAATGTAGACTAAAAAATAACTAATTACACAGATTACGACTAATTTGCGAGACGAATTTTTAAGCCTAATTAGTCTATGATGTGACAATGTGGTGCTACAGTAAACATGTGCTGATGATGGGTTAATTAGGCTTAATAAATTCGTCTCGTAAATTAGTCTCCATCTGTGTAATTAGTTTTATAATTAACTCATGTTTAGTCATCCTAATTAACATCCGAACGTCCGATGTGACATGGACTAAAATTTAGTATGTGAAACCAAACACCCAGTTAGTCAAACTTAAGATCTGTCTATATGTCACCCGAGTGACGGATCACTTGATTTTCTCCCTCCCAGTGAATCACTGTTCATCTTCCTCCTCCCGACACGTCACCGCCGCCCAGAGCTCACTGCCCCCGCCGCGGCGCGGTAGGGTCTCGTCAGAGCTCCGCGGCCATGGAGCTCTCACGAGACCCTACCGCGCCCACGGCGTCCTCCTCCTTCCTCTGCCCCCCCCCTCTCGCCACCGCCATGGCCATGGGCACCCCCGTCCAGACCTAGCCCGGCCGTCTCCACCGCCATCAGAACCCAAACGTTGTCCTGTCGCCGTCCCCACCGCCTGACTGCCCTGCCTCCCCCGAGGCCCTTCCAAGGTCGCCGGATTTTAGAAGCAGACCACACAGGGTGTCCTTGGATTGGGTAGAAAAATTCGAGTGAGGGAAATGTTCAAATCACACGAGTGAACTTTAGCTTTTTTTTCAAACTTAAGATACTTTGACTTAAACGGAATCTAGAAATTGATTTATACGGGGGATAGAGGGAGTACATGGCTACATGCCACTTGGTAGAACCGACGGGATAAAAAAAACGATGCCTTTCATTGACAGAACTTTTTTTTAGATTGACAGAACCTAATTATTAATACATGGCACTCGGTAGAACCGACGGGTTAAAAAAAAAACCGTTTCCTGCCATTGACCCCATCGCTTTCATTCTTACAGAGGCAACCATTCAAAAATGAAAAATGTTGCTTGTATTACAGAAACATAAATGAATCAGGCCTTCTTCCCCTGCGCCGTCAGCTGGTAAAAGAGGGTTCCATCGTACACGGCCCTCACGGTGTCCTTGGGCAGGCGCCCGTCCTTGTCCTTGGCGACCTTGTACAGCATCTCCCACTCTGACTTGGCTGCCAACCTGTGATTTGTGCAAGGCGCAAGGCCAAGAATTATCAGAGACGGTGTCAATGCCAACCCAGGGGGACTGCATGCATTAATGCATATCCCAGTTTTTGAATAATAAAAAATCAGGCTAGGATTTATTACCATCCTGCGAAGTCATTCTTCTCTTGGTTGTCCTTGAGCATCTCGTCGAGCTCGTCTTTTGTCAGGGCATTTGGTACGGTCTTGGCGTGCTTGGAGAATATCTCATCGAACTTCGCGGGAACAAACCTGTAAATAAAAGTCATCATTCTAGAAATGTTAGAAATTCAACTAAATTGCACACTGCAATGACCAACTACTATTTGCATTGTAACCAGTCGATCGAGGGCATATGCACGTGCCTTCCTTGAGCGTCGTAGGCGCCCGTGTCGCTTCCATGTTTACCCTTTTGGATGTTCTCTATGTAGATATCCATGCGCGAGGAGTTGGCATTGTCCTGCATGAACGCATTTGAATAGAGTCAACATCTCTCTCTAGCAATAAACTGGCAATCAACGTAGTGTGTTTCAATGAGGCGTGCGTGAGCGAGGTACGGTACAGGTCTGGTCTTGGGGCCGAGGGCGCCGTTGATGAGAGCGGCGCTGGCTTTGGCCGTGACTTCGCCAACTCCGACGTCCCGCAGACCTGCATGCATGCCAGTCACACCACCACCATCCAAACACGCGCGTCAGTAGTCAGCACACACCAAAACAAACACAGCCTGATTGGTTTCCCAAAATTAGCAGGTTTTCGATCGCAACGAACGGCGTGGCGCAAACGACAAACGAGCGGAATGCGGCAGGCACTGCACGTAGCTAGCCTCACGCCGTCACGCGGGATCGCCGGGCGGGCGCGCGCTCACCTTGGTATGTCTCGTCGAAGGTGATGATGCCGTCGTGGTCGCGGTCGAAGAACGCCACGTGCTTCTGCAGCTCCGTCATGCCGGCGGCGCCTGGGGCTGGGGCGCCGACGGCTCCGTCCGCCGCAGCCGCCGCGGGGTGATGACCCCCTTCTCGATCGGAATACACAAACAAACGCAACAACGATGAGCAAACGTTTGCGCGAATCCATCAAACAAACGAAGCTAACGCATAACATGCCTCCCGGCCGTAGCGCATACGTACCGAAGGACACCGCCAGGAGCAGCAGGAGAGGCGCGGCGGCCGCCCACGAGCACGACGACGGCCGTTGTCGTCGGACGTCCATGCCACCGGCCTCCGGCTCAGCGTTGTCTCGCGCGCTGACCGCTGGTTTGCCCCTCCCCGTCTCGGCGTCTCCTGATGCCGCGTTCTCCTCGGAGGTGTGTTGAGGTGTAGGAGCCAGGAGGTGTGCGTTACGTTCAAGCTGCGCGCCTCAGTTATTTTTAAGGACGGGCTTCCGCACCGGCCAAATAAGGTTAGCTGGATAAGTTTTATTTGGCCTTTATTAAACATGAGTGTGAGTGTCGTATCATATCGTATCGTATCCTCGTAGCAACATGCAAGAATGCAAGATATCCCTGTCACTTATTACTAGCATCTCATTGCTGGATTGGCTGGCATATGCCAATGCATGGGTGGGTTGGCAAAATTAGTTTCTTCCGTGTAAACATGCCTGGCGGAAACCATCTACCACGGATCGGATTTGCACAGATATTGGGTGCCGTACCTGGTAGCTAGAGTTGGTTGAGAAGATCAACCAACCACTCCTGGGAAAGAGAAGCAACACCAGCTGTTGCCGAGGAACAGCAGGGGCCCAGGAGGTGGCTTGTTCCGGCGACACGGGCGGCCATGACCGTTGCCGAGATGGGCTTGTCGATCCAGTTCTCATTCGTGTGCCGCTGCTTTCCACGGTTTGGTGACCGTTTCTTGCGTCTCAGCAAATGCTAAGCGGATGCCGCAAACATTTCGTGTGCAAGCGGGCACTGTTCGCGTGCGGCCTGGATATGCAGCAAGAAAACTCACCTCTGTATCGCGTATTACACCAGCCGCGTACAATCGCCCAGGTATGTGCGTATATAACTGAAAAACAGCTTTAATTTTCTGGTGTTTCACTGGTGATGAAGTTGTTTCTCGCGGAGTTGACACGGCATCACCTCAAGGTTACGTAGAAATGGAAACTGAAGCCGGTCAAAAGCACTGCAAAGAGGGCCGAATTGCATCAGCACACGGAGCCCGTGCCGATTTCGGTTCTCGCACGAGAAGAGGCCGACCAGCCCGTTCAAACTCCTACAGGCCACAGCCCACGAGAAAAAAAATACATGGGGAAGTCCTCCAGGCCGCCAGGCGCCCAGCCCACGACCCCCTACTTGGTAGGGCCGTAGGCAGAGATCTGGCCCAGACTCCAGAGGCTTCCTCCAGCCGGGCCCGGGCCCATCGTTATTGCCCGTAAACCAACCGCGCCGCCGCCGCCGCCGTAGCCGAGGACGCTTCCTAGGTTCCCTTCCTCTCTTTCCCTTCGCCTTCGCCTCCTCCCCCTCCTCCGCCTCAGCCTCGACCTCAACCGCCACACCATCTTCGACTTGTATAGGTGCGTTCCTGCGATTCCCTGATTGATTTCTATTTGGCAATCGATTCTTTTTCGAATTCGAATTGCTGTCGCCCTCGATTAAGATTTGGGTACTTGTTGGGTTGGGTTGAGTTGCAGTAGGACGATTGGGCCTGATTGATTTCTATTTGACGATCGATTGATTCTTCTTCGAATTCGAATCGCAGGAACTAGATCTACGAGTCCGAGGATGCCGGAGCAGCGTACGTCTCAGGATCGAAAGCAGCACCTTTACCTTGTGTTTGATGACTGGAACTCTGGATACTCCATCCGCAAGGTGAGCTTGTCGCGCCGCTCAGGCAAACGCCGATCCGAGTCGGAGTCGAAAGAAGAATACTCTGAGCAGCCCTTATCGTCCGGCCCAGTCAAAGGCGCTAAGCCGCCCTTGCCGCCAGTTTTCATGCGCGTCTCAGCTCCGCGTGGGTTTCCCGGGTTATTCACGTCAGCCTTTGGCCCCAAGATCATGGTGACGCATCCAGGCGAAAATGGTGATGATTCCTTCATGGGCGTCCCAACTGTCGACGTCCAGGATCGGACCATCACCTTTGAACCTCAACCAAACACTCCGGCTGCTCCAATCTACATCCCCGTCAGTGATGATAGGCTATTCGCTCTGGATATTCAGCCTGTTCGCTGGTTGATTTCAGCCATAAACCAGTACTAGCCGAACTTATCAGCTCAACCAGCGAACAGGCTGATTGGCATATTTGAAATCCTTCGGAAGCCGTAACGTAGTGGACAACCGTGGGTGTGGTAAAAACTCACTCCTCATCCGTTCTGGATTGGGGATGTCTCCTACAGCGTGCAACCCGATGGATGCATCCAATTCAGTACCAAGAGGGGTGTCACCTTCATCTTCGACACCGCGGAGTGTGCGGAAAAGATATGGTGATTGGGTGTTCCCCTTCACCATCCGTGGACACTATGACCCCTCCCTGGAGGGCTTTGTCGGTCTCTCCAAAGACCCGGAGACCCTTGGGTACCTCTACTGCGGCACCATGGCCAGCACCGCGACTGGCCTCGACACTGGCAAAGTATTGCACCCTACTTCCTCTGATTTCAAGTGCGCCAAGGAGAAGGTGTACAACAAGAACCCAGCAGCTGAGGGGCAGCGTGTAAGTGCCACCCTTGTGCACATGTGCCCGGGCAAATTCTGCCTTGTGGAGTGTCTCCATTGATAACAGAATGACTGATCAGGAGCTTGATCAGGAGCTCAGGAGGTGGGTGCCGACGGGGGCTGATCCGTTGGGTTTTATGGGAGGCGGGCCCCAAGGCGATCGCTTTATGTATCGTTTGAAGACCTTCTCCCTCAGTTATGACACCAAAGGAGACCTGAAGCTTAAATACTCCAAGGTTCGTTGCTACAGCCTGCCTCATGAAGCAAGAATTGGGACCATCTGTCAGGATCCAGTGGCATTTTGGCTGTGAAATGCTAAAATCATGAACCACATTATGTGATCTCCCAAACATAAATCGGTGATTCTGTTGAGATAAACTACTGACTGAGTCTAGTGTCATCTGAACCACATATCATATTGGCATCATTTCATTTCAGAACATACTAACAAGAGAATGGCAATTTCACCTGCTGGGTGACGCTATGCATCTCTTTTGGTTGAATAAGATCTGCAAAGTCGGGGTCCAGCAGCACATGAGAAAATTAATAATATGGCATCCCTAATACTATTTGTACTTCAATAGGTTTTCTAGTGCTCTTTTCTTTGAACTAACACTTAGTTAAACAGAGAAACTTGTAAAGCTTCAAAGGGTGGTTATATTAATCATAATAGTTCAAGATAGTTTGTTAAGTGGAATTAGCAAGCTATCAGCAGGTTAAACAATGCAACAATGTTACTGATCCTCTTGGTGGGAAAAATATTTGGGACTCAACCTGAATAACATTTGACAGTAATAACTTCACCTAGAGATATCAAGCTTGCATGTGGCTTTTCTTGACATGCATTATCCTTGTGCATTGGATGCTTGCAAAGCCGTTTGTCAGGTTTGTATCGCCCCCTTTTGCTTGCAAAAATGAAACCAAAGTATAGGGACTAATCGCTCGTGGTTCCATGGTGAGCTCTCTCATTGCAACAAGCTTATGCTCCTTCACCAGCACCTTCTTTAGCTAAAACATAGAAGGCATAGGGAAGTTGGGGAAGGGGTTTGGTACCGTGCTGCTGCCAATGCGTCAAAGCGACCTTCTTTGCATCTTTGATTTGGTTGAGAGTTTGAGAAGCAGCTTCTGTGTTCATGCTGGCTGCTAGGCCTACGTTGAAATTAGATGGGGAAAAAATCTAGATATAGTTCTGCACTCTACAAGCAGCGATGCCGGAGATCCTCACTGGATTTTCTCCATCCCGTAGGTATCTTCAGCTCCACTTGCTACCTTTCTTCTCTCTGCTATCATCTTGGTGTATGCCTGAGAGAAGCCAGCGCAGGGTCAGTTCTATCGTTCTTTGAACTACATTTCTAACACAACACTCTAGAAGCAATGTTTAGAACAGGGTTAGGCCAAAGGCATTTGGCACAGAAGAAATGCTTATTTCACTGATATGCTGCAGTTAGAGGTTGGAACTGGTAGCACAGACAATGTTCCTGCCATGCATGTACAATATGTTTTTCTATGAAGGGTGCTGGTCCATATCAAAATAATTTGACAATTATATGTTAAAACCTCTGTGTCAGTCTATGTTCTGCTGATTAAACAAGGGAAATTACTTACAGTTACTACTTTCTGATATTCGAGTTGCTTTTCTATAAAGTTGGCTAGGTTATTTGCATAAAGTTGTCTAGCTTCGCTGGGCGCTATAATCAGGTAGTCTTTTACACATAAGCATCCAGTCAGTTAAAAGAGGAACAAGTTAGAGGACTCAAACTCTCAAGACTTGCAAGCAGAGGCTTTCTGGTTCTTGTATTAATGAGTGATGCTCTTTTGCACAATTGTATAACCCCCAATCTTATTTTTATACTTGTAGGATGACAACAAACATTCAGCCTCTTCAGTAGTGGGGTTGTATAATTCAAGATGATGTGTCAGCAGAAATAAAGTGCTAGTGCAAGTATTTATTTTATAAGTCTAAAAATAGATACTAAAACATAATCCGACCAGGGAGATAACCACTAACATTGTTTACTTGGGTACAAGGTCAGAGCAATTTTCAAATGAAACACTAAACAGAACATATTATGACAAATATCAACTCGTTATTTATTCATCTTCAAGTGCTTCCAAAGGTATTCAATTACAGAAAACTTATAACAATGCTACTGATACTTATGTCACCTTGGCATGTGAAAATTGCAAGTTCACGTGTTGTAAAATATGAGCTTACTTGTAACTGAGCATCCTGCTCCTTTACATGACAATTATTTTGATGCAAGAGCCTTCCTCCACCGGTTAGACGTACAAAAGGAATGCTACTAACATTTCATACTCCATCAATAGGCAATTATATCCTGCCAGTCCATCTTCACAATGTGACCTGCAAAATTTTCACAGGATTCAGCGAATGGTACTGTGGAACTAAAGACAATCAGGAACCAAAAAATAAAAGGATAAAAAAAATGAAAGAAAACAATATATACCTTGTGCCCATTTTATCGAACACATTGATTGCATCATCGATGGAAGCGTCAACGCCGGCATTGAGTTCGATGGCCGGCGGCAATGGGGAGGACACGGGAGCAGCTAGGGGCATGGACGCTGCAGATGCCCTCGTGCTCGGGCCCCGGCCCTTTCCGCGTGGGTGCAGGCACGGGCTACGCTACGTCGTGGCTGGGTCGGGCTCCGCCTGGGCCCTCTCCTTGGATCTCCGGCGACGCAGCCAGGCCAAGCCGTCATCGAGCCGCGGGTTGGAGCAGGGGCGGCCGCGGCGCAACGCCCGGGGGATGAGGTTGGAGGACGATGGCGAGCAGCCTCGCCTCCACCACGAGCTTCGGTCGCCCCGTCGCTCAAGAGCAGACAGCTCTCCGGTGCCGGATGCGGCCGTCGGCGAGGTGCAGCTTGCGATGTGCAGACAAGGGCGAGGGAGCGGGCAGAGAAATTGTTCGGCTCGCGAAGGTTCGCGATGGATCGGCCGATGTTTAATCGGGTGCGAGACCCGAACCAATCTGTATCGGACGGACCAGATGATACGAGCACTCGATCCAACGGCTATCGGATTAACGGGCGACGTGGCCTTATCCATTAGCCCGTTTTTAGTGCAGGAAATCGTATATCTAAAGAATTCCTATTACACCAACCGCGTACAATCGCCCAGGTATGTGCGTCAGTAAAAAACAGCTTCAATTTTCTGGTGTTTCACTGGTGTCTGGTGAATGGTGATGAAGCTGTTTCTCGCGGAGCCGTTTGACCTCAAATTACGGAGAAATCGAAACTAAGCACGGCAAAGAAGGCCGAATTGCATCGGCACACGGAGCCCGTGCCGATTTCGGTTCCCGCACGAGAAGAGGCCAGCCAACCCGTTCTCTAACTCTTACAGGCCACAGCCCACGAGAAAATACACATGGGAAAGGCCCAGCCCACGACTGCTACTAGGCAGGGCCGTAGGCAGCGATCTGGTCCAAGCTCCATAGGCCCAAATCCATTTGAGCGAGTGTTCACCCGATTTCTGTTCAGCGACGCGCCTCGCAGCCAGGGACTGGCTGCTGGCTGCTGACGTCATTCTTTTGAAAAGTAAAACATTTATTTTAAAATGCTATAACTTCGGAACGATGCATCTGTTTTTAATTTCGTCTGCACCGCTATGTTCTATGTGACGAGATGAACAAAACTAGACCTCACTTTCATATGTTTCGAAGAATTTTTTCCAGTAGCAATTTTTGTGTATTAAATTATGACATATAATATATAACCTACAATTTATGCACACAAGTTGTATTAAATAACTTTTTGCAGGTCGGATTCATTCGGTGGCATGGCTACATCTGCACAAACGTTTCTTTTTTCTTCCTTTTTGTTTTTTCTACCATTTTTTTCTTTTTTTTTTGTTATATATATTTATAAGTTATACTACATAATTATTTTTGTACATAGTTTTCATATTTCTACTAATATGTTATGGTATTAATTTGTACATGTAAGTTCTTGAATATAAGTTATACGTCTAACTTTGCATCTACATTATTCATATATTTATGTTATACAAACAAGTTATACATAAAAGTTTTCTGTATAATTTTTGTAGCTTTCTATGAAATTATGTTAATAAGTTTGTTCCATAAAATATTATACATTAAAGTTATGCGTATAACTTTGTCATGTAGTAAGTTATATATATAAGTTATGTGCTTTAACTTTGTCACGTTGAAGGTATATATATATGTTGAAGTCATGTGTATAAGTTATATGTTGTAACACCCTCGGTGTTACACCGTAAATCGTTTACTAAAACACTACATGAACATCATGTTTATGTGTTAATGCATGTAATAAAGAGTATAGATAAATTTTCACAACTTAAAACGAACAACGGAAGTGTAAAACAAAAGTTAATTCAATAGTCATGTTATATCACTTAGGGTTTAAAACCATTTTTTATTAAGCAAAAATGCTATAGAACATGTATGTGATACTTAAATAAGGTTTGAAGTGCAAACTTTGTAGATGACAATGAAATACTCGCGGTTGAAAAATGATATTACTAGCTAAGATTTCCAATAGCTTAGAAATGTAATTTGAAATAGAGTTCAACGCAAAACTTAGAAAAATTTCGAAGTTTGCTGACAGATAGACACCGCTAGGTTTGACAATTTATTGCGTGAGATTGGGTTAAGCAGTTGGGGAATATCATGGCTTGTTTTAGTAGCCTCATATGCCCTCTTAGGTATAGCAACGCTGGTTTAGATGTTTGGTCAACTGATTGAGTGAATTGGACGCTTTAAAATGCGTGCATGGCACGTTCTTGGTTGGGTTCCTCGCATAGGCGCGGTCACCGTGCTCTTGAGCCGTCGTCGGCACGCCGGCCGCACGCGCGCGCGTGTCTGGCCACACTCGGCTGGCCGCTGTGGCTGATAGCAATGGTGTGCAGTTGTCCCTCCTCACTGTCACGCTGCGCGCTGCTGTTGGTGCCACTGGGGCCGCCTGCGTTCGCTCTGTTGCTCGGCTCTGCTCCGCCAGCCGCTGCTGCTGTTGCGCCGCTGCTTGCACACTGCCTAGCACATGGGTGCCATGACCGGCGCCTACCTCTCTCTCTCTGCTCTGGTGGCGCTGCGTCAGTACGGGATCGAGGCCGCTGCCTTTCGCACGTGCGCCTATCCCCGCTTGCGGTCAACCGTGCCCTGTCAAGGTGGCATGGAGCTCCCGCGTGTGGCACATCGTGCCAAGCCGCTGCTGGCCTCGCCCTACGTCGCACGTGGAGTTGTTGTCCTCTCGCCTTGTTCTTTTCTGTTGAATGGCTACGCGACGCATCGAGCTGTCCCTTCTCTGCATCTCTCTCATGCGAGCTGTTGCGGCCGCCGGGGACAGGCAGGCGGGACCAAGCCGTGCCAAAGCCAAATCCACAGCGCCTAGTCGTTTTCAACGCAATTACTCGCGCCAGGTGCTAGTACTGGAGTGCTGCTACCGCCCAGTCCTCTTCGACCTTCAATTGAGCCCGACCAAACTCCAATTGGCCATTTCCCTCGCCGTAGAGCTGTTAAGGCCGCCTCCGGCCAAGGCGAATGACAGACCCGATCCCAAGTGGCGATTGAGCCAGACAGCCGCACCATTAGCTTCATATTCCCCTCTAAGTCACCCTATGCACCCTACTTGCACCACCACTGCTTTCTCGGTGCTGCTGACGCTGCCGCGCCACCACGGTCCATCGCTAGGCTTGCCATGTGCGTGTGGCCGGATGCGCCCGGTCTATTCTCGGTCAAGCCACCACCATACGTAGCTGTGGAGTGAATTGCTGATGCCCACCCATTGGTTCTTTCACCTCGGTTGTGCCTAGGCTCACTAGACCATGGCTGTCGTGGCCGCAGGGTGTCTGTCGCCGAGGAGGGAGCTCCTGAACGTGTCCCCGCTCATCTCTTCACCACCCATCGATTCGCGTCTGCATCTAGGTGAGCATTGGTCCCTTAGAGGGGTTGGGGAGGGGCCTGGATGGCCGGTGTGGCTGTCCAGTGCCATCGCCGCCGCGCCGGTGCGCACGGGGGTGGTCGGAGGATCGGCCGTTGTAAAGAAGCAAATGGGGAAGGGTTTATTTGTATAGGAGTAGTCTATAGGAATAGTGTTGCGGACCTTAGGGTGAATTGCCGATAGCTCAAGGGTGTTTTTATGAAGATGCCGGCACGCGCGGGCCTCCCCGTCGCTGGCCGTTTCGCATGGTTGGGCCGCGTCCCGCGTGAGCCACGCCTGTAGGTCACGCGCACGTGGGCCGCGCAGATGGGCCGCACGAGAATCGGTCTTCTTTTTTTTTCAGCGAATTAGCAAAGGTTTTTCTAATTTAGTTTTGAGCTGATCTTTGAAAATGATAGTAAATTATGTAGGTATTCAAAAAAAGTGAAACAAAATTTGTTAGGTTCACAAAAATGTGATTTATCTGTTGGTGTAGTTAGTTTATAGTTATTAGTGAGAATGTTAGGTTCATTAATGCATTTAGGAAAGCTTAGCATTTTTTTGATTAATATTTGTAGGAATTTTTATGGCAAATTGGTAATAGTTTGACCATAAAATTTTTATAGTAGGTTCATTGTATTTTTGTAGCCACTGTAATTTTTGTAGCCTTAGAATATATTGAGAAATATAGTAGCTAAGTACTCCTTGTTTTAGTAATATATTAAATCGGTAATAAGAATAAGGATGCCTTTAATTGCTAAGATAATACGTGAAATGTTTCATACATGTTTAGTGGGAATAATATGTAACTTAGCATCTTAGTCATTAGAGCTAGCTTAGTAGCTTGATAGATGTATTCTTATTTTAAGAGTTACCGTTGCTGTATTACTAAGTGTTGCATCATCATTTCATGCATGTAGATAACGAGTTGGTAGAGCTTGTGACCGCGGTTGAGCCAGAGTACGAGCAAAAAATCGAGGAGTACAAGGAGGAGATCTTTGTACAGGAGGGAGCCCCAGAGCCACCAGCGGCTGACTTTGCTGACACCACGCCTACCCAAGGCAAGCCCCGGTGCATAACCCTTATTTTGAATGGTCACCGGATATATATGTGGTGTGCATTTACGTTACAGGTATTTTATATAAACTACATGCATATATATACCTACCTATGAGTCCTACTAGCATAGGTCGAGTAGCTGCTATGCTTAGGATTTTCGGTAGCGTGAGTAACCTGCCGTTACTCACAATAGGTGACAATTATTATCACTCTCATAATAAAATGGTGAAATGAAAAATGGAGACCGGGCAGAGATATGGTATGGGTATTGGTGGGTGTAAGAGGTTGTGTCCCACGGCCAACAGGGCATAGTTTGGTTACACTTTTTTCCTATCCGTGTCGGTTAAGGACCGACCATTACATTGGATTCTAGTCAGGTCACAGACTTATTATCCTAAGCACATACTTGTTTATGGGTGCAGGGAATGCTCGTTGCTCTCTTGTCGTGGGTTCTGGCTCTTTCCAAACTGACTGATTGGAGGTGGGGATGGTAGAGGTCTAAGCACCACACTAAGTCCGAGACTCAGGTATGGGGGCTTAGAGTCTAAGTTTGGATGGGGACCTGGACCCCTTGATAGAAGAGTGATGGGCTGGTCCTGCTTGTGCCTAGGGTACAAGCGGGTCGTGTGTTTTGGGGCACCCAACTGGGCACATTGATTTATGAATCACCTGGTAATCCGGTACGACTTATCTATAATCTAGCATCGTAGTAAGAACTGGAAAATGAAAGGGGGTGAAATGGATCTGTTTGCTCAACTCTTGCTTAAAAGTAGAACATGTGCTTACTTAGAATGGTTAGATAATGAACTAATCATGACTGCTAATAAGAAATATACATAAGGATTCACTACTAGTATTGCTTTCCGCAAAAAAAGAAACCCAGCAAACCAATAAGCCTATCATATCCTTTGGAGTCAGAAAATTATTCCCACTAGTCGGATAAGTCTTGCAAGTATATTGTGTACTCAGGGTTTATTTATCCATGTTGTAGGTTCAGCTTGAAGAGTAGCTGTTATGAGGAGGATTCTTCTGGTGGGACAGACGGATCCTTGTATTCTACCGTTAGATGTTTATTTTAATTCCGCTGTTTAATTTCTACAATTTGAACTCGGTATTGTAATAATGTATTTCTAAGAACTTCGGTTGTATGAAATGGACTAAGTATTGTAAACTCGTTCTCATTATTGGATCCTGAAGGAAAAATATGGATTATTCGAGTTCATCCTTGGGGGTGTGCTCAACGGAATCCACTGATGTAGCTTGCTTTCAGGGTGCTTAGTGTATGGTGGAAGATGAGCGCCTCCGAAGATGTGTTATTTTAGGCTGTTCTGCCATAGGTGGTTCTAGAGCTAATAATGAGTTTACGAGTTTCATAACTCTTTTCAAAAACCTAAAATTTGACCAACAAAAGTTTTGTGAAAAATAGGATACGATAAGTTGTGTAAATAAGTATAAGCCCTTGCAATATGGTCTGTCTAGGATAGAGGCACTAGTTTTATCTAATCAAGTTTCTATAGGTACACTAACTTATGCTGCGTAAGAATCGTTTAGCAAGCGAAAAGCGAGTGTGCGATGTGTCAAAAAAAAATTTAGCGAATGCCGCTATATTCTGGCTTGAGTGAATGGGTAGGCTGATGCATGCATTATGAAAGGAGAATCTTGCTTAACTAAACTTCTCCTACATGTATAATTTGGATTAGTGAATTGATAGGATAACCTAAAAGAATGCTTTAATAGAAGTCTTATTATTTCTCTAATCTCTTGTTCCTAATCTGGAGGGTTGTCCCTAATGGTTGGTTCTTATCTATTTACAGATGAACCTGAGGTCTAGTCGTGAGAGCACCAGTGTCAGAGCAGGCCATGGTCTTGGTGAAGGCCATGGTGAAAGTGGCCGAGGCAATGAGAACGGCAACGGGGAGAGCCATGAGGCCCCATGATGTAGACAAGGCCTGATCTTTCGAAAGGTATGATAGCGTTGATTGGTGGAGACTCGATGTTCACGATCTAGGCTTCAAACCAAGACTGATTTGGACCCCCGCAACCATTACACCACTGCTCCATTGGTTATCAACCACGCGAACGCGATTGACCTCGCTGAGAAGGCTTTCCTACAAGCGAATCGAGAACATAAGCAAGAACAGGATGAATGCAATCTGAAATTGCAAGTAAATTTGAGGCTTAAGAAAACAAAGAGTTCAAGTCTTTATTCGAAAGGACTAATTGCCACAGGCGAACAAGATCTAGAACTAGGGCCATGGTTCACAGCAAGCGACCTTGGCGACACAGTTGCAGCAAAACAACGTCTATTTCATAAGGAAATCAAGAACTAAACAAAAACTAAACCCTAAGAAGAGCAACGGCTACTAATTATAGAGTCTTGGGCGTCACCCCCCTGGATGCACCCCCTATAGCCCAAATACGATACACGGTCCAACGGACCAAAATACGGTGTCACAGCACTCTAGCAGATTCTAGATGCTGACTTGTTTCGACAATTTCCATTGATTCTGAAGGGCTTTTGAGGTGAGACCACTTGCATTGGCTTCCTTATCTAATTAGTTTTCCATCCACAGACTGATTCTAGAACCCGAGATGGGCTCGAACTTGATTTGGGCCTCCACCTTGGTGACTTGAACCTGATAAGCTTCAGGCCTCCTTCTCAGTTAGGACAACCTTACTGATCTCCTTGGCCTCTATCTCCAAGCATGGTCGTATGTATGGAGCTCATGTCCTTATTATCCTCTCTTTCTTGATGAAAAGCCATCCTCGGCTTCGATTGTGCTTGAAACTGATCCTGCACAACACAAAGGAGAACGGGGTTGCGAAGACAAAGGGAACTGAAATAATTATGAGAAGAAATGTGACCATGTTTCCAAGTTTCTAGCGTGTCATCTCGCATAAAAATTTCAGCAAGCATATAGACTCCATGATCCGAATGCACATGATGTATGTCAACACTATCCTGCAAAAGATTAGAACTAACCAAAGACAATGAAGGAATAAATGGTCTAGCAGACATAGGTAGCAACCAACAATGGTCCCCTTCTTGGAAGTGAACTTGTTGAGGAACATGAGAAAATGTTTGTAATATTATGGCTGCCCTCTAAACGATCATAATCTTATACAACAAAAGGAGAATTCATATTACTACGAACGTATACTTGATGTATCATATATTGTCCTTTGTTGTTATATTTGCTAATAACATGATATGTGTGTTTAGAAAACCAAGGCAAATCAATATATTTAAAAAGGCTCTCCTCCAAACAATCTAGGTTACACAAAACATCAAATTCAATATAACCCAAAGTTTGTAAAGAAGACAACAGTTTGAGCTCATCAGTTTTAGTAGCAATATGAAAAACATGTTTATTTTTAGCACAAGTGGTTGGTTCCAAAACATGTAAAACTGAAGCATCATCAACCAATTCATCTTTATCACAAGGAACATCAAGCAAATTATCATGGGATAAAGATAAATCGAGGGTTCCACTAACAATTGCTCTATAATAGCATGGTTTGTGGAAAATTTAGTACATTAAAACAATTCTCACCTTCCGTGAGTGTAGCACCATGGGCATTACCTGTGTTCTCAGCAGGAGTAATAGGTGCATTGTGAAGTGATGGTTCTAAATTTGCATATGAGGTTGTGAGCTCCTCATTTTCTTCCATGACATCCTCTTGCTTATGTACATTATCCTGCAGAAGGTTAGTCATAGCAAGAGGAATAACAACAGACTCTTCCTCTAAATAGTGGACCTCAGCATATGAAGTCAAAATAGGAGGTGGATTAACAAAGGTTTCTCGCATAAGGAGTTTCGTATCATTTCAAGTTTGAGGTTTATTAGAAGGATCTAAAGACTCCCACCAAGATAAAGTAGAATGACGCAAAACACTAGCTGCATTTTTACCTTCCTCCTTGGACACATAAAGCAAGTAGCAAATATGTTATCTATGGCAATTTCTCACTCTATGTACTCATCAGCACCTATACCATCATAAGTCGGTGGATACGAATAACCTGTCCTTGTTAGAATCAAACAAAAAACACACAAGTATGTATTTTCCTATCAGCTACTATAGAATGTGGTCAAGGAGTAAAGTCACACACTCTCAAACATCTTACCACGGTCTTATAAGTGTTCTTACCAAAGCAATAGGCAGTGCAATTGATCGGTGACTGTGATACTGTTGTAGCTTGAGTGTAACAGTTGCAAGGCAAACCTGTACTTAGTTAGAAGAAAGTGGAGCTTGGACGGGCACAATATAGTAGCAAGGAATAGCAATATTCACAACTGAATAGCAAAGCTGAATAAGTATCCCGAGTACTTGTCTTGGTTGCTGGCCTACTCACGTTCCAAGTACCAAATGCATCAAGTGATGTGAACAACAGGAATATGATTAGGAACAATGCAGAAACCAGCACACGCAAACACAACTCAAATGGCACTCTCTATGTGCTCCTCTAGATATTGTTCTACTTTTGCCCCTTTCTTTTTTTCTCTATTTTTGGGCTGGCGTTGTTTTTTTTGGGATTCTTTGACTTTTTATTTTTATTTTTTTGATATATTTTTTTACTTAGGAGCACAAAAGAAGTAACCACAGAAAATATAAGCTTAAACAAGTGAAAGGCGTGGCCTGTGGAAAATTCAGAAGACGTGCTCAAAATTGACAAAAAGCTTGTGACCACAAAAAGAGGATCTTGTGCCTAGTTTTTTGCCAAAATAAAAATTTCCAAACCTAACAAGTCGGGGTACGAACGGATCCAAAAAAATTCTGATCGATTTTAATATATGGAACATTGAAATCCAAGTTCGTATGCAAAAACTAGACTAGTTTTAAGAATTGACTCCGAATTGGAGGACAAAACGGGAATAATGTGCGCAAAAGTTGTTACGGCGGCTATGGATAGATGCAAACAGTGAAGGCAAGTGTAACAAATTAGATGGCATGGACTAGAGTATGATGGATACAAAGGAAACACAGCAAGACTTAAAGGTGTTCATGGATTATGATAAAAACAAAGGAAAAAACACAAACTGGACTAAAAAACGATCTAAAACCAGCAACCAGAACTTGCCCTAGGACACAAACTCAACAACACGAAACAGATATGAAATTACATGGCACAACAAGGCTATAGGACAGGGAATATGAGGTGGTGTATATATTTTTTTGACTTTTTATGGACTATAGGTAAAACAAAAACAGTAACAATCTAAAAGGGAAAACAAAAGTATACCTAACGGGCAACAAGGTCTCTAATACCACTTGATGTAGACAAGGCCCGATCTTCCGAAATGTATGATAGCGTCGATTGGTGGAGACTCAACGTTCATGATCTAGGCTTAGAACTAAGACTGATTCGGACCCCCACAACCGTTATACCATTGCTCCGTTGGTTATCAACCACGCAAACGCGATTGACCTCGCCGAAAAGGCTTTCCTACAAGCGAATCGAGAACACAAGCAAGAACATGATGAACGCAATCTAAAATTGCAAATAAATATGAGCCTTAAGAAAACAAGAAGGAGTTCAAGTCTTTATTCAAAAGGACTAATCACCACAGGCGAACAAGATCAAGAACTAGGGACCTGGTTCATAGCAAGAGACCTTGGCGGCACAGTTGCAGCAAAACGACGTCTGTTTTATAAGGAAATCAAGAACAAAACAAAACCCAAACCCTAAGAAGAGCGACGGCTACTAATTATAGAGTCTTAGGCGTCACACCCTGGATGCGCCCCCTAATGGGCCCAAACACGATACACGGTCCTACGGACCAAAAGACGGTGTCGCAGCACCCTGACAGATTCTGGATGCTGATTTGTTTCGATGATTTCCATTGATTCTGAAGGGATTTTGATGTGAGACCACTTGCATTGGCTTTCTTATCTAATTAGCTTTCCATATGTGGATCGTCGAAAATGGAGCCCGTATGCGCCCGTGTGACCAGTTTTATGATAGACTAGTCCTGAAACCCGAGATGGGCTCGAACTTGATTTGGGCCTCCACCTTGGTGGCTCGAACCGGATGAGCTTCAGGCCTCCTTCTCGATTAGGACAACCTCGCTGATCTCCTCGGCCTCTATCTCCAAGCATAGTCATATGTATGGAGCTCATGTCCTTATCACCCCGTTTTTGGCCCCTCCTCTGCCACCGTCGCCTCCGATGACTTATGTGGAGATGATGGTGGAAATGTTGGCTACTCGTCACAAGTCAGCCCGTGCCATGGAGTTGTTAGCATAGGCTATCGGTGGCTTCACCCATAGAGGCCATGGAGGCAATGGTGGGAATGAGGGTGGCGCCCATGGTCCCAAGGGACCCTGTTCTTACCAGGATTTCTTAAAGACACACCCACTCACATTCACGCTGACTGCTGAGCCTCTAGATGTGGAGCATTAGCTTCGTATTCTGGAGCAAAAGTTTCTGCTGCTCACTATAATTGAGGAGCAGAAGGTGCGCTTTGCAGCGCAGCAGCTGTTGGGTTCTACTAGTGCATGATGGGACATGTTCAATGCCATATAGCCGGTGGATCACCATGTGACTTGGTAGGAGTTTGCTGCTGCTTTTAGAGAGTATTACATTCCTACTGGTGTGCTAAATAAGAAGTTGACGGAGTTTTTGGACCTAAGGCAAGAGAGTATCACCATGTGGGCTGGACCGCTCCTGGAAGCGTAGCCCATGTAGTGTGCCGTGGGTATCTAGGGTCGTACCCCCACAGCTAGTCCCCAAGCGCCTTGTACCCGCTGTGCAACACCGTCTTGAGCTTGTCTGAGCAGGTGTAAACAAAGCTGAGCAGTCAGACTCATAGTTCGACCACTCTAATGAGTCACCGAGCAGTTGTGGACCATCGACGAGCAGTTTGTCCCAAGTAAGGCTTGCTAGGCGAGTGTAAGGAGCTCAAGTTCAAAATCAAAAATTTCTTCGTAGTGAACAAAGTGTGCCCACTTAGAGTCTGACCATGAGATGGGAGATAATCTTCTTCAACTTCAGGAGGCACGAAGTCTTCCAAAATAAAGAAAATACACTCACTACAAGGTGAAGTATGCCCACTTAGTCCCTGAGCCTGACAGTAGGTGACATAGTCTCGTGGTGCTAGGGTCCAGAAAGTAGAAGAAAGGTAGAGAACCAGCCGAGCAGGCAACCAGTCCACGTGTTGAGCCCTAAAATGAAAAGCGCACATTCATGCAAGGTGAACCGTGCCCACTTAGTCCTCGAGCCTAATAGTAGGTGACGCGGTCACATGGTGCTAGGGTCAGAAACAATAGTAACTAGAAGAAGTCTCTAGTATGGTGAGAAACCAAGTCATAATGATAACATAGTCCCTGAGCCACAAGTGGAAATCTCGAATAAATCAAGAAGTATCGATTACTCAAATCATGGAGAAAAAATGGAGTAATGGCTGTATAATAGAAATTACTGAGCCTTGATGGTATTGTGGAGAAGTCAGCGAATATTCGGTGTGTAGTTCCAAGTTATGTCGAAGAATGGGTGATATGGGCCGCAGTTACATGGAAGCCCAGGTAACGGCCCACCACGCCACTTTGGGGAATTTAGAAGGGCGCAAATCAATATCGTGCGGTTTCCCAAAAACCCTTGAATGCAAAAAAGTGGGTACGGTTTCTTTATAACTGTGTCACTGCACTCCGCGCTCCCACCTTTGCCACTTTGGCACTTCGTCTTCCTCCTTAGCCTCGCGCTCCCCCATTTACAATCACACGTGCTCCACCGCTAGGGCTAAAAAGCTTGCAAAAAAGGCCAGTTCTGATCCAGATCTAAGGGATGGCGCCGAAGAGGGGAGGTGGTAACTTGAAGAAGGCAGATGCTAGGGCGAGTCATGAAAAGTAATGGGTGCCATCACTCATGGGGGAGACAGAGCTCCACGAGATGGTGGAGGCAGGCATTATTCCTAACCATGTCACCGCCAGATAGTGTCTGGCCAACGGTGACCCCTATCCGATGTCACACACTAACGAGCTTGTTGTGTTCGAAGATTACTTCTAGCGCAGGTTAGGACTTCTGGTACATCCATTCTTGTGGGATCTGTTGGACTTCTAGGGAGTGAGCTTGTGTAATATTCATCCGAACACCATTTTGCACATTTTTATGTTTATCCACTTCTACGAGGCCTATCTTGGCATTCTTCCCCATTTCAATATGTTTCGACACCTTTTCTGGCTCAAAAAGAAAGGAGGGGCGGTTCCAAAGTGGTCGGTGGTGAGTATCTACATTATTGTGCCGCTGAATAAGGGTTCCAAAGTGGTCATCCTGCCATCCGATGCGATGTCGACCAGATTTTGAAGAACCAGAGGAGCTGGTCGAAGAAACCGACCAGTGCTGATATGGAGCAGGTGAAGGAGCTCCTCAAGCTAATAAGGGGCATGAAGATGAATAGAGTGGTGGTGGTGGTGAGCTTCATAGTGCGCCATGTCCAGCCCTGCAAGGAGAGGGCTCACCTGGGCTTTGACTTCAAGGGAGCTACTGATGGCAGGTCGCTAAACTATTCGCTCCAAACGTGCCATTCAACGTGCTAGGGCAGCAGAGAGCCTTCAACTGCATGAACCCACCTTCTCAGGTAAAAATCTCAACTGTTGTTCTTGGTGCTTTTTATCCCATGCTGATGCCGAACAATGAACTGATTCACTTGTGGAAAGATCCATTTGTAGGAACGAGCGATGTACTGCTTGGGTGTTTCGAGGAGCGATTGTTCGAAGGCAGTGGATGCCATGCCAACCACTCAGCCATAGGAAGGTGCCATCAGTGCCTCGTCCGAATGCAAAGGTGAAGGTGCTAGCCAGAAGGAGAGTCCCCCTAGGTATCAGAGAAAATTCAGGGGAAAAGGCAGCGATAGATGAGCTAGCCCAAAAGAAGAGAAGAATGGCAGATGCAGCTCCCCGCAAGCTAGGTGGCATCTCACTTGGTGGCAATTGGACTGCTCAGACATAGAGTGCGACGATGTTTGAGTGGTCGGACAACGATGAGGCTTTAGTAGCTCCCCCTCCGAGCACTAAAGTGTCATCGCACAACACACATGGGGAGGTGTAATCGGAGGGAGGGGAAGGAGTCCCCGAGCAGTAGGCGGAGAAGACGCCGACAGTGGGGGCCGCAAGGCCTCTAGCCTAGGCTACATGGGTTGACCCTAGGGGCAGTGCATGGGTGCTCGAGGAGGCTGCACTAGTTCAGAACCGTCTACTAGGAAGCTAATGTGCAAGTATCTTTGCCTGGGGATCGGTAGCTTTCCTATTTTTATAGTTGTGGTGACCGATGAGCTGATCTGATGTAGAACGGGGCATGCAAAGGATCTAAATCCTTTAGACTAGACTGGCGAGCAGCTGGGGGCTGTTCCCGATGCTGAGACATTATGGGCAAACTCCGTCCTAGAGTCCTTGGGCGCTCGTCGGTCTACAAAGGAGTCGACCATCACTGCTGATGGAGTTGGTAGCAGAGAGTAGTTGGTGACAATGGTGGGCGAGTCGATGGAGATGTCAGGAGCAATGGTAGGAGCCGTCGAGTCTTCGGAGGCAGGAGTGAGAGCTATCGATGGCATGCCAGAATCGATGGCGTGGAGATGGGCAGCATTGGAATCAGCGACACAGAGACCGACAGCGTCAGAGGAGCAAGCAGGGTGCCCTGAGATGTTGCTGGGCATGGTCAGTCGCTATGTGCAGCCACCGAGCCCCCAGGTAGTGCCACCGGCTTTGGAGGAAGACGATGAGGTCGAGGAGATTGAGCATGAAGAATCATGACCTCAAGCTGTCCGCATCCTCCACGAGTGAGGGGAGGAAGTTGTGATCGTGGAAGAGGAGGACACCACTAGGGAGGTGAAAAGGTTACGGTCCACCCTTTCCACAGCCATGAAGCAAATTGAGGTTAGTATTGCGTCAGCGGTGTCCGTCTTTGGCGTTGGAGAATATTGTCCTTTATAATCTTGGTGCTCTGCAGGGCATAGCGCGAACTGCTGTATAGCGGCAACAGTTGATCAAAAGAATGGAGCCCCTCACCATGAAGGGCATCCTATCCAAGCAGTGAAGCTAATGGAGAAGAATGTCCAGAGGGCCCAGCACGAAAGGGACCTTGCTGAATCAGACGCGAGGGACCTAGAGTACCAAAAGGGCATCCTATCCGAGTAGTGGAAGACCATCTCCGAGCAGCTAAAGCGCACCTCCGAGCAGCTGAACAACATCTCTAAGCAGCTAGGGCGCACCTCCAAGCTACTGAAAGGCATCTCTGAGCAGAAGAAAGGTACTGCGGATCAGTGAATTTGTCCTGCATTACCGAACCGTCTTGATGTTGCTGTTGACCATTATGTTTGTAGAGCAAGATGCGGAGCTCAGCCGATTGCGAGAAGTTGTCAGTCAACTCCAAGAGGAGAAGGAGAAGGCGTCTAGGCGAGTAGAGAAACTAGCCAAAGATCTAGAAGGTGAGTAGTTCATGGTTAGAGCTGTTGCTGAAATAATTTCTTCGTTTGACGAATCCATTTGTTGTCTATAGAATACCATCGAAGGACCAAGGCACAATTCGACATGCTATAGCTGGAGGTGAGAACCTAGAGGGGGGAAACTTGATGTTGTGGTGGCTAGAGTCAGGCTAGTGCTCGACTATATCGACATGGAGGTAGCTCCTCAGCCCAATGATAGGCTGCCATGTCCGGACACCATCATTGATAGGTGCAAGGCAACATGGGAGAACTTCAAAGGCTTCAACCATGACGCCACTATCTCCGTCGTGATACACACCCTGGTGGTGGTCCGGTCCCACTACCCTGTGATCAATCCTCAAGCAATAGGGGCCGGATTCGCCAGAGGGATGGGTGCGACAAAGCAAGAGCAGCTAAAGGATGAGGTAGAGGACGCGGTGAAGAAGCTGTCCGACAACATTGATCTATTCGGTGAGGTAGACAGTGATGGCCAAGCCTAATAGCCCAAGTGGAGAGGGACCTGTATTAAACAACTAGAGAGGAGAGTTAAATGCGCGAGGGCATAAACAAACATTTATGTATTTGTATAAATGTTGTAAGTAGATGTTGTATGCATGTTTGTGCGGCTTGCTAGCACTTTTGGTGGAAAATAGTTGTATTGTTAACCCTAATGCATTTGTACGTGGTATAAGTAGCATCTGAGTAGTTGGCTCATTACTGAGCTCTTAACCTTGGCTAGCCCATATTCTATAACGTCGAGCGCTGGAGCTCGTGCACGTGTAGGAGGAACAGGCATGACCGAGGAACCACAGCCGACCACCCATAATATAGAGCACTGGAGCCTGTAGCACATGTAGGGAGAGATCAGAGGTAGGGTTTTCTCCAAAGAACATAGAGCAGAACGTGTGATGCTCGATAGTTGGCAAAATATCTTAGAGATATTTTAGTATGGAGAAACGGGACGAAGCATTTATGGAGATCATGTATAATTGTCGGTGTTTGTTAAGGAGTAACTTTGAGCTAGTAATCATAAATGGAGATTAAACTGGAGCGCAGAAATAATGGAGACAAATTATGGTGGCAAAAACTTCATTCATTATGGAGTGGAGAGTACATATCTGGAGCCTTTCAAGGATAGAAACGTATAAGTTGCTTGATGTGCCACGAATTAGGATTATTGATTCCCTCCATGTCACATAGCCGGTAAGACCCTGGTCGGGTAACCTCTTTGACCACATAAGGCCCTTCCTAGGGGGAGAAGAGCTTGTGCATCCCATCGGTTTTCTACTTTCTACGGAGAACAAGGTCGCCGACCACAAATGAACGACCTTTGATGTTGAGATTATAGTATCTTTGTAGGCCTTCTAGGTATTTGACTATGCGAATGCAAGTGATCAAGTGTTCTTCTTCAGCCCTATCAACGTCCTCTGTCCGAATAGCTATGGCTTGCTCTTCATTATAATGCTCTACTCTGGGTGCTCGGAAGGCATTATCAATGGGAAGTATGGCCTCTGAGCCGTAGACCAAAAAATATAGAGAGACACTAGTGTTGCGACTGGCTTGAGTGTGCAATCCCTAGACCACAGCTGGGAGCTCTTTGAGCAATCTGCCCAGATGCTTTTCCTTTTTCTAGTATAGTCTCTTTGTGAGGGCATCGAGGATCATGCCGTTCGCCCGTTTGACCGGGTCATTGGCTCTAGGATGGGCAACAGAGACGTATTTGATGGAGATGCATCAATCTTCATAGAAGTCCCAAAAATGGTGACCAGTGAATGTAGTTCTGAGGTCAGTGATAATGTTGTTCAGGAGATCGAATCTATGGATGATATCTTCAAAGAGCTCAACTGCATTCTTTGCAGTAGCCAAAACAAGCGGCTTGTATTCGATCCACTTAGAGAACTTGTCAATGGCGACATACACATACTGAAAACCACCTGGCGTGGGCTTGAAAGGCCCGATCATGTCTAGTCTCTAGCATGCAAAAGGCCAAGAAGCTAGGATGGTCTACAATTCCTACACCAGCACGTGTACTTGTTTGGTGAAAAACTGACATCCTTCACAACATTGGACGAGGTCTTCTACATCAGAGATGGCCATGGGCCAGTAAAAACTAGCTCAGAAAGCTTTGTCGACTAGGTTTCTATAGGCCGCATGATTGCCACAGGAGCCAGAGTGAATTTCAAGAAGTAATTTCACTCCCTCTTCTTAGGTGATGCATTTCTGCAGTATCCCTTCCTTAGCGCTTTTCCTCATTAAGTTCCCATCTACCAGCACATAATGCCTGCTACGATGAATGAGGCGTTCAATTTCAGTCTTATCAGTGGGTACCTCGGCACTGGTGAGGTACTTGATGAACTGTTTCCTCCAATCTACGACCAGTGAAGGTACTACAAGTACCAGCTGCTCAGCGAGGGGGGATTTCTTGAACTTCCTTCTCTTCCTTAATAGACGGCGTAAAGAGGTCTTAAATGAAGACCCCAGGTGGAATCATGACGTGACAAGAGTGACCCCAGGTGGAATCATGACGTGATAAGAGCCTATCTTAGACAGGTGGTCGACGAGCTGATTTTGGTCTCGTACCACGTGGTGGTACTCGATACCGTAGAACTTTCCTTCAAGTTTCCTGATATCGACACAGTATGCGTCCATCTTCTCACTAGAGTAGGACCAATCTTTGTTGACTTGGTCGATGACTAGCGTGGAGTCTCCGAATACCATGAGGCATTTGACATTGAGCTCAACAGCTATACGAAGTCTGTGGAGATATGCTTCATACTCCGTGGCATTGTTGGAGGCTGGAAAAAGAATTTAGAGAATGTAATGGAGCTTGTCTTTAGTTGGAGTAATGAATAAAACGCTAGCACCAGTGCCACTAATGTTGAGGGCACCATCAAAATACATTATCCAGTGCTCGGGGCAAGCAGCAGGGATGGGCTCTTGGATCTTGGTCCACTCAGCGATGAAGTCAGCCAACGCCTGTGACTTAATGGTAGGCCTGCTTCTGAATTCTATGGAGTAAGTGCCGAGCTCGACTGCCCACTTGATGATGTGGCTGTTGGCCTCTTTGTTATGAATGATGTCCTCTAGAGGGAACTCAATGACCACGGTGATCTTGTAGTACTCGAAGTAATGGCGGAGCTTGCGCGATGTGACCAGAATGGCATACAACAACTTTTGAACCTGAGGGTGACAAGTTTTGGATTCGTTAAGAACCTCACTGATGAAGTAGACCGGGCGCTGTATCTTATAGGCATGTCCAGCTTCCTCACGCTTGACGACAATAGTTGTGCTAACGATGCAGGAAGTGGCTGCAATGTAGATCAATAGGGTTTCGTCTGGTTTGAGCACCGTCATGATTGGAGGCTTCGTTAGAAACAACTTGAGCTGCTCAAAGGCTGTATCAGCCTCCTCTGACTAGGAGAAGTGCTTAGAGGCCTTGAGTAGCTTGAAGAATGGTAGTCTCTTTTCACCAAGGCATGATATATAGCGGCTGAGAGCAGCCACGCACCATGTGAGCTTCTGTATATCCTTCATGCAGGTTGGCCGTTTCATATTGGTAATGGTGGAGACCTTTGTCGGGGTTGGGTTCGATACCGCGGGCGCTGATGATGTAGCCCTAGAGTATGCCAGATGGAACTCTAAATACGCACTTTGAAGGGTTCAACTTCCATCTATATCTTTTCAGGTTGGTGAACATTTCTTCGAGGTCGATGAAGAGATTATCAGCTGTTTTGAACTTGATGACCACATCATCTATGTAAGCTTCGATGTTGCGGTCTATCTGTTGGTCAAGGCACATCTAGATGGCCCTTTGGTAGGTTGCCTCGATGTTCTTGAGTCTGAAGGACATGGTGGTATAGCAATATGCACCAAAAGGCATGATGAATGATGTTTTGATCTGGTCGTCTTCTTTGAGGGATATCTGATGATAGCCGGAGTAACAGTCGAGGAAAGAGAGGAGTTCACAGCCAGCGGTGGAGTCTACAACCTCGTCTATCCGAGGCAGACTGAAGGGGTCTTTAGGGCAGTGTTTGTTGAGATCAGTGTAATCAACGCACATTCTCTATTCTTTATTCTTTTTTTGAATAAGAACTAGATTTGCTAGCCTCTTAGGATGATACACTTCTTTAATAAATCCGGCTGCTAGGAGCCATTTTATTTTTACCCTAATAGCCACCTTCTTATCTGGCATAAATCGTCAGAGTTTCTACTTGATTGGCTTGGTGGTCGGTGAGACATTCAAGGAGTGCTCAATCTTCTCCCATGGTACCCCCAGCATGTCTGTAGGTTTCCAAGCAAAAACATCGGCGTTGGCACATAGGAAGGAGACGAGCATGCTTTCCTATTTGGGGCCAAGATGAGCACCAATCTTGATGGTCTTGGTGGGGTCATCGAGGCTGAGGCCCACCTCCTTTGTTTCCTTGGACTTGGCGGAGGCACGAGGAGGCTCCAGCGTGGCATCATTGACCATTCTGATCATCTAGATGGAGAGGTTGGTGGCTTCGGTGAGGGAGCGACTCTCTATTTTGTAGGCGTAGGTGATGGAGAGGTTGGCCCGCAGAGCCAGAACTCCTACAGGCAAAGGCATCTTCAATACCAGATAGGCATAGTGCGGTATGGCCATGAACTTGGCCAGAGCTGGCCGACCAAGTATGGCATGGTAGGCGGTGTTGAAGTTGGCGACGTAGAAGTTGATGTGCTCGACGCGGAAGTTGCTAGTTGTGCTGAATTATACCAGGAGGGTGATCTCTCCAAGCGGTTTGGATGCCCTGCTAGGTACCACACCCTAGAAGGAGGAGTCGGAGGGAGTGAGGTCTTCTATTCTAAGGCCCAGCTCCTTTAGGGCTCCAGCGAAGAGGAGGTTCAGGGCGCTTCCGTCGTCGACAAGCACTTTCCTGAAGAGTACTTACTTGACGGTTGCATCGAGAACGAGGGAAAAATGCCATATGTAAGGGATGTCCACCCACTGGTCGGCCTTGCTAAAGGTGATGGGTACCTTAGACCAGGGGCGATAGCTAGGGTTGGCGACAGCGTCTTCTGCGTTGACGGCGAGCACCCGGTGGGTGTTGAGCTTTCTATCTCTTCTGCTCTCGATGGCGGTGAGGCCCCCGAAGATAGTGGTGACCACTTTATCATGATCCTAGAAGGCATTGTTGTTGTTGTCCCCAGGTGGTCGGTGATCTCTGGCTCCACCGTCATTGTTGTCGTCCTTCTTTTTGTCTTGGAATTCCTTAGCCAAGCCAAGACAGTCCTTCATCTTGTGCTTGTTGTTCTTGTGGAGGGGGCACAGTCCTTCGAGCATCTTCTTGTACTACTCATCGTAGTTGCGTTTGGCATGAGGTTTGTCAACGGTGGCGACGATGTTGTCTGGTTGGTGGTGGCGATATTGACCAGTTGTGGACCCTCCTGGCTGATCAAGGCCACTATCATGATGGTGGCCGTGGTCATCGTAGTAGCGGTCACTATGGCGTCGTTCATTGAGGCGCTCATTGCTGCGGTGAGTTAGGCGGTGGGTGCCCGCATCCTCGTTGAAGCAAACTTCGGCCTCTTCAGTGTCGGCATACTGATCGGCGGTCGTGATCATCTTGCTAATCCCCTTTGGTGGCTTATGATTGAATTTGGAGCGAAGGTCACGATGATGGAGTCCTCGGACGAAGGCAGTGATGACTTCTACTTCCATGATGTTGGGAATAGAATTCCTCATCTCAAAAAAATGTCTGATGTAGCTATGGAGGAGCTCGGATGGTTTCTAATAAATGCGATTCAGATCATGCTTGGTGCCCGGCCGAGTACACATAGCCATGTAGTTGTCGGTGAAGACCTTCTTCAACTACTCTCAAGATCCGATGGAATCTGAGGCGAGGCTTGTGAGCCAGTTCATTGTGGCTGGCGTGAGCATGATGGGAAGATAGTTCACCATGACACTAGTGTCTCCCCCAGCGGCACGTACAGTGGTGGCATAAGCTTGTAGCCATTGTGTGGGGTTTGTCCATCCCTCGTAGGGCTCAACCCCGATGATTTTGAAACCATGGGGCCATTGGAGCGTTTGGAGTGCTCTCATGAATGCTCGAGGCCCTTCAGGATCATCACCATTGTGATCGGCAATATTGTTGGCATTGAGCGGATGGATGGCTGCATCCGGATTACCAAATTCTTGCTCGTATTCTTGATACCGGTGTACTTCCTCTTCATGGTGAGAGAAACGGCGCCTGCCAATATGACGTCGTGCATCTCGGAGATTGTCAATGTGCGCTTGGACATCTTGGTCGACTTCTTGGTCATGTTGGTAAGGGTAGTCGATACGATTACCCCTAGCTCCATCATCACGATGCTGGTCGGTGAAACAGCTTCTGCTAGGGCAGTGATTGGATCTTGGCATGGTAGATCGGTGATTCGAGCTTATCGAGTAGGAAGGTCTCTGATCTTGGCGGATCTCATTGACCTGATAGTGCACAGCTTTAAGCATTGTGGTGACCTTGGCGACCTCTGGCATTTGTTTGAGCCAAGCGAGCTCATTGGTGGCCATGGCCAAGTTGGAGCTTGGGGTCTTGTAGACACCATGGCCGTCGACACGGACGAATTCGTCATCGAGGTTGCGGTGGAGTGGGTGTGGCCTCCCTTGCGAGTCGAGCTGTTCTCCGTTGCGAGCAGCCTCAGCTAGCACAATGGTGGCTTCATTCCCTCGGCACTATGCATGGTTGGCATTTCTATTGACACGAGCTACGGGGTCCTCGTCGATTTCTCCATCCCATGGAGGGCTGTCGACGCTGACATTAAAAATCCCGCCTCCTAAGAAGGGTGGGAAAGGAGGTTGGACGACGACGATTTCGGTGACAGTCTTCGTAAAGCCCTAGGACTCAGAGTCTGGATTTTCCTCTAGGATGGTGTGGAGGGATGCTTCAGGACATCGGCCAATTTGCAGCATATTGACAGTTGGTGAGAGTTGGTCGGTGATTTGATCAGCGAGAGGATAGATGTCTCCCACCTGGTTGGCGAATTTGCCCCTTAGGGCATCCTGATGGATAGCGGCCGTAACCCTTGGAGTTTCTCGATCAGCATCTGATAGATTGGAATCGAAAGGTGGTCGGTGTTGAACCAGAGTGGTCAAAGCCTATTCTGCGATGGAGAGGCAGTCGGTGAGCTTCTAGCCAACCTGATCGATGGATGCGATCAGATCATCGTTGTTGATCTACTTCCTCGGATAGCGGGGGAGCAGGCGGCGAGTTGCTGGTGAAGATGACCTCAGAGGCAGTTCCAAGATTGGATTTGCTATTGCAGGTGCTGGTGTTGTCGGCACATAATCGATCTGCATTGGCTCGATGATCTCTCCGTCCCCATCCGCATTGATGACCCAGGAGATCGATCCGACCATAAAGATCTGGTCGGGCTTCAGAGAGAACAAAGAGCCTACAAAAAGTATCATCTTGTTTGTCATAGAAACAGCACACACACCCCTACCTAGTGCACCAACTGTCGACAAAAGATGCTTGGTAGTCCTCTGAGGGGTATTCCACGAAGATAGATTGATCGGCAGAGGTGTGCGTAATTACTGAACAAGAAGGCAACAGAGACACAAGACTTAGACAGGTTTGGGCCATCAACATGACGTAGTACCCTACTCTTGTGGTCTATTGGTTTGTATTGGCAATTGTATGATATTGCGTATGTTTTGAGGGGGTCCCTGCCCGCCTTATATAGTCTGAGGGGCAGGGTTATAAGTCAGTTAGATCTAAGAGATAACCGGAAAGTAATAACAGATTATAGAAATTATGGGATCGAATGTATCCTAACAGATCTCATGGCATCTTTAGGATATCGCCCTTGATTCCTTGCGGTACACGCCGAGTAGTGTCGTACACCGTAGGTCTTCGTCTTGTGGGCTGGACCGCTCCTAGCAGCGTAGCCCATGTAGTCTGCTATGGGTATCCAGGGTCGTACCCCCCACACTTAGGCTGAGTGGAAATGCAAGCGGATGATTACTAGGTATTCCATTCATCCCTAGGCTGAGAAGGTATAGGCTGTCCGGTGGGTGCCCTATCAATCTTTGGGTGGGCATTTGTTCCGACAGCCTCCGTAGACCTACTAGGCACCTTCCACTCAGTACCGTGGACCTACTCAATAGGTGCAACAACAACAACAGCCCTAGGGACAACAGGTTCTGCCTCGTCAGGGGCAGGGGAACAAGCCTGGTGCTTGTTTTAAGTGTAGCAAGGAGGGCCACTATGCTCGGGAGTATCCGTAGAACCAGCCTACATAGTCTGCTCAGCCCTCAGCTAACTTTCGTCTGATCAAGCGGACAATTATTAAGAAGAAGGTGCCTGTGAGCCGCTCTAGGCAAGTTAACTTCGTTGAGGCTGAGGAAATCCTATAAAATGAACCAGTGATGGCTGGTATGTTTATCATTGATTTGCACCCAGCATATGTGTTGTTTGATTCTGGTGCATCATATTCATTCATGAGCATGGAGTTTGCACAGAGGCACAATATATCTCTTATGGCTATACCTATTGCCTATCAAATCAGTACTCTGGGTGCGCAGTTGTGCGTTAATACTCAGACGGACATAGTTGGATTAGTGCTAGCCACTCACACTTACCACCTCCAGTTCATGGTGCTGCCTGGGCAAGGCATTGATGCAATTCTGGGCATGAACTGGTTGCGAGTATATGGGGTAGTTTTGGATCTTAAGCAGAGAGTTGTTGAGTTATGGCTTCCTTCTTTCGAGAATAGGATGTCTCTTCTTATGCCCTTAGATCCAGCCTTACCTATTGCTGCTCGTGTTGAAGCTTCTCCTGATCTTGCACTATTCCTATAGTCTATGAGTTTCTAGATGTCTTTCCTGAAGATCTTCCTGGGTTGCCACCGGATAGAGATATAGAGTTCTCCATTGAGTTAGAACCTGGCACTGCTCCTATCTCCCGGTGCCCATACCGCATGGCCCTGAAGGAATTAGCTAAAATAAAGAAGCAGTTAGAGGAATTATTGGAGAAGGCATTTATCCATCCTATTTCTTTACCATGGGGTTGTCCAGACATTTTTGTGAAGAAGGATGGCACTCTTTGGATGTGTGTGGATTACCGCCTTCTCAATGCAGTAACCATTAAGAACAAATATCCTTTACCTCGTATTGATACTTTGTTCGATCTGTTGGCTGGTGCCAAAATATTTTCAAAGATTGATCTTTGTTTTGGGTATCATCAAATTAAGATCCAGCCACAAGATATACCAAAGATAGCTTTCTCTACTAGGTATGAGTTGTATGAATACCTAGTCATGTCTTTTGATCTCACCAATGCTCCTGCATTCTTCATGTATCTCACGAATTTAGTCTTTATGCCGGAGTTGGATAAGTTTGTAGTGGTGTTCATTGATGATATTTTGATATACTCCAAGAACAAGGAAGAGCATGCCCAACATCTTCAGATAGTACTAACTCGATTAAGGGAACACCAGTTGTATGCCAAATTTAGTATGTGCGAGTTTTGGTTAGATTGAGTGCAGTTTTTAGGACATGTTCTGACCCCTAAAGGTTATTATCGAGTGCATCAGATTCGCCAGTTCCTTGGTCTTGCTGGTTATTATCGGTGCTTCATTCCTGACTTCTCTAAAATAGCTCAGCCGATGACCAAGCTGCTCCAGAAAGATGTCAAGTTTGTATGGAGTCCGGCTTGTGAAGAATCTTTCCAAGCTCTAAAGAAGTTTCTTATCTCTGCTCCTATTCTTGCCCAACCAGATATTGACAGGCCATTTAATGTGTATTGTGATGCCTCAAGGATTGGACTGGGATGCATGCTTATGCAGGATGGGTGTTTGATAGCTTATGCTTCACGTCAGCTAAAAAAGCACGAGGTGAATTATCCCACCCATGATTTAGAGTTGGCTGTTGTGGTGCACGCTCTAAAAATTTGGAGACATTATTTGTTGGGAAATAAAGTACACATTTTTACAGATCACAAGAGCCTCAAATATATTTTCACTCGATCCGAGTTAAATATAAGGCAAAGGAGATGGTTGGAATTAATTAAGGATTATAATTTGGAGGTTCATTACCATCCTAGAAAAGCTATTGTGGTAGCCGATGCTCTGAGTCGAAAGTCGTATCAAGTGGAAGAAGCATCCTTGTCTCTCAACCATGCTAAGGTACTAGCCCATATTGCTCTAGTCTCAGATTTACTTGAGCAAATTATTATAGAGCAACGACAAGATGTTTTGAAAATCTTGCATATCAAGAAGTTATTTGCTAAAGGACGTGGTCCTCGTTTTAGTACTGATGATCAAGGTGTAGTGAGGTTTAAGAATAGATTGGTTGTTCCTTCAAGTGAGGAGCTTAGAAGAAAGATTTTGGATGAAGCTTATCAATCCAAGTTGTCCATCCATCCAGGAAGCAACAAGATATACCATGATTTACGCCACTTGTATTGGTGGTCCAATATGAAGCAGGATATCACCAAGTATGTCGTGGAGTGCGATACTTGTGGTAGAGTTAAGGCAGACCATATACGTACACCGGAATTTTTGTAGCCCTTGCCTATCCCTGTTTGGAAATAGGAAGGTATTTTCATGAATTTCATTATGGGTTTACCCCGCACGTCCAAGGGCTATAACTCTATTTGGGTCATTGTGGATCATCATACCAAGTCCGCTCATTTTCTCCTGGTGGATACCCGATATTCAGCCAAGAAGTATGCCAAGTTGTATTTTGGCCGGATTGTGACCCTACATGGAGTTTCTCTTACCATCGTTTCTGATAGAGGGTTAGTCTTTGTCTCTCATTTTTAGGAGTAACTCCAGGAATGTCTTGGTACTAGTCTCCTCAGAAGTTCAGCTTTTCATCCACAAATCGACGGTCAAACAGAAAGGGTAAATCAGGTACTTGAGGATATGTTGAGAGCTTATGCCATTTCTTTTCCAGAGAAGTGGGATGAATTCTTGAACTTAGCTGAGTTTTCTTACAATGATAGCTATCAGGAAAGCATTTGTATGGCATCCTTTGAAGCTCTGCATGGAAGGAAATGTAGAACACCACTTAACTGGGTTGAAGTAGGTGACCGTGGATATTTTGGGCCTGATTTTATCAACGAAGCTTGAGAGCAAGTTAGTATTATTCAGAGTCATTTGAAGGTAGCTCAGAGCGGACAAAAAAATTATGCGGACAAGCGAAGAAGGTCCTTGCAATTTGAAGTTGGTGACCATGTGTATCTCAAGGTATCTTCCAAGAGAGGTATCCATCGATTTGGTGTTCGTGGGAAGCTAGCCCCTCGCTATGTTGGACCTTACAAGATTTTGGCTCAGTGTGGTTCTGCTGCCTACCGTATCCAGCTCCTGGATATTTTGTCGGCAGTACATAATGTATTCCATGTTTCCAAATTAAAGAAATATTTGTGGGTCCCCGATGAAGCGGTGGAAATTGAAGGACTTCTCCTCCAGCCCAACCTGTCTTATATTTAGCATCATGTCAAGATCTTGGACGAAAAAGAAAGAGTGACTAGAAATAGTGTGGTGAAGTTCTACAAAGTTTAGTGGCAAAATCACTCGGAGGACGAAGCAACGTGGGAGCAAGAAAGTTATATCTTGAAGCATTATCCCCACCTTCTTTCTGGTTCATCGAGGTAGTTGTTTACATGGAAATGTATTTCTTATCTCTTTTCCCCACAATAGGCACATGAAATCTTAGGACAAGATTTTGTTTTGGGGGGGTAGATTCATAACACCCTCGGTGTTACACTGTAAATTATTTACTAAAACACTACATGAGCATCATGTTTGTGTTAATGCATGTAATAAAGAGTGTAGATAAATTTCTGCAACTCAAAACGATCAACGGAAGTGCAAAACGAAAGTTAATTCAATAGCCGTGTTATATCACTTAGGGTTTAAAACCAATTTTTATTAAGCAAAAATGCTATAGAACATGTATGTGATACTTAAATAAGGTTTGAAGTGCAAACTTTGTAGATGACAATGAAATACTCACGGTCAAAAAATGATATTACTAGCTAAGATTTCCAATAGCTTAGAAATGCAATTTGAAATAGAGTTCAACGCAAAACTTAGAAAAAATTCGAAGTTTGCCGACAGATAGACACTGCTAGGTTTGGCAATTTATTGCGTGAGACTGGGTTAACCAGTAGGGTAGTATTATGGCTTGTTTTAGTAGCCTCATATGCCCTCTTAGGTATAGCAACACTGGTTTAGATGTTTGGTCAACCGATTGAGTGAATTGGACGCTTTAAAATGCATGCATGGCATGTTCTTGGTCGGGTTCCTCGCGTAGGCGTGTTCACCGTGCTCCTGGGCTGGCGGCGGCGCACCGGCCATGCGTGCGCGCGTGTCTGGCCACACTCGGTTGGCCACTGTGGCCGATAGCCCTAGCGTGCAGTTGTCCCTCCTCACTGCCACGTTGCGCACTGCCGCTGGCGCCGTTGTTGGTGCCACTAGGGCCGCCTATGTTCGTTCTGTTGCTCGGCTCTGCTCCACCAGCCACTGCCGCTGTTGCGCCGCTACATGCACTCCACCTCGCACATGGGTGCCACGACCGGCACCTGCCTCTCTCTGCTCTGGTGGCGCTGTGTCAGTACGGGATCGAGGCCGCTGCCTTTTGCACGCGCGCCTGTCCCTGCTTGTGGTCAACCGTGCCCTATTGAGGTGGTGCGGAGCTCCCGCACGTGGCACATCATGCCAAGCCGCTGCTGGCCTCGCCCTGCGCCACATGTGGAGTTGTCGTCCTCTCGCCTTGTTCTTTTCTGTTGAATGGCTACGCGACACATCGAGCTATTCCTTCTCTGCATCTCTCTCTCGCGCGCTGTTGCAGTCGCCGGGGATGGGCAGGTAGGACCGAGCCATGCCAAAGCCAAATCCACAACACCTGATTGTTTTCAAAGCAATTACTCATGCCAGGTGCTAGTACTAGAATCTTGCTATCGCCCAGTCCTCTCTGGCCTTCAATTGAGCCCGGTCGAACTCTAATTGGTTGTTTCCCTCGCCACCGAGCTGTTAAGGCCGCCTCCAGCTGAGGCAGATGACAGACCCGATCCCAAGTGTCGATTGAGCCAAACAGCCACACCATTAGCTTCGTATTCCCCTCCAAGTCACCTTGCGCACCCCACTTGCACCGCCACTACTTTCCCGGTGCCGCTGACGCAGCCACGCCACCATAGTCCATCACTGGGCTTGCCGTGTGCACGTGGCTGGACACTCCTGGTCCGTTCTTGGTCAAGCCACCCCCACAAGTAGCTGTGGGGTGACTTGCTGATGCCCACCCATTGGTTCTATCACCTCAGTTGTGCCTAGGCTCACTGGAACACGGCTACCGTCGCCGCAGGGTGTCCACCGCCAAGGAGGGAGCTCCTGAACACGTCCCCACTCATCTCTTCACCGCCCATCGATTCGCATGTGCATCTTGGTGAGCATCGGTCCCTTAGAGGGGGCGGCGAAGGGTCCGGATGGCTAGCGTGGCTGTCCAGTGCCATCACCGCTGCGCCGGTGCGCGCGGGGGTGGCCGAAGGACCGGTCGTTGTAAAGAAACAAATGGGGAAGGGTTTATTTGTATAGGAGCAGTCTGTAGGAACAGTGTTGCGGACCTCGGGGTGAATCGCCGGCACCTCAAGGGTGTTTTTGCGAATTTCCTAGCGCGCGCGTGCCTCCTTGTCGTGGGCCATTTCTGCGCAGATGGGCCGTGTCCCATGTGGGCCGCGCCTGTGGGTCGCGCATGTGCGTGCATTGCGCGCGTGTGGGCCGCGCGAGAATCGGTCTTCTTTTTTCTAGCGAATTAGCAAAGGTTTTTCTAATTTAGTTTTGAGCTGATATTTAGAAAATTATAGTAAATTTTGTAGGTATCCAAAAATAGTAAAACAAAATTTGTTAGGTTCACAAAAATGTTATCTATCTATTGGTGTAGTTAGTTTACAGTTATCTATGAGAATGTTAGGTTCATTAATGCATTTAGGAAAGCTTAGCATTATTTAGACTAATATTTGTAGGAATTTTTGTGGCAAATCGGTAATAGCTTTGACCATGAAATTTTTACAGTAGGTTCATTGTATTATTATGTATTCACTGTAATTTTTGTAGCCTTAGAATATGTTGAGAAATATGGTAGCTAATTACTCATTGTTTTAGTATATATATTAAATCGATAATAAGAATAAGGATGCCTTTAGTTGCTAAGATAATACGTGAAGTGTTTCATACCTGTTTAGTGGGAATAATAGGTAATTTAGCGTCTTCGTCATTAGAGCTAGCTTAGTAGCTTGATAGATGTATTCTTATTTTAAGAGTTGTTGTTGCTGTATTACTAAGTGTTCATCATCATTTCATGCATGTAGATAACGAGTTGGTAGAGCTTGTGACCACGGTCGAGCCAGAGTATGAGTAGATAATCAAGGAGTATGAGGAGGAGATCCTCGTCCAGGAGGGAGCCTCGAAGCCACCAGCGGCTATTTTTGCTGACACCACGCCTGCCCAAGGCAAGCCCCGGTGCATAACCCTTATTTTGAATGGTCACTGGATATATATATGTGATGTGCATTTACGTTACAGGCATTTTATGGAAACTATATGCATAGATATACCTAACTATGAGTCCTACTAGCATAGGTCGAGTAGCTGCTATGCTTAAAATTTTCGGTAGCGTGAGTAACCTACTGTTACTCACAATAGGTGATTATTATTATCACTCTCATGATAAAATGGTGAAAGAAAAAATGGAGACCGGGCTGGGATATTGTAACACCCCGGGTGTTTAAATATTAAAAACAGGACATGTCATCATATGCATTGCAAGGCATTTGGTCATATTGCAAACTTTGATATGCATTCACTAAAACAAGTTTACATTTGTGTTATGAGTGTTGAATTGAATTGTTTGAATCAAGTCAAAATTTGGTTTGGATTTGAATTTTCGTGAAAACCCTAATTTTCAGTATTTAAATCCTACCCTGAAAACTCATTTCAAAATCTAAGCATATTTTGGGGTTGAGCCCAAAAGCAAAAGTGTAGAGCTTGTCTAGTTATATAAAGTTTGTTTTTGGAGATTTCAAAGTTGTTATAAAAAATTTGGAGTAATTCGAAAAGGCGAAATTCATTAAATGTCACCTATTTGAATTCAAAAGTTCATTTCAAAATGTAGACCGAATTTGGGGTTGGTTATAAAAGCAAAGTTGTAGAACTTTGGATTTTGAACAACTTTTATTTTTGGAGATTTTTGAGTTGTTACACAAATTTGGGAGTAATTTGAATTTGAAAACGAAGGGCAATTCTATAAATTCTGTGAACAGTGGCCGCCGCTCTGGCTACACCGCCGGCGACCTTCGGTTCGCTTCCAGGCACGTGCGTGGACGTCCTCAGCTTCGCGCTGGCACGGAGAAGTCTCCTGCGTGGCTTCCTTGTGCTTCTGAGCCGCTCTATTTAGCCTTGGCCGTCGCCGTTTGCCCCCGCTCCCTTCCTCTGTTTTCACCGCCGCCGTTGCCATAGCTCCGTTGAGCTTTTGCCGTCGAACCAGCGCCTGCGCCATCGCAGCAAAGCGTGTCCCAGCTTCGCTAGCTCCTTGCGTGTCTAGCCAACCAGTCCTTGTGGCTTGTCTTCGCTGGAAACTCGCGGTGCGTGCTCTTCTTCCTCACGGCCGGCAGCGTCGCCGTCGTGTTTGCCTCACCGTGGCCAGAGGTCCATGGTACGCCTCTGCCCCTACTGAGTCTTGCTTCAGCTTTGCCACGATGCCATGGTACTCTATGACCCATTGTTTTCTCATTTTGGCCACCACAGCTACCGAAGCATCGCCACCGACGATGGTCTGCTCCGCCGTGCCTGCTCGGAACGTCGACCAGCCTCTTCGTTGCTCCTCCGACCCTGCTTGTTGCTCAGTCGTGTTCGGGGTGAGGTGCTGAACCCTTCTATGCTAAGTGTTTAACCTCTACCGCGCTTGTGTCACCGGTGTAGCGCGGCCGTGCCGTCATGCCCGCCATGGTCGTCGCTGTGCTCGGTCCTGGCCATGTTTGGTCTCGGTTGTGCCATCAATAGTTGCACCTGGTTGTAGTGATCACCGTGGTGCCTTTGCCTTCGCCGTTGGTCTCACCGGCAGCGAGGAATCATCGGCCAGTGCGCGTGTCGCCGGAGTCAGCGCTGGTGGTTGAAGATGACAAGTGGGGTCCCTTTGTCAGTGACTCAGTGTTCAAATGGAATTTTTCTATTTTCAGATTTGAATGAATAGTGATGTAAGTTGTTATTTTTGTGTATATTTATTTAGAGCTCCAAAAATTATGAAAATTTTTGTGTGACTTCTCTATGATGTATAGTATTTAAGAAAAATATGAAATAATGTTTTTCAGTATTTTGAATATGATGAAAATTGCTCAATTAATTAATAAATGAATTTCCATGATTTTTCTAGGCTTATTTATTTATCAAAAAATTATGAAAATTGTTTTGCCACTTAGTTATCATGTGATAAATATTTACAAAAATTTTGAGGTCAATTGGAACAAGTTGATTTATTTCATAATTCTTAATTAATTAATTAATTCATAAAAGCAAATAGTAACCTTTAGTGATTTAGGTTTTGTTTGAATTTTTGATTGAGTGATGTCCTTGGGTCATTAGTTGATAATGATCCTTGGCAATTGATTTAGGTGTTGCGAAAAAGGTTTAATTAGTTTGACTTGCAACTGTACCGCGAAGGAAAGTTGTATTCGAATTGATAAATTTTGCATCCATCATCAGGCATCATGTTTCGTATTTTGTATCATGTTAAACATGGTATTGATACTACATGTAGTGAACGAAGGTGAACACGTGATAGTTAACCAAGTTGCTGAGGAAGTTAGTCAGTCTGTTGAGGTCGGATCAAATACTTGTGGAACATCGTAGAAACTGGACTTTTTCGTCAACGAAGGCAAGCCCCGGATGCATACAACCCTACCTTGCGTTTTACAAATTAATTTCGCTTTTGCTCTTCTATACTGCATTAAGTGATTAGGAGTCAAGTGGAAACCTAATTGATGCATTACCAACCTTGCTTTTTCATATCTACTTTGATTACCTGTTTTATTCGTAAATGACTAGTTATGCTTTGTCGGGTGATTATCTATCACCTGTGAGTTTTAAATGGATCTTTGGTTACTTATGTTATCATGAAATATGAGAATGTGAAGTAATAAATCGAGACCGGGCGGACTCGGTGTATGGGAGCCACAAGATATGGAGGTCTTGTGAGCAGGTTCTTTCCGTCTGTGTTGATTAAGACACGTCTGTTGTTGAATTGCATGAGGTGAGAATTTATAGTACTAACCACATACTTCGGTAAGCCTTAACTTGGCAATTCTAGTACGAGAATGGCTACTCGCTCACTGGGAGTGGAGAGATGGCGGGAATAGCATGTACCCACATGGCCATGGGTTGGATTGGTGGAGTACTGTGTTCTCGGATGGCGTGGACCCGTTCTTGTTTAGAGGATCCGAGGATAGTGTTGATGCAAAAGTAGATCTGCAAACACAAAGGGCTAATACCCGAATCGATATCCAAAGCGTGCCAGTCGATTTGACCTGCTAATCGACAAGGATGAAGATACGAACACTTTGGTCCTGACAACAGCGATACGCCCGGAAGTCACGGCCAAGAGGTGTTCACGCGGAACTCGAGAATCGCCGAAGGTCGTACTGAAACGATGCAGCTCGCCGAATCAATGAGAACTCGTAAAAAGAAAGAAAATATGCAAATTGACGAAGTCGCCGAAAAGTAAGTAGATGCAAACAGGAGTAAAAATTGGTTTTGATATTGATTGATATATCCTTACATTGCCCCTTACTCCTATTTATACCCTGATCTAAAGAGACACAACCAAACACAATTAGGATACCAATCCCATATCTAAAGAAACACGTGACTCTTACATGAATCATACTCTAACTAATATATAAAAAAGGAAATCAACTTCTATCTATCTCCCTGTCTGCCTCAATTACGATGGAAATCTCACCGTCCTCCTTCCCATCGGCATACTCCCTATCTCATCGGCAGTAGTCTTCAAGCCTTCCTTCATCGGCATATTCCTTGTTTCATCGGCAGTAGTCTTCAAATCTCCTCTCATCGGCATCGACAATAACACCTCTAACTTCATCGGCAACGCCCGAATCCAAACCAACCTTCCCATCGACCATCACCAGCTATCGGCAACTATCTTTACAAGCTGGCTTCCATCGGCTATCAAAGTACACAGTAACCTTCCCCTCACCGATTAATCCACCCCGATTACCATCACGTACAAAAAACGGTGTCAACACATGCCCCCCAATTTCGGAATATAAAACCATTAATGTTCCGAAATTTACTCCAGATAACACTTGCCTTTGCCCGATTATCGCAACTCATTCTCCAAGCCAAAACTTGATTTGTTATCAAATCCAATCAAATCTAATCTTGATTTACGCATTTCAGTAAATATCGCACAATCGCCAACCACTCTTGCCTTGATTATGGTTAAGATACCGAAACAATAACCCATCGGTAAGATCTTAACATGATAATGCTGCCATTTTCAGAATTAAAATATCCTGAATCGATATCCCTTCTAAGTCACGATTACTTGTCATCAACTCATCTGTACAATCCCCTGATTATCGCGCGAACAGTTACTATATCCTTCTGAACTGTCTCGACCTATATGCGCGCGACATAGAGATAAGTCCAAAATACCCTCACTCCGGGCGGCTTATAAATAGATTTCTCCGGAACCCTCATTTTCTACCTTCAGCCTCCAATCCTTGGCATTTTCTCTCTCCGGCGGCGACTCCGACGAACAACCGCGCGACTTCAACCAAGAAGAACTCTTCTCCGGTGCTAACTTCAAGTTTCCTCAAGACCATGGCCATCAACTTCAACGTCCCCGCGGTTCGCTCCACTTCCATTACCCTTTACTTTGATCTTTTCGCAAATTCATTCAGTTGGTGATTTTCCCTTTTTTTCTATTCTCTGGATTCTATAACCTTAGGAACTGCGCAACAAATTAATTATCCCAACCGATCAGCCGCACGTCCAATGCCTCGGACCAATGGGCAACCCAGATCCAACCGATCTGATCAATGCAGAGGTTAACAGAATCCCCTTTAGAGCCCAAAATTTCTCTCTGAATTTGTGGAAAGACACATTCCGATCTTGGCCCAAAACCACCAAGGGGTGGAAAGACTGGTACTTGAGAGTTAATAACTCGATGCAAGTATACTGGGCAGAACGAAGATTAGACCAATGTATCAGGCTCTCTATTGCCGATATGCAGAAAAATGAATCAATGATAATTGCAGCTGCTTATTTCTGGTCAGATACAACCAATACTTTTATGTTTGGACATGGCCCAGCTACTCCTACCCTTGCCGATGTCCACATGCTTACTGGCTTGGACATCTCAACTGCCGACGAAGGCTCCATCTATGGTAGAAAGCCTGAATATAGAGTGAATACCCGTAACATCGGCGGTTGGACAGGATATATTCAAGAATACCAGAAAACCGGGACACCTAGCCAGAGGGAACATGCCACATTCCTGAATATGTGGTTAGAAAAATTTATCTTCTGTGGTCGATCAGTAGGACCAACCAACGCCTTCCTCCCTGCAGCTGAACTTCTAGCTAATGGCGCAAGGTTTCCTCTTGGCCGATACCTTCTGAGCTCCACTTATCATCTTCTTCACCAAGTGTCTCAGAAGCTTCTGCTTGGCGAACCCATCGGCAACCTGGGAGGCCCGTGGTGGTTTATCAACATGTGGCTGAATGCCCATATGCACAAACGTTTGCAATGGGACTTTTTTGCTCAACAATTCCCACGAGAAATTGCTGAAGATTATGTGCTCGGGGATGATGAATCGGCAACACGCTCACCCCTCAATTTTGGTGAAGCCATAATCGTCCTCCCTGGAACAGAAGCCAACGAAGACCAAATCGGCAGATTCTTTCAAAGCTTCTATAATGGTCTTTCTCGTGATCATAGGGCCTGGGTACCTTATATCGATGAAGAAAACAGATTCCCCCTTCTTTTCAACTTTGCCGATGACACTCTGAATCAAGATAATGAGCTTATGATGGCTATCATCACTCCCAGGGCAATTCCAGTAAACACATTCGGCAGCGGGAAAAACACCAACATTACATATGAATTTTACAACCCATCGGCAGTATCCCGCCAATTGGCTTTTGGGCAACTGCCAATCAAACTCTGCTTTGCCGATGTGATCAAACCCAGGGAAACAATCACCTGCGGAACAGACTGGAACAAGGTAGTACAACTTTCTCCTGATGCCGATACCACAGATGTCGATATATCCACCTGGACACCAATATCTTTCATCACCGAGTCATACAAGCAATGGTGGCGAGAGTGGAAAGAGCAACTGTTCGCGACTTCTGTTCACACATATCGGCACATGATCGATTCTGAATATGCCATCCCTAACGACGCGGTAAGTTTCCTTTGAACTCCCTTCTGCTTTTCCTTTCATTTATCAGTAACTGATTCCCTTGTAACAGGTTAATAACCCAGCACCATTGGTGAGCAAAAGTGGGAAACCCTTCAACCTCCGGCCTGTTTCCCCAACATCGCCGATCGGCTACAACGCTCCCACCTTAGCCGCTTTGACCCACCAGAAGATTCGTACTAAGACCATCACTTCTAAGTCCAAATTGGCTACATCCAGGGCTACCCCATCGGCCGCTGCCACAACCTTGGTCAAAGCCTTTAAGGTAACAACCTTGTTCATTTTCACTTATGCCGATCACAAACTATATTAACCTTAATCATCAGGGGGTAAGAGCTGCTACGGGATCGTCATCGGCAATTCCGCCGATATCAAGCACCACTCCTTCAGAGGTAGCTTCTTGACTTTACATTTTATCTGTTAAATATCATATCTTACACTTGTTTTGCAGCAACAATTGGGTACATCGGCAAACGTACCAGATGCCCAAGCTTCACAATCAAGTGTCGATGCCCCCCAGCCAATCGTTGCCGATGTCCAAGCAAAGCGCAAAGCTTCAACAGATACTGAAGCACAGCCAAAACGACAAAGGTCTATGCCGATCCCTACATCCGCCCCAATGTCATCGGTCATCATACCTCAAGAGCCCACCACCGATGAAGTCATAGAGGATATCCCATCGGCAAGCTCAGCTGATCCACACGACATACTCCAGGTTGCTTCCTCCAGTCAAGCACAGGAAATTGCCTTGAAACAGGTAAACCGATTAACCTATCTGATTTTACAATACTCATACCTACCCCTGATTGATCTCCTTGTCTTTCTTTCAGGAACAAGATTCTCCGAACAGCCTATTTTCCTTTGCCATTGACATTTCTGACGACGATGGAGAGGAAACAAGTTCTTCCCTTGCACTGGGAACAATATCGGCAGAGACTAAATCCAAGTTGGAAACCCTCCTGAACTTGCTACAGCAAAGTACCGCCCAACTGGTAGATGACTCGGACCCCGCAAAGGCAATTTTCAAAACAATTCGTGGCCAGGTCCCTGCCGATGTTGAAGAAATACTCTTCCCAGCAGCTCACTTAGAAAGCCATCAACTGCAATATCAACGGGCTGCTCAGCGCATTGCCGATAGAGCAGCTCAAGCTCAACTTAAAGGAGAGATGCTACAACTGAAACAAATCGCTGATGAGAAGCACAAGGGCATCGTCAACTTGCAGACTTCGGGTGCTGCACTTAAGCAGAAAATCTTGGATCTATCGGCAAGGAAGGCAGCTCTATTGGCTGAATTGAAAGAAATCGATGCAGCCTTAACTCATGCTCAACAAGAAGAAAGCCAGCTACCCAATGCCGTCAAAGCCCTTCAGCAAGAAAGAGATATCCAAGCTCGCAAAGCTTTAGCCATGAAGAAGAAACTCAAGCCTGTGGAGGGTGCTGCCGATGACGATATCAAAGAAATGGAAGAAGCCGACCAGATTCGCCTGCGTGCGATATTAGCTATCCAATCCTTGCTGAACGTGTAATCTTATTTATTGTATCGGCACTTTATAAGACATTGATACTCTTGCATAATTCTAGCCGATAGTACTGTTATCGGCACTTATACTCTTATGCATCTGTCCAGATACTAGGGTAATATTTCTTTAAATATTTTCCATTTAACGCTCTGGGAAACACAACCCCTTCGAGGGTTTCTAAAATATATGCATTACCAGGAATAGACTGATTTATCCGATATGGACCTTCCCAATTAGGAGACCACTTTCCAAACTTTGAACTTTTAGTCCCAATCGGTAAAATCAATTTCCAGACCAGATCTCCATCGGCAAACTCTTTTACTTTCACCTTCTTGTCATACCATCTAGCTACTCTTTTCTTATTTTCTTCAATACTAACTAAAGCCCTTAACCGATGACCCGCCACATCTTCCAACTCATCTTTCATAAGAGTATTATACTCATCGGCTGTCAGCTGATTTTGAGAACGTATTCGTCTAGAGCCAACCTTAATTTCCCAAGGCAACACTGCATCGTGTCCATATACTAACTGATAAGGCGTTACTTTGGTTGCACCATGGCATGACATCCGATATGACCACAAGGCTTCATTTAATACTGTATGCCACCTCCTAGGATTTTCTTCAATTTTGCGCTTAATGAGTTTGATGATCCCTTTGTTAGAAGCCTCAGCTTGACCATTAGCTTGAGCATAATATGGAGAAGAATTTAAAATTTTAATTCCCATACCCACAGCAAACTCATCAAATTCTCCTGATGTAAACATAGTGCCCTGATCGGTAGTGATAGTCTGAGGAATACCAAATCGGTAAACAATATGCTCTTTCACAAAATCAATCATATTGACCGATGTCACCTTTTTTAAAGGAATTGCTTCAACCCATTTTGTAAAATAATCGGTAGCAACCAGGATAAATTTATGTCCCTTACTCGATGGTGGATAAATCTGACCAATGAGATCAATAGCCCATCCCCGGAACGGCCATGGTTTGATTATAGGATTCATAGCCGACGCAGGCGCTCTTTGAATATTACCAAACCTTTGACACCCCTGGCATCCCTTAAAATATTTAAAACAATCTTCAAGAATAGTCGGCCAATAGTACCCATTCCTTCTGATCATCCATTTCATCTTGAAAGCCGATTGATGTGCCCCACATACTCCTTCATGAATTTCACCCATCAAGCTTTTCGATTCATCATTGTTAACACATCTGAGTAAAACTCCATCTATAGTTCGATAATATAATTCATCATCGAGGAGCACATATTTGGTAGCTTGGAACCTTATACGTCTCTCAACCTTTCTACCTGGATCCTTTAAATAATCGACAATCTCTTTCCTCCAGTCATCGGTATCAACTGCCGATGTTAGCACTTCCTGAATAGGCTGATACCCTGAAGCATGCTGAGCTAGTCGATTAGCTTCCTCATTATGCAATCGAGAGATATGTTCAAGACGAAAATCTCTAAATCCTTTCAATAATTGCAAACACCTTTCATAATACGAAATCAAGGCTTCACTTCGGCATTCATAACTTCCAGCCAATTGATTTATAACTAGCATAGAATCACCAAAGATTTCAACAACATCGGCACGTATCTCCTTCAGCAATTCTAACCCTTTTATCAAGGCTTGATATTCAGCTTGATTGTTTGTTGCTGTAGCAACAATCGGCAATGAAAACTCATACTTCTTCCCTTGAGGTGAAATTAACACAATGCCGATACCTGCTCCTTCACCACATGTGGACCCATCGAAGAAAAGTGTCCAGGGAGCAATCCCCAGAGAATCCACCGTGTTACAATGCTGAGTGACAAAATCAGCCATCACTTGCCCTTTAACTGCCTTAGTTGACTTGTAGCGTAGTTCAAATTCTGATAATGCTAAAATCCACTTGCCGATTCTACCACTTAATATCGGCATCGACAACATATACTTGACCACATCGTCTTTGCATATGACCGTACATTCGGCAGATAACAAATAATGCCTTAATTTGATACAAGAAAAGTATAAGCACAGACACAATTTCTCGATAGCCGAATACCTTGTCTCAGCATCCACTAATCTTCTGCTCAAATAATAAATAACACGTTCTTTCCCTTCAAATTCTTGAATAAGAGCTGAACCGATAACTGCATCATCAGCTGACAAATATAACCTGAAAGGCTTCCCATGTTGAGGTGGAACTAGCACTGGAGGATTTGATAAATATTTCTTAATTTCATCAAGGGCTAATTGCTGTTCAACTCCCCATACAAATTCTTGATCAGCTTTCAATCTAAGTAATGGGCTGAAAGCCTTGATCTTACCCGACAGATTAGATATGAATCTTCTAATGAAATTAATCTTACCGATCAAAGATTGTAATTCAGTCTTATTGGCAGGAGCAATCACCTTGTTAATTGCATCAATAGACTTCCTACTGATTTCAATGCCCCGCTGATGCACCATAAAACCCAAGAATTGTCCTGCCGATACACCGAATGCACATTTATTAGGATTCATCTTCAATCCATGCTTCCTTGTGCACTCTAGTATCTTTCGCAGATCGGCTAAATGTGCTGTGATATCTCCAGACTTAATTACTACATCATCAATGTAGATCTCCACTAATGTGCCGATGTACTCATGAAAAATAAAGTTCATAGCCCTTTGATAAGTAGCACCGGCATTTTTCAAACCAAACGTCATGACTATCCACTCGAACAACCCCACATGTCCTGGACATCTGAAAGCAGTCTTGGGAATATCCTCCTCAGCCATGAATATTTGATTGTAACCTGCATTACCATCCATGAAGCTAATAATTTGATGTCCAGCCACAGCATCAATCAACCAATCAGCAATCGGCATTGGATAACCATCCATTGGTGTGGCTTTGTTGAGATTCCTGAAATCAATACAAACACGAAGTTTTCCATTTTTCTTATAAACAGGAACCACATTAGAGATCCACTCTGCGTATCGACATTGCCGAATAAACTTTGCTTCAATTAATTTAGTTATTTCGGCCTTAATGTCAGGAAGTACATTAGGGTTGCATCGGCGCGCTGGCTGCTGATGTGGCCGAAATCCAGATTTGATAGGTAACCGATGTTCAACTATCGATCGGTCTAATCCAGGCATCTCAGTATAATCCCAAGCAAAACAATCTTTATATTCTTTTAATAAATCTGTTACTCGCTGCTTACACTTGGAATCTAACTTAGCACTAATAAAAGTAGGTCTTGACCTATTACCATCACCAATATCTACTTCTACTAAATCATCTGCCGATGTGAACCCTTGACCTAATTTCCCATCATCGGCAAACCTATCCATTAAAACTCCTCTTCAGAACCGACTGCTTGGATCGGTGGAATTTCATAATCAGCAACTCTAAGGAACTCTTTTTCCCAAGCTTCTCCTGATATGCATTTAGTTCGCTCATAAGTATCTGATTCTGCCGATGCGATGATATAAGAAGAATCACCAGGGACGATCTCAATCTTATCCCCAATCCACTGTACGAGGCATTGATGCATTGTAGAAGGAACACAACAATTAGCATGAATCCAATCCCTCCCTAGAAGGAGATTATATGCACCCTTGCCGTTGATAACAAAGAACGTCGTTGGCAAGGTTTTGCTGCCGATGGTCAATTCCACGCACACTGCCCCTTTAGCCGGTGACACATTGCCTTCAAAATCTTTCAACATCATATCGGTTTTGGTCAAGTCTTGATCCCCCTTACCAAGTTTCCGATACATCACATAAGGCATAATATTAATCGCAGCCCCTCCATCAATAAGTACCTTAGACACAGGCTGCCCATCAACTCTGCCCTTCACAAATAAAGCCTTAAGATGCTGTCTTTCGTCATCGGTAGGTTTCTCAAAAACGGCCATCATTGGATCTAGTGTTAACTGAGCTACTTGATCAGAGAGAACAACTTCTTCCTCATTATCAGATAGTGCCAAAAACTCCATCGGCAACATGAATACCATATTAACATCTGCCGATGGACCCTTATTTTTGTGTTTTACCTGCCACTGCTGATGACCAGGCTTTTCATTGGAGGAATTTTCCTCCTGGTATAAATCCTCCTGACGCTCACGTTGCATCCTCCTCCTCTGCGTCTTTGTCAGACCCTCTGGGCACCATCGAGGAAACTTGGTTTTCCAAACCGGCTGATAACAAGTCCTAGTTAGTTCTACGCGACGTATATTAGGGTCCCTGTAGAATATCTCCTCATCGGGAACTCTTGCGTTTGCCATCTCCTCAAGCTCCTCTTGATTCCTTGGAAAATATCCAGCACGTTTACCAAGCCTCTCATGTACACTAAGTCTGCCCCCCAGCCGATCATGCACTGATGCTCTGCCTCTGATCGGTTCGTTGATAGACAAACCCTGATTACCACGTTGAAACATCCTTTCTGAACGATTGACTCCGTAATAACCATTACACTCAGGGCAACTTTCAACAGTTGGCAATTTAATACCTTCTTCCCAGCAATGGATGAAGAACGGACATCTCCAATGATCTTTATGTCGATTCCACTCTTCCTGACGTCTCATTTCTTGCTGTTGCCGATATCGGTCATTACGTTGACGCCAACCCTCCTGCTGCCTTCGATGAGTAATCACAATGCCAGGTCGAGGAGGTTTTTTGGAACTACTGCTTTCCCCTAGCAAACCCTTACTCTTTGCATCATCGGTAGTTATCCGATGTTGGGGGTCTACTGACGCGTTTTTCTCAGCAGCTTCTGATGTCAATACCTTGGTCTTTCCTTTGGCATCCAACATATTTGCTGGAAAAGGGTGTTGATCAATTTTCATCGGCTTCTGGGTCTTGGAAGTACCAAACTTAATTCTCCCAGATTCAATAGCCGATTGTAACTGTTGCCTGAATACCTTGCACTCATTTGTACTGTGTGAAGTTGCATTGTGCCATTTGCAGTACAAAATCTTCTTCAACTCTTCTGCCGATGGAATCACGTGATTAGGTGACAGCTTAATTTGGCCCTCTTGAAGCAGAAGATCAAATATTTTATCGGCCTTGGTGATATCAAAGGTAAACTTTTCTGGCTCTTTTTGACCAAAGGGACATGATATCGGCTTTTTATTCTTAACCCACTCAGCTAAGCCGATCACTGGTTCTTCATCAGAGTCAGAATCTCCTACCTCTTCAACAAATGATACCTTTTTACTCCAGTTCTTTTTAGGTTCAAAAACCCTAGTGTCCTGATCAGAGATCCTTTGCACAAGATGACTGAGGCTTTCAAACTCCTGAGAAGCATATCTGTCCTTAATATGTGGCAATAACCCCTGGAAAGCCAAATCGGCAAGCTGCCGATCATCCAGCACCAGGCTGTAGCACTTATTTTTTACATCTCATAGCCTTTGTACAAAGCTTTCTACCGATTCATCATTACGCTGTCTCAATTTTACTAAATCGGTAAGCTTCTTTTCATGGATTCCAGCAAAGAAGTACTTATGGAATTGTTTTTCTAGATCAACCCAAGTAATAATAGAATTTGGTGGTAATGAAATGAACCATGTAAATGCTGATCCAGACAAAGATGATGAAAATAATCGAACTCTTAATTCATCTCTGTTAGCTGCCTCTCCACATTGAATAATGAAGCGATTGACATGTTCCATTGTTGATGTATCATCTTGCCTAGAGAACTTAGTGAAATCCGGTACCTTGTACCGATTTGGGAGAGGAATTAAATCGTATGCAGGAGGGTACGGAGTCCGATAAGAATACGTATTGACCTTGGGCTTTATCCCAAACTGATCCTTCATAATTTCTGCTATCTTATCGGCCCAAAAAGCATCAGCTTCCTGCTGACGAACTGGTTGAACTTCTACCGGAGGTACCTGCTGACATCCCTCCACATATCTTTGTGGCCCACGATCTCTAGCAATCGGCATATTTGCCGTTACTTGTGGTCCATTAGCCTGTTGGAAAGGATTCATCGGCTGAGCTGCCGATGCTTGATTCTGGAAACCAGCTTGCATATGACCTTGTTGAATCCCTGCCACCTGCTGATTTCGCTGAACTGTATGTTGAACAGGTAACTGTCCTAACCAATCATTATTAGAACTCATCGGTACAAAACTTACCGATGGCTGGTAATTTGCCGATATCGTTGGATAATTATAACTGGTTTGAGGCATGAACTGAACCCCAGTTTGACTCATAGCAGGGGCTTTCTGCTGCATCGGCAGTAAGCTCGCCGATGGACTTGAATTGAATGTTTGAACCATAGGCATCTGGAAACCTCCTGGAGTTGGTTGCACAGAAGTAGTTGCGGCATATTGAGGCACTTGAGCCATCGGCGAAACGGCCGATGATATAGGCGCTCTTCCTGCTGCATCAAATACTTGAGGTAATCTAGGATTGAAAGCAGATGACTCTGGAGGCATGCCATATCCCCACCAATTAGTAGGAATCTGGTTATTCTGAGACACAGGGCCTGACATAGCTGATGCCGATAGATCTGTATTAAGCTGAACTCGCCCTCCTGGTAACACCTGATCTGATTGTATCGGTGTAGATTGTATATTAGGTGAGCCTGCCAATACTGGAGGGGAAGTAACTTCTGTACCCGCAACTGCCGAAGGAACCGATGGAGTTTTTACAGATGCTGGCTCTGGTTGATGATAGGCAGGCCCAACGTAATGTGGTGCCGCTTGTCCTTCTTTGAGAGTTCGAACCACAGCATTATGAACAGTATTGGACAACACACTGGAATGATTAATCAAAGCATGATTTACTGCAGAATTAACCATCTCTTGAAGTTTACCAGGATTGGAATCAAAGGTAACCTGCCGAGGTAACGGCAAATCTTGCTTCTGGATGACTTGTCCACTCTTGTTCAAGCTAAACGATCTCAGACAAAGCTGCTTGTATTCTTCTACAGCCTTTTCCATAGCTTGCCTCTGTTCTTCCTTGAGATCTTCTTCTGATACTGCGATGATGTTCCCCGAATCGATCTCGGAATTGAACATATTGATTGATTGGTCCCACCGAGCGTGCCAAAAGATGTGTTGATGCAAAAGTAGATCTGCAAACACAAAGGGCTAATACCCGAATCGATATCCAAAGCGTGCCAGTCGATTTGACCTGCTAATCGACAAGGATGAAGATACGAACACTTTGGTCCTGACAACAGCGATACGCCCGGAAGTCACGGCCAAGAGGTGTTCACGCGGAACTCGAGAATCGCCGAAGGTCGTACTGAAACGATGCAGCTCGCCGAATCAATGAGAACTCGTAAAAAGAAAGAAAATATGCAAATTGACGAAGTCGCCGAAAAGTAAGTAGATGCAAACAGGAGTAAAAATTGGTTTTGATATTGATTGATATATCCTTACATTGCCCCTTACTCCTATTTATACCCTGATCTAAAGAGACACAACCAAACACAATTAGGATACCAATCCCATATCTAAAGAAACACGTGACTCTTACATGAATCATACTCTAACTAATATATAAAAAAGGAAATCAACTTCTATCTATCTCCCTGTCCGCCTCAATTACGATGGAAATCTCACCGTCCTCCTTCCCATCGGCATACTCCCTATCTCATCGGCAGTAGTCTTCAAGCCTTCCTTCATCGGCATATTCCTTGTTTCATCGGCAGTAGTCTTCAAATCTCCTCTCATCGGCATCGACAATAACACCTCTAACTTCATCGGCAACGCCCGAATCCAAACCAACCTTCCCATCGACCATCACCAGCTATCGGCAACTATCTTTACAAGCTGGCTTCCATCGGCTATCAAAGTACACAGTAACCTTCCCCTCACCGATTAATCCACCCCGATTACCATCACGTACAAAAAACGGTGTCAACAGATAGGTTGGTATATGTAGGTCGGGGACCTGCATATGTCATGTGGTCTGGAATCCCCAGCTGGGTTTATAATCGGTTCGAATCGTCGTTGCTCCTCGGTTATGGAGACTCAACTCACTGTTCATCATCGTAGTATTAATAACTAGAACTTGAGAAAAGTTTGCGAAAGAGATTGATATGAAGTTCATGACCTCATTACGGATCATGGCAGATTCATATGTGGTACTTATAAAGTTTTACCTTTGAAGTAAAGAATTTTGTTAAAGAGCTTTTACGCAAAAGAACTTTGATTATTGTTAAAGTCATACCTTGAATCCCATGAGCCGGCATTCCTGAGTTCTATCAGTTTTATTTCGGTTAAGTCTTGTTGAGTACTTTTGTACTCAGGGTTTGTTGACCCCTTGTTGCAGGTGAGGCTCATGAGCAGATCTGTTTTGGATCGTGCTGCATGACGATTGTTCCTTGTGATGACGATGAGAAGTAAATGTGTGGCCCTTGGGCAGGGCAGTTTCATTATGTGTTTTGTATTATATTATAATGCCACTCCATTATTTCATTTTGTAATAATCATCGAACTTAGTTATGAGGTTTGAAACTACTGTTTTGTAAATTATGTTATTGTAAGACTTCCGCTGTTTTTACTCTGGTGTAGATATTTTAATAAATATTGTAATACTGCAATGACTCTGTAACATGATCCTGTTCGGAAATCGTAGATGATTCGGGGTTCCCCGAAGACACCCGACAGTCTTCTTAAGTTATCGAAAACATATGCACAGATGTCAAAGGTCGTCGGACAGTGACAGGTGCATGTGGGCCCTATAATTTAGGAGGTTCTGCCATAGATATGGTATGGGTATTGGTGGGTGTAAGAGGTTGTGTCCCTCGGCCAACGGGACATAGCTTGGTTACACTTTTTTTCCCTGTCCATGTCGGTTAAGGACTGGTCGTTGCATTAGATTCTAGTCAGGTCACAGACTTATTATCCTGAGCACATACTTATTTATGGGAGCAGGGAAGGCTCGTTGCTCTCTTATCGTGGGTTCTGACTCTTTCCAAACCGACTGATTGGAGACAGGGATGGTGGAGGTCTAAGCAGCACACTGAGTCCCGGAGTCAGGTGTGGGGGCTTAGAGTCTAAGTTTGGACGGAGACCTGAACCCCTTGACAGAAGAGTGATGGGTTGGTCCTTCTTGTGCCTGGGATACAAGCGGGGCGTTCTTTTTGGGGTACCCAGCTGGGCACATTGTTTTGTAAATCACTGGGTAATCCGGTACGACTTGTCTATAATCTAGCATCGTAGTAAGAACTGAAAAATGAAAAGTGGTGAAATGGATCTATTTGCTCAACTCTTGCTTGAAAGTAGAACAGGTGCTTACCTAGAATGGTTAGATAATGAACTAATCATGACTGCTAATAAGAAATATACATAAGGATTCACTACTAGTATTGCTTTCCGTAAAAAAAGAAACCCAGCAAACCAATAAGCCTATCATATCCTTTGGAGTTGGGAAATTAATCCCACTAGTCGGATAAGTCTTGCGAGTATATTGTGTACTCAGAGTTTATTTACCCCTGTTTCAGGTTCAGCTTGAAGAGTAGCTATTGTGTGAAAGATTCTTCTAGTGGGCACAGACAGATCCTTATATACTACCGTTAGATGTTTATTTTAATTTCGCTGTTTAATTTTCGCACTCTGAACTCGGTACTGTAATAATATATTTTTAAGAACTCCAGTTGTATAAAATGGACTAAGTATTGTAAACTCGTTCTCATTATTGGATCATGGAGGAAAAACGTGGATTATTCGAGTTTTCCCTTGAGGTGTGCTCGATGGAATCCACCGATGTAGCTTACTTTCGGAGTGCTTAGTGTCTGGTGGAAGACGAGCGCCTTTGAAGATGTGTTATTTCAGACGGTTCTACCACATATGTATAAGTTGTACCTAACTTGTCTTTTCATGTGTATGCTAGTTAACTTATTTGATTAACTTATGGTACCTAGTTATGTAACTAACTTGTGTTCTCATGTGTATGCTACCTAACGTGTTTGATTAACTTTTTGTTCAGAGTTATGTAACTAACCTGTCTTTTCATGTGTATGTAATCTAACTTATTTGATTAGCTTATTGTATAGAGTTATGTATGGTCAATTTACTGTACTTAGTTTTATATTTATCACCCTATGTTAGATTATCATGTTAGTTTTTGCTATTAAGTTATTTGTTTTTTGTTGATAACTTTGTTCTTTTTGTATTTATGATTTTTAAATATTAAATATTTTGCGGATCTTGCAATTGAAGACATAGATACTGAATATTATAGTTGTATAAGCTATGCAAATCTATTTTGTAACTTGTTATTAAAGTTTGCATCATCTCATGGGATTTTGTTTTGTAGTCTATGGTGTAAAAGTTACTTTTAATTTTCTCCCCCAGCTTTTTTAAACCCTTTTTCATATTTCCGAATGATTAGTTCCTGAAACGAAAAGAAAAATGCTGATGAAATCTAAACAGAATGTTCTATAACCTAGCACGCTTAACTATGCCGTGTAACTCAGTTTGTTTAAGGGGTGTTTGGTTCTTTAGTCGCTCCTAAATTTTATATCACATCGAATATTTAGATACTAATAAAGAGCATTAAATATAGATTAATTATAAAACCAATTACATAGATGGAGGCTAATTTGCGAGACGATTTTTTAAGCCTAATTAATCTGTCATTAGCATATGTTTACTGTAGCACCACGTTGTCACATCATGGACTAATTAGGCTTAAAAAATTCGTCTCGTAAATTAGTCGCAAATTATGTAATTAGTCTATATTTAATACTTCATGCATGTATCTAAATATTTAATGTGACCGGAATTTTAGAAGCGCATGTAGAAATCAAATATAGCCTAGCTTATGCGTAAGAGGAAAGAGAACGACACGTTCGCGTGCAGGCGCGCGAAAAGAAAAACAAGACTGACGCGTTCGCGTGTGCAAAAATAAAATAAAACGCCTGTTTGGAGAAAGTTGTGGGATTTGTTTATTCATAAAATGGAAATTGCAGCTGCTGCCAGATCGTTCGCCCGACCGTAATCGAGTGACCGTTCGCGATTTAGTCGCGTCGCTCCATAGGCTTCCTCCAGCCGGGGCCCATCGCTGTTGCTCGTGCACCAACCGCGCCGCCGCCAGCCGAGGACGCCGTCCTACACTCCTACTCTTGTCCTGTAGCTTGAACTTGTCAAGTGGCCGGCCTGCCCGGCCAGTAGGCAGTAGACTCGGACCAGGACCACCCGAACTGGCCCCGTCCGGAACCAACGACACACTTGATGCCCAGCTAGATGCCTTTGCTTGAAGTTGAACAGGCTCGTTCCGCCAGACGGAGCAACGACGATTTCTGGCATTTCCGCTGCGGATCGAATGATGAGCCCGTCAAGTTCTGGGCACACTGCTGACCGCAAACCACGCGAACATTTCGTGCTAGACTAGACGCAGCTGCTCTGCGCCTCCGCCGGCGAATGAAGACTGATGCACGTGCTTCTGCCTGCGAGCAAGTTGCTGGAGCTTACATCGGCGCATCGTATGAACAGTCCCGACGAGCAACGCTGTCCTGAGGCTGAATGTGAGGTTGCCGAGATGCAGACGAAGGATAAGAACTTATCCTCGGCCCTTTTTTACCTCTGCTACCACCAACCGAAGATCTTTTCACCATTTCCGGCGACGCGACGCGACCGCTTTGTCCCGTTGCTGTTCCGTATCCGCCGGTTGCACGTCCCGTGCAGCGGTGCACGGGGGGGAAAAATCACCGCGGCTCACCAAGCTTTCACCGCCGGGACCCGCAACCCAAGTAGCCAACGTGGGGGTCGTCGCGTCCACGAGAGCGGCAAACCAAAGCGCGGAGCGCGCGGTCAGGTCCTCATCCGTCTCGCTCGCGTGGCGTCCGACGCGGCCGAAAATTCCGCGGGCGCTGGGCCGTGGTTTTTATATCCGATCCGATCACCCTTCACCCCCATCCGGCGCTGCACAGGCGAGGCGACGACTTGTCACTGGGTTTCACGGTTCACGTCCATCTCTGCCGCTCGTAACCTAACGCTTTGACAAAACGGCGCCCCGAGCACACGTGGACACCAACTAGTGGCTTCCAGACTAATCCTCGACCCCTACTACAAACGTCAGCCGTACCCCTGCCCCCACAAGGCTAAAATTGCTTCGTAAGCCTGCCGACCTGTCGCAATAATTTTTACCGTCCCAGAGACAAATCTGGTGACGGTGTTATTATTTGTCCCGACGGGTGGCCGGGTCAAGTCAGTCTCCACGGCAAATTAAAATCGGAGGAAGGGGGAAAGGGCCATAGCATCGGCAGCGGAGGGGGTGTCGCCGTCGGCACGTCGCGGTGTGCCGGAGTAGGAGTAATAGTAGTAGTTTACTCATTGCGGCAGCGAGACGCGGGCGCACGCACATGCCCCCGGCCCCCGGCCCCCGGCCCGTTCTTATCGGCACGGCTGACAGCGGCGTGATGGGCGCTGCCACGGCGAGCGGGCCAGGAGCTGTCGCTGCTCGGGACCGGATCGACAGGTCAGTTTCTGGCACGGTGTGGTGTGGGCTGTGGGGTGAGTTCCTATTCCTGGCTCCTGGGTGGATGGACATTGCGAAACGAATCGCGAATTGCGTGTTCGTCTGATCTGGAAATCTGATCATTGAATGGACGCCAGCAGCTAAGGATCATAAACGATCGTGTATTATAAGTCAGAATAATATTTTTCTCTTCCACCAAACTAGTCAGCGGTAGTAATCCAGGAACATTTCAGCCGAAACGAACAGGCTGCCGGTTCTTGCATGTTTTCGGCAGCAAGTTGGAGATGCTGCGAGTACCTTGAGATGTTGCTGTCCCTGAGCAACTTTACCGCTTAATTGAGCAGTAACGATGAGTAGTAATTACTAACAGAGTAGCAGCATGTGTGAAACATTTTCTTTCTTCAATTGAACAGCTCCTCGTACGAGAAACGAGTTACTACTGAAATTTACATTTTTTGCAGTTACTCGAAAGAATCGTGAGCTGCTTTTGCGCTGATGTTCTCTTCCTTTCCCTACGAATCCAGGTCTGGTTTTGTTTACACTTCGTCGTTCAATCATTTGCCCGCTAAAAAAATAATCTGATTTATTTTACAGCGACGACTCCGGCCTCAGCCCTCAGGGGGTCAAGAAAGCACCGCCAGAACGCTAAGCCGCGCGGTGCGCCGTTGACTCCCCGGTGAGGGCGACCAAATCCGAGCTCCGAAACGCCGGGGCCCGGCCGGCCTGCCGCTGCACCGTGAGAGAGCCGTGGCGTGCGCACACGCTACCGTGGTGGCTCGCGCTGCCGGTCCTTTCTCACCGGAGCCGCCGCGACCTCCTCTCCGCCTATTTGTCGCCCAATCGTTCATAGAGCAGACTGCAGCACGGCGTGTCGCGCGACGAGCTGCTCCAGCGCCTCGCGCATCCACCAGTGTGGGCACCCGTCCATCACCTGCTGCACCGTTGCCTGTTCCATTCAATCGCGAGCGCACGGTCAGATGACATGTTTTATACTATGCATTGGTTTATTTGCACATTAACGGATTGGTGTGGAGGACGAGAACTCACCCAGGTGCGTTTGCGGGACGCCATCTCGGGCCACTGGTGGAGCTCGTCGGCGACGCGGAGCGGGAACATGAACCCCTCGTAGGTCTGGTCCACGTAGCGGCGGCTCTTGTAGTGCCAGAAGCCGAGGACCGGCTCGGTGTCGCCGAGGACGCCGGCCTCCTCGAGGGCCTCGCGCCGGGCGGCCTCGTCCATGGACTCGTCCACCTCCCACCCGCCCTTGGGGAACATCATGCCGTGCCCCTTCTGGGACGTGATCACCAGCACCTCCAGCTCGCCGTCGCACGGCCGCACGCGGTAAGGGATGCAGCCCACCACGATGCGCCCGCCGGTGCTCTGGCTGTACCGCTGCAGCTCGCGCCCCTGCCTCGCCACCAGCACGGCCATGGATGCGGATGCGGGCAGCTAGCTGCTTCGTTCGTTGGTTCTCGGGCTTGCTTGCTGCTGAAGCGGCTGGCCAAGTTGGAGCTCGAGAGTAGGATGGATGGGTGGATGGACGATGATGCTGCAGCTGCTGGCTTGCGGCCATGGAGCGGGGATCAGGGGATTTTATAGCGTGTCAAGTCAATGGAATGCTGTGGGTGGTGTAGGTGCCGAGTGATTAACTGAGTAACATGCGTGGGCCTGGACCTGGAGTATGGACGCGAGGACTGGCTGCCGACGTGGACAAGCCGAGCGGGTCGGATCTTCTGCGGCGTATGACGCTGCCTTTGCCTCAGCCTCAGGTTGGTCAGTGGAGTTTTCACTTTTCACTCCAAGTCTCCAACCAGCGCTGGTCTGAATCAGATATGTTCAGTTTTCGTACAAGGCTTATTAGTTTGCTGGATATTTTTGACTTTTTGTGAAAAGCAGTAGTAGCAAGGCTGATCAAGATCGCTGGCATTCAGACGACGTCACTGGACCAGAGACAGGAGAGCTAGGCACATGCCAGAAGCAAGGAAGATATGCTATCTCTGTGATCAAGGACGTGAAACCATTGATCATATCCTGGCCGAGTGCCCCTTCACCAGAGAGGCCTGGTTCCACATTCTTCAAGCCTTGCAACGCCCACTGCCATAACCAGCCGCAGCTACAACATTGCGATGGTGGCGACGGCTGCGAGCGGCATACAATGGTGTCCGGCGCCGAGGCATTAACTCACTGTTTGCGCTAGTCTGCTGGACCATCTGGAAGAAACGAAACGTCAGGTGCTTCAGGGAGGCATCCTCATTGGTGAACGAGGTGCTGCAGCTAGTCAAGGCCGAGGGCGATCGGTGGATTGACGCCGGCGCACGTGGACTTGAAACGTTAGCTCGCCTGTAGGTGGGATGGTCACCCTTGAATGTTGTTTGTTTCAAAATGTAGCGCTTGCAAAAACACTAACGTGGCCGAGGAACAGCTTGTATTGCTCAAACTCTTTCTACCTAATACAATGATACACATCGCTTGTGCGTATTCGAGAAAAAAAAGCTATGGCTGATTGGCATTCTAGATTTCTGTACTAATAATGGTCTTTTATGTTACTGGGCCACATGTTTTTTTCTCTCGAAAGGACAGCAAAAGCTTTAGAACAAGAAAAACAAAACGAGTAATTACAACTCTCTATTTACATCGGTTTTGGGTAAGAGTTATTATCGGTTTTAATCCAGATAGCGGGGCAAGAGTTCTCTTTGGGTAAGCCACTAATCTTGCTTTGACGTGTGTACATAAAAGGATAATAGTCAGAGTTATTTATTGCAAGAATTTATCGGCCGGCTTATTAGCTAGAATCTACAGTATTTATCGGCCGGCCCTGTTCACTTGAACTTATCGGTCGGCTTATCAGCTAGAATCTACAGTGTTTTTTTTTCTCACAACAAAACAGCTTCAGTCGACTTATCAGCCGGCTTATGTATCAGCCGAACAGACCCACACGTTTCATCATTTTTCAACTTCTGACGTTGTCTTGACACCCACATCTAGTTTAGTTCTTTTAGGTAATCGCGGCATCCACATCAGCTACTGATGGCAGTAACATTTTACATTTAAAATACAAAATACACTAGCTATAATGTGTGAAATCCGATGAATAAAGCCATGCGTGTACCAACAACTCATGGCTATGCCAAAAGTATAATGGTTTTCACATATAATGATCTTGTGGAGCTAGCTAGCATACATAAGAGACCGAACCTACTTTGGTATACTAGCTACTTCTAAAGGGTTGGGAACCTTTCGGTTTATCTTCTTGATCGTTATATTCAATTGGTGTGTGAACTGGTTGATCTAAATCACTAGCTGAGCCACAACAATTCTATTGTAAAAAAGCAGCCTTTTCCCCCGTTTTGTTTTGCTCCGTGGCCTTCGTTTTAGCCTATGAAAAAAGACACATAACCACCACCCAGAGGAAGCATCAGCATCATCCGATCCAATCAGGTCGACATCGCCGGTTCATATAGACCGTGTCCACCAAGGTCAGAGCAGAAGATGCCCATGCCCCCCGTCCCAGCCCTGAGAGCGAGGTGCTATTAGCAGATGATAGCGAACAAAAGCGCGTATCTGCAGGGCGAGTATGGCCGCGCGAACGTAACCCGCCCTTCGCAGTCGCAGCTCTCGTCGTCGTCGGCCGAGCCCTGCTCTCCTCCTCACCTGCGTATCAGGCAGCATGATGGCGCTTCCTTGCCTCAGTTGACAACCTGAAAGTCCATCTTTTCCATGGCTGCGGCCGGCATGCTCGCCCTCTCGTATAGTACTCCGTATCACTTCGTTCCTTCGTCGACCACATCTGTCCGCGTCGTCACTGACGTTGCTGCTGCGCGTGTTAGGTGGTGTTTAGTTGCTCCTCCTTAATTCGAGTTGTTGTCCTATAGAAGGTTTGACACATACATGGAGTATTAAATATAGACTAATTACGAAATTAATTACATAGTTTGCGACTAATTTACGAGAAGAATCTTTTAAGTCTAATTAGCACATGATTTGACAATGTTTTGCTACAGTAACATATGCTGATGACGGATTAATTAAACTTACGAAATTCGTCTCGTAGAGTACCGACGGATTATGTAATTTATTTTTTATTAGTATCCAAACATCCCATACAACATTCTCTCGATATACCTTCTAAATTTTAGTCATTTGGTCAAACACCACCCTACCCGAGGAGGTGATGCTTGCTTTGTTTATATATGGATTTATTTATTATTATTTCGTGGAAGTAAACCATTTGTGCTCAGTGATCATGCAAGTTGCATCATCGGTTATGCTATTGCTAGTGCTAGCTATGCATGCTCGTGGTGCCCACATCCACATGTATGTGCTCACTACTGTATGTGTTCTGTGTTGTGCTGTGCCCGGTTCTCCTTTTGGCTTTTGCTTAGGCCGCGTTTAGTTCGCGAAATGAAAATGTTTGATATCACATTGGATGTTTCGGGGATGTCGGAAGAGGTTTTTGAATACTAATAAAAAAACTAATTACATAGCTCGCCTGGAAACTGCGAGACGAATTTATTAAGCCTAATTAATCCATCATGAGCGCATGTTAGTACTGTAGCACTTATGGCTAATCATTGACTAATTAGTCTTAAAATATTCGTCTCACGATTTTCAACCAAACTGTGCAATTAGTTTTTTTCGTCTATATTTAATACTCCATGCATGTGCCGCAAGATTCGATGTAATAGTTTGGGGTGAAAATTTTTGAAAACTAAACCAGGCCGATGTGGAGAACTGGAACAGTTGCGCATGCAGCCGCCGGCCGATGACACGCCAATTCAAACGCACTGATGGCTGCCGACGTTCTTCCCCTTTGGAAGGCTCTTGGATCAAACGAACTTGCATTGGTTAGCAATGGCGCATGCAACAATTATAGTAATACACACACACGGTACTCTACTCTTCGATCGGTTGGCCTTTTGGCCACGTGAGGAAAATACGTACCACCGTGTGTACGTACTATCTAATATCCCTTAGCCGTCACGTCTCCCGGCCAGTAGGATGTGAAAAGCCGTTACGTACTGACGACGAGACGCACGTGCGAGTAATGCATTTGCTCCATGGGTGCGAGTGTGCGACGATTATCTGTCGTCATTTCTGGCGTTGTCACTGACGTTGCGGAATTGAGTAGAAATCGTGCATAGTTCGTGTACACACGCCCATGGAAACTGGTGGCTATGTTGCAGCCAGGTCCGGGACGATAAAGCCTAAAGGCGCGCACAAAGCAATCGTTGGAGTTTCCCACAGGGTTGGTGGCAGTCGGGCCAAGCAGCTAGTCCTCATCCGGTCTTCCTTCTTTAACTCCGTACGTTGCTTGAGACAACTAAATTTTTTTATACTAAAAATATAAGATAATAATACTGTTAAATTAAATATCGATATTAAAGTAATATTTAATTTAAAAAGCAAAGTTTGTGAAATTAACATAGTCACGGAGAGCGCGGCATCGCAGGCTCATAAATTCTACTGTATAGACTTTTTCGTGATATGGCCAAGATAATATTTTATATCGATAGAAAGAATTCTCCGATATCCATTTCTTTCATGCGTCAATAAATCCATGAATAATTTTCGCTGCATCTCCATATAATCCTGTATACACAGGTTTGAGTATATATGTAAATATTAGTGCCTGTCACATGGATAATACTGTGTGTCTTAAAAATCTCTCATAAAATTTTAAAATAAAGTATATTATACTCATCGTATAAATATGTGTGGCTTTAAGACTATTCCACACAGACATATATTGTAGAATAAGGTATCCACTTGAGTGTCTGTTCCAAGATGTTGAACTATGTGTTGTAATTTTTAATTTCGACATATTTTTCAGGTCAAGGCAACCAATTGTGACACTTTTTTTAGTGGTGCATAATTTTATGGTGTACCTCTTGACTATCTGAGTAAGGACAAGTTAACACTGCAAAGGCTCAGAAAAACTGCTGAGAAGGTCAAGATTGAGTTTTCCTCCACTATGCATACTAAAACCTATGTCCCCGTTTATCATTGTCGATGCTTTTGATGCAAAGCAATTCAACATTATCATGATCAGATATAAGTTTCAGTCTCTTATGAGCAATCTCATAGAGGGACTCTCATTCTTTATGTGATCTGCCTCAAGGATATTGGCAGGACGATGGACCCATGTTGAAATGTCGCCCCAAAAAGTGTCAACGTTTTGTTCACGATTTATTTCCCATGAATACATGTGGGTACTATGATAACACTAACTACACCAAATGAAAAATTAGAGAGAATTTACATTGTCTCTAGAAGAATTTATTTATTAAGTTCTTTGGACTCAACAGGTAGTTTTGAAATATCTATTTGCATGTCTTACCTCATATCCTAATTCAAAATTTTGTAGTTTAATTAGAATATTTAGGTGATTGTATATATATATATTATTCAATACAAGAATAATCTATACACGATCTTCTTGAAAGATTTCTGCAGTGTAAAGATATCTTTATTTTTTATGCATGCCCATGCTAACACTACGGTACCTAGTATAAATATAAAGAACGAAAAAGATGACAAGAAAGATTGACATTAGTCCAACTTCTTTTGATTCTTTATAAACACGTCTGAAAGTTAACATGGGGCTGTGGGCATCAAATCAAAACAAAAAAAGAATATGGATTCGACGATAAGTAGCATTTGACCTCCTTTTTTTGAAAAAAAGAAAGGTACCGCAGAGTTACAGGATTGTCAATCTTATTAGCACCATTAATTTTTTGCAATTGTAGAACTCAACCAAGACACCCATTGAAGTACTACATCCCTAGCTCGCAACCCAATTAAGAGTAAGTTCTCGCAAGACTAGCTCCCCAGTTATTATTAAACTGCATGAAGGGCTTCGAAATGAAGACCACTATTTGAAAAATGAGTAAATGATTATTGTTTCATTCCATGCATGATTATTATTTTCTTTTATGTATGATTATTGTTTCCTTCCATGCATGATTGTTTCCTTCCATGCATGATTATTGTTTCCTTTCATGCATGTGGCCTTAGATGATCGATTTGTTTCCTTCAAAGCAGGCGGGGATCGCAAGCTTGGAGGAGGTCCCACCTGACGACACCACGGGATCGCAGACATGGATAGATGGACGAACCAAAACAAATGTCGCACCTAAATATATACGCTTTGTAAGGAGATTCGGTAAATGGCTGGCTCCGAAGTTGCAAGAAAACAATCACCAAAACCGCACCAAAGCAAGCACGATGTGATCCATCGAGTGTGACGACTGACGACCCAGTGCGCGCGAAATCTTTGCCGAATTCGCCGGTGGCAGCGCGGAGCAATAGACTCGGGTGTGCTAGCATTTCGATAGAGAGCAGACGGGACAGCGAGCTAGCGATCGATCATATCGCGTCGTCATGCAGGGGAGCAAGCCGGCCGTTCATCAGATCGGTCAGGGGGACATGCCGCGCGGCGCTGCGACCCAGCGGCGCGACCGACGCGGACGTGCACGCGTCCGGCCGATCCCGGCCTGCAGCTCCACCCACCGGAATCGAATTAAACACCGCCGTCGCCGCGGCTACCAATCGACGGCGCGGCCGGGTTTTGCGCTCTCGACAGGCCATGCGTGCCAAAAGTTGACCCCCGGCCCGGCCGGCCGGCCAGCAGCCATGTCGATCTGGGCCAGTTGGCGTCGTGAACGGTCTCCGCCACCGCGGGCATGCAATGATGGAGGCGATCGAGATTGATGGCTCGATTGGCCAGCCGGCCGGTAGCTGCTAGCTGCTGATAGATAAGCTAAAGCCCCAGCGCTGTGGGGACACCGGCGTGCGTGCAGCTGTTCGATCAGTTGCTAGGGGTGTATCTCCGCTTTGTTTCCTTTCAGTTTCAGGTCATGTCCATCGTGCCTTGGATAGTTGAATGTGTCATCGTCGTCTACGTGTGCTCTCTCGTTTATTCATTCGTTTCTTTCCATTCTCATGAAAGATGAAATCTCACGCCTTGATCCAGAGCTTTTTGGGTATATGCTGTATTTTTGTGTGCTGGAAGCAGGACGCTGTGCGCTAGAGAGTACTCTAGCATTTGCGTGCTAGGACAGATGACTGTTAGTGTAGATGTAATTTGGGTGAAGTCTGACGCGACGACGACCGACGAAAACACATAGATAGAATTATGCAATGGCGCACGTTTGTTGGCACGTCCGTGCCGGGCGTGTGAACGCGACGACATGTATATGTGCATGCATGCGACCAGAGCTGGAATATAACCGCAGAGCGGCCATACTGATTTGTAGTCCTGCAGATATAGCTGCATTTTGTTATGACGCTCACGATTCGTGGCCAGTGTCGATCAGTTCATATATGTATGTATCGAGCCAACAGAGAGTCTGAAAGTCCAGCTCGAAATTGCGCCGCATGTACAGCAGCAGCCAGCAACTCGTCGGCTCATGCATACTCACAGGCATGCATGCACCACTCAGAATGTTCTTTCCCTTTTGATTACCTCGACATGTATATATCTCGGCACAGTCAGCCTGTTCGTTTGGCTGTGGCTTGTCGTAAACGATCGTAAATTTTCAGCCGGAACGGTATTTTTCTCTCACACAAACCAGCCAGCAGTACTTCTTCATGAACCAGTAACAATACGAACCAGCCAACCAAACAAGCTATAGATAGGTCTCTAGGGTCGTTGGCCGATCCAGTGCCTTTTTGTCATATCTTACCTTAGCTTTATCAGTTTTTCCACAGAACCTTCCATTATCTTCAAAGTTCTCTGGACACAACAGTCAATCTTAAGTAGTCCCATGCCTGGTGATTGTCGTTCTCAACTCACACATGCAGACTACTGATCACCAGCCAACAAATAAACGGACTGCTGGTGCTGGTAGGTTTTGTTCACTTATGTTTAGACCCATGCATGGTGTTTGAACAGTATTAGAGCATATTTCAAAGAACGGCAGCTCCGTGGGGGTAGCTAGGTTAGGCGCTGCTTGCGATTGTGCTGCATGATCAGTCATGGCCTGAAAACACAGTTGTTTTCTTTGGGAGAATCTTGATTAGTCTCAAGGTTCATATTTTGCAAATCAAAGCCTTTGTTTAATCCCACCGAATTTCGTAAGAATCTCAGCACGTAGGTCGTTAGGGAGGTATAACCACCCAAAATGCATGATAGAACTAGTTTTGAAGCTAATCGTCCATTATTTTGGCGATGGATTCGCGCGAACTAACGATCGCTAATGATGCAGCAACAGTAGCCCTACATGAGTGAGATTCGGTCAGACCATCAGTTGTTCAATCATTGGTAGACGCCGTGGGGGAACCTTAACTGCTCATTTCTTCATGACTTCATATATACTCGATTGATGAGCTTGTTCAACACATCCAACTTAAAGAAAGGAAATCTCTGCATGTTAGTGACATTTACACATAGGATTTTCTGAATGAGCACTGGCCAGGTAGCAACTCCTGTTGTCTCACTCTCATGTAGTATACGGTAATGTTCTCCATACACACTTGCACGTGGGGTTGTAGTAGGAATCCAGGTTAACAGACGTACGTAACTTGGGCTAAGACTAGCTGAGAAAGTGGAGCATGCAGAAACTATTTCGACAAATTGGCTGAAAGTGGCTGGTGATTTTCCATGAAACTGCAAAACTAACAATAATCAATCTATCATGGATGATCGCAAGAATATAATGTGAGTCGAGGTCAACGAGACATGACGAATAATGATGGCGATCGATGGAGCGAGCTAATATATATATTGTATGGTTTTGCGAGTAACATGAGTTTTTAGTCGATCATCTTGGCCGGAGTCCCTGATAATCAGAAATCACAATCGGATCCAATTAATAGTTTAGCGACCCATGTGAGTTACTTGGAAGGTGATATGACGGCCTGATTATATTCCGGGGGTTTTTTTAGTAGAGCCTGATTATATTCCTTTGCCAGTGGCCCTTAGAAGCACATTGAGCTACTATACCATATGCCCTGTATTTTACACACGGCAACAGCGCCATGCATAACATATGCACTTCATCCGTCTTCAGATGCAAACTGTGCAGATCTTGACCGTTCTGATTCACACCGATCTGAAAGAAAAATGGTGCCATTATATTGAATATTTCCCACACGCATTTCTAGGTGCATCACTGGCATGCACTAGGCCGTATGTGTTTCAGCCTAAGGCCTGGTTTAGTTTAAAAAATTTTCACCCTAAACTATCACATCGAATCTTACGGCACATGCATAGAGTATTAAGTATAGACGAAAAAAAACTAATTGTACAGTTTGGTTGAAAATCGCGAGACGAATGTTTTAAGACTAATTAGTCCATGATTAGCCATAAGTGCTACAGTAAATAACATGCGCTAATGATGGATTAATTAGACTTAATAAATTCGTCTCGCAGTTTCCAGGCGAGCTATGTAATTAGTTTTTTTTATTAATATTCGAAAACCTCTTCTAACATTCCAAAACATCCGATGTAACGTCAAAAAAATTTTATTTCGCGAACTATAAACACCCCGTAACTAAGGGCGTCCCCAACCCAACGGTGGAGAAATCACCGGCTCTCCTCAATTTCTATTGGCTGCAGAGGACTGACAGAAACTAGCTAGCGCTTCTCTCCTCGCTGGTCTCGCACTTTCTCCCAGAAAACTCTCTCCCAGCAGCAGCTAAACGGGTCAGAAGAATATCAGATTGGCGATTTAAAAAGCCCGTTGGGGACGCCCTGACTGGTGAACCTCACTGAAGAATCTCAGATTTACTATGGGGCCCGGAGCTGTTTTGTGCTGCCAGTGCCAAACGGGTCAGAAGGAAGCAGCTCCGACGAAAGAGCCGTGTGATTTGCGCTCTAACACGCCAGGCGTGTCGGTTGGAGCCAAAGTGTTCGGTGGGTACGGATTATTTAGTGTTCGTGTTGGAAAACATTGCTAATGCTGAAATGTTACCAGAGAAAAATATTGCTCCGCTAGAAAAATAAACCGAACAAATTGGTTTCTTTCCCAGCCGAACACAGCCAAGCTTCCATCGGCTCCTTGTCAGGAACGCGTGGGCCATGGCCTATTTGGCCGTGGATGCCCCTGCCTTCTTCCATGCGCGTGGGCACGGAGCAACGTCGACATGGGGAAGAGCAGAGGCGGCGCGGCATTGGCCTTCGCGGCCACGGGCGCGTGCGCCATGCTGGCCATGCGTGCTCGAGCTCCCCTGGCCAGCCGCACGTGCTTGGGCTACTCCGGCGAGCTGCCGCTCATGTCTCGGTCCTCGTTCTCTTGCGACGTGGGGAGGCGGAGGCGTGAGGAAGAGGAACAGGAGTCCACGGGACAGAGTAACGAGAGGATAAGGCAGAGAGTAGCGAGAGGATAAGGCAGGTGTCAGGCGGGTCTGCGTGCATTGCCGCATTGGTGATAAGGTATAGAGAGAATAAATAAAGAGAAATAAAAGGAGAGAAAAAAAAGAAAAAAAAGAAAAAAGAAGGGTATTGTGGACACTTTCTTCTTTTCAACAACAGGGAGAAAAACTGTTTTGTCAAATGGTTCAAAAAACTGTTTTAACTCCTCAAATGAATCTGCTCCCCTAATAAAGCTATAACTGAAGTTGTTTTGACATGAGCCGGAGCTCTACCAAACGGACACCAGCACGTTTGAAGAATTCTCTCAAGTTTGTGCCCCCTTTATTGTGGACTAGTCATTGCCGCTCGCCCTAGTCTCGACAATAGCTCTTCCATGCTGAAATACTCGGCAGTGTTAGCTATAATTAGCTACCACTTGCTGACTGTTCAGTAAGAAATGGTCACATCGATCGACGCATGTTCGGAGCCACATGGATTGTTTGACAATCGCGGCTACCTCATTTGCCTAGCATATGGGCCGGCGGCGTGTGCAGCTGCAGCTAGCTAGCTACTCCAATCCCGCTAGAGAAGAGACCAACACAAACACAGCTGTGGAGCTGGAGCATCCCAGTTGTAGATAATCATCGTTGCGCTGGAGGGAAACAAATTAACGGGATACGTATATATCTGCAGAGTAGTCATCTATCGCTCGTCGATCATTCACCAGAGAGAGAGAGAGACCCGCAACCACACATGTGGCTGTAAACCAGAGCGACACGGTTCCCTGATCGATCGATCTGGAGCGCAGCGTGGCAGCGAGCAATGCAAGACCCGTCACTGATCCTGACCTGACCACTGTGAAGTGTGAACGGCGCACAAGCTCGAGAAGGATGGACGACACTGACCCTCATGTTGTTTTGTGGGTGTCGTTGTTACTGCACGCCCTAGCTAGCTACCTCGACGATTTCTGACACGTCTCCATTTATATTACGAAGATAAAATAAAAGAAGAAAATGACAGCAAGCCGTTCCTGATACGAATAGGCGAACAGCGACCCAGTTGAAGGTTCGAAGCGATCGCTTTCTTTGCAGGCCATGATCGAGGGAGGAGAATATTCTCCGCCGCAGCTGGTTATTTCCGTGCATATCGGGGATCGGAGCTCGCCGCTCACCACAGAATCGCGTGGCTCCCGGCGCGCTCACGTGGCCGCGCCGCGCACGCCGCATGGTCGATCTGGGCCAGCTCGTCGCTGCTCCGCCGCATGTGACGGCCCCGTGGAGTCCATGTCATCTCCACGCGCGGCGCGACGCAGCGGGCCATGCATTCGCAAGGAGCCGGCGGAGGCAACTACCAGCAGAATCCTCGCCGGAGAAAGGTTCGGTTAGTTGGCGTCGAGACAAGAAGAGGCAACCAACACGTTGGGCACGTATCTGGAATTCTGGATTCTGGAGCCGGATAGGACAAGTTCCGCAGTGGGCAGCGGTAACGATGGCAACGGGATGTACCCGTCGGGTCGTCGGAACGTTCTCTTCCTCGCTACGGAGAATTCATCCCGTCTCCGTGCCTGTTAACTGTCTCGGGTATAGATTCTTACCCATCCCCGTACCCGTCAGGCATCGGTCGGGTAACAGATACCCGACAGATACTGCATATCCGATAAATAAGGACACTTGGGGTCGTAGCTCTGCAATCGGAGACGTTTCTTCTTTACCCGGGTATAAGTGTTAGAGTCTCGGAGATGCCGAGGACAAGGAGCGAGGTTGCGAGGAGGACGAGCAAAGATGGCAGAGAGACCGAACTGATGAAGCAAGGGGCAGAGCGCTCGTGAGGCAGACGTGCTTATGCTGCTGGCGGAGATGGTAAGAAAAAATTGAACTAGGGTTTCTAGAACACAAACTATATATATGATTGTTTAGATTTGGACAAGATATCTATGTTGAGCTTCTTTGGGTCTAATACTCGCATGACAGCTCAAATAGTCGGGTTCCCCCAACGAGTAAACAGGGAACGTTTCCGTACCCGCTATACCCGTCGGAGATTGATTCTTACCCATTTAAATACCCGCGAGTAAAGATATGATCCTATTTCTGTCCCCCTAATGGATCAAATACCCGTCGGGTATCGGGTATCGGGACCCGTTGCCATCTTTAGCCAGCGGCGCAACTGGAACAGCGCCTGACCATTCGGCTTGGGAATTGAGAATTTGAGATAGGTTTGCTTTCTACAGCTTGCTCGAACGGCTTTGCACTTTTCAACTCCTCTGAAGCGAAATCAATGCGTGGCGAACGGAACGGCCTGTCTTTTGTGGGCGGGAGAAATAACCCCCCTAACGCCTCGGGACGAGGGCTTGTCAGTCTGTTTACTGGTTGGTTTCTGGACTGATAAGTCCGACTAATGCTGGTTTATTGGGAGAGAAAAATAATGTATCATGACTGATAAACTCTGGCCGAAACCGACCAGCGAACAGGCCGAAACCGATAAGTGTGTGGATTTGGAGACGACGACAGGCGAGGCGAGCGATGCGCAATACGGCGCGGGTAAAGCCTTTTCAAGTTTATTTACATTTTCTTGTTTGTTTGATTGAGTCCTTGTTATCATGGTGAGTTGGCTACAGCTGCTGTTGGTGTATGCGTGTTTTTCTTTTAAAAAAAATTCTACTCCTCCTACAGGAAATGATTGTTACGCTATTGGATGTAGTAACCCATACGTATAGTACGTTAGTTGATGGCTGCTGCCTCACGCTAAGAAGTTGTTGCTTTGGCTGCTTCCGCAGATGAAGAATGCGCAGGAGAAATCCGAACACGAGAAGGAGAGGAAGAAGCGCAGCTGCTGAGTGAATTGGAAGACGCCACAACTCCAACTAGCCCATCTTGTCCCTAAGAGAGAACTCTTGTTGGGGTCTCTTCTGCTAATAAACAATTAAATAAAAAATCGAAGATGATTGCATATGCATGGAGGGTATGGTGAGGGAGCGAGAGCATGAAGGGCCAATATTAATTAATTTAATTTACCTTTTGTAACTATATTCAAACCCTCTTAAATAATTTATAAAATTACCACGTAAGTGCCGCACGTGTATTACCACTAGTTTTTTTTTAAAGTCTATGAGAAAATTTCCATCCATCTCTAACCGTATCTGTCCATCCCTCCGCACTTGCCTCTGTTTCATAAGTCCCTACTTGCTTCCAGTCTCTGCTTCCATTTCTCACTTTGACCGTTTTCACTTTCACATATGGGCTATGGCACTCGGGACGTTCTTCCCTTGCTGCTTGAACCGTAAAACTTTCGCTGGCACCGCACCATCAATGCAGTGGCCTAACTGTCCGAACTTGTGGGCACTGCGAGTTTGTGCGCGCATGGGCATGTCACCTTCACCCACCACCTTTGTCAATATCAGAACAAGTGTGCACTGTAGCAAACTATTTTAAGCTGAAACAATGTCTAATCTGTTCCCCGTATATATAATTAGCCATGAACTTGTTTTTATTGTGAGACCTGTAATTTGATTGATTTAACTGAAAGAGATTGGACCAGACCTAATTAAATCTAAGGTTCAGCCTCCAGGTATCATGTAACGTCTTCGTTACATTCCACGTGTATGTTTGTTAGTATATTTTTATTTAACTATAGTGTACTATATTATTTGAGATCTAACTTCAAACTAAACTTAACGAGCCGAGTTAAAAGTTGAAAGTCATGCAAGACCACCTAATTTTGATTTTTTATAAAAAAAGGGATCTAATCGAAACAATCTTGAAACGTGGCGCCAGTTGAACTTGAACCAATTTTTTGTCCGGCCCAAACGGACGACTCTCGTGCAGAAGCAGGCCGGGCGTGTTTGTCCACGGGGTTCCGTATGTGGGCTGGAATTTCCGGCCTGAAAATCCCCTCGAAGTTCATAGGAACAGGCCTGTAGATCTAACGCGGACTATGGATTTACAGCCCAGTTCTTCGTTTCCCCTGTTTATTCTTTTGATGATGAAGATCGGTCTAGGTACTTTGAGCATCGATTTATTACGTAAATCAGAAATGTGATCCTAATAAAAAAATTCATAAATCAGAAATTTAAATTTTGCTTGTACTATTTTTTTTTTCAACGCAATAGCAGGAGCTCTGCCTTTCTTTTCAACGCAATAACAGGAGCTCTGCCTTTCGATTACTCCGTAAGTAAGAGGCAACTTGGTACTACCTCCGTCCTCAAAAGAATATAATTTTAGTACATTGTCACGTTTCAGTACCTTAAGTTTGACCAATTATAGATAAAAAAATATCCATGTTTATGATACCAAATAAATACCATCAGATTAATTACGAAATGTATTTTCATAATAAATTAATTTAAAGACATAACTGTGAATATTATTCAATAAAAACTTGGTCAAACATGAATCACTTTTCGTGGCACGCAACCCATAGTTGCATTCTTTTCAGGACGGAGGTAGTACTAACTTGAACATCGAAAATTTCACGAAATCCATCTCACAACGACTATATCCATTCCCGTCCTTATATTCACCCGTGCCAAAAAGCGAGCCCCAGAAATTTAAACTCATTCAACACATTTCGCCAGAACACTGATGATGATGAATGAATAAATAAATGGATCAACGCATCCGGCACGTTTGCATCGCAGCAAACGGCTCTCTCGCCTTTGCCCTGTCGCACTCGTACGGGCGGTCGTAGCCATCCAGCAGCGACGTCGGCGGTGAGCCGATCCAGGCGATCGAGGCCGTTTTTCTCGCTCCAGCTCGTCCCTACCCGGATTTCCCACGTTTTCCTCGTGTGGCTCGTGCCAGGACTCGCGTCACGCCATTTTCTGAACTCCTCTCCTCCGGCACTAGCCCCGGCTTTAGTGCTTCACCTCTCGCAGCCCGCACAAGCCGATGCGCCCCCCGTTTTTTTTTTCTCTCTCTCTCGCGGCAACCCGCATGCATACATGTGCATGGCGTGATGGCAAACGTTTCCCTCGCCGAGCCGAAAAAGACGCGGCAAGCACGCATGCCGCACACAGTGACAGGACACGTCCGCGCGCCGATCAGCGCCGTCCCGTCCCTGTCAACGTTAACGTGTGCACTGCTGCTGCGGCACACATGGACGAACGCGAGTGCCGGCGCCGGAAAATGCTCGTGGCTGGAGCGGCCTCGATCGGTCAGACGCGACGACGCGACGCAGATCTGGTAAACGGCCGGGAGGGGAGGAGCGAGGACACGTGTCCGCCGATCCTGGCCCTCGGGCGCGGACGGGGAGGAACCGATCCCTTCTCCTCTTAGTTGCCCCCTAATATTTATACGTCCCACGATCGAGTTTCCCTTTCCCTCCCATGCGCCGCGCCGCTCCGCGTTCATCCAAATTACAATCCAAATGGTACGGTAGAGATCACCTTCGTCTCTCGTCTCCGAAGAAGAGATTAGATCTTAGCTAGGTTACTCCCGTGAAAAATAAAAGGCTGGGCTGCCGAGATAAGAAGATAAGATGATGATGGAGAAGCAGATCAGGGAGCACCAGGAAGCAGGGCGGCAGCAGCAGCAGGTGGTGGTGGTGCACAGCCAGGTGAGGCGGATCAAGCAGGAGGAGGACGAGCGGGCGAAAGTGCACGAGACGTACCAGCACCAACACGTCTCCGAGATGCGCCTCGTCCTCCGGGACCTCGACAGGCAGCGCTCCCGCTCCCCGCTCGGCCGCGTCGCCCGCACCGCCATCTCCATCGGCGGCGACTCCTAGTCCTATGGAATTAATTCATTCAAGCCGATCGATCCCCTCGGTGAGGCGGGGTGCGGGAGAAGGCGGGCGTTCTCGGTCGGCGGCGATCGTGGTCGGCTTCTCGCCCTCGCTCTTCCCTCGTTAGGGTTGATTGATCGATCGTTGTTAGGATCCGTTTCGTCGTCGTCTTGTTCTTGGCATGGTCGGAGTGCTCGTTGAGATGCACGCAACATTTTTATTCTATTGTTTTTAGGGTGATGATATAATGGATCAATCATGTAAATATATTTTCTTTCATCATTCGATCGATCTACAGGGTGATGAACAATTCTCTATTTGCTTAGGTTTCGGGGAGAAAATATGGAAAGATTTCATTCTTTGAGGGCAATTGTTTCTGTTTTCTTGGAAATATTTTTTGCGGTTAGCTGGGTAGCTACAGTTTTCTCTAGTCATACCGTGAAAACATTTCTTTCTATATGAAGCACCCCAGTTAATCGAAAGAAAAGGAACTTCAGAATCAAGAACATATGGTTCTGCTTCGCTTCATTACCGTTACACTCTTTCAAGGCTTTATTATTACGAGAAAAAATGTCCTAGGTTGCTACGGATGACCATATGTCAAGCCATACCTTGTTTCAAGTAAGAAAACATAAGCGTGCGTCGCTACGAGAGAAAAAAACTATCAAATGTTCGATATATTCACTTCTATCAAATGTTCGATATATTCACTTCACTTCAGCTTGCTACAGCTGCAACAGCCACGACAGTTTAATTTGTATAGGTGCTACTACTTTGATATTGTGGGTGGTTATTGCAGCAATTACAAATGAACGGGAGAAGGGCTTGTAGCCTATAGTGTCTATAAGAGCATCAGTAGCACCTATGGTCCTGGGTTTGACTCCTCGTATTCCAGGATTTAACGGCACTGTGATTTCTGTGGTAGGCGACGTTGACGTCGACAACGAGGCGTTGGTAACTTCGTCAATCTCGTCTTGAGGATTTATCGGCCCAGTCTTCGAAGGTACTCATAGGAGTAGGGTTTACGTACGTGCGTTCATTCGGGTGAGTGAGCATGCGTTATGAGTGTTTATGTTGTACTTTGTAATCTCTAAACAAATCACAAACGAATGGGCTCATTAATGGAAACAAGGATGACAATAATTAGATAAAGTTCTATGGCTTCTTTTGAGGGTCCATAAAAATATATAATTTTAATATTTTATTAAGGTGGGTCAGGATTAGTCGTTACCGTGTCTCGATTTTCACATATCAGCCTTTTCGAGAGTTGCCTTGTTATATGAGGACAACTTAGAGATTTGCACTGACATCTGTGGATAGCTTGAAGAAACATTTATTTTTACTGGTTTGGGTGAGAAAGTGTTCAAGATTTAAGTTTATACGGTTTGATTAGTTTTTTTAGAGCTCATCGACTAATTCATGTTATAATAATAATTTATTTCTTATTAAACAACTTAATAAAAATAGAAACATTTGTTTATTTTAAGTAAGGGTCAACGTTTTAAAAGATTTGTAATGCTTTATTATTATTTATCTTATTTTTACAATATAAAAGCAAGATTAATTCATTAGAAAATAAAAAATAAAAACAAATAAAAGGAAGGAAAGTCACGGCATCATCCAGGAGCTGGTGCGGCACCTTCCTAGCTTAAGACCCGGACGCACGAAACATCTACGTGCCAAAAAAGGAGAGAAAAAAAGACAAAACAGCCCAAGAAGAAATAGAGATGGAAACAGAAACAAAACCTGGCTGGATGCGGATAAAGTACCGGCGATTAGGTTGGATGAAAAATTATAGGTGGCAGAAATTTTACCTCTTTAGTATTAGGTATAGATATAAGACTCTTCAGGAATTTCAGACTCAAGAACATCATGGTTCTGCTTCATTTCCGCTACACTCTTTTAAGCCTTTATTATTACCCTTCAGGTAGACATCAGTTGAAACTTGCGCAAAACATTTAAACGTGTTACACACAGAGAAACACCTTTGAACAGCCAAGAAGATGCAACTAATCCATGTTCGGCACACAGAAAGTAGGAAGAAAACGAAATGGCACAAGAGTCAAAACTGGGGCTAATTATTATACGCAATAATCAGTACAGGAAACTAATTGATTTTTCGATGCAGATGTAACTTTTCAATGTCAGGCATTGGAAGTTCGATGACAAGAATATGGTACAGAATCAAAACTGGGGGCTTGTGTTATCTGCAGTAGCCAGTACAGAATAGTAATTGATTGTCTGACGACAAACTAAAGAACTACGCGGCGGATTTCTGCGGAGATAACATCTTGATTCTCTTGCTGATATTCTGCATCACGTCAACGATCATGAACTTCTTCTGCAATCTAAACTGGACGGCCAGTTCCGTGGTAAGAGGCGGCCCCCCTCTTAGAATGGCCTCGTCGTCCATTATCTTTGTGTGGAAGTGTTGGAGAGCAATCGCACAAAGGGCACGAACTGTTCGGAGTGCTGATGCTTCAACAGCGGGGCCTAAAGGAACTTGCACATCAAGTGACATCAGTGTTTTCAGGTCATGCTTGTGCACAGCCTCTGGATCATCCGCAAGAAGTACCCTTAGAGCAGCTAACAAGCGTCCATCAACTATGTCTGCGCCTCCTAAGCTTACCTGAAAGAAATCACATGTATTGCCCATAGCATGTGTGAGACTTAACACACATGAATACTGCATTCAATATTAAGTAGACGTGGACTCAGCATGTACCACAAGATATACGAGCAAGTTAAGAATGTGAGAATAACCTTTAAAATGGCACCCTCTCCATGTAGATTTAGCTGTGACAATATATCTTGTTGCCACTTGGCTGGCGCTGAAAAGTTGGGAGAAGAGACTCCTGCTGCCATGCTTGCAGCATCAAGAAGGGTTCCATCATAACTTAGTTCCACTTGATCGTAAGGATTCGATGTTATCACAAATCCATAATCAAGAAGAAAGAAATCATTTGGGTGGCAGTCATAGTTCAGTGTTATTGCTGCATTTTGCTCAATCTTCTTCTCAGCAACAACCTACATAAAGCAATATAAATGTGCAGATGAAGTGAATAGACTTATCTTGCATATTACACAAACAAGGAAATTGTGGACTAAAAGCAATATGCTCCTGGTAAATCAGTTGACTAAATGCACTTTAACGTGCCACAACTTTGCATTTTTTGGTACTAATCGAGAACATTAGTCACCTATAGGTTCAGACTTCAGAAGTGGCAAAGTCTTTATTGCAGTATGGCATTGCTCACTAGATGAACAGACGCTAGCAATGGCACATGGATAGCTTAAAGTAGGGTGATAAGTAGATTTAAGTGTTGCATGGCTAACAAGTGCATTCCAACATGAAATTGTATGTGAAAAAGAGTAGCGAAGAACACAACTGATACATGGATGTTACAATTGTGCACAGAGATGTAAGGAACGAGTGCACCAAATGACAAGTAGAGATCAAAGTAGAAATTTTGTGAAAGGCAGATATTTTCATAGTAATAAGAATAAGAATATAATATATCCAATAATACCACCCCCATTTGAAAAGTGGATATGAGAAAGGAAAAGGATAGCTTGATTCTGGAACAGAATTTTCAGGAGTGTATAAATGGAAAATTTAGCAGTACAAGAACATCACAGGATACTAACCTTTACTGACATGTCTAAGCTGTTTACACTTCCTTCCTGGACAATCCTAGCATTTGGGTTGAAACTATGGTTGCACATATCAATAAGAGGCAACAACATTGGGATTTCACCATGCAATCGGAATGCACGAGAAGAGGCAGCTGACATAGCCCATCCAAGGGAAGATGAATTTACATCTTGTCCATAAAAAGGATGATCTTCCAAGGGCACAGTGCCAAGCTTCTGCTGTACCTCTTTCTCAAACTCAAGAAGAAAGCGACATCTTTTATTGACCTGAAATATAATCAGTTAGAAAAGTAAGAGCAAAATGATAGGCCTCATCTAGATACGACCATATGTGTTTAACAACCTGGTGGAGGAGAGGAGCATACTGCAAGTTTTTTATGTCTTCCCCAGGAAAGAAGATTGGAACGGTAAATGTCTCTGGCAAATTGGCAATATATGGCCACCAAAATGAATCAGATTTGGCCCTTTCTTGAAGCAACCTCAAACCCAGCTTCATAGCCCATAGTTCCCCTGTAAAATGATTGAACTTACTCCTTGTTCGAAATGACATATAGAAATCCCCTTATATATCTAAAAGAGGGGTTGTGGTAAAAATGACACATTTCAGCATCTGTAAACTCAACAGCATTGTAGCACCAGTTACACACACAGATTATCGAGCAATACAATACCAGGAAAACCTCAACACAATCTTGTTCAAATCAATATACTATCTCTGGAAAATATATGGATAAAGAAGTATCAAACTGAGAAATGCCTGTAATTCCATTTTGAGCAACGGCAATATGATGTTTATCCTCGAAACCACTTTCTAAGTACTAAAACTGAGTTCATTCAATGGAAAAGAGTACACACTGCAGATGTAAACTACACCTACTCATACACTTACTAGGGGCCTAATTCTGAAAATTTGGATTCACTTCAACAATTTAACATATCTCCAGCCCCCACAACATTGATGTAAGCATGAGGATTCAGTTAGTGATTCCACAGTTGGTGGCTTCCAACACCAAACAGACAAACAAAAATAATTCAGGACAAACCCTGGATGACATGTTCAAATTGCCATTCTTATATTACAATAACATTATCATACTACACAAAAATAACTGTTCACTGCTCCCAAAGTCCCAACTCCCAAGTGCAGAAGTGACCAGGTGAGAAATTCAACGCTTTAATTTAGCATTAAAGCTTAATTTCAGTCACTTCAAAGTCATTATAGAGGCTCGGAGCATTACAACCACTAATTTACCACGTTTGATGCATTCACAGGCTCACAGCTACATACGTTGCCGCACAAGCAACTGAATCAGAAAGGACATTACCCGGGACTTGTTGGGCGAGCTGCACAAGCACGTCGTCCGCGGCACCAGTGGGGCGGCGTAGTCGTAAAGGGAGCCGGCCCGGGAGCGCGATGAGGACTTCCCCAGGGGGGATGTCGCCGTCGGCCGCGGCGGCAGAGACCCCGAGCCCGTGTTCCGGGTGATTCGCGACGCGGAGGGCAGGGTGGACGAATCCACCCTCGCGCTGCACCCACCGGACCAGGTCCGGCGGCTGCGGCGCTAGGCGCTGGGCGGCGGCCGACGCGGCAGAGCAGGAGAGGCTGCGGCTGCGGCTGCTGCTGCCACGTGTGAGTGAGGATGAGAGGAGGGTGACTGTAGTGGTGAAGAGGGCCTTCCTCGCAGTCGCCGGCGTAGCCCCCGCGGCGGCGGCCCCCATGGGGACGCGCTGGCTGGTTGGATGCGGAGCGGGCAAGGAGGTGCACAGCACACCACCTTCGATAAGAGCAGGTGGTCAGTCCAAACTTTGAGGACAACCCGCTAGATCAATTTACAAGGATTTTAGCTGGTCTTCGTAAGTATTTGACCCAAATGAACTTCAGGCCTTTATAAAACTTATTCTTTAAATATTATTAACATAAAATCAATTTCTATATTTTTACTCTCTAATAACTTTTCTATATCTTGTACGCGCTCTCGAGAGCTATTCTCATCTTTATCATCTTCAAGAGTTTTTATAAAAATTATTCTTTAAATATTTGTTTCAATAAAATCAATTTTTATATTTTTTACCTTTAAGTAAGTTTTCTATATCTTGTATGCACTATAGAGAGTCATTCTAATTTGGTACACAAGAAAGAAATTCGGAATATAAGATATTTGGACACCAAATTAAAGAGGTTGTTGTATTAAAATTTTTACTAAAATCTCTTCCTATAAATTAGGAAAAAAATTAAATAATCTGTTGGAGTTGTTCGTACCCCTTCCCCCCTTTGCAAATATAGGGCGTTTAGCATTAAATTTTTTTTACTAAAAATCTCTTCCTATAATGATCTAGTACTCCGTCTATTTCAAAATATAAATTTGACTTGTGATAGCCTCCAAAATTAGCTTGCAAAACTTCTATACCAAGAACCTTTGTGCCACTTCCGATCCAGATCTATCTCACTGGTAAGTATTCATTGATAATCATAATATTAATAATAATTCTAATACCTCCTAGGTCTTTGGGCCTTCTAAACCATTTAGCCATATCTGATATTCGACTACTCATGATCACTTTCAACATATGCTGCAAGTTAACACTTTTTAGTAGTATTGTACACTTCAGTCATATCAATGGCTTGTTTGACATGTCTCCTCTTTATTAAGTGCTCCTCCGGAGCGGTCGGAGCAATTGAGGAGGAGTCACAAATTGCAATTCTTTCTCTAAAATATTTAGTACAACTCCTCTAAATCCTTGTAGAAGCTATTGTCAGAGCTAGCCGGGGTTGAAACCATGCTAAACATGCTACAAAAATTGCTAGGCTCATACCGCTTGCTTGTCCAAGGGCATTTAAAGTTGTTGAGACGACCTTGACACTAATAATCGGGAAATCGGAAAACGGAATTTCTATCCATCATCCGAGTGATGGATATTTCCGTTTTCATCCACTGTTATTTGGTTGTCGTTTCTGTATTATGGGCTCAATTACATCTGTTGTCGTGGCCCATTTGTATTTGTATGTCACGTTCAATTTTCAGTCTGTGGACATCTTCGTCTTCTGTTTTCAGTCCGCAGAGAATTCAAATGGGCCACGTGGATATTTCTGTTTTTAGTCTACGGGAGTGAGATCTCGGACTGACCGGTGGGCCGGCCTCGGCTCCCGCCGCTCGAGCTTGCGTGTGCTGTTCATGCCGTCCCGGGCCGCGCCGCCCCGCGTGAAAAGGCTGGCTGGTGCTTTTGCGTTGATGGGCCTGGTTTAGTTGGCGATTTTTTTAAGAAATGGTACTGTAGCACTTTCGTTGTTATTTAGTAATTAGTGTCAATCATAGTCTAATTAGGCTTAAAAGATTTGTCTCGAGAATTTCGTCTAAACCGTGTAATTAGTTTTGTATTTAATGCTTTATGTATGTGTTCAAAGATTCGATGTGACGAAAAATCTTAAAAAATTTTACAAAATTTTGGGAACGTCATCCCGCGTCGCGCCGCCCGCATGAAAAAGGCTGGGTGGTGCCTTGTGCTTTCATGCTCTGGCACGGGAAGATGGCAACTGCCGAACAGGAACAGGGGCATGTTCGGGCGTGAGGGGTGAGCGATGCTTCTTTGAGATCTAGCTGAGTGGCTGGTCCCTCACCTTAGCCCTACTCTACATACGACATGTTCAATTATAATTCGGTATGTTCGTTGGTTGGTTTCTGGGCTGATGTAACACCCCGGTGTTACGATCTTATTTAGCACCATGATTTAGGCCTAAGTAAAAATTTTCGAAACAAGTTTCTCGGGTTTTTAATTTAAAACGTGATTGAGGCGATAAATAAATCCTGGGTGACATAGTTTCGCGGACTCAAATAAACGTCCAGGTTAAATTTCAATGCGGAAAAAATATTTAGGAACGTGGAACGATAATCCTGGCAAATAAATAGCGAACGATTTGTTCTATTATATTAAGCAGGAAAAACAACTTTTATAAATAAAATAAAATCCATTAATAAATAGAACGATATACATATATAGCGTTTGACTCAAATTTAAATTCGAGCTTTGCTGAAATTTTCCTGTACCTAGACGTTACAATTTGTGTGAATTAGTAAATCGTTATATATATATATATATATATATATATATATATATATATATATATATATATATATATATATATATATATATATATATAGGGTAAGGCTATTCTGTAGCTGGCCATAGAATAACTTATTCTATGGCCACTTTGATTTATTCTATGGCCACTTTGATTTACGATAATGTTTGTATCAATTTACGATACTCGTGTTACTACAACTCACGGTGATATTTACCATAATATTATAGTAAATCACTTAATAAGAAGTTATTGTAATCTCGTAAATTATAATAGTAATTATCGTAACTCAAAGTGACCACATAATAAGTTATTCTATGGCCAGCTGCAGAACAGTATATATATATATATATTATGATCGAACATGCGGTTGCTGCTCACTCTGCTTCTCTTGTCATATCTGTCTCCGATTGTTTTTCCACGCTGAGCTGCTGCTGCTCTCACTCTGCTTCTCCTGTCATGTCTGTCTCCAATTGTTTTTCCACGCCGAGCTGCTACCGCCTGAGCAAAGCTCCAACTTGCGAATTCCCACGTCTGCCTACCTTGCTGACGCTGCTTGTCCTTGCTCCACTATTTTCTCTACCGGACAAGCCGGCCGGCCACTCCACTCCGTGCCGCTGCTGCTGCCTACCTTGCTTCTTGAGGACGACGAGTTGCTGCTCGCTCTGCTTTTCTTTGCCACCGACTGCATGCACGGGCGCTCACTCATTTTCCCTCCGCGGGCCTCGGCGTGTGCACCGATGCCTCTGCTCCTGCGTTTTCCTCCCCGCCGGTGCCGCCCATTCCTTCTCGCGCTGGGCTTACTGCTCCACGCCGCTCCCCTCCGCGCCGTTCCATCTCCGCAGCACCTCACCGCCTGCTGGTGCAGGCCCTCCCCAGCGCGAGCTCCACCGCGCTGCAGTTCCAAGAGCCTCCTCTGTAGCCTCCGTCATCCGCGCGGCCCGCCTGCTGCCGTGGCCGGTGATGCGCCCCATCACCGCAACAGCTCGCACCGCGGTCCGCCGTGAGCTCTGCCTCCTCGAGCCACTCGGCTGTAGCACCGCCTCGTCGTGGCCGCTGCAGCGCCGCTGCCAAGCCACCGCGCGCGAGCGCCCCTTGGTCACTCGGGACTGCTGCCCGGGTCCAGCGCCACGTTCCGCAGCGCTGCAGCCACCTTTGCCGTCGCTGGTGCGCGCAGACTACCCGCTGTGGCCATCGTCGGTCACTGGCGGGAGCTCCCCATTGCCGGTGCTCTGCTCGGAGAATGAAGAAGATGAGTTCGAAGGGTATGCATCCAAGCCGTAGTTTCATACATGGTGTTTATTGCAAAATACATGACTCGACTAAATAGTGTCTGTGGACCTTGAGTGGAATAGAGGTAAACGTAGGGATGTTTTTGCATAATCGCTGGCTGGTTTGGGCAAGCCACGCGCTGGGCCGGCCTGTCGCTGGCTACTGAGCCTCGCTGGGCCGCCCGCGCTATTGCCGCAATTTGATGGGCCGCCGTCTGCTCCGCTGGTCGTTCGCCCCCGCTTGGGCCGGCCTGGTGCCGCCCGCGTCTGGGCTGTTCGGCCGCGGTGGGCCGCGTCCATTACTACGCCGCGTGTGGGCCGGTCGCCGTGGTCCGCGCGTTATGTCGGATTGGCAGCCGCGTTTGGGCCGCAGCGTGCGTGCCGGTAGGCTGCCGGCCTGGTCGACTACCGCGCGTGCCTGGGCCTTTTGGCCGCCCACGTGGGTCACGCTGGCCGAAGCCGGCCCAGGTGCCTCTTTTCTTTTTCTAGTTTTGTTTAAAAGGACTGCAACTTGTGAAAGTAATGTAAAATTATGTAGGTGTCCAAAAATGATGAAACTAGTTTTGTTAGTCTCCTAAAATCATGATCTACTTGTAAGTATATTTTGTTCACATAGTTTGATAATATTCTTGGAAGCTATATAATTAATTTAAGGTACTTAATATTGTAAAATATAAACTTGTAGGGATTTCCATGATAAATGGGTAATATTATTGAATCTAAAAATTGTACAGTAGACTCCTAGCAATATTATATACTCCCTGTAATTTTGGTAGCTCTAGAATAATTAGTGTGCTAAATAAATAATGATGTCCTATTTCGAATAAAGATTAAATCGATAGAATAGAACAAAGAAACAACTTGGGTTTGTAAAACTAAAATAATTGTTGGGAAATAACGTCTTATTCGATAACATGGATATGTAGCCTAAGTACGGCCATCGTTAGATCTAGCTCATTAACTTGAGAGGCGTAAATTGTATTTTACGAGTCACGATTGTAGTCGATTAATTACGTCTTTGCATTGCATCGTACTGCATATCATATAGGTACGATGATGGATCAACGGATTAGTTGAAGGATGATTGAGAATCCGAAGATGGTGTAATGGTATTCTCTCCAGAAGATGATGCAATGGGCTTGCTATTCAGTTGCTAGTGGATGATCTGAAGATGCAGATACTAACTTTTAATATATCTTACACAGGCAAGCCCCGGTGCATAACCTCTACTTTTCTGCAGTTTAAATTATATTTGTGCATTAAGTTTTAAGGAGTTAAATGGGACCCACTTGCATATATATATATATATATATATATATATATATATATATATATATATATATATATATATATATATATATCTTTATCCTATGAGTCTTACTAGTTTGACAGGATCGTGTAGATTGCTATGCTACAGGACTCCGATAGAAGTCGAGTGATTGCCTGTCACTCGCGAGAGATAGGAAATATATTATTGGATTATTATCACTTGAAAAATATAAATGGTGGAAAAGAAAAATGATGACCGGGCAGGGATATGGTTTGGGTATTGGTGGGTGTAAGAGGTTGTGTCACCGTGGACACGGGACATGGCTTGGTTACACTGCTTTCCCTATCTGGTCGGTTAAGGACCGATCGTTGTATAAGACTCTAGGCAAGTCACAGACTTATTATTTCGAGCACATACTTAGGTATGGGCACTTGGAAGACTTGTTGCTATCTTGTCGTGGATCCGGCTCTTTTCAGACCGACTGTCAGGGTTTTATTTTGGTGGAGGAGGTCCTTGCACCGCACTGAGTCTGGGACTCAGGGGCGAGGCTTGGAGTCCCAGTTTGGACGGGGACCTAGACACCCGAGACAGGAGAGTGATGGGTTGGTCCTGCTTGTGCCTGGGGTACAAGCGGGACGTGTGTTTTTGGGGTACCCAGCTGGGGGCATTGATTCATGAATCACCGAGAAATCCGGTACGGCTTGTCTGCGGTTGAGCATCGTAGTAAGAACTGAAAGATGAAGGTTGGAAGATGAAAAAAGGAACTCTGATTGCTTACCACCTGCTTGAAAGTAGCACAGGTGCTTACATAGAATGGTTAGTTAATGAACCAATATGGCTATTAATAAAAAAATCGAATATAAGGACGCACGCTTAGTAATGCTTTCTGCAAATGTAATAAATCCATAAGCTAGATAGCCTTGCATGTCCTTGGAGTCTTTTCTTTCCTCCTGTCGGGTAAGTCTTGCTGAGTACAATTGAGTACTCAGAGTTTTATTCCCCTTGTTGCAGGTGATAGGTGGATGCTAGCGCTGACCCTTGTGTGTGGATACCTCCTGGTGGGCTCAGCGGGGATTTCCTTTACGTTGCGATCGTAGTTTTTTATTTATAACTCTTACCAAATATTTTTATAAATAAAAGTTTATAACCTGTTGTCATAGTTTACATATCAATACTTTATCATGTCATTAATAGATATTTATTTCCGCTTTAACTCTGTTCAGTTTATATTTCGTTGTTCAATTAAATTATTCATAACTCTGATAATATGATTACATCCCGTTATTATAATAATAAATGTTATACTCTGATGTACATGTAAAGTGATGTAAGAAATGGTTAAATGATGTAAGCTTTATTCTCCCATTTGTGATCCTGATGGCAAAAATGTGGATTTTCGGGTTTTCCCCTAGGGTGTGTCTGACGGAACCGAATAATTTAGTGTTCTCCTTTGGGTGTTTAGTGTCTAATGGAAGACAAGCACTCCTGGGAGGCATTAGATTAGGCGATTCTGCCACAGCTGATAAGTCCGGCTGGTGCTGGTTTGTTGTGAGAGAAAAACACTGTTGACTGGCTGATAAACCCTAACTGAAACCAACAAGCGAACAGACTGATTGGCTCAAAAAGTGGATGATAATTGATACAATTATCAGCGGGGTGATGAGTAGTCACTCCCATCGAAAAATCCCGATGTTGCTCAAGTTGCTCCAAGAAATCTTCGGGGCAGGCTTTAGAAACATTTCCAATTGAACGATTTGGCAAGTTCTATATATAGAAAAATGCCTATAAAAAAGTTGTATATACAAACGGGACAAAAACTCTCGACGATCGTGAAAGAAAATACCGACGTTGCAGAAGTTACTCTAGGAAAACTTTTATTTTAGATATATTTCGATTCTATTTGCAATCGAATAATCTGATAAGTTATTATAGCCCAAAACCTTCTCAAACCCCGAATAGGCGGCCAACAGCCCAAAACCCTGCTCACCAAAACGAGCGAAACCATCCCACGCCGACGCCGTCACACGGCAGCAATGGGTCTCGTCGTCTCCACCACCGCCTCCTACGGCGACATCTTCGGCCGACGCAGCTCCCCAACTACACCTCCCCCAACTCCTACCCCCGCAGGTAGCAGTAGCAACCCACCACCCACGGACACAACACTGGAGCCAGAGCTCGTCCGTGTGTTCCACCACTTCGACGCGAACGGCGACGACCGCATCTCGGCGGCCGAAATGCGCGAGTCCTGCGGGTGCACGGCCGCGGAGGCGAAGGAGATGGTCGCTGCCGCGGACCGCGACGGGGACGGGTTCATCAGCCTCGAGGAGCTCAGGGCGCTGTTCGAGGATGGCGACCAGTTGGACACGCTGCGCGCCGCGTTCGCCGAGTATGACGAGAACGGCGATGGCGTGATCACCGCGGAGGAGCTGCGCCGCGCGCTGCGGAGGCTGGGGATCGTCGGGGAGGAGATGACGGCCGAGCGGTGCGTGGAAATCGTCGCGGCGGTGGACCGAGACGGCGATGGGGTCATCTCCTTCGACGAGTTCAAGGCCATGATGGCTACCAAGCCGGCGGCGTGAGCCATACGCGTTCGGCGCCCCCACACCACACGTACGTGTATGTCTTCATCTCTGATTGTTCGTCGGCGACATGATGCACGTACGCGACTATTGTCGTAACCCTAATTAGCAGATGTAAAATACTCCATTAGTTTTAGGGTTTCACGTTTTACACTTCTACTGGTCGGTTCTAGTCTAGTTCGGGATTAGTTTGTGAAGCCTTATTGCTCGGAGAAAAGTTTGAGTTTGATGTGAGGGCAGTAAACTGAAAATTTGGAGGTATGCAGTTCAGCAGTTCGGGAGACCGATGTGAAAAAATAGCTTTACTTGTCCTCGCCCATGATATCTCCTAATAATTTGTGTTGTGATCGATTGATTTCGATCCTTTCCTTTAATTTCTCACCCGTTTATAATTTGTGTTGTGATGTGCGCGATTGATTTCGATCCTTTCCTTTAATTTCCCGAAATGCTATACAACACACATGTATTTTAGCGAAAAAACATATGGATGTTTTCTTTTTTTCCCTCCATTGTGCTGGCGCGGGCACAGGCGCTGCCAAAGTTCCGCTAGGCGCTCGCCTAGGCGCGCCTAGGCGCGATTAAGCGCTAATCGACGGCCCTCCGCGTAGACTAGGGTGTAGTCACAGTCCTAGGCGGGAGCAGCGACTAGGCGGCGCAAATCGGCGCCTCGGCGGCGATTCCGCGGCGTGCAGGCGCGCAAGGCGGCGCGTAGGCGGACGACCCGCTCAACGGCGAAATTTTTGTCCGCCGCGGAAGCGCGCGCGCGCTTATGGCGTCTGGCGCGGGAAAGGATGCGCGCGGGAAGGAGAAGAGGGAAAAGGTCTGCTCCCGCTCGATTCTTGCCTTCCAGGTCGCTGATAGCCGCCCGGCCACTCCCGCTCGTCCTCTCCTCCTGCGACGGCGCGCTGGAGGGAAGCTCCACCCGCCGGCCCCGCCGGTCGCCCTGCTCCCCACGACCCCGCCTGGAGGCTTGTCCCGGCCGGCCTCCTCTGCCCCGCCTGGAAGCTGCTGCCCCGCCTCCTCTGCCCCGCCTGGAACCTGCAGCACCAAGGTCAGGCCCCTCCCCTGCTCCCCGTGACCCCGCCTGGAGGCTTTTCCCGGCCGGCCTCCTCTGTCCCTCCTGGAAGCTGCTGCCCCACCTGGAACCTGCAGCACCAAGGTCAGGCCCCTTCCCTGCTCCTCTCCTCCATGACCTCTGTTTTGAATGCATCCCCTGCTTCTCTCCTCTGATTTGAATGCCTGTGATTAGAACAACCATCCGGCACTGGCAAATTGTGATCATGCCTATATCTAGGTACATGAAGCAAAGTTTTTATGTACAGATCACAGGTTTCTAATGACATTACTAGACATTTGTTGATTTTTTTCTCCATAGCAAGTGATGCACTGAATAAGTGATGAACCATTCCTAGACATGAAGAATGCAGAGTCTAGAACTCAAAATTATCACAACAAAATGTAGCAAGCAGTTAGTAACTAGCTAGGGAAGAGATGTTCTAATCTCATTGTAAATTGGATGTTCCAAGCTCCACTGCTTGATCACCAATGAGTTGATCTGATTTTGCCTGCTGTGAATGCCCATTGTCTAAATGTAGGATGTCTACAACAGAGGGTGCACTAGGTGAGGGAGAAAATAGTGAGTCAACGAATCTCCTGAAAAGGAATTCGGATGATGTTGGATGGGAGTATGGTGTTCTTGTTGATCCTAACAACAAGGACAAGGTGAAGTGCAAGCTTTGTAAGAAGGAGATGAGGGGAGGGATTTATAGGTTGAAGCAACATTTGGCTCATGAGGGAAAGAATGTGAAGAAATGCACGGCTACAACAGTGCAGGCCATGGAGGCTAAACAGAAGTGCAAGAAAGCACTAGATGAGGCAAAAAGGAAGAGGGAGGAGAAGACTGTTCGTGAGCTAGAACTTAGAGAGGAAGTTAATGTATCTAGGATTGGAGAGTCAGATGAAGTCACTTGTGTTGGAAGTTCAGAGCCTCACAAATTAGGACCCATGGACAAATGGACACGTGCTATTCATCCTAAAGCTACCAAGACTAATTCTTTGAAGCAACAGCAGCTGAACAAGGAACTTTGGAAAGAAAGAACACATGAGGTGCATAAGTATATTGCAAGATGGGCCTATACACATGGTAAATTGCTAGTATACTCTTCTGTACTTACATTACATGATCACTAATTCATTAGATGTTATTCCTGATCACTAATTAGGCTTTTTTTAACATTGGCAGCAATACCTTTCAATGCATGTGACAATGATGAGTTTAAGCAAATGTGTGAAGCAATTGGTCAGTTTGGTCCAGGACTTGTACCTCCATGTCAAGATTCACTTCGAGAGAGATTGTTGGAAGAAGAATATGAAAGAACCAAGAGTCTGCAGCAGGAACGTGAAGCCAAGAAGATAAAAAATGGGTGCTCTATTATGACCGATGCTTGGTCAGATAGGAAGAGGAGAAGCATAATGAATCTGTGCACCAATTGTGCTGATGTAACCTCCTTCATCAGCTCTAAGGAGATGTCACATGTCTCACATACCAGTGAGGTCATCTTTGATCTTGTGGACAAAGCAATTGAAGAGATTGGTCCAGACAATGTGGTGCAAGTAGTGACTGACAATGCCTCTAACAACATGGGAGCAAAGAGGCTATTGGAATAGAAGAGACCACACATATTTTGGACCTCTTGTGCAGCTCACACAATCAACCTTATGCTCCAAGGAATTGGCAACTTGACTCGGTTCAAGAAAGTGGTTGACCAAGCAAAGGCATTTACCATATTTGTCTATGGCCACACAAGGACATTGGAGTGCTTGAGATACTTCACAAAGGGGAAAGAGGTAGTGAGGCCAGGAGTGACTAGGTTTGCTTCAAACTTTCTCACTTTGAGTAGCATGCAAGAGAAGAAGGACCAGTTAAGGAAGATGGTGGTTCATAGTAGGTGGGACTCATTGAAGGATGTGAAATCAAAGAAAGGAAAAGAGGCAACAGCAACTATATTGAGTCCAAGCTTTTGGAAGGATGTGAAGCTAACATTGATTGTTTTTGAGCCATTGGTCAAAGTCCTCCGTTTGGTTGATGGGGATGTGAGGCAATCCATGGGTTTCCTTTATGGACAACTACTAAAGGCAAAGAGACAGATCAAAGAGGCCTTTGGAAATGTTGAGGCTCGGTTCAAGGATGTAATAGCTGTTATTGACAAGAAGATGAATGGAAGACTTGTTTCTCCATTGCATTTGACAGCCTATTTGCTGAATCCTCACTATTGCTATAGTGACCCATCAATCTTTGATCAGCCCAAAATATCAGAACGGTTTATATCTTGTGTTGAGAATTTTTTTTATCATGATGAGGACATGCAGCATATGGCTGTCAACATTGAACTAAAGAAGTTTCAGAATAGAGAAGGACCCTTTAGCAAGAAGCTTGCTAGGAATTTTGAAAACTTTGATTACAACCCAGGTAGAGGTACTTCCTATGGCTCATGGCTGTTTGTTGTTTGCTGTTTTCTAAACTAATAGAGGTGTTTTTTTATTTCAGCATCATGGTGGAGACTGTATGAATATGAAACACTAGCTTTACAGAAGATGGCTACAAGGATCCTATCTTTGACATCAAGCTCTTCTGGTTGTGAAAGAAATTGGAGTGGGTTTGAAGGGGTTAGTACCTAACTACCTATCTATTATGAACATGTTTCAGGCTTTCAGCAGCATTACAATTTAATTGTAGAACTGAGAATGCTCTTTTTAAATTGTAGATACACACTAAGAAGAGGAATAGGCTTACTACAACCCTCCTCAACAAGCTGGTGTATATCCAATTCAACTCCAAGCTGCTTAGTAAGAGAGAAAAGATCAAGTCAAACAAAATCACTGAGATACTTTAGTCTAGGGATACAACTGAAGCTCAAGGTTTTCTCCAAGAGGGTGGGGATGATTGTGCATTAGCTGACTTTAGAGATGGGGAGGAAGATGAGATGGAAGGTACCGGGATACCTTGGTCTGTCATTGGAGAGGCAGTGGGAGCAGATGAACAGCTTGAGTTGCGTAGAAGTGCAAGAGTGAGGGAGCTCTATGAAGAAGAAGAATTTGAGTCTGAAGAAGAAGAGTATGACGATGAGGATGTGAACTACAGTGACGAAGAAATATGAACTGCAGCTTGTATTGTACTGTCCTTTAGTTATAAATTGTGTTGTGCAGCTTGTATTGAACTACAGTGAGTGAGGGAACTATGTGCTTGTGCTGTCCTTTATTTATAAATTATGTTGTGCACTTATATTACTGTCCTATCCACTTATATTGTAATTACCAGCTGCTGATATGGTGTGCTCATGGATGGGAGGCTGCTGAAATCATCCAGATAAGTCACAACTTAGTGTTTTCTATTTTTTTGGATGACCAGCTAGCTGTCTATTGACTAATTTACTAACTACTAGCTGTCAAAATGTGTTGCAGGAGGCAGGAGCTAGGAACATGCAAGAAAGCAAGAATAAGCCAGCTAGGAATCAGATATGTCTACTGTCCTCTTTTTCTACTTACTCATTACTGTGACTCATATAGTCATATATAGTAGTTATATACATATATATAGTTATATACATAATATATATATAATTTATGGCTATATTGCCAAAACACCTAGGAAAACGCCTAGGAGCGCCTAGGACCGAGTACTCCCGACTAGGCGCTAGGCAATGGGTCAGCGCCTAGATTCCGCCTAGCGCCTAGCTGAACTTTGGGCGCTGCCGTCGCGCAGGACGCAGGCGCGGGTCACACCGCCCAGGATCCGCTCTGCTCGAGGCCGGACATGGTGTCAGGATTTACCTCTTCGCTCGAGACTGGCTGCTGCTGTGCTGCAGCTTGCTCCTTGCTCCTTGCTCCTGGGTAGCGGTGGAGGAGTCTGGCCGCATGCGTCCTCTAGCAGCCTCTCCTCCTCCTCCTCTGCTGTGATTTGTTCTTCTATAGAAAAAAATAAGTAATATGCATCGTTGGCCCTTGAACTTGTCTTGGGGTGCCACTCAGGTCCACAAACTCTTAAATCGTACTTCCAGCACCTTAATGTTGTTTAAGTATGCCACTTAGGTTCATAACTCATCAGAACAAGGTTTTTGTCGACGTGGCGTGGACAGCGTGGCGCAAGCGCACGTGAGCCGCGCGTTAGCCTGCTTTGGGGCGTGCAAATAAGCGGAGAGCCGCCGTTATCCAGGCTCAAGAGCTCTAGATCCTTTGGTTGCAACTACACTATGGATTTGTGGTGCCATTGATCGAGCCGCGCGTGCATGTGCACGCGAGCACGGACGATGCAGGCGGCAGGCTAGCGCGCGCGCCCGCGTCGTCGCGACGTGATCCGGCGATGGACTGCGCGACATCCACCGAAGCGCGGCGCGACATGGTGTGGGTCGGCGCCCACGCCCACACGCGGCGGAGCTTGTCGCTGCCCTCCGTCGACATCTAGCGTCTACGACTGAGGCCGTGTCGATGCTCGGCACCCTCGGCCTCGCCGGCAGCGCCCGTCATTCCGGCTCGTGCAGGCACGCGACGCTGTCGGTGGAGGAGATGATGAAGGGCGACAACGACCACGCCGCGGACGCGGTGCTCCTCGCCGACGACGCGGCCCCTGAAGCTCCGCACGTCGACGTTGATGCTGCCCAACTAGCCCGAGGTGATCAACGCGTGGGAGCTCATGGCGAGGCTCGACATTCCGTACACATCTAACATCCTACAGCGACATCAACAGTATTAAGGGGCGTCAACCATTATCCAGTTTACATCACCGTAGGCAGTAAGGCTTAGAAATATCTATACTCTCCCTCCCTCACCTGTAAAGCCATCCCCTTCATCTATAAAACGGGATACGCTCCCTCCAACGAGGGGAGATCGACTCCTTCAAGCTCAGACTCACTAGATCGACATCAATTCCTTACAACCGCAGTACCACCGAGTTCCGACCGCAACCCTTTCGGTCGGAGCCTTCCGAACCTCTTGTATACCCCCTCCTTTCTCCTTCTCGTTTGTAACCCACTACAGACTTCGAGCACCCGGGCTCAGGAATAAAGTCGCCGACCGACCCCGACTGGACATAGGGCACGTTGCCTGAACCAGTATAAATCCTGTGTCATTGAGTGCTAGGCCACCTCCGATCACAACGTACAGCAAAACTACAAATATTTATTAGTTGGTCACTTTCTGCTCCGACACTTTGTTGTATCTGAAATGCATCTAGGACATGATTGGAACGTCTTCTTGCACATAGAAGTTGTATTCGAGACTTGAGCTAAAACTCGTTTCATACGGCTCGCCTCACAATTCTAGTTTTAGAAATGAAAATGAAAACAACAGCTGAAGGAGTTAGCAGTAGTCCCTTCTCCCTTGTTTATATGCCTGTCAATGATCCGCCAAACAAGAGTGGCAAAGACAAACCAAAAAAAGACGGTAAGCATAGTACTACCACTATCATTAGCATGCAGTACTACAGTCTATAGGTACAGTATGTACAGTACAGGGCCCTTGGTCCTTGGTAGACTCCTTGGTAGTGCTGTTGCAGTGCTGCTGCCCGCTGCCAACGTAGTGTCGTCAAAGCACATCTTGGAAGTCGATTATTATATCAGAGCTGAGACTGCGTCTTCGTTACCCCACATACTGGTCAAAGGTTCAGGGCTCAAAACCAGGGCCAGGACCCAGGTCAGGAGCATCGTTCTCAACGATTTACCGGGCACAGCGGCACAGTTCAAACACAGGCCTTGACCGTTCTTGCCTTGTACGTACGGTTCTGCCTCTTCCACCCGGGCTCGGTGGCCGCGTCCCAGTCTCGTCGCTTGTCCTGTCCCTGTCCTGACTGAGATTCTAGCTGAGTAGCGGAGCTTCACAGGTTGTAGCGAGGATCGTTCAAAGGGTGAATCTCTCGAGAGGAACACATTTACACAGTCTCTTTCTCTCACTGCCGCTCCCACAGTAGTAATTGTCAGCGTGTCACCTCACTCTATCCTCGCCGGAAGGGAAGAAGACGATGGACGGTGACGCCGACATGATCCCCTCCTCGCTCTCCGCCGAGACATCGCCCTCCTCGTCCGATGTCGCCACTGAGGTTCCTTCTTCTTTCTCGACCATTGTGCTTATGTGTGCACGAGCAGAATCTTTGAAATCCTGGTTTTGGTTTCTGTTGCCAGTCCACGTGGTCGTTCTTTCGGGACCGGAGCACGACGCTGGGCACGCTGATGGGCGTGTCCCTCGCAGACGAGGAGCAGGAGCAGGTGCAGGACCACCACCACCATTCAGGGCAGGATGCTGTGGAGGGGACGGGGACGCCGCGTGCTCCGGTGCATGAGGGGGAGGGGTGGAGGTGGCGCCGCAGGTGGAGGCGCCGGCACTGGCGCAGCGCCGGCGGCGGCGGGTGGTGGAGGCTGTGCAGGGACGACGTCCGCGTGCCCACGTCGCTCGGCCACTTCCTGGACGTGGAGAGGCGGCTCTCCGGCGCCGGGCTGCTGTGCGGCGGCGACGGCGCGGGGGAGCGGGACGCTGCCGCGGCGGCGGCTGTGGCTGTGGCGGCGGATGAAACGGGGAGGTGGAAGCTGCGGAGGCCGGCGCAGGGGACCTCGTCCTCCTTGGCGAGGCTGCCGGTGCTGCTCACGGCAATCTGCAGCGGTGGAACCGCATAACCTGCCCCGCTCCCGAGTCGAGCGGTTCGGGTATTCTTTTGTTTGTCATGCTCATCACCGGTTAATTTGTCAGTTCGTCACCTTCCGAATCAAGGGCGAGTTTGGTTGCCGAAAAATTTAGCAAAACGTTACTGTAGCGTTTTTGTTGTTATTTGGTAATTAGTATCCAATTATAGTCTAATTAGGCTTAAAAGATTCGTCTCGTGGATTTCGTCTAAACTGTGTAATTAATTTTATTTTTTATTTATATTTAATGCTTCATTCATGCGTCTAAAGATTCGATATGACGGGAAATCTTGAAAAATTTGGCAAAACGAAGTGGAACTAAATAGGGCCCAAGTCGTTCAGCAGTGTCGGACACCTGATGTTATGCCTCTGAATTTTTTATTCAAAATGTACTTAGGCCTTGTTTAGATCCCATCAAAGTTCCAAGTTTTTTCACCCTCTTTCAATCACATCAATTTTGGACGCATGCATGGAGCATTAAATGTAGGTAAAAAAAATAACTAACTGCACAGTTTGGTTGTAAATCACGAGACGAATCTTTTGAGCCTAGTTAGTCCATGATCGGACAAAATTTGTCAAATACAAACGAAACGTGCTACAGTGTCCAGATTGCAAAAATTTGCAATCTAAACACGGCCTTAGTAACGAGTGTTATAACCGATGAAACTTTGACATGATGCATGCGGCCCCGTTCGCGTGCCCTTAAACCCGACTTAATCCACTTCTTTTTTCATTTGAAACCGTGTTTTTCTCACACAAATTTCTACAGAATTCCTCCAAACCATCTAAATTCCTGTAGAACCGTGCAATCTAGCATGATGCAGTCAATGAAATATGCGGTTGCTTGTCGCCTTTCTATACTTCAATCCTGGATTGTTGGAAGCGCATCGCCTTTGTCAGAGTCAGGCTCAGCTTACGCATTTCGATTCGATCGTGCGGCCGTGCTCGTGGCCGTGCACGGCAGGGGAGATTCGCAGACGCTTCAGCCATCCGTGAACTCGAGGGCAGTGTGGCAGCTACATTGGCACATGTGACCTACGGCTCTTTGTCGTGCCTAGCTCGGTTTTTTCGGAGTAGTACAGCTACAGAGTCACATAATATACTCAGACAAAGCGTCACGCACTTGGCGCGCAAAACACCGTACACAAAATGGCACGCAGTTGACGTAGCACAACCTAACCTTACTACTAGTGTATATAACCTTAATAGTTGATACTAATACAATCTTGGAGGGAGCCTACCAATTCCTCTTCCCTGATCTTTTTTTGCAGGTAAGGGAGTGGCTCTGGTTGACTAGTTACAGCTACTCGTACGGAACTACGGATACACGCACACTCAGTACACCACCAGGCAACAACAATGGCACCCCAAATCGGGCTCGAGCAAGACAAACCAAAGCCCATCCAAGATACCCAGGCCCATACGTTCGTCATCCCTCACTTCCCTTTCTAGTCGCCGCCCGACTCAGCCGGGTTTGGGTGGGCCGAGAAGTAGGCGAGGAGGCCCATGAGCGGCGCGTTGATGTACGTGGTGGGCTCGGACTGCTGGAACACGGCGCGCGCGTCGGGGAAGGCGTCGGAGGCGTCGCTGGGCCCGCCGACGACGGCGCCCACGAGCAGGTTCGGGTTGGGCGCCGGGCTGGCGTAGTAGGCGGCGCCGGCCTTGCAGCCGATCCGCGCCGGGTGCGCCGCCACGGAGGGCAGCGAGCTGGCGCGGTGGTGGATCCGCCGCGGGAACCGGGCGCCGTACCCGACCATGTAGGACATCCGCAGCGGGTTGTCGCCCAGGATGTAGTCCACCTGCCGCTTGGCCACGCGGCGGAGCTGCACGGACGACGCCGACGACGAGCCGCACGAGACGCGCCCGCCGGCGTGGCTCAGGTAGTTGGAGTAGGCCAGCAGCAGGAACGACAGCTGCGTCACGTGCTGCATGTTGCTGCTCCCGACCTTGAACAGCAGCCCGCCTGTGCATTGCATTGCTTGCGGTTAAATTCATTATTCCCGGTCAGATCGATCGATTCGATGCGGTAGAATTCGAATCGGATCACGGTAGATATGATTGTGAAGCGAACGGACCTGGGGAGTACTGGATCTGGGGGTGATTGGAGATGCCGGGGAGGAGGGTGCACATGAAGTTGTCGGCGTTGACACGGAACGACTGGAAGTACTCGTCCTTTCCCATTAGAACCTCCTGATTATGAACAATAGAAACAGAGTTAGTGTTGGCTCGTTGGTTTTCAGTCACAGTCCAGAAATCACCCAGCTAACATGTGGACCGACTGTTGAGGGCATTTTGGGTATCGTTTCGGTACAGTACACACGTGAAGGCTCTGATAAGGCTTCCTTCGCTGGAACCCTGCTGCTACGCTACCGTGCGCTAGCTGCTCGCGTCGCGTCGCCTGCTCCGGCATCGTGCGGAGCACAAGGGCCTAGGAGGAGACCGATATTGCAGCAGACAAGCATGTTCCTACACAGCTCATGATGGGTAGGTTGATGAGTGCTGATTCTACGGAGTATAATAGTAAACTGATGAGTTGTTTACTGAATCTTCAGACAATTTTTAAGCTAATCTGGCCATACTACTAGATTCAGTAGCCCGCCTCCGCCGTCACAGACATGTGAGAATGTTGGCAAGATCATCACGCGGATGCGTCTGGATCCAAAATCTAAAGCTAGAAAACAGCACTGCAGTACAATCGGTAAGTAATCATATCACCCACCCAGCGGTTTACGTAGCTTTTTTACGTTCTTTTCGGAAGCAGGACGCAGGAGGATTCAAGCTGAAGCAGTATGGGATGCTAGACATTATTCTCTAGTGCTAAGATAAAATAATGCCATCGAGGTTTTCTGCTAATATTGCCAAGTAGCCAAGGACGTGCAGTGTCTGACATGCCCCGAGCCCACCGAAAAGCTGATGACACCCTCGATGGGGGCGAACCATGTGCTCGCCTGTTGCCCGGTACGCAACAGAGATATTGCAGCATTGCATAGGTATAGAAACGGCCAAAATAAGGCACACCGCCCGGTCTTAACACCACGCTGACCAGTGCTGATGACGGTCTAATAGTAGCAAAGGATTTGGATGTGGCCAAATGGCCAATGCTTCTGTCATCAGCGAACAGCCCAAATTTGTGGCACTCCGTCTCCCTCCGTGACACTTGCACAGTAGGAGTACTCTACTTCCACTTGGGTGCTCCACTCAGGGAGCAACACACACAGCCAGAGTTAAGTAAGAGTAGTAACAGCTCATTAACGTGGCAAGGCAATGGCAAATGTTTGCGCAAAAAGAAGAGGCGATGGAGAATGGACCTTTGAGATGAGGACGTTGATGCCGGCGTGCTTGTTGTCCCAGCCGAACTCGTTGATGGCGTCGCTGGCGCCGAGCACCACCTCGTTCCTCTTGATGTACTCGCGGTACTCCCGCTGCCGCGACGCCTTGTGCAGCCACGCCGCGCCCCACAGCAGCTCGTCCTGGTACCCGGAGTAGTCGCAGTAGCAGGGGCACACCGCCGCGTGGAGGCTGCTGCTGTAGGGGCCCCGGTACTTGTCCGCGAACTCGAACACCTACGGCAACACGGCTGAGTTGTCATCGGCCAGAGAGAGTAGCTCTGCTAGGCTAGCTAGCGGACATTGACGCTCTCTTACGGCGACGGCGCGGTCGAGGAGGCGCTTGGAGTAGGCGGGGTCGGCGTCGCGGAAGACGATGGAGCCGGCGGCGAGCGCGGCGGCGGTCTCGGCGGCGACGTCGGAGCCTGGGTGGGACGGGTCCACCTTGTAGACGGTGCGCGGGGTGTCCATGTCCTCGGGCCGCTCCCAGCACGCGTGGTCGCGGAAGGCGTCGCCCACCTGCACGTACACCGTGTTGGGCTTCGCCGTCGCCTTCATCAGGTAGTCCGTCGCCCACCGCACCGCCTTCCGGGCCTCCTCCCTGTGCGGGCCGAAGCTGCGCCCGAAGTCGATCAGGCCCCACGACATGAGCGTCGCCGAGAACGCCATCGGGAACCCGAACTTCACGTTGTCGCCGGCGTCGTAGTACCCTCCGGTCAGGTCCACCTGTGTTACGACGTTCGTCACGACTCACGACACGACCAATGGCGCAATGCTGACATCCCTTGCTTGCTTGAATAACTATAGAAGCCAAAGGAAACTAGAGTCATTTATTATTAGGACGGGGAAGGTGCACGTACCCCGGCCGCGGCGCCGTCGTGGAGGCCGGAGTCGCGGCGCCAGCGGAGGCGCTGGTCGGGTGGGAGCCTCCCCGAGCGCTGCCCCTCGAAGAAGAGGATGCACTTGTGCAGCGCGTCGCCGTAGTCGTGCTGCGCGGCCGCCACCGCCACCGCCGCGGTCGAGAGCAGCATTGCCACAACGGCTGCGGCCGCCGCCATTGCCCTGACACTCCGCGCCGCCGCCGGCATTGCTGCTAAACGCAAGTGAAAGCTAGCAATGGCAATGGCCACTGACTGAGTAGTGAAGAAAGCTAGCTGCCGCCTGCCCGTACACACACAGTTGGACGCTTCGGCACGACGGCAGGAGACTGAGGTGTGCGCAGCGGCGTACTAGCTGCACTGGCCGTGCTCGGCAGCAGTCGGCAGGGGAGCTTAATAATGGGCGGGGAGGCGAGTGAAGTGGTGGCCGGCCGGCCGAACGGGAAGGAGGGAGAGGGGTAAATATGGCACGTGAGCGGCCGCAGACACGGGCCGATGCATGGAATGCGATGATGGGTGGGGAAAGAAGGCCTAGGATGCCGGAGCGGCAGCCAATGCGGAGGCGCCGCGTGGACGTGGCGAACGTTGCGGCGCCGGAGGCCAGCTCGGCATGGCTGGGACCCGAGACACTGCGGGGTAGGGCCAGCGCAGATGGCTATTCTGCCGTTGTTTGGTTCGTTTTGGCTGTTGGTCTGTTCCTGTACAGAAACGGTCTCCACACTCCATCCAGGGTCTCAGCGTGGCAACGGTTTTCTTTTCTCAACGCGACAGAAAAGACGCATGGCCCATGCTCATGGTGGGTGTGCTATCTACTACTAGTACCCTGCACTTTAGCATCAGCCTACCACCGTATAAACTGTCAGTGGAATGGTGTATGGTCCTATGGTGAGCTCCACCTCCTCCACCCATCACACGTACGTACCAGTGTATCTCACTTGGTCTGGGTAGGCCCAGGACAAGACCACAACACATGGAGGACATTTGTCGGTGTTTTCGGACCAACGACGAGTAAATTTTTATTTGCATGTTTGGCTCAGATGGTGTGTTCGGAGAACATAGTTCGGGCGAAACGTCCCTACGTCCAGTTCGCTGCTACTCGTGTTGTCGGCACTTGGTTTGCAGTAGGGTTACAAACAGACGAGAGAGGGAGAGGATCCTAAGTCTCTGGTGGAGGGGATGAACGGGTGCTGAGAGCTCGCTTGCCGCTCAGCCGTGTGCTCGTGTCCTGCGCTTGTGATCCGATTTCGTCCGGATCTCCATCCCCCTTCATGGGGCGCCCTGCTTTTCTTTTTATAGGCGAAGGAAAAACGCGGGTTAAGCGGAGGAAGAGAAGAAGAACGAGAGAGAGAGAAAGAGAGAGGGAAGAAGGCTTACAGGGTCGTCGGGTCCTTCTTCTCCTTCATGCGGGTCCCGCCGATCCTGTAGATGTCAACAGAGACAGCTCCATGTCGCGTCCATGTTCGTCACTGGCGCCACGCGCAGGCATCATCTGCCGGTCATGGCGTTTCACTCTGTCTCGGCGAACGTCGTGGTGAACTGACGCGCCTGTCAGCGTAATTACGAGGGTTAGGCAGAACATCACCGGCACGCTCGACACTGTTCTTGATGCGAATACCCAGGTATGGCCCGTCATGGCCACGGGTTATATCGAGGCATGCCAGTCTTTTTCCTGGTGTCAGCGTTTTGACCCAGGCCCATACGCTTGGACCTAGAGTGGTTGGCGGTGGTATGGGTCCCCATTGGACGAGACATAAACCGCATCCTTAGGGTCGGGTGAGACGGAGCCCGCACCCAAGGGGTGGGCGAGACGAAGCCCGTGGCCTCGAAGTCGGGCGAGACAGAGCCTGCGGCATTGGGGTCGAGCGAGACAGAGCCCGCGGCATTGGGGTCGAGCGAGACGGAGCCCGTGGTCTTGGGGTCGGGTGTGGGGATATTAACCCCTATACCCTTACGGCTAAGCTTGGACTGGCCCGGATCGATGGGTTCGGTCCACCCGAAAGACGACGTGCGGCCCAGTTAACCTGATCGGAGTCCCGCACAAGGAATCAAGACGGATTTGGTGACCAAGCAGGATCCTGGTCGGTTAGAATAGGAATCCTTATCCGGCCACATATGGCAATTATAACTGACTAGGATGAGTTTCTAGATCTGTAACCCTGCCCCCCAGACTATATAAGGCGGGCAGGGGACCCCTGTAAAAAACATCTCTCATTGACATACAGCAATACAAATCAGACACAGGACGTAGGTATTACGCCTTCTTGGCGGCCGAACCTGGATAAAACCTCATGTCTGTCTTGCGTCACCGTCTTGTTTGGAGCTTGCGCATCTGTCTGCCGATAATCTACTACCTTGGGCATACCCCTAGGTAGACTGCCGACCATATTTCGTCGATAGTGGCGCGCCAGGTAGGGGGTGTGCGTACTGCTCTCCAGGCAAACAAGATGGTCATCATCTCCGGCTCCGTGGCTACGCCCAACGGCCTCACGTTCACCGTCGGCCAGATCACCTGGACCACCGGCGCCAACGACTCCATCGCCATGACCACGGAGGAGGCGTGGATCCAACCTGCGCCGACGACTACTTCACTTGCATCGGCTACGGCTCCGACCATGGCGAACACGGCTCCGACCACGATGGATCTGGCTCCGATTACGGTACATCTGGCTCCGACCACGCCTACAGCCACGCCGACAACCTGTCATCTGCTTCCCCGCTACAGAGGAAAGCAGATCGACAACACCGACCTGCTCGACTCCATCGACCGGGTCGGCATCAAACTTGCTGAAACCCTAGCTCTGGTAAGTACGATTCAAAGCCAACCTAATGAGCAGGTAACAGCTCCCCACAATAGATCTATCCGACCAGCTCGGACCAGTCATCCTGCGCGACTTGGAACAGATCTCGTGGTCGTATCTACTCCTGAGGGGCGCTTCGCTCGTCGCCAGCCAGCCTTCGCGACGAGTCTCCGACTCTGCGAGTACGAAGTCCCGACGGAGAACCACCAGGTCCAGCCCTATGGCCTGCAAAACGCTGCCTCCTGCTACGCGGGCAATCTACGACGCCGCTCGGATCTGTGTCCTATACATCGATCTCAGCCGAAGCCATGCAACATCGTCAACATGGTCCGGATTAAAGATTATCAAGAAGGGTCCGTCCACACAGTCCGAGAGGGCGACTCCAGCTCCTCATCCGGCATCGCATCCAACGCATCTGTCCACACCGAGCTTCAGCGTCACGAAGATGAAGGCGTCAAATACGATCTGGATCTACCAGACCACGCCTCGGGTTTCCCCCAATTTCCGTCTTTCCCGCCAAGACGAGGGGATTTGATCCATGTTGTCAGCAATGACGAGCCACCAGCAGTCGGCGAAACAGAACAAGAAAAGACTACACGCGAAGCACGCAATATTGACAGGTTTAATCGCCAGCAAATCGAAGCTGAAGCAGACCAGGAGGCACGACGCATAAGGGTCCAACCACGTGACCTCAACAATGCTTTCAACAGGGTCGGGGACAAACAAGTCTTCAAGACCCCAAGCGCCAACATAGCCGTCGCCATGGCGACAATGCAGCGGCTGCCCAACACTCCCGAGACCCAAGCAGTCCGTGATGACATACAAGCTTATCTGACGGCTGCTATGGCTCAAACCACAGAGATGAATCAAGCCCGAGCTCCATTCGTTTCAGTTGAATCTAGCCACAGCCGCTAATACTCAAGTCGCTCACAGCCGCTCAACCGACGCGGCTCGCACAACAATGACCCGTCGGACAACCGTCAAGGTGGAAACGGTGGTCATGATGGCGGTCGGGACGAAAACCACCGCCGGGAGGATAACCGCCATGACGTTCGAGGTGACAACCGCCGAGATAACCGCGATGATCGCCGTGATAACCACGGTCGCAGGGCTAATCCAGATGGCAATCGAGATCGCCGCGATGGCAATAACGATCTCCGCCATTACCTCGGTGGACGTGATCTGCGTGCTCGCATCAACCAGAGAGCCGACGATCGTGCATCCCATGAAAGCTATCGCCGTATGGAGTATGACACCGCCCACGGTCCGCCGGGTCTAAAGCAGTTCACTCCACACCTTCGCCAAGTCATATGGCCCAAGAATTTCAAGCTCGAGAAACTTCAGAAGTACGACGGCAAGGAAAACCCCGAATTATGGGTCATGCTCTACGAAACTACGTGCCGATCAGCCATGGCTGACGAGCACGTCATGTCTAACTACTTCCCAGTCGCTGTTGGTCATGCAGGTCACCAATGGCTGGTTAGCTTGCTGCCGAACTATTTTGACTCTTGGCAGGAGCTCAAGCAGGCCTTCATCGACAATTTCATCACTACTTGTGAACAACCCGGCAACAAGTATGATTTGCAACGGATCCGAGATCGGAAAGACGAACCACTACGTGAGTACGTTCGGCGTTTCTCGGAGATGCGCATCAAGGTCCCATCAATCTCCGACAATGAAGCAATCGAGGCTTTCCTCACCGGCCTCCGCTTCCACGACGCCCTAAGAGACAAGCTCCTCCGGAAGAGACCTGAATCAGTCACAGTGCTTTTGGCCACCGCTAAGAAATACGCGGACGCTGACGACGCTAAAAAGATAATCGTTGAAGAAGCAGCAAAGGTTCCACGCTCCGACCACCCTCCACACCGCGACGATTACTGCGGCAATCGTGGTCGGAAGGACAATTTTGACCGCCACAACCCGCGCAACGACTCCCGCGACCACCGTGACCAACGTAATCAGCGGCACAACCGCCGTGACGATTACAGGAGCAAGCGCGCTCGGGAAGACGATGGCGAGGTCAATACCGTGAAAAAGGGCGGCGGACGTCGTAACTACGAGGACGACTACGCCAAAGCATTGAAGGAGCCCTGCCAGCTCCATCCTAAGTCAAACCACACCATGGAGAATTACCGCGTCCTCAAGACTATCTACACGCATCAACAGGCTCCGGATACGTCCGACAAGCCTAACGATGCGGGGGAACAGCGCAACGAGGACAACGACAACGACGATGCAGACCCTCGTCATAAATACGTCAAGCCGACTGATCGTGTGCACACCATCATCGGCGGCAAGGTGTCCATTGAGACCAAACGAGAATGCAAGCTGCTCGCCCGCGCTTGCTTGAACGTGGCAAACACCGACAACCTTCTCACCGATCCGCGGCTCCCTCCGTGGTCTCACCGTGAAATCTACTTCAGCAGGAAGGACCAATGGGCCGCCATACCCGAGCCAGGGCGTTTCCCCCTGGTCCTCGATCCTTGTATCAACAAGGTTCAGTTCGATAGGGTACTGATCGATGGCGGCAGCTCCATTGACATACTGTTCAAGAATAGCCTGCCCGCTCTAAAAATAGCCCAGGCGGACCTGAAGCCGTACGAGGCATAGTTCTGGGGTGTTCTCCCCGGACAGAGCTCCACACCTCTCGGGTAGATCACGCTACCTGTGCAATTTGGGACTCCGGACCACTTCCGCACCGACTACGTCAACTTCGTGGTCGCTGACTTCGACGGCACCTACCATGCTATTCTTGGTCGACCGTCGCTCACCAAGTTCATGGCCATACCTCATTACAGGTATCCGGTGCTCAAGATGCCTACTGAGAAAGGAGTTTTAACCCTCAGGGGCAACGTATACGTAGCTTATACCTATGAGGACGACAGCTTCAAAATAGCAGAGGCCCACGACCTCTCTATTCACATGGCCGAGACCATGCTCGATGCTAAGAAGACCTCGGCCGACCACCTGGAGATCCCAGAGCTCGAGGCTCCGCGCAAGAACATCAGGTCCAAGGAGCACAAGACGATCCAGCTAGTCGATGGCGATCCTAGCAAAACAGCCCTCATCGGGGCCAACCTGGATCCCAAATAGGAAGACGCTCTCGTCAGGTTCTTGAGGGGCAACGTGGACATGTTTGCATGGAAACCTTCCGACATGCCCGGTGTACCTCGGAACTTGATTGAGCACTCCTTAAATGTCAACAGCAAGGCCAAACCAATCAAGCAGAAGCTACGACGGTTCGCTCGCGACAAAAAGGAGGCGATTAGGGTAGAAGTTACACGGCTTTTGGCAGCCAGATTTATCAAAGAAGTGTATCATCCAGAATGGTTAGCCAACCCGGTTCTTGTACGCAAAAAGAATAATGAATGGAGAATGTGCGTTGATTACACTGATCTCAACAAACACTGCCCTAAGGACCCCTTCGGCTTACCTCGCATAAACGAGGTCGTAGATTCAACCGTCAGTTGCGAGCTGCTTTCCTTTCTCGATTGCTACTCTGGTTATCACCAGATCGCTCTCAAAAAGGATGACCAGATCAAGACATCTTTCATCACGCCTTTTGGCGCCTACTGCTACACGACTATGTCGTTCGAGCTCAAAAACACCGGGGCTACCTACCAACGAGCTATACAGGCCTGCCTCAACGATGAGATAAAAGACGGCCTCATCGAGGCCTATGTGGACGATGTAGTTGTCAAAACCAAGGAAGCACGTACCCTTGTTGATAACCTGGAACGCACCTTTGCAGCCCTCAATACATTCCAATGGAAATTAAACCCAAAGAAGTGTATCTTTAGCGTTCCTTCTGGCATACTGCTCGGCAACATCGTCAGTTACGACGGCATACGCCCTAACCCAGAGAAAGTCAAAGCCGTCTTAGACATGAAGCCTCCAAAAAAGGTGAAAGATGTCCAGAAGCTTACCGGATGCATGGCCGCTCTAAGCCGTTTCATATCAAGATTAGGAGAAAAAGGGCTACCGTTCTTCAAACTGCTCAAAGCATCCGAGAAGTTTGAGTGGTCGGAGGAAGCAGACGCTGCTTTCACGCAGCTAAAAGAATACCTCACATCACCCCCGATACTTACTGCTCCCAGAGAAGACGAAACTCTCCTACTTTACATTGCGGCAACCGATCGGGTGGTTTCCACTACAATGGTGGTCGAGCGTGATGAACCGGGCCACACCTACAAGGTACAGTGGCCAATTTATTTCATTAGTGAGGTACTCAATGAATCCAAGACTAGGTACCCACAGATTCAGAAACTGATCTACGCCATACTGATAACATCCCAAAAGTTGAGACATTACTTCGACGGATATCGTGTGGTGGTCATGACCGAGTATCCTTTGGGGGACATCATTCGCAATAAAGATGCGAACGGACGCATCGTTAAATGGGCAATGGAGCTATGCCCCTTTTCCTTGGAATTTGCAAGCCATACTACAATCAAGTCTTAGGCACTCGTCGATTTCATCATCGAGTGGACAGACTTAAGCACGCCTGCCTCTCCGGGATCCGACGAATATTGGACGATGTACTTCGACGGTTCTCTCAACATTGACGGTGCGAGAGCAGGAGTTCTTTTCGTGTCACCATCCAAGGAGCAGCTTCGGTACGTCCTCAGGATTTATTTCCCAGCATCTAATAACACTGCCGAGTATGAAGCATGCCTGCATGGTCTACGCATTGCGGTTGAGCTTGGTGTTAAACGTCTCTATGTCTACGGAGATTCGGCTCTGGTCATCAACCAACTCAACAAGGACTAGGACACGACCAGTGAAAAGATGGACGCATACTGCAAATCGATAAGAAAGCTGGAAGGCAGGTTCTATGGCATCGAGTACATACACGTGGTCCGGGACAAGAACCAGGCAGCGGATGCGTTGTCAAAGTTAGGATCATCCCAAGCCAAAATCCCACATGGCGTATTCGTCCAAGACCTGCTCACGCCTTCCATTGAAGACGAAGATTCAACGACCGACAAAGCTTCAGACCAGCAATTAGTGGCTACGGTTCCGGCAACAAGCACAACCGAGCCGCTTCCGACCACTCATGAGCCAGACTGGAGGACACTTTTCATCAAGTACTTAACAGATGGTAGCGGTTATACTGATCGAACAGAAAACGAACGACTGATGCGTCGCAGTAAGCAGTATCTGCTCGTCGATGGCAAGTTATGGCGCAAAAACGCAAAGGAGGAAATCTTGATGAAGTGTATAACCTAGGAGGAAGGTGAGCATCTCCTGGACCAAATCCACTCTGGCTCCTGTGGCAACCACGTGGCCTCAAGAACACTGGTCGGTAAGGCTTTCCGAGCAGGGTTCTATTGGCCGTCAGCAGTAGCCGACGCAGAGAAGCTAGTCCGCCGCTGTGAGGGTTGTCAGTTCTTCACCAAAAGAATCCATGTACCAGCACATGAGATCCAGACGATTCCAGCCTCTTGGCCCTTCGCGTGCTGGGGACTGGACATGATCGGGCCTTTCAAACCGGCTCCTGGGAAGTTCACATGCGTCTTTGTGCTAATTGACAAATTCTCTAAGTGGATAGAATACATGCCTCTGGTATAGGCATCCTCAGAGAAGGCTATCACGTTCCTCGACCAGGTCATCCACCGTTTCGGCATACCCAACAGCATCATTACTGATCTGGGTACTCAGTTCACCGGGAACGCCTTTTGGGACTTCTGCGATGAAAGGAGCATAGTAGTAAAATACGTCTCGGTGGCGCACCCTAGGGCTAATGGACAAGTCGAGTGGGCAAATGGCATGATCTTGGACGCACTAAAGAAAAGGATATACAGAGAAAACGACAAAGCTCCCGGAAGATGGCTCAAGGAGTTACCAGCCGTGGTCTGGGGCCTCCGAACTCAGCCCAGTCGTAACACCGACGTCTCACCATACTTTATGGTTTACGGCGCTGAGGCAGTCCTCCCACCAGATATAGCTTTCAGATCAGCACGGGTAGAGAACTTCGACGAGGGCAAGGTCAATGAAGTACGGGAGCTAGAAGTCAACAGCGCAGAGGAGAAAAGGCTCGATTCTTGCGTACGAACGGCCAAATACCTTGCTGTTTTGCGCAGGTACTACAACAAGAACGTTAAAGAGCGTTTCTTCATGGTCGGGGACTTAGTCCTGAAGTGGAAGACGAACCAGGCTAGTGTCCACAAACTCGCAACCCCATGGGAGGGACCCTTCATGATCAAGGAAGTCACACGTCTAACGTCTTACAGGTTAGCTCACCTGGACGGCACGAACGTACCAAACTCGTGGCACATCGACAAGCTTAGACGTTTCTATGCTTAACTACTGAGATATGTATTCTACTTGTATTTTTGATTTACTTTAATAAAGCAATTATGATTTCTCCGACCACTCTAATGTGTCACTTTGAATTTTATGGTTATTCTAACTTAGCCAGTACAAGCCGACCACCACACCTTTTACGGTTTTCGGAGCAGGGCCTGTCTCCGGTTCCTCCCAACACGTGCATGGGATCCGCTCTCTACGTTGCGGGTGATTGGCATGTCCCCCCTGGTTTGACTTGTTTGCGTCCATGTGTGCACAGGTCATAGTACCTCACACTCCGACCACATACCAAACTAGGGTCACACAAACTCTTCGGGATGATGTGTCGAGCAAAACGGTACAACTAAATAGAACGTTAACACGTTCCCACTTAGTTACACCAACAACAAAAAAATTCAAGCTTAAATACATTTTGTATAAAGCAAACAAGCTTATAATGATATACAGTTACGTTATTACAAGCTTGCCTGAAGAGGCTCAAGTTTACAATAACACAACTATGTCCTCCTTCTATAGCTCTAAGCCTATTACATTGGCTGGTCAGGGCGCATGGCATTTACTGCTCGCCGCCTCTGATACCCTACTCGAGTCTCGGGGACTCTTGAGCTAGTCGAGCTGAAGGGGATGGCCCCGCCGGTGCCTGGCTGGTCGAGACCGCAGGCTTCGTTGGTTGGCTTGCAGCTGATGGCATTTCCAGCTGGCTTGTCGATGGCATACCCTGTACAGGTGCTGTCCCACCTCCACACAGGTTAATATCGTCAATTATCTTTGACGACAAGTCCAGCTGGGTCGTCCGAAGCTCTTCTGCCTTGTCTGGGTCTATCTCCTTTGGGTACCCAGCCTCCAGGCGTTTGAGATCGATCAGGGGGTAGTGAGCACGCACCATGCTTAGCACATGGGCACCTGTGTACTCACCCGCCTCCTTCACGAATTCTTGAAACCATCCCCATGCTTGTTTGCATCTCTCGACCAGTCCGAGCTGGGGCGTCCTTAGCTCTTCCTCTGTGAGCGCCGGGTCAATAAGGTCGAGGACGGGCACAATGCCAGTTGCCATTTCTTGGCACCGCTTGTTCCACGTGTCCCGCTCCTCGGTAGCCTTGAGGCATCATGCTTTCCAGTCGTCACGCTCCTTGATCATGGCCTCTAGGTGCCTCTTGGCATTGACTTTCAAAACTGAACGCAGTACAAGACATCAAACGTGATGACACGACAAGGCAAGGTGGGCAATAGAATGAGAAAGGTGGTCTGGAATGCTTACTTTTCAGGTCATCCTTCATTCTGGTAGTGTGGTCTTGGAGTTCAGACTGGCTGCGTGCTAGTTTCTCGTTGTCCTCCTTCAGGCGACCACATTCTGCGGTCACACGGCTATTTTCCCCCTGGAGGCGGGTCACTTCAGCTTCTAAACCTGCATTACAGCTGTTACTGCCAAGAACACAATAACACAAGTCCTGCACTTGCTATGATACGGTGAAAACTTACTTGTTCTCTCCCGCTCTTTGTTATTGAGCTGGCCGACCAGGTTTTGGTTCTGTGCGTCTCGGTCTGTCCTCTCCTGGTCGGCGGCTTCAAGTTGGCGCCGTAAGCGTTCCACTTCAGCCGTCAGCTCCTTATTGGTCGCCGTGATTCCTTCTATCCGGTCGAAGCACCTTTTTCGGTATCTTGCAGTTTTCATCAAGTCCTGCATACAGACAAGCTACGTCAGATAGTTCGACTACACAACAGGGTCAAGGACTCAAGCCAAATATACCTGGACTTCTGTCACCAGACGCTTGGCCGCCCGTTCAACTCTTAAGGTCTCTTCGACCTCTGGGATTTCCTCGTGCATGACCCATTCGTCGTTCAGATAGCGCGACACATATACATGTTGTCGCCTATCTTGGGGACGGCCCAGGACCTCTTCCACTTCTTCCTCTTTAGCCTCCTATTCAGGAGGCGGCGCTGGTCTGGAGTTTGCAGACTCCACGACCACTAGGGCTTTTCCACGAGCCGTCGCATCGGCAAAAACGTTCTGGGCCACTTCTGGCTGCTGCTCCTCGGCTAGATCCAGCTCCCTTGGCGCCATGGTATTCGCCTCAGCAGGGTTCGTGCTCGGAGCACTTGTACTCTGCTCGGTTGTCTTCTTGACCAGCTGCTCGGGGACTGGCGTCTGGTCGTCCGCCTGCTGAGGCCTAGGCGGAGTCCCTACTATGGGCTCCTCCACGGCTGGCTGATGGGCAGTTTGACCCGCCGTTGTTGGCGAAGACGTGCCGCACCTAGTTAGCTGGTCGGGGCTCTCGGTGGATGCCGATCTAATGCATCAGAGACATATTCAGAAGATAATAGTATCCAATGCAAAATGCAAGCTTACATAAAAAATATAGATACTTACAGCTTCGACTTGCGGAATGATGTGCCGAAGGAACGTCTCCTCGACCGCCCCTGCTCCGCTTGCTCGGCAGTTTCCGACGGAACTCTTTCCACCTCCGGTACAGGCGTCGGGGTATGATGCTTGACGTTTCCTTCGTCTATCCTCTGGGTTGCAGTGGTCGGTGTTGTGACCACTGCCGGCCCAGAGGAGCCACCCTGCTCTGTCGGTCCCACCTGCCTTCTCCTCTTTTGAGGGACGAGCCGGAATATGTCCGCATCCTCTGCTTCATCGTCCGACAGGGGGAAGATAGCTTGGCGTCGTTTGCTGGCAGCCGGACGCTTGCCAGCGGCTCTGGTCGATGCGTCCTCTACAGTCTCGAGTACCGCCCAGTGAACGTCGTCGGTCCTGGCGCTGGTCTGGGCGGCTGGGCCGGTAGCTTGCGGCCATTCTACACCGAGGGGAGGCGACACGAACACTGCTGCCCGGTCACGACCATTACACTGAGACACAAAATGGGGACAAACAGTTAGTTTCTTGCTACAACATGACTCTACAGTTAAAAGGAGGCATCATTTACCTTTGGGGGAGGTCGAGCCAGCTTGAAGGCGTGCTTGATGGCGTTCAGCGCGACATAATTGGGATCGGCCAGGTTGAACAGCTCTCCAATCCTGGCCTTGATTTCCATCTTGTCGAGCGGCTCTTTCCTGGTCCTTGTTGGATCAGCGCCTCCTTGGTACTCGAAGCCAGGATGAATCCTTTTCTGGCAGGGCTGAATTCTACGACTGATTAAGTTGCCGACCACGCTTGGGCCATCAAGCCTTCCCCATGGGATCATCCCGAGCAGTTCGGCGATCTGCTCCAAGTTCTCGGGCTTCTCCGACCAGCTATTCTTCTTCTCTGGAATTAGCCCCACGTCGCACAGAGTGATGGTGTTCGGCTCTTCACGGATGTAGAACCACTTCTTGTACCACTCGTCCAATGAGGTGTTCCAGGGACAGTGCAAGTATTGAGCCTTCATGCCGTCACGCAGGTTCAGGTAGACGCCTCCGGCGATCTTCGAGCCACCGCTCCCTTTCTTCCGAAGACAGAACAGGTGGCGAAAGAGGTCGAAATGGGGCTGGAAGCCACCATAAGCCTCGCAGAGATGGATGAAGGTGGAGACAAGAAGAATCGAGTTGGGATGCAGATTGCAAATCCCAATCTCGTAGTACAAGCAGAGACCTTGAAGGAAAGGGTGCACTGGAATCCCAAACCCCCGTTTGAAGAAATCTTCAAAAACCACAATCTCACCTGGTTGTGGATCGGGGAAGCTTTCTCCTTCCGGCGCGCGCCATCCAGCGAGTGCCTTGTTGTGGAGCACCCCCATGGCGACGAGGTCTTCGATGGTCTGCTCGTTGCTCCACGACTTCCACCACTCTTTCGCCATGATTCTGCCTTTCTTCTAGGCGTCTCTCCTCGCCATTAGCCTGTCCTTTCTAGGGGGGTGGATGCGGTGGTGAGGGGATTTGGCGATGTTTATCGGAGGAATAGGGTTTGGCAAGAGGAAGACGAAGGTGGCGGCGGCGAATGACAATGGGGAACGGTGATAGTAACTTGCCAGATCTACATTATAAATAACAAAGAGTTCCATCATTTCGTCCACCCGAGTTTCTTGGGAGACGTTCGCATGCGCAGCGGACGGTTGTTCACACCACCTCGAGATCTATGCCAATAAACACGCCTCTTTGTTTACAGTGTACGCGCCTCTTCGCTGATAAAGTAAGAGGGCCCACACTGACGCACCTCTATACAGGTGCCAAGCGACAATTTGCCAGAAAGAGTAAGAGGGCAGAACGCCGTGCTATACCTGTTTGCTTTTTTGACCAAGACGTGTCAGTTTGGACTTGACAGAGTACGGCGACAAATAAATACACCAAATAATAGTACAAGCGGCACACGCGATAATGGATTGCCCAGACCACTACTGTGCTCGGGGATTGCCTAGACCACTATTGTGCTCAGGGATTGCTCAGACCACTACTGTGCTCGGGGATTGCCTAGACCACTACTGTGCTCGGGGAATACTCCGACCACGGTGACTTTTCCAACCATTACCGTACTCAGTAAATGCTATGACCACTGCTGTGCTCGGGGACTCTCCCGACCACTATTCGGAGTTTGCTCTCCTCGACTACATGTGATTGGTACTCACATACAGTTAAGAGACATTTCTTTAGACCTTGCTACAAGGTTCATATTTCACCTTCCAGCAAGCTCGGGGACTACGTCGGTACGATGCACCTGCCGGTGCATCTCGTTTTGCCTGTGCGGCAATTGGATTTTCAACGTCAGCGGAAATTATTTTTAGACCCTGGCACCACGTGCCTACGTCACCTACTACCAGGCTCGGGGACTAAGTGGGCACACTTCACCTTGCGGTGAATGTGTTTGTCTACTCGACCCCTGTGCTTTGAATAATTGTAAGGATTAATAATATGCTCGGGGACTGCCCCGACCACTGCTTGAATAATGGTTCTCCTTGGCTACATGTGATTTGTACTCACATACAGTTAAGAGACATTTCTTTAGACCTTGCTACAAGGCTCATATTTCACCTTCCAGCAAGCTCGGGGACTACGTCGGTACGATGCACCTGCCAGTGCATCTCGTTTTGCCTGTGTGGCAATTTGGCTTTCAACTAGTCTGGGAATTCTTTTTAGACCCTGGCACCACGTGCCTATGTCACCTACTACCAGGCTCGGGGACTAAGTGGGCACACTTCACCTTGCGATGAATGTGTTTGTTTTTCGACCCCTACGCTTCTGATGTTCAAGGACGCTATGCTTCAAGACCACTTACATTTCTTTTCAGAAATACAAGTGGGCACACTTCTCAGGACAAGAAATCTTTTTCTTTTTTTTCTTAAGAGCACCATACATTCTTTGGACAACCTACTTCTCCGGTGATGACGGTGGTCGGAGGCATCAAGGGCTCAAGCCTCACTTGTCGGAGAAGGTTAAAATGGCGTGTCGTAGCATAATACATGATGCTCGGGGACTAGCTGTGGGGGTATTAACCCCTATACCCTTACGGCTAAGCTTGGGCTGGCCCGGATCGATGGGTTCGGTCCACCCGAAAGACGATGTGCGGCCCAGTTAACCTGATCAGAGTCCCGCACAAGGAATCAAGACGGATTTGGTGACCAAGCAGGATCCTGGTCGGTTAGAATAGGAATCCTTATCCGGCCACATATGGCAATTGTAACTGACTAGGATGAGTTTCTAGATCTGTAACCCTACCCCCTAGACTATATAAGGCGGGCAGGGGACCCCTCTAAAAAACATCTCTCATTGACATACAACAATACAAATCAGACACAGGACATAGGTATTACGCCTTCTTGGCGGCCGAACCTGGATAAAACCTCGTGTCTGTCTTGTGTCACCGTCTTGTTTGGGGCTTGCGCATCTATCTGCCAATAATCTACTACCTTGGGCATACCCCTAGGTAGACTGCCGACCATATTTCATCGACATCGGGCGAGACAGAGCCCGCACCCAAGGGGTCGGGCGAGACGGAGCCCGCGACCTTAGGCGAGATAGAAACCGCAACCTTGTGGTCAGGCGAGACGGAGCCCGCACCCAAGGGGTCAGGCGAGACGGAGCCTGTGACCTCGGGGTCTGGCGAGACCTTTTAATACGTCTTGCTCCATCCGGGGAAGTCAGCATGGACGCTAACTTTCTTGCTTTGGGTATCCCTAATATCGATACCCGACAGTAGCCCCCGACCCTGCGAAGGAGTAGAATACTCCTTTGGAGGCTTTTTCATACGGGAGGACTCAAACGGCCCTGGCCTTCTTTTTTAGCATGCAGCGTGTCCTAGTAGGACGACGGTTCTCTTTTGTCGCAATCGGTCTTCTTGGGGGCATATAACCGTAGGATTCAGGAGGCCGGAAAGATGTTTCTCAATTCCAGACCCCTAGGATCCGATCGGTCCACCGTCGTACTGCGACCGTGCGTTCGGTCTCCTTGCGAGTCCAACTTTCCTCGAGCCCTGGCATGTAGCAGGGGTCCGATCGAGGATCGGCTCATGTTTGTGATCGTCGTCCCTCAAGCATGTTTTTGATAAAACGGAGGGGCTGAACCATGCCACGTTTTTCCTCGATGAACGAAATATGGTGCTTGGTGAACTATTAATGGGCTAGTCCGAGTGGGGCCCTAGCTTCTCATTCACAGGGGTTTGGCATGGGTCAGCTGGTGTTGGGTTCATAAACCCGAGGTCCCTCACGGACCAGCTTCCCAACAAAGGCTCGCCTAAGCAGACAACGCACAACTCATGGGCCGGCCCAAGTACCTAAAATGACAGGCCAGAGGGGCGATCCAATCTCCGACCAGAAGGCCTGGCCGAGGAGGAATGGCTCCCGCTTCCGACTTCGACCCGCCTCTCTAACTGGAGCGCTCGGTTCGGTCTCCTGCCTGCCTCCAGACGGCCTATCTGACCGGAAGGCCTGGCCAAACACCGCTTCCGACTCCAACCCGTGTCTCCGACCAGGGATACGCCAAACCCATGCTCACTGCTCTTCTCCGACTGGCGCGATCAGAGCCGACTGGGACCAACCGACCGGAGACGCCCGCTCGGTTTGGACCAAGAAATGGATGGAGAAAGTAAGGCAGGGTGCATAAGTCAAACCACAATACCAAGGACCGTACCCTGTACACCTACAGAAACAGTACTCTGCGACCTTCCTAGCACAACAGAACCCAAGCAGTGTTGTAGGCACCGACATTTTCCCCTACAGTATTGTGGGCGCCATTAACTCCCATACGGTAAGGCTCCCCCACATGCCTCTGGGCATCGACAGTGTTGTGGGTGCCGACATTTAACATACCAGGCGAACATGGTAAAACCCCTTGCATGCCTCCAGGTATCAACAGTGTGGCAGGCGCCGACCTCTGACATACCCGAATAAGACAACACAACCTCCCACGTGCATCTGACATTCAACAATATTGTGGGCGCCTACCATCATCCTGTACCCGCCGGCATGGGCAACAAGGCTTAGTAGCATACATACTATCTCCCTCTCACTTGTAAGGCCATCCCCTTCATCTATAAAAGGGGATGTGCTCTCTCCCAATAGGTAGATTCATTCGATTGATCAGTTCACTAGTCCACAACAACAGAACCTCTAGGTTCAAACCACGAGCACATACTCAAACACTTAGTGCATAGTGGGGCTCCCATGACTCTCGGCTCCTCTAACCAGAGTCCGACCAGACCTCCTGTACCCCCAGCTTTCTCCTTCTCATTTGTAACCCCACTGCAAACTTCGAGCACCTGGGCTCAGGAATAAAGTCACCGACCGACTCAAATTGGACGTAGGGCATGTTGCCTGAATTAGTATAAACCCTGTGTTATTGAGTGCTAGGCCACCTCTGATCGCAACGTACGGCAAAACTATAAATATTTACTTGTTGGTCACTTTCTGCACCGACAGTTGGCGTCATCCATGGGGAAGATGTTGTACGTTCAACACTTTTTGGTCATCGGATGGCCCACTTTTCCACCACCTTCGCCATGGCGGGCTCAAGCGATACGACTCGCTTCGGCTCACTGGAGTTTTCCGCACTCCCACCTGTTGGGATGTGGGTTCCACCCGTCTCCGAGCCATCCTAGGCCTTCCTCTTTAGAAGCCTGGACTTCTTCGCCGACCAGCTCGGTGAACTACACCTCTGCAAGGAGGCACTCGTTCCGGCGCCCGTCGGAGGGGCACCTTCCATTGGCTCCGGGACGCACGATGACTTCAATGACGAGGCACCTGCGCTTCATTCTGAGCAAACTCTCTGCTCAAACCCCATTGTGAGTAATGTACATGATGTTATTTACTTGCTATTCTCTATCTTCCACCGATTATCTGGAGGGACCCCGTTGTCCCCGCCGCGACCACCATGCGACCAGTTCCCCTATGGCCTCGTGTCCCCCGCGGAAGCGTACGCTCGGGGGCTCCAAAGGATGCCGGCGCTGTCCCCTCTCACGTCTGAATTCATGGGGATGGCGAGCTATGCTCCCACCTGTTTCCTCGACCTCATGGATGACGATGTTGAGTGACGGCTCTAGCATCGGGGACGTGGCGCCTAGCCACCATCCGTCCCGGGAGTGCGCTATGGCGGACGCTCTGGGACAGCCACTGGTGGTAACAGAGTCCTTGTAGACTCACACCCCTCTGGACCCTCGTGCGGAGACCCCCGCGCTCACATGGGAGCACGACGAGGAGCTACAACAACAACGGTTGAACCAGCCACCGACGGTGCTAGCGCGCTCGGCGCACCACACTATGCCCCGTGCGCATAAACCGACAAGCGGAGCTCAGGGTCACGCCCGTCAGGTCTAGCGCAACACCATGGATGGGGGGAACGATCCCCCATAGTTCGCTCGGGTCAATCAGAACATCGCCGCTGCGGCAATGCTTCTGTGCGGCCTTCTCGAACCGAATGACCACCAGGAACATGCGATCCACCAGAACCTACGGGCACTAGTGGAGACCACCGCCGTTCAATAGGCGGAGAGCTCTGCATCACGACATCGACTCATGACCTCTCTACCCACCAAGGGAGTGGGGACGCACCAGACGAATCGCTCCACCCGTTCACCGCTATGGCCGCCGAGCATGGCATAGGAGGCTGCATCTGCGCCTTGTCTTGACTTGGCGACCGCTCTGCACCGACAGCCTATACACGAGTGGCTCGGGCCAAACCAAGACGCTCGTAGCGTCATCAGCAACCGGAGTCCTAGCCCGGATGGCCTAGGACCATGGGTCTTTGTTTGACACATCTAGAGAGCGCCGCTCCCACTGTGCTGCAACGGAGGCCAAGGCAAAGCCAAGCGCCAGGATCAGGACAAGGGCCCCTCCATGCAGAGGGGGAGAAAGAATAGAAAAGATCGCCACCGACCGTCCAACTCCGCGTTGGTCACCACGGCTGATCACACGGGCAACCAATCCCAGCAGGACCTTTTGGGCCACTTCAACTAGCTCATGGAGAGCCTATGCACCAACCACACCTACCCCGTCAAACACCTCTACAAGGATTGCGAGCTCCTCAAGTGCCTTCTACGATAGGCTGGCGGGCCGAAGGAAGAAAAAGGCGAAGAAGCAGCAGCCAAGAAAGGGGGCGTAGTAGGCAAGGATCCAGAAGACTGAAGGTCATGGTGATCCGACCGAATGCCTACCGACTAAAGGACGACAACGACGATATTCTCACCAACGCTTGGAATAGCTTTGGCTCGGGTCGCTTGGGGGCTCCACGAGGGTGCACTACTACCTCTCTTTTCGTTTACTGTCACATGGTAAAACTCCTTCCTACCCAAACAAAAGGGTAGTTCATTCCTTTAAATTACCTTATGTAGCTTTGCTTTAAAATATTTCGACCGATCGCACCCCGCCTCTACCTACAGTTATGAGCAGCTGAGCCTCGCGGGCCACGCCCGGGCTCCTAAGGTTGCAGCCTATGGGACGAACGGGCAAGTACGAAAAAAGAATGAAAAACAAAATTATGCTAAGATAAAACTAAGGAACGAATGGGACAAGCTTCCCCTAACGGAGTGACTCTATCCCAAAAAATGAAACCGATTGTAGTCATTGAGGACACAAGATTGTTTACATGGGGCCTCCCCCACAAACTTAACTTTTTACATCTGCTAAACTACTTATACTTTACAAGCTATTGGGGCTACCCAACGGCATCTGCTGTCGGTGCGACCGGTGAAGGCACGGGCTGCTCACTCCCCAGCGGGACGATGTTCAGCTCGGTTGAAGGCGGGGCAATGTCCACTTTCGACCTAGACTCAGTGCCATCCGTAGGCTAGGTGATGTCCTCCTGATGCAGGCTTCCAGCCATGTCCGCACGATGAACATCCATTACCCACAGCGCGGAGACTTGCTCGGCCAACAACCTTGCGTGTGGCAGCAAGCTCTCCCCGAGTGACTAGATGTCCTCTGTGCTACAGCCGTCGGCATACCCACTGTAGATGGTGGCGAAGTCCAAGTTTGGGTGGTACGTCGACACCGAAGTCAACACCCTCGACACTCCGTAGAACAGCCCATGGGTAATGAGGGTCCGGACCTCATCCGGAACCTCCGCTAGCTAGATGGTGGGCGTGCTGGTACTTGGCGCCGACCCGAAGACCTCTGAGACAAGCTGGGCAACATTGCGGATCTGGTCAAGTTCCCCCTTAAGAGCACATCGCTCCTCAAAGGGACTTGGCCAGCGCTTTCACATTCTAGCCAAACATCGCCTTGGTCGTCTCTAGGTCCTGCTCCAATGACTCCACCATTCCACCCAGCTCTAGAAGAAGGGCGACAAGCTCCTAAACAAGCTAAAGGAATAAACCAACACGATAAAAAATAGAAAAGGTACATATCGAGGTGGAAGTTCTCAAGGGCGGAGAGTCCCTCCACCTGCTGGGCCACCTACTCACGCAGCTAGGCGTTCGCCTCCTCCGTCCCCATCACCCGGCACTGGAGCGTGAGCACTTCCTGGTCAACCTCTGACTGGGCCTTCTGCTCCAATGCCACGGCGCTCCGCTCCATCTCCAAGGTCTCCAGGGCACCTCAGAGCATTGCCTTGGTGTCCGCTAGGGATTTCTGTAGCGTCGCCTCGGTCTCCACCGGGTGGGCCTTCGCCGCCTTAAGCCCCTGCTCGGCGGTGGTCGCCCGCTCCGCCACGCGCTGTTCCTTTGCCCGCACCACGGTCACCTCGGCCGTCCAGTCCTAGGACACACGGTGGGCGGACTCCAGCTAACGCTCAGGCTCAACCATCTAGGCATGCTCCATCTGGAGGAAACTAGACTTGCAGGATGACATCTCCTACAGACCCTATGAAAACAAGAAGCAAGCATGTTGAGGCAACCAACAAGAGACTAAGAGATCAAGGACAAGCATGGGAACCTCACCTCCGCGGTGAGCTGCAGGTCAACCTTGACCAACTGCTGGACGGACTTAACCCGCTCCTGGGCATCAATAAGCTTCACCGATAGCTTGGTGAGATCAGACTCCATGGTGAGTCCTCTCCCCCCAAGGATGAACCAGAGCTGACACTCCTAGGAATCCCGAAGGATGAGCTGAACCTTTGATGGGTCCTCAGGGCAGGGCCACTCTAGGTCACCCTCCTCTAGCCTGCCGGAGGGCCCAGCCTCCGACTGAACCACTGCTAGCTCCTGCGATGGCGTCGACAGTTCCACCATGTCATCCACTTTGTCGTCGGAAGGGATCTCCACCACCCCTATTTCACGAGCCACTGATGGGCGTTTCGACTCTATCCTGACCGCGTCTCCTTCCAGCGCCTTCAGCTCTGACCATGAGGGTGAGCCATGCAGCCCTCCGCCCAGTGAGGTAGGGAGCTCGGTCTCCCCCTCCTCTTCCACCACAGCCGGTGGAGGAGGGGCCACAAGGGGCACCTCTGGCAAAGCCTCTGCCGTCACCACCGGGATCACTGCCAGCACCATCGCCGTCGCTGCCATCGTACTGGCAACCAACCCGGGGAGCACCACCCCCAGAAGGGATGGACTCGCCGCCACCACCCTATTCCCCTCGCCGCTCGCCACGGCGCGCTGTAGGGTGGGCCTCCAAACCTCTTGCACAGGAGTTGGGGCGATGCTCAACCCTGTCACCGTTCGGCCACTGACAAAATGTATAGGTCAGTCATACTCCAAAAAGACTCAACAGCAAGATAAGAAAGAAACAAAGAAAGGCGTACCGGGATGTAAACGGTACGACTCTAAAACCCAATGGGCCCACAGGGCGAGGATCGCTCCCGAGCAGCAACCCATGCCCCCTCACCTTAGCTAGGGGTGGAGTCGACTCAACCGGCTCCTGCCCAACCATGCCCCTTAGCTTCGGGCACTCTGACTGGAGCAGTAGGTGGGGCATCCTCCCGCTATGAGTCACGCGCTGGCGCCGACACCGGCGATGCATGGGTGCAGGCCCGCTCCTCTGACCGCCCAGCTTGCTCGACCGCGTCCACGATAGGTGGGGATGAAACTAGCAATGCCACCGAAGGGCGCAGTGACCGCGTCCGCTTCGCCTCCAGTTTGCCGATGGCGTCCGAGCTCGTAGCACGCTTCCTCGACACGGGGACATCGCCGTGCCTCTCCACCAAACACGACCGTGGGATCACGATGCTCCACCGAGGTCCCAACGACCTCCCGGCTCTCCTCAACCTCAGAGAAGGTCGTGTCATCCCCCACATCTATAGGGTCCTCTGACTCGAGCTCTGACTCGATGTTGCTCCTATTTTCCTGGCCTTCACGCGCCGGGTGGTCTCCTTCTCCTTCTCATACTTTTGTCGAGACTCCTTGGCTTTCTTCTTCTTCCTAGCATCCACTGCCTCCTTCTAGATGACCTGCCGAGCCACGCCCTTCGACCCCTTAGGAAGGTGCGACCGGGACTTGAAAGCTTCAAGTCCCTACAAAATAGATGACTCAAAATAAAAAAGTAGGAAAGCAAAGGGGAAAAGAACACGGAGTAAAGAGAGCGAAGCATACCAGTTTTGACACCACCGAGGTGTTGAGAGGTCCGAGCTTTCCATCGACCTTCTCTTTGGGCTTCAACTGCAGCACCCAGTCAAGGTGACTCTAGACCTCATCGTTCAGTAGCTCCTCTGGCGATGCATGATCAGGGTTCGTTGGGCCGTCGTACTTCCACATCAGCCATGCCATCTCCACCAACGGAGCAACTCGACGGCGGTAGAGGGTGTGGAACACCCGCACCCCATCAACGTCGCGCCGCATGAGCTTCTGGAGCTCTGCCTCGATGGTCTCCACCTTCTTCTTCTCCCAATGAGAAGAGCCCCACGACCAACTTTCCTGCCTCTTTGGCCTTCTACAGGTGAATGCCAGGAATGGAGCCACCACCGGGTTCCTAATATAAAACCACTCCCCGTGCCACCCCCGGTTGGAGTCATAGGGGAGGTACGCGGGATACGAGCCCCCCACGCTTGGTTTCTTCTGTAGGGCGAAGCCCCCCACCAGCGTAGCCTCAGGCGGATCCCCCATCGACAAAGTTTGCCCGGAGAACAGCCGCCGGAAGAAGTCCATGTGCGGCTCCATCCCGAGTAAGGCCTCACAGACGGTGACGAAGTCGGCGATATGCAGGACCCCAGTCAGATTGAGGTGCTACAACTCTAAACCCTACTCATTGAGGAGCCTATGTAGGAACCAGTGCGCAGGGTATCCTAGCCCGCACTCATGGAAGGCAAGGAAGGAAACTACCTCACCGGGCCAAGGTTGCGGGAGTTCCTTCCTCCTAGGAGCCCTCTAGTGCGCCACCTCCTTCAGCGGTAGAAACCCTTTCACGGCGAAGGCCTCTAGCACTGACTCCCTCAGAGTGGATGACCTCTAGCCCAACATTTTGCTCTGGGTTCACGGACGGATTTGTGAGTTTTCTCCTCTCCCTTGCTCTCCCTCTTTTCTTTTCTCTCCTAGGAACCGCTGTGGCACTCAGACGCTCTTGGCGAGAAGGAAGAAAGAAGAGACAGCAGATGAGGAATAGGCGAAGGAACATGGCAAAAAAACCCTCTCCCTTCTCTTACTTGAAGAAAAGGGTGCGACAGTTGGGGAAGGCGTGGCAATCAGGGAAAGGCAAATCAACGAGGCGAAAACCCCTCTCCCTTCCCCATTTAATGCAGATGGGATACGATGGGACGCGCCCTAACCGATGAGACGCACCCTGCTTGATGGAACGGTGCCTGATCAGACGAGACATGGCCTAGGTATGGCCCACCACTACCGCACGCCGGGCGCAAGAACCAAAGCGCCACCACACATAGGCAGCTCTCTGTCTCCCTAGGCGGGACTTGAAAAAACCCAAACAACATGATCTTCGCCAGGAGAGACCATCAGGCTTCCTAAGTTGATCGAATGGCTCAGGAAAACACCGAGAGATAGGTAAGGGGCAAAGGGACGCCCATGTTGGCCATGCTGACTCTATCACGAACGACGAGCACAGGACCTGGTTGGACATTTCGGATTGCAGCTCTTCAAAACCCATCACTCGAGTCATTAAGGTAACACTACAGACCCCCACTATTTCTTTGTAGTCATTCATATGTCCAGACATGCATTCATTCCATACGCCCGTGCCCCCCGGATGATTCGGGCCCTGAATTGCCTTGGGGCTCGGGAACTAAGGCATCGCACATGCGGTGAAATGCATCACAACGCTTTGTGTTGCGTCACAAAGCGGCAGTTGCCTCATTCAAACATGAGCAACGACCGACCGGGGTTCGAAGGCCGGCCTACAAAGGGCTCGAGGCCACCTCGGGTCAAACAGAGCTAGGGGAGAAAATGAAGATGAGCCCCATGCGGCCCTCACCCAGTCTGCCCCAAAGCAGACAGGGTCATCTCAACCTTCTCGTTTGATCCTAAGTCTCTATCAAACCCACAGCATCTCCATCGAAGGGGAGGCCAGTGGGCCACCCGGGTCGATCTCTGGAATGACCTAGGCATCTGCCGGGTTGTAGGAAAAGGTCACAAGAGGGCTATGCTGACCTCGTCACGAACGACAGACCCAGACTCCACTTGATCATACCCGTTAACGAGCTCACCGATCGTGTCACTCAAGCCCGAGCGATCGAGGCAAGCGACAAAACTCAGCCCCTCCGGTTGTGAGAAACTAAGGATGGGGTAACGCACACAACTCAAATCAACCCCTACCAAAGCCCAACGGGGCTCGAGGGCTCAAGACACCCAAAACACCTGGGTCTGCGACCCCAAATTCGCCCCATCCCTCGGCTATGCCTCGACTGCGCACCAAACTCTTGGGTCTACGACCCTGAACTCATCCCATCCCTCAGCTACACTTTGACTACACACCAAACACCAGGGTCTGCAACCCCGGACTCACCCCATCCCTCGGCTATGCCTCGACTGCACACCAAAACACCTAGGTCTTCAACCATGAACTTGCCCCATCAGGATCCGTGAGCTCTGTCTCGCCCGATCCCTAAGACTAACTGCCTCGGTTGTGCGGGCTGCACCGATGCTAGGATCCCTAAACTAACTCGCTCAATCCCACGGCGTGCACTGACGCTAGGATCCCCGACTCCAACTCGCCCGATCCCACGGCGCGCATCGATGCCTTGGTTGACGACTCTGTCTCGACTAAAAAACATGCACACATGCCCGCTGAAAAAAACCCAGACGATTTTGCCCGAACGGCCCGAGGGCTCGGGGGCTACACCCGTGGGTGCGCGTTGATGAAACAAAAACTTCCCCTGCTAGCAACACGAAAACCCCCTAGACGATTCTGCCCAAATTGCCTGGGGGCTCAGGGGCTACACCCGTGGGTGCGCTCGCATGCACCCGCCATCAAGACAAAAATCCCCCTAACAATTCTACCCGAATCGCCCGGGGGCTCGGGGGCTCTTGTCGGGTTCATAAACCCAGGGTCCCTCGCGGACCGGCTTCCCAACAAAGGCTCGGCCTAAGCAAACAACGCGTAACTCATGGGCCGACCCAAGTACCTAAAACGATAGGCTAGAGGGGCGATCCAATCTCCGACCGAAAGGCCTAGCCGAGGAGGAATGGCACCCACTTCCAACTCCGCCCCGCCTCTTAGACCGGAGCGCTCGCTTCGGTCTCCAGCCCGCCTCTAGACGGACTCTCCGACCAGAAGGCCTAGCCAAACACCGCTTCTGACTCCAACCCGCGTCTCCGACCGAGGATGCGCCAAACCCCTGCTCACTGCTCTTCTCCGACTAGCACGATCAGAGCTGACTGGGACCAACCGACCAGGGATGCTCGCTCGGTAAGGACCAAGAAATAGACGGAGAAAGTAAGGTAGGGCGCACAAGTCAAACCGCAATACCGGGGACCCTACCCTATACACCTGCAAAAATAGTACTATGCAACCTCCCTTGCACGACATAACCCAAGCAGTGTTGTAGGCGTCGATATTTTCCTCTACAGTATTATGGGCGCCGTTAACTCCCATACGGTAAGGCTCCCCCCACATGCCTCTGGGCATCGACAGTGTTGTGGCCGCCGACATTTACCATACTAGGCGAACATGGTAAAACCCCTTGCATGCCTCTAGGTTCAAACCATGAGCACATGCTCAAACACTTAGCGCATAACGGGGCTCCCGTTACTCTCGGCTCCTCTGACCAGAGTCCGATCGGACCTCCTGTACCCCCCATCTTTCTCCTTCTCGTTTGTAACCCCACTGCAAACTTCGAGCACCTAGGCTCAGGAATAAAGTCACCGACCGACTCAAACTAGACGTAGGGCATGTTGCCTGAACCAGTATGAATCCTGTGTCATTCAGTGCTAGGCCACCTCTGATCACAACGTATGACAAAACTATAAATATTTACTTGTTGGTCAATTTCTGCACCGATAGCTAGTGACCAACTCTAGACTTTTGGCGGCTAGTCCATATAGTTCTTGGGTCCGTTCAGCCGGTCCCAAGGGCTTGCTACCTTTTTTCTAGGAAAAACCATGGACTGGGAACCGACCAAGACTCGAACATGGGTTGGGATGCCCGTGGTGCTCGTGCACCTGAGTACTGGCCGCTAGTGGGCCCATCCCTTTCCACCCTCGCTCTAAGGGTGCATCGGAGCGGCTGTGAACCCATCGATGGGCCAGCCTTCAAACTCCTAACCTTAAATGGGCCATAGGAGCATTTTTAGCTCTGTATACCTCCTTACCTGCGATGGTTCTTGGCCCATTGAATGGGCAAACCGTCATCTAGCGTATCCTTCAAGGGCGTGGCCAGAGATAGCGTGCACATGGTCTTCGAAGGGAGGTGACATGACGCGAAGCAGCGGGTATGTGAATCTAGGAGGATGGTTCGCCTTCTCACCCCGCTCCGCCCTATAAATAGTGGCCTCCCCTTTGCGTTCCTACACACCAAACTACAGCCTTACCTTCTCCATTTCTCCGCTGACGCCATTTGGATCTACCATGCTTGCTAATCCACCTCCGGAGCCCTAGATCTGTAGCTTTTGCTCCTCCACCGCTGCCTTTGCTTCTCCATAGCCACCTCCATCCTCCATGGATTCGTGGTACCGCTCCAATGTTACCCATGCACGCATGGAGGGCCTTGTCAAGCATGGTCTTCTCTATGGGAGGACCGATGCGGTGGAGTGGCTTATGCCCGGCCATGAGGATGCATCAGCGCCGCTCGATGACTATGTCATCTCCTTCATGCTCTTCCACGAGCGTGGACTCACGGTTCCTCCCCACCCATTCTTCTGAGGTCTGCTGCACCACTATTAGATAGAGCTGCAACACTTAAACCCTAATGGGATCTAGCACATCATGGCCTTTATCTCGATGTGTGAGGGGTACCTAGGGATCGAGCCCTACTTCGAGCTATGAAGATATTTCTTCTCCATCTCCTTGATCAAGAAGAAGGAGAGAGGTCGGGAAACCCCGGTGTTGATGCGATGCGTGGGCATCCACCTCCAGGGGCAGCGAGCGGCCGAGTACATGCCATGCCAACTCTCTAGATCCAACAAGGGGTGGCACTCGCATTGGTTCTACCAAAAGAATGGCCCTGCCACTCCCTTGCCGGTCTTGTCTGGGCGTTTGATCGAAGAGGTACCACCGTCATGGCCGTGAGGGTAACCCATCAAGGAGAAGAAGAGGATGCACGACCTCCTCGAGGCCATCATGTTCTTGAAGACCCACAGCCTCCATGGGGCCAACGTCATTGGGGGTATCATGCGAGGATGGTGGCGCCGCTGATGGCGCACGTCCTCCCACTGAACGGGATGACACCCGGTGAAAGGATCAAGATGCCCAAGAATGGGGTGAATTGGGCTAATTCTAAATTTCTTTGCAATAATTAAGTCCTATAGTTAGCCCAATTAACCCCTTGTGCCTAGAAAGTGTTTCTATTGATCTACCACACAAAAGTTTAGCAACCTATGTTCCAATCATACTCTAGCATGGCAATTCTATGAATGTAAATGACAAGAATTGAATTGCTCAAAGTAAATGCTCAAAGTAAAGAGAGAAGGAGGAACGCGGCGATGTTTTGCCAAGGTATCAGAGAGTCGCCACTCCCCACTAGTCCTCGTTGGAGCACCCACACAAGGGTGTAGCTCCCCCTTGATCCACGCAAGGATCAAGTGCTCTCTACGGGTTGATTCTTTAACACTCCGTCGCGGTGAATCACCCACAACCACTCATAACTTGAGTTGGGTTATCCACAAGCTATGCCGGATAATCACCAAGCTCCCTATCACCACCAAGCCGTCTAGGTGATGGCGATCACCAAGAGTAACAAGCATGAACTCTCACTTGACCACGACAAGCCTAATGAGAAGGGTGGATGCACACTTTGCTACTCTTACTTTCACTAATGAGGGCTCTCTTTGGGATTCTCAAATCTCAATCACCTCACTAGGACCTTGCTCTTCTTGGCACTCTCAAAGGTGTTTCTCAGCTGTTGGAATGAGCAAAAGTACCCCCTCACACGAATGGAGGAAGTATTTATAACCTTGGTTGAAAAATGAACCGTTATGTGCCTCTGCGGGGTGACCAGACGCTCTGGTCATGTTGACCGGATGCTCCGGTTAGTTCTCCCTAATCTCTAGTGTTTAAGTTGTGACCGGACGCTATGCAGCATCTGGTCAGCACTGAGCCACTGACCGAACATGTCCGGTCACAATTTTCCCTCTCTCGAACCTTACTGGAGTCGACCGGACGCTGGCACCCAGCGTCCGGTCACTCACCTCTCAGCGTCCGGTTGCATCCAGATGATTTCACCTTGATCAAATGAACTGACCAGACTCTGCGCCAGCGTCCGATCACTCTAGAACCAGCGTCCGGTCAGCATTTGACCCTCCGTTCACTTCCAAACCTTGATCAAACATGAATGAAGTTTGCTCCAATAGATCTAAGGGCTTTTTAGGAGCTACCTAGTGCTAGATTTAGCAAGTGTGCACCACACCTAACTCACTAGACTCACCTAGGTCAAGCTACCCATCCATACCCCCCTTAATAGTACGGCCAAAGGAAAAACAAAGTCCTAAACTACTCTAAGTGTCTCCTCAACACCAAATGACACTTAGAACTAGTCCATCTTTAACCTTGTCTTCCATCCTTTGAAAACCAAAACGAATTCCATCGTAGGGGCATGACCACCATGATAGCCTAATCGATCCCCATTACCGTGACCTAACTTAATTGCCTCTGCAAAACACACGTTAGTCACAGTAATCATGTATTGTTATTAATCACCGAAACCCAACTAGGGGCCTAGATGCTTTCAATCTCCCCCTTTTTGGTGATTGATGACAATACTACCTCGAGTATGTGAAAGAGATGAGGGTTTTTAACATTCTTGGTTCATATAAGCTTTTGACAAGAAGAAAAAAAGTGTTAGGCAAGCTTATATGACCCAAGCCAACATGATGTACTCAAAAGGTATGAAATAAGCAAGAGTACAAGTGATAAAGCTCATTTGCATCAGAGTAAAACATGGAAGCAAAGCAAATGAGAATAACACAAGTGATATGACAAATAAATAATTCAAAGTGGAGAGCACACATGTCACATATCACGATCACGTAGATATCACTATCACATAAATATAGTTTGATGCATCAAAGTAAACACACGAATGCATAATAGTGTATCACACATAAAAACCAAATATAATAGATAAACTAAGCTCCCCCTAAGTCTAACATACTCTATCCCTCTCCCCCTTTGGCGTCAAACACCAAAACCTAAGGGTCGGTCGGCAGGGCTATAGCGGACGAGTCGGGCACTAAGGTGCGAGGAGCGAGCTAGAACTGTGTGCCATCATCATCTGATCCTGAGCTCTGAGCAGTCTAACCCTCTATAGGTGGAAGCAATGCTGAAGCAGTTTGGGTCGGATCTATAACTGGCGTTGCTTTCTCTGATGATGCAACTAACGAAGGGAGCATCTCTGTAGTCCCGGTAATAGGTGCAACCGTGGAAGGACCTAGGACATGAAGCTCTGGTGGAGTAGGCTGCCCTGTCAACTCACTGAAT